>NC_092068.1:18797500-19397500 GCF_039877785.1 Chaetodon trifascialis
ATTCACCTTAAGTGGTATATTGATAATTACAATAAGAATGTATCAAATGACAATGTTAAAACAATATTCCCATACAGGGAATTGTTACCTGAATCTGGAGCTTTCTGGAGCTTTTTTCGCTAGTTTCTGCTCATTGTTCAGCGCTCCATCCTGCATCCTGCTTTTTGGTTTACTCCCTCTGCTCTCATATTGTCATTTTCAACCATAGCAGACATCTGTTATCAGTGAAAAAGCTCTAAAAAGCAGACTGTGCACAGTAATACGCTGATGATCTATTCTCAGTAAAGTTTTCTTTCAGCGAAGAATGCTCTCAGAAACATTTATTTATTGAACTCTTTTCAGTCATGTAACACTTAATGGATCCAGGAAGTGATTTTCTGACTTACTCATTCATTCAGACATTCATTTACTGACTCATTCTGCCTCTCACAATCATTTCTCCAAGTGGCCATTAGGAGTCATGACCCACTGAACTACTCCTCTTTACAGAGCTTACTGAAATGTGTGGTACTTTCCATCAGCAGCTACAATAGAGGGATGTTTTCGAGTGATGTTGATACTTAAGACAACAGTGTACGATATGTGCGGTCAGGAGAGCTGTGGCGCAGATGTTGATGCACTGCACACAGAAAATCTTGCGCATTGAAATCTGAGGAGGCTCTTAAATGTAAAGACTCCAGTTATAGATTCATTGTCTTGCCAATAACACGATTTGCATTCATACCTCTTGAGGCTTTAATAATGATTTTCTAGTATGAGCATGTTGACAGTGAAATGGGGGCATTAAGTCATCAATAGCTTTGCTATATCCTTGAGAGAGAGTGAAATCAAGATGCTGTGAGGGACCGAGCAGGTTGGGGGATTTGAGAAGTTTGATAGTTTACGGCGAAAAGGATGTGGTGGTTGGTGGGGTGAGGTTCTTTGGCACCTCTGCGTGTTGTGGTCTGCCACTGGATGCCCCCGGCTTTGTGCTGGTGGAGCTCTGTCTGTTTTGTGCTGTCAGTACAGAAGGGGATAAAGTGAAACAATGCGGCCGCTGCTGGTCTGGCTCTCCTCTTCTAAGCTCGCTCAGTTCACATGGAGCCTACAGCAACATGTGTGTCTACATTACAAATGCGTGCATATTTTTGCCTGCATGTCTTTAAAGTGAACACTGTCCTTTTGTGACATTTATGTGTCGATATACGCTACCTTATACATGGATGCAGCGCCAAATGCTGCATGGGTTTGTTGTTTGGTTACATGCTCGGTGCAGAGTGCCAAACTGACATCATCGCAGTCTGGCCGCCGGGGTTATCAGTCTTTATACATCTAAATATCCTCTATCCATCTCGACTACCCCAGCGTTGATGTCATGAGGAGAAGTGCCAAGTACAGATTCAGCAGAAATGAAAACAAATGCTCTGCAGCTCCAAAACCTCATGAATCTCCAAACCGACTGTCCAGCCTCTGTTTGATATCATGACAGATACACTTTGTTTTATTTTGTACTTGGCAGTTAGTATACAGGAAATCAATACACCTTATCAGGTTCTCATAAAAGCGAATGATACAATGTGCGCATTGTTTTTCATCAGACTTTGACTCTGTATTTCTTCTGCTAATCAAACCTACATTTCCAGCCCTTTAACTGGCAAAACTAAGTCTTCACTGTTATGTAGTGTTTCCGTTTTTTTCTCTCCCTTTTAAACAGCATCTGCAGACACCAGTCAGTGGCCAGAGGGCATTTTTAATTAGAGCTGAGATGGTTAATTGTCATTTTTACAGCGACTTACCCAGAAATTAGCTGCATTTTGGACTTTGTGAGACTGTAATTGGGAATGATATAATTCTCAGCTTTTCCGGTTATCACTTGTGTGTCAGATTTTTCTCTCTCTCTGTCCCTCTCTCTCTCTCATCCTCTCCCTTCAATCTAACATTAGATTATTGCTTTCCTTCAGGCTTAACCTAGTCTTTAATGGCCCCATTTTCTTTGAACCTCTGATCTGTGGAGGCTTAATGATATTTCTCTTACTAATCTCTTGCCCCGTCCTGTGTAATGCTTCATTCACAAAGACTTCAAGAACCCTCATGCTGGACGTAGATGGGATGTGCATGGAGAGCTGAACGTGTTGGTCACTGGTTTTCACTGCGAGCATTAAGGGATAAACTGACGAGAGCAATGAATGGTGACTTATGGATGAAGACTGCTAAATCTGTTGCCACTCAAGCTCGGGCAGACGCTGAAGTAGAAGCAACGAACGCTGCGTGATATATAAAAGATTACTGCAAAATGGTAACTGTTGAAAAAACCTGCAAAATTTAAAAATGCTCTTAGACCTCCATATTTTTAGAGATGTACTCTATCTATTTCTAGAGCAAGAGCATGTGTGTGTTAATATTTCATTGTTGTCGTATGTCCAAACTAACTGTTGGACTTCTATTAAAGATTTGCGTTGAATTATTCAAAGCAGACCATAGCGTTACATATCATATTTAACTTAGGTGATATTTGACAGTGTAAATCACTCCACAGCCGTGTGAGCCATGTATTTCAATGTCTGCTTTCAGAGCGATGAAGCATTTGGTGACACTCAACAAAGCCTGAGAGTCGCAGGTCACACAGGCATTTTACACACATGTCGGTTATGTAAGCAACTGGACAAGTGTTGGCATGTGTAGGCTCGCACACGCTGCACATATTTTATTTATTTATTCATTTTATTTTTGTGTGGTTTATTTAATAGGCACAGATACAGAATACACAGACAAACTGAATACAGCCATCTATCAGTATCATATTTTTTTCTGGAATGTTAATTTGCAACCTGTGAAATTAAGAGATTAAAACACTGAAGTAAATAAGAAAGTAAAAACATTACATTTAAAGACAGACAAGAGTGAGATATTCAGATGACCTTGAGGTTGGAGTGCTGCAGAAAGTCGAGTGAATTTATTCATAGTGCCCATTTAAAAACAGCAAATGACGACTCGTGCTCTACCAGAGGGGTTAAAGATACAAGAAGATAAATACATGAAAATAATACTAAAGAAATTAATGAAAATAAAGAATGATGGGTAAATATGAAAATATAAAATGCACACAAAGAAAGAAACCAGTCTTATAATTAAAATTGAAGTATGTGAAAATCCATAAATATAATAATCATACGATTCATCACAAAGACATTGTTTTCATTCCTCTTGTAAGCAGCAGCCACTATAAATCATGCTGGCATCACTGGATGTGCAGCTTTAACGTGCAGTTATCGTGGACAAAGTGCAGCGAGTTTACTTCGGTGTCAGAGTTGAGGTGTGACAGCGCGATGACAGAGAGCTGCTGGCTGGTTTTAGACTGGATGGGATCCAAAGGTCGTCAAGAAGGACGCTGATTCTTGGTGTCCATGTCTTACAAGACCTCGGTCTGGGAGTGCAGTGTGTAGTTCTTGTTTCAGCTGTTGTAATTTACTGGTGTGTTTTTGAATTTTGATTAGTTTGCTGTTCATCTATGTGGAAATTAAAAACAAGCTAGTAGACAAGCAAAGGAGTTCTGAAGCTGAGGCCGTTCATTTGCATATCCCCGATGTCTCTAAAGCATTTTGTAATTAGGCAACAGGAGATCCAGGCCACTGCATTGGATGTTTATGAGTCTTCACAGTCAGTGGCCTATTTCACTGTACAGTGCAGCTGTGCCAATATTAATGATTTTTTATTATTTATTTTTCTTTGCAGCTGCCTTCACATGATTGCTCACAACACCCTGCGTCTTTGTGAATAGTCTTAAGCTTTTATGATGCCTCTTCAATTTTTTTTTTATAATGTCACCTCTTGCATGTGCGTCTCTTAATGGACACGCTTGTATATTTTTGTCGGAATTGCTCTTGAACCATGGCTCGTATTTGTGCTGGTTCAGTGACACGGTCTTTTATATAGTGACTTTTCTCAAGGCCACAAGAACAGAAATATCATCAGTGGGTCAGTGCTATCAAGCAGCTCTCTGGGGGTCGGGGCTGTGGAAAAAGGAAGAAGACGTTTCGAGATGTTGGCTGATTGGCTGCTTAGTGGTCTCTTCTAAGCAGGAAATGACTTTGTTTCCAGTAACACTGCTGTATCTGCCATTATTTTGTTTGCGTATACATGAGAACACACAAACACAAATATTTTCCTCTTACAGTTTTGTACAGCCTATCAGTGGAACAATCTGATGCTGGATGCCTTGTTCACTCACATTTTGGCTTTGGGTCAGATCCCTCTATGTTCGTCAGAGTTATTTCTGGAAAAGCACGGCGGAGGGCGGAGGGGGGAGGCGGAGAGTACAATGTTGGATAACGGCTCGTAGCGTTTGGCCCTGCTGAGTTTATCCTAAGTGTCTCTGGACACAAGGCTAAATTTAGCAGGTCTGGGCTTTTGATAATTCAGGGGAATTTGGGTTTTGAGCCTCTATTATGGAACAGCGTATCACAGCTTCTCTCGCTCCTGCTCTCAGCAGCTCCAGTGCTGACTTTTACAAAATGCTGTTTGCGAGGCTGCTGCGAAGAAGGGACACAAAATGTGCAGAGTTTGCTGTGTGTCATTTTATGTCAAACCCGATGTCCTGGGAGTTAACATGAACACGGAGAAGAAACAGCCTCCGTCTCTTCTGTCTCCTTTTCTTGCTCTTTGTTGGCTCTCGTCCTTCTATCCATTTCTCCCCCTCCCCTTCTCTTCCACACACACACACACACACACACACACACACACACACACACACACACACACACACACACGTGCACATCACATTTGTTATGGGGCAAAAACATGCTTGCCTCATCATTTTATTTTGGTGTGCAAAGCCCTATTTCTGTAGTGTAATAAAGGACAGGCAGGCAGAATAGAGAAAGCTCGGCTTCTCGGAGCACAGCGACATATAGACTCACAACTGCTTTCCTGGTGGGTTCAGAGGAGATCTCTGTGGAAGGGAGGACGTCTCTGTGGCAGCTGGAAGGACCACCCGGTCGCTGAACTTCCTACCTTTGGGAATCAGAGACATTTGGATTTAACAAAGCTGGAATAGCTGTCCGGTGGGATCTGATGGGGGACGGAGGATAACGATGGTTATTGGGATGTTATGCTGTGGCTCTGCCGGCTTTCTCGTGGATTTGCTTTTTGAGATGGTTGCATTTTAGCTTTATCTTGATTTGAGACACCAGTGGACTTCACTGTATTGATTTTATTGGAACAATGGACCTACTGTGTGTGTGGATTTTGGCTTTGTTTTTTCCCTTATTAAGATGTTTTTGGATGTCTAAGACATTATGACAGAGTTCTACCTGGTACAGTAACATTTTGGCATTTGTATGTGCTTTTGTTCTCCCATGTGCTTAATCCAATGCAGGTAAGCATGTGGCCAGAGTCTGAATTTCTCTTTCTCTGTCTCTCTTGTCTGCCTCTTTTTCTCTTCTCCTCTCCAGTCTGACAGTAATGCCAGTTACCTGCGAGCTGCCCGGGCAGGGAACCTTGAAAAGGTCCTCGACTACCTCAAGTCTGGGGTTGAGATCAACATTTGCAATCAGGTATGTTTTCTGACGCTGTTATTAGGAAACTAAAATGTTCTGTCCCCCTTTTGGGTTCAAGAAGAATATCAAGTTATTTTTTTCTAACATGCTTACACCGTACTGCTGCAAATTTCAAATTGAGCCCTCAGGTCCTCATGTCTAGCCAAACAAGCAGGTTCAATCCTCTAGATGGAATATTTTATGATCATAACCCTTCCATTACACATAACATCCTGGTGCACGAGGTGCAGCTACACCACTAAATATGTTTCTTTCTCAGAATGGTCTGAACGCTCTCCATTTAGCCTCCAAAGAGGGGCATGTAGAGGTTGTTGCTGAGCTGCTGAAGCTTGAAGCTGCTGTGGATGCAGCCACGAAGGTAAGGCCCACCCTGTCACCCATCAGAGCTCAGGTGATTTTACAGAGGACTACATTTTGATCCAGAACAAAACATGGCTGCACTGTGGGTTTAAACGGCATGCAGCTACAGTATGACTACTATAAGTGTGCAGCCTTCATTAGGGTTTAATATTCGATCAATATTTAATGATCCCTGTGGGGATAGCTGCTGGAAAAAGTGAGAGAATTAAGCAAAACGAAATGAAATGTATGTCAGAATTAATCAAAAGGAGCTCAATATGATAACATTAGAATGTATTCATAGGAAATATGTGTCATAAAGAAGAAGAGAGGTTTTGTTTTATGTACTGTACAATATGATGTCATTTGTTACGATCCATCAAGAGAGGGTCTCTTCCTTTGAAGCATCTTTACTCTGATAAAGGAGTGGAGAGGGAGAGCCACTGAAAACATTATCCAGATTTAAGCCCAGAAGGCTTTCACTCCCATTTCGTCGTCTCGTTCGGCCTCCCTGCCACAGGCCACATGCCTCGTGCTGACATAAACACAGGACACAATGAAATATTCAAGATCAAGGAGAAAATCCCCCCAATTAAAACCTCTCTCCATTGTGACCCCGAGGATGCTGGGGGATTAGTTTGAGATCTTGGGAATCCACTGCCTGCCTGCACCCTCTAAATTTGTTTTTTATGCAGCCGACGGAGACAATCAGGGAGTCAGTGCTGCCGAGGACACCTCGATTTAGTAACACAGAGTGTTTAATTTAGACTGTGTGGGTGTTGAAAGTTAATTGTGTATCCGCCCCTAATGTTGTGCTGCTGTTGTTGTGGGAGAATTAAACATGAGGCCCCGTCCTCGGTTCATTGCCCCTGAGCAGGTCTGTACCAAACGCAACCCTTGCGAAGCTTACGGTGTTGAGACTGTGAGAGAGATGTGGATTTAACTGTGCTGTCACGTTTTTTGCTGGTGTTTTACTGGATTGTTTAGTGAAGCTTTCAATGTTCAGAATGAAACAGACAGAAGAATTTATTCTCAAATATTTGTAGGCTGTAATGGTGTTCATGGTGCAACCCCTCTCTGCTAGAAACAGTGGTGGAAAGTACATAATTCATGTACAACTGTACGGTTTTGTCGTATTGAGGTGGTCAGCGTTGATGGTTGAGGCTTAGCCGCTACTAGCATAACATACACAAATCTCTCACTGAACTGTCAGCAGTTGTGTTGCATTGTGGGTAATGTAGGCAGCAGGCTTTGACAATGTTATAAGAGGACATTTTTAAATCAGTGGAGTGCTCTTTTGATCGACCGCTGTGAACATAGCCATAAGAAAGGTGATCATGCTTTAGTTGGTACAAGCAGATACTCTCTTGCAAGAACAGATATTGTTGGGGAAAAAATGTATTTGTTGTCAGTCAGCACTGAATAAATAAATAAGCTGTCACAGTGGGTGTTCATAAGTTTAGTGTTGCAAAAGACTGCATCACTTCAACATTTTCTCACTTCAGTTGTTCCAGAATTAAAATAAACTTCAATCAGTACTGCTCTCAACAACATATAACGTATTATTCTGTGTACTGCAGAGATATTGCATTAGGCTGTATTATATCATAACATTGTTTCACCCCCTGTACAGGCATGGAGACATTTCTATGAATATATTTGCTATAAAAGTTTCCATGGGAAAAAAGCAATAATAAATTTAGTACAAGTCTGCGTCTGCCCTAAGTGTCTATAAGAAAGCATAATCAGATAGCCTGTCAACCGTGATAAAGTAACACTATTTCAGTTTATGACTCAGTTTATAAACTGATGATAGAATTGGTCTTACTGTTTTGCACTCCAGAAAAGTGTCCTCAGCTACATTATATACCAATCAGTCTTATCTGTCTCTTTACTAATCTGCTCATGCCTCAGAAGGCATGGCTATCTGATTTCCATGCTACAGTATACAGTGCATGTGACAGGTGATCACTATTGTGCAACAGCACTTGTCACCCGGAGCCCAGAATCACGCGGTCAGCGGACCCGCTGAGGGTCAACTCTGCCTTCACAAGGACCTGTGCAGGCTCATAAAAAGCCTCCTGTAGTTTTATTTATGGCCGAGGCTCAGCGCGAGATCATTTATGTGTGGGACGTGAGGCATCGGAAGTGACACATTGTTGGCAGTGCAGGCAGGGGGATGCCAGAGCTGGAACACCAGCGGGACAAAAAGTGGTGTGAAGGGATTCACTGGGGCACATGGATACTGACATGGATATATACAGACTATAATGGCAAACAGTCACACACACACACAGACACACGCATGCTATACGGTGGGACAGGTGCGACAGAGCTTAACACACATTCCTCTGGTTGTTCCATGTAATCCAGAAAGGAAACACCGCTCTGCACATAGCCTCGCTGGCTGGCCAAACGGAAGTCGTCAAAGAGCTGGTCACTAACGGAGCCAATGTCAACGCACAATCTCAGGTGGGATACGCTCAACATGCACGCGCACAGAGACATGTACACAATGTCCTGGTGGTCTACAGTGCATTTAGGACATTAAACAACTTCAACGTTATTACGCTGCTGTGCGGTTTTGGGTGATACTGTATCATGAAGCCTCTGACATTGAGGGAATCACTCAGTGGAAACATCCTTGCTGACAGAATCTGGCATTGCGCCAACTAGGCCTCTGCCTCTCCCATGATACCGCTGTCTTTGCATTTTACATTTAACTCTGTCAGATCAAGGTGAGAGGAAAAGTTTCTTTCTCTCTGGTATTATTAAACGCCGAAGCAGCCAATAGAGATGCAACAGCAGCTCAAAGCGCCAACTTTACCTAAACAATTTGTTTTGTCAGTGATCTTTTTGACTGAGTTTCTATGACTCCCAAAATTACACTGTCATCATTTGATAGTAAGAGTCATCATTTAAGGCACACTGGGGCATTTTACATTACATTCAGAGTGTTTTTATGATGTTGTTCATATGTGAAAAGCTGCAGAGTTCAGTCTTACCCTGTTTTAGCATGTTTCTAAATGTGTTTTTGTGCATGCTGTGTGCAGAATGGCTTCACTCCTCTGTACATGGCTGCACAGGAGAATCACCTTGAGGTGGTACGGTTCCTTCTGGAGAACAACGCCAGCCAGAGTATGGCTACAGAGGTACTGTGCATGCGTGTGTGTTTGTTATTGCGTGTGTGTGCTCATATGTGTATGTGTGCCAGTCCTGTGTTTACTGTGTTACAGTATGTCTCCATGCATTTTCTCTGCCTCAGTCATGTATGGTTTTTACATCTGTCGTACTAACCACGTTCGTCTCCTCTCCTCCTCTCTATCCTTCCTCCTTTTATCACCCCGACCCGACTCACTCTGCATCTGCCTGTGTCTCCATTTGTTTCTGTCTCTCTCTGTCCTTTCTTTTCTTCCTCGTCCGTCTCTTTCTCGTCCTTTCTGTCTCACATTCTCGCTCTGTCTACCCCTTTTGTCTTTCCACCATCCTCCTCCGCCTGCCCCGTTCTCCATTTCCCCTCCTCCCTCGGTCCCCATCTCTTGATGAGGGACTAGGCAGAGCTTCATTGATTGGTAGTGTATGGTGGTGGAGGCAGAGTGACCTTGAGTGGGTCACAGATGAGGTCCGCTCCGCTCGTTGCCTCTCCTCCACGGCTGCTGCTGCTGTTACTGCTCTGATTTACGTTGCTCAGCCTGTGGAACCCATACACACATATACTTACTAGTCACCACACGTATACACAAGCATATGCACATACAGAGATAAATAGCTGACGGGGTTAATGGAATATCCCAGCAAGTCTCTCAGTCCACTGGTTTACATCTATGGGCTACATGGTAAAACATGGGATGCTCTTCAGGACATGCATACACGTACACACAGTATTTTTGCACATGTGCACATGCGCACTCAGATCTAGTACTTGTGTGAACGTGATATATGAATGCAGGCTCATCTGCACACACACAAATACTACTGCGCACACACATTCAGACTTACAGTATGCAGACATGTGGCAGGAAGCTTTCAGCTGAATTATGCATCTTAAGGGTGATATGTGTAGGAGATAGATGTGAGCCTTTTCCACCCCATCCTCTCGTTACGTAACTTACATTAGTGTTCTATATGGTGAAGCTGTTTGACACGTGGGCCCTTAGCAGGTCAGACGGTCTAAAGGTTGAACTCCAAAGTTGAAAAGCCAAAGTATTTAGATGACTCTTTTTTTCCAAAGCTCCCAAAAGCGCCATGTGAAACTGAAACAAGAGGTTTGATAGAAAAAAGTCACCTCCTCCTTGTTTTCTTGACATTTATGCAAAACCAAATCAAGTTTTATACAGTTCTCAGACTAATTCATTGGATTATTAATAACACATGCATTCAACCTTTTTTAAAACTTCTATAGGATTCAGAGGTCTTGCATGCTTCCCTCTAACCCTGCAGCTAAATAATAATTCAGCAAGATATAATATTACAGCATAATCTCTCCATTACCTGCTCCAAACCTGTAGGTGTGACTGGATGGATGATCATGTCATCCATCCAGTCACACCCAGCATCCCACATCAGCTCCATTACCAGTAACGCATCACAGCGCCCATCCAGCCCAGTGACTCCTCTCTACCCTCATACGCAGGATGGCTTCACCCCTCTGGCGGTGGCCCTCCAGCAGGGCCATGACCAGGTGGTCTCCCTGCTGCTGGAGAACGATACAAAGGGCAAGGTACGCCTGCCTGCCCTGCACATCGCTGCCCGCAAGGACGACACCAAGGCCGCGGCCCTGCTCCTGCAGAACGACCACAACGCGGACGTCGAGTCCAAGGTGAGTGACGGCGCTGATGCAGCCAGTCTCTGGTGGTGGATCATCAGTTGGTTGCTTTTTTTTCTTCTTTTTGTTTCTAATCTGTTTGATTTTTTGAATGTTCAATAGTTTCTTTGATTTTTGATGCCTTTGGTTTTCTTGGTTTTTGTTTCTCGATGCTTTTTTCTTCTTCTTTCTTGGTTGAATTTGCTTTTGATGCTGTTTTTGCAGAAGGGGCAAAGGAGCAGAAGTACATTTTTGTTTATTCTTGAATATATACTAACTTAAAATCTTACCTTTCTAAATCTTGATAACAGCACTGATCTTATGATCTTGTACTGAGCTCCTTCTCCCCTCTCTCTGCTCCTCCACTTCATATCAGTGGAGGCCCTTTTTTCTGTTTTTTGCACACTAACTGCCCATTCTCTCCTCTCTTGGCTGACTCTGTAGATGATGGTGAATAGAACAACAGAGGTACACCTCTACTCTGTACATTACGTAGTCTCTCCATCGCAGCTCATGAAAACTCTGAAAACAACAACAACAAACACTCCAGTGCCCCTGACTTGATGCAGTAGTGTTTCTGCAGCCCTGTGTCACTTCCCCTTTCCCATTTAAACTCATCTTCCTCTCCATCGCTTCATTCATGTAGTGTATATCTCTAGACATAGACAAAGACAGAGTAATAGCGCATGTTGCACTAATGCTAATTTAGGAAATCCTGAAGCTGGAGGCTTGGGTATCAAAGTTTTCCTTGATCCTAATAGTTTCATGGTGTCCAAATCTTAAGCTCCGGCTGTTATTTTTGGCAAATTCTGACTGTTGACAAAATCTCGTCCTGATGTGTCCTGACACAGTCCTTCCATGAAACTGATTAACGTGATAACCTTTAGTAGCATGAAAGTGGTTATCATTCATCAAAAAGCAGCAGTTTGTCCATAACCTGCATGGCAACCAAATCCCCATTAAGCTGTAAAGGAACCCAGCCTTCCAGCGACAGACACTTAGTCTGATGAGTTTACCGACCTACCCTCTATTGATTTTAGTTCTTCTAATCCTCAACCCTTGCACCTAAAGCATTTTGCATGGGACCAAAGCAACAAGCTACCTCAACACTGCTTCTATGTTAACAAAGGCCTCTTCGTCACACCAAAGAAAAGTGGCCACCCTCTGCGTGTGCCTGTTTTGGTTGGCATTGTCTCTGGCTTTGGCAGGCTGGCCAGTTATCCGGTATGATTCATCCAAAAACGGCTTTGTTGATCTGAGGCTCCTGCATTGTGGTAAACAAATTTGGACAGTGCTCTGATCAAGATGGAAGAGAGTATCGGAGATTTTATAAAAGCACGTGGAATTAACCAACTGTATGTCCACAGATCAGATTGACTGTAAAAAAAAAATAAAAAGTGCTTATCTATATCAATATCTCTATAGAGGCACCAGATATCAGTGGAGTTGAAACACATGTCTGAGACACCTGCTCTCCACTGGATTATTGGTCATTTGAAATTGGGATTCCAGCGATTAGATAGCTTAATGTGCGATTCATTCATTCACTGGACAGATTGTTTCCAGTCTCCGTCTGTGGCTTTGACAGCTGTTGCTCACTAAGCCCAGGGGTTTTGCCAGGAAATTACCTTCATTCAAGATGTTAACAAATGGACATTAGGTTCATTTGCGGGACAGTTCTTGCACACTAAAAGAATCAGGATGTTGTAACTGAGATCATATAGATTATCAGTAATTATCTCGAAATAACATCTGTCACACTGGAGTTGTATATTCATGCTCGTGCCTATAGTTTAACTTTACTTTGCCAGTGTGATAGTGTAATGAGTTATATTTCAGAACCATGTAAGCACATAGAAGCCCAGATGGTATACTGAGTCTAAAACCCCTGTAGCTGTCAGCATACCATTGGCCCCATGTCTGATGCTTCAATAAAAGGACTTTCTCTGCCACCGTGAGGAAAGTCAGGTGTTAGTGTAACAGTGTATAGTAGAGTGTGTCCTTGTCTGATGGAGTGTGACTGTACGTCAGCCATAGCCCTGTGCAGACTGCTGTGAAAGCGAAGTACTGAAGTGTACATGTGTGGTGTGTTTCACAGTCTGTAATGTAATGTGTTGCTTGTCTGTTTGCATGTGTGTCGTACGGCTTTCTGCAACCTTCAGAGTGGTTTCACCCCCCTCCACATCGCGGCTCACTACGGCAACATTAACGTGGCCACGCTTCTGCTGAACAGAGGGGCGGCTGTGGACTTCATGGCTCGGGTGAGTTTATTCTGCCCTCTGCTGTTTGGGAGGGGTATTACCAACATTCATGGTAAACAAGTGCAAATGTTTATATAGTTGAATGCCACATATACTGAAACAAAGATCTTTCACAGCTGTGAAACTATGCTTTAGTTTAGTTTCCATGACTTATTCTTGAGCAATCCCTCAAACCCCAGAGGGCTCTTTCAGACCAGACATTTTGACTTGTCATAGTAGAAAAAGCACAGATGTTAACATTAACAATGGCTGTGTTCTATTCAGGTCCCAGTAAGCCATGACAGTTTGACTGTGAGCCAGCATGCACAACACCAGCACCCTGAAACTGAAGCAGCTCAAGAGAATTCAGCCTTCAATGATTTTACTTAAACCTGTGCTTTTCCTGCAGTGACATAAATGTGAAAAAGGCCTATTATATTTGTTGCACTGCATAATTTTTACAGTTATTGCAAACAAAAGCCATTTCTAAATGCTAACAGAGACCTTCATTGTGAGCGCATCAACTGAGGCCACAGATGTAAAATGTGTGCAGAAAGTGAAGATGATTTTATCTCTGATGAAGGCAAGATATCTCAAAAAGTCTGCTGAACTGCTGCACAGCGTGTTTATGCTCATTCACACTGGTCTGCACCTCGCTGTGCATTCATTCTCAAAGTTACACGCTGTGAACAACGCCTGCTAGCAAGGGGCATCATTATCATTTGTCTTGTGTGGGCGTTCTGTGGTTTAAATGAAGCACACAGCAAGTGTGTAAGTGTTACGTTAACTGACATGCCTCTCCGTGTTTACATTAGATGCATCATTTTACAAGTGTCCTGTTTATTTATTGTGATATTTACATTACAGTTCAAGAGTGGATTCCATTAAAAATGCGTTTGTTTCCACATTAGACTTTAGTTAATCAGAATCAACTATGGCCTGTAATTATTATATCAGCTAGTGCGTGAAGGAGTGTTTGTTTGTGCTGCTTTTTGACACTGATTACAGGTTAGAGTCTGCTACAGCAGTGGAGATACACAGGATTAAACAATGGAGCTGTTTCACAAATGTTTACTTGCTAATAAAAGACTATGTGTCCTTAATAAGCAGAGTGCAGGGTTTGTATCAGAGCTGACCAACAGAAAATAAATGATAATTCACAATCTACAAGATTACATGTTATATATCTAATTGACTAATTCAGTTTAATTCTAGGAGTTTAAATGGGCCTGCATATTGTTTGCCCTTGTGTAAATAATACACCATTATGTCTAATGAGACAGCTGAATCATAACACGAATTTCCTCTTTTTTTATTTTTTTAGAATGACATCACACCGCTTCATGTGGCTTCAAAAAGGGGCAACAGCAACATGGTCAAGTTGTTGCTGGACAGAGGGTCCAAGATTGATGCAAAGACCAAGGTGAGACTGTGGATCCGGTTATCAGACCTCAGAAATGCAGCACAATGCACACAGAAGAAGAATCAGAGGGACAATCCCCTTTATTTGTCACACACTGCATGCACATGCACATGCATTGGCCAAGCATTGGTGAAATTTTTCCTCCGCTTTTGACCCATCCTGGTAAGTCCTTCCTCCGCAGCTGCCATCCGACTTGCACCCTGGGACCCAGTTTTCGTTGTCATCACCATTCATGCATGTTTTTAGAGAGGGGGTTCATTTTTTTATGGAGGATCCCCCCGGAGATCATGCAAACATCCGCACAGAAAGGCCCCTTCCCTCGAGATAGGGGGCAGCAGGCACCGAAGGCATGGTTGAGGACACGCCCTCAGCGCCCACTGAGCCCCAGGTGGGAATCGAACCCGGGACCTTCTAGCTGTGAGGTGACAGTGTTTCCACTGTCACACCGTACCACCTGTCTGTCCAGTCTTTAGATGTCATTTTCAGCTGAAGTTTGCCAGGCTGACTTTGCTTGTCTTTTATACACATGTGAAAACGGTGCCTGCTCCCCGGTATGCATACTGTAGGTGTCCTGACCAGTAAAATTTAATGTATTTCAATTTTATTGCCTGGACTACCTTACCATATGCAACAATGCTGCAAACCACATTAAACCTTTAAATATGTTTTACACCAGCGTGAGGATTTTTTTGTCTCCTGTGATGTATCAACACCTTTGCCATCTTTCCTCTTCTCCAGGATGGGCTGACACCTCTTCACTGTGGGGCGAGGAGCGGGCACGAGCAGGTGGTAGAAATCCTTCTAGACCGAGGAGCTCCTTTCCTGTCCAAGACCAAGGTAGCTACTGGGACGATCAATTCAGGAGACGCTGCTTAGCTCAGAGTAGGACAGGAAACATCACAAACACTTTTTTTTTTTCACACTGGCTGTTATAAAACAGAATAGATGACATTTCACCTGAAACAGGGCACACGTTGTTAAGAGCATTCAAACAGAGATTTTTGTATAAACTTTCCTAACCACACAGAGCTATTTTACATCTGGACAATCAGGACAAGACAGCAGGCCTGTTGTTGTTGCTGTAGTGTTGCCGCATTGTCTCCATAACGTGTGTGCGACCTCTCCAGAACAGCCTGTCTCCGCTGCGTAGCCCCACAGTTTGACCGCGCAGGACGACCAGTGTAACAAAATAGACATTGTTGTAATGACCTCGTTATAACAATGCTTCTGTAACCTTCCCAACAACTTCCTTCACAGTCTCCCTGTGCAGCGCATTGGCCACGTCCTAACTTACTGTGTCTGTGTCCATCTGTCTACGTGTCCGTCTGCGTGTTTGTCTCTCTCTCTTTGTCTCTCCTCTCTTTCTCTCCCCCCTCTCTCCCCCCACTATAGAACGGCCTGTCGCCGCTCCACATGGCCACTCAGGGGGACCACCTGAACTGTGTCCAGCTCCTGCTCCAGCACGACATGCCGGTGGACGACGTCACCAACGACTACCTGACGGCGCTGCACGTCGCTGCCCACTGTGGTCACTACAAGGTGGCCAAGCTCATCTTGGACAAGAAGGCCAACCCAAATGCCAAGGCTCTGGTATGATTACATTGTGTTGGACAGGGAGGGAGGTGCACTGTCACATACAAAAGCATCCAGTAAACATGAAACGTAATATAAAACTTTATGTATTAAATTAATTGAGGAAATGCGCAAAGAATGTACTATTTTACCATCACATTGTGTGGTTTTCGGTTACAGAGGAGCTGTCTCATATACAGATGGTGCAACCTGAACCAGCCAATATGATGTGATGGTTTAAAAGGAGAATGAGAATAGAGTTTTCCCAAAAGTGACAAAAAAAACTAATGCATGAGGTAGAAGAGAAGAAAAACAGACAAGAGAGAGAGAAAACTGAGTTGAATTTTGAAATCTTTGAAACTGACACAGAGGGATGAAAAGGCGCTTTCTAACAATCAGGATTCGAGAGGGAGCAGAGCAATTGAGAGATTAAAGGTTTCTTTCTCACCCTTGTGGTTTGCAGCTGACACTTTCCTGCACCACCCATTCGTTTCCTGTCAGATCATTTGCTTCTCCTTATCAGCCTAATAAAAGCAGCCACACAGTCGCAGATGTTTTGTGACGGTGGAGAGTTCGTTCCTTACGAGAGAACAGGCTGACAGTTTTACAGGTTTTGTCTCTTTCTCCCTGTGTGCAGAATGGTTTCACTCCACTTCACATCGCCTGCAAGAAGAACAGAGTGAAAGTAATGGAGCTGTTGCTGAAACATGGAGCGTCTATCCAGGCTGTCACTGAGGTACCACACTGGACCACAGCCCCTCTTTTTGCCTGAGTCTACCTGTCAGCACTTGGCACCAGAAGTGGTTTCTTTGAACTGTACTCATTTTAACAGTTCTGAGCTGCTGCATTTTGGACTTAATGTCGCTTCTTGACAGCTTTACTAAGATTTGCTATATATTGCAATGTTTCATGGGAAAAATCTTACCTGTTTCTCTGCAGTCTGGCCTGACGCCCATCCATGTGGCAGCCTTCATGGGCCATGAGAACATTGTGCACGCACTAACGCACCACGGAGCGTCACCAAACACCACCAACGTAGTGAGTGGATCATTTCTGATGCGCTGTAACATGTTAGAAGTGCATTTTTATCAAATAAATGTTTCTGTGAGTTCAAATCCCGCATCATAGCATCTGAAAAGCTCCCACTGATTACCGTGTCTGTGTCTTCCAGCGAGGTGAGACAGCTCTCCACATGGCAGCCAGGGCGGGCCAGGCAGACGTAGTCCGATACCTGCTCAAGAACGGAGCCAAGGTGGAGACCAAGTCCAAGGTTAGAACACTGAGCCTCATTATCAATCACTGCGACGGGGAGAGAACTACAAACAATGATAAAACACCAGGCCAGAAGTCACTTTCTCCTCCTTCTCCGCAGGATGACCAGACAGCGCTGCACATCTCCAGTCGGCTGGGGAAAGTCGACATCGTCCAGCAGCTGCTGCAGTGCGGCGCCTCTGCCAACGCAGCCACCACCTCAGGCTACACCCCCCTTCACCTGGCTGCCCGCGAAGGACACCAAGATGTTGCTGCCATGCTGCTGGAGAACGGAGCCTCGCTCTCCTCCTCGACTAAGGTGGGTCTGGTGGAGGATCTTATTCCAGTGGATGAGGTGAAGGAGTTGAATGTCTCTCTTTCTTTCATGTGACATCACATACAGTCAAACACAGACACACACCTCAGAAGAACCAAGTGACAGAACAGACCACCTCCATTATTTCAGTGCTATGTATCTCCACTAGTGGGCGCCAGTCTCCATTTCTGATAGCCTCCATGATGCTTAGCAAGTTCAGTAGTTGCAGTTGAAACATTCACTGTCTCCACTTATGAGACAGTAACCTTCCTGTAAACTGCCTGCAAGGCGCAACCATGTTAAACTCCGTCACATAGTGGAGTCACATCAGTTTCACAGCTTTCACCTTCAGGTCAGTGGTTGTAATAATGTGTTCTTCATCCACACAGTTGACCGTGGATGGATAATGTCACTTTCTGGTTTTGGTGGCTTCATGTATGACTAATTGCATGGATCGAGGGCAAGAAGAGATGGAAGATAGACTTGGAGTTAGTTTGTGCATATGTGTGTGTGTGTGTGTGTGTGATGTGTTGCTGGGGGCTGTGTTTGAAGGTGACCTCTGCCAGTGGAACAGATTAATGAAGAGTAAACCCCATGGTGCCAGACACACACATGCACACACACGGAGCATCTTTTGGGACGTCGTCTGAGTCAGCTGTTCAAAAAAAATGATGTCACACCATTCTGGGAACAGAGGAACCGCGTGATGGAAATCATAAATCGACCCATTTCTGAAACTAATTTATCAATATGGTTCCCACATTTTTAAAACATTCAAAACCGACCTCCTTATCCACCAGCCATTCTTATCTAAAATGATCCTTCACCGCGTGAACTGTATGAATACTGACTGTAACCAATCGCACAAATGAGGTCGTGTGTTTCAGAGCGTGGAATGGGAATCTGTGGGAGTCCCACATTCCTCTGGAAAATATGACCTAATGCCTTTAAATATCTTCACATACACCCAGGAAGAAAGCCAAAATTAACATTATACAGGAGCCATTTATAGTCCTGGAATACATGAAGAAATGAGGGCCTTTGGATCAGCCTCTCAGGGTATCACAAACCTTAAAACAATCATAGTTCATGTGTTTTTATAGCTAAATTGTTCATGCAGAAATAATTCATAGATCATCATTTTTATTGTAGTGAATTAAGTGAATTTGTAATAGTAAAAAGCAGTTTAAATTGAGCTTCTTCTACAACAATTATTTTAGTTTGGCAATATCTTTGAGGGATTATGTCGTGTCAAATGTTATCCAAAGAAAAAGCTTTTATGTGATGGAAATTTTCATTTTTATTATGAAGCCATCTGTTTTAAATAAGCTAAATGGGCTTTGAATGGGGTGATAAGCAGCATCATTTTTCAGTTTGACTAAAAACTTAAAATAAGTTATAATGATAAAAAGTAAGTTTATGTTCCAAGTGTGCTGCTGCAGACGTGTGCGAATCCTTTATTTTTTCAGCCTCTGACTAAAAAGGGCTACTGTCATTCCTCTCATTCTTTCCATCCTCCTCCATCTTTCCACCGTGTTTCATTTGGATGACTTATCTTGTTTTGTGTTCAGCAGAAAGGGTTCAGTCCCCTGCATGTGGCAGCAAAGTACGGCAAGATGGAGGTGGCCAGTCTCCTCTTACAGAAGCGGGCTGCACCCGATGCTGCTGGAAAGGTGAGATGTCTTAAAAGAAAAGAGTTGCACGACACACTGGAGAGGGTCAATCTTAATCTTGATGAACATGTAAAGGTGTTTTTATGTTTTTTTTGGTGCTGGAAAGTTTGACACGCCGACACAGAGCATAGTGAAGGCAGCAGGAGTATAAACTCAAATCATCATTACAAGCAACTGGCCAAAATCAGGAAGTCATTCAGATACTGTGACCATTCATTGTTCTTATCCAACCTGTCTGTGCCAGAGTGACCAAATGTTTTTGGAGTTGTATTCTCCAAGCTGCAGCTGGGCATGGGGGTGGTTGTGTGGAGGAGTGGCGGGTTTAGGACTGATCCCAGGACAGCGCAGCCAACAGATGCTTGTCCTGTTGCAAAAACCTTCTGGGTAGATTTGCTTTTATTCCCCTGTTGACATGCACTCATTCCACCTCCACATGCACACACATTTGTATACACATGCACACACACACACACACACACACACACACACACACACACACACACACACATTGACACACTTAGCCCGGGCCCACTGGCACTGATTATGGTGTTTGCCAGTTGTGTGTGTGCGTCTGTGCCACCATCTGAGAGCATTTAACATAATGGCAGTCAGGTATGATAATGAAGCTTCCACAGAGCTTGGTGGTGTCGCGTTAAAATCAGTCTCATTGTAACTCTGAGTCGAAACGTAAAGCAAAATCAGGCCTTTATTGTAGTTAAATTACACCGATTTTTCTTTCCAGAATACAAGAAACACAAGGATTTATTCGGTTTCCTCACATTTTAACCAAAAAATGTTTTCTCCTTAAATAAAAAAATAGATGCTTTCCACCTGTCCAGGACAGTTGTAACAACAGCTCGTGAGATGATGTGGGTATATTCTGCACACTTTTTTGGAGTTAATTCAAGTTTTTGTTGAGTACGTGGGGCATTCCAGTGATTCAGTGAGCGTCCTCGTGACTCAGGCCTGGCTGCTGAGTCTGGAGGGGATTTTTAATCCAAGATAATAACAACAACATGCTGCTACTGCTGCTGATAGCGCTCTAATACTGTTACTCTTCATACTACTGCTAAACACAAATCTAATTGTCACATCATTGGCGTCCATTGAAAACCATCCATCTCCATATTTGGTGCTTTTAGATAATATAAAGGACTATGTGAAAAAAGTTTTCCAAAGCCTTTTGTGGCTGATGTAATGACTCAAGTGATGTCACTTTGAGGCAGCGTTGGTTCAGTCCGAGTCAAAAAATCTGAGAGTTAAAAAGTGAGTTTAGCAGACCTCTGATTACTACTAGCATGACATGTGAATTTCAGACCGACCTGTCGATGGTGGGTGCCAAATGTGGACAAGGAAGGAATATGTGTGGAATCAAAATGATGATATCTCTGCTTCTGCTGTCTCGGGTTGATTTTTTGCTGGTGAAGGTTTACTCTTTCAAATGTTCTTTTACGGGTTAAAAAAAATCTCCTTTTTAAGCTGCTTAAGTTCAATAAACCATTTAAATACAATTAAAGTTGCCACAACGTTAAGTTAAAGTTGTCATTTTGAAGACGCAGCCCACAGGCCAGCAAAGACAAATTCATCTCTGTGTCTTTTGATGATGTCATTCTCCCCTAATTCTTGATTTCAGCATGAAGTTGTTGCTCTAAACTGTCTCCTGCACTAACTGTCATCTTAGTTTGCTGCTCATCTCTCAATCTCTCATCATGTCTTTACATTCTGTTGGTTTGGTTCTGTCATTTTACTTACCGGTGTGTGCTTGTGTGTGCGTGTGTGTGTGTTAAGTGATCTTCTAACCTGGTGCTGTGTTGCATGCTTGTGTGCGCGTGTGTGTGTGTGCGCGTGTGTGGGTGGATGTGGGTGTTTTAGAGCGGACTAACTCCACTGCATGTAGCTGCTCACTACGATAATCAGAGAGTGGCACTGCTGCTGCTGGATCAGGGAGCTTCCCCACATGCTGCCGCCAAGGTATCCACACAAACACACATGAAGACTCATACGCCTAGAAATCCACCTGGCTTCTTCCCTCAGAGCCGTCTCAAACCGCGGACGATGTTCTGTGTGTAATGTACATGTATGTATGAAGATGTAATGCCCACCCATTTTCTCTCATATCATCTTGTCTAGTCTTTGAATGTGCAGCTTTGAAATCGCTCCACCAGCCAGAATTTAGCTCATACTGTCAGCATATTGAGCTTGGTGCTTTATTGGATGCTATATTTTCATATTTCTCATAAAATAAAACCGGATAGCACATGTGAATGGACTGGTTATGTGCAATGCACGCCGTAAATTACTCCACAGTCAGCCAATACTTCAAACCACCCACTTTTGTGATGTCTGTTCCAGAGCTGTAAATTTTGTGTGTTCCCTATAAAAAGCAAACAACCCCCCCCCCCCCAAAAAAAGCACGTTAGTTACTGCGTTTGTTGAAATGTCTGACACACACAAACACACATAGCCAGTGACATACGGTCAAGTTGTGGTCAGTCTCCTGCAGGGCTTTGGTAGTCTGTCAAAACCACAGAACAAGTATGAGCAGAATGGCAGAACAACCGAAATACGGCAGGAAATGTTTTTGGCTGGACCGTCGTTGAAGACAGACATCCTGCGAGGGGAGACCAAAGCTTGTAAAGCTAATTCATCTTTGCTCGCTGTCTTCCCTTTTTGCTACTGCCTTGTCTCCTTCTCTCTCTCTTTCTCTCCCTTCATCTGCATCAGTCTCTATTTATTCCTTTACTTTTCCTGCCTCCCTCCCACACTCTTAGTCATTCCTCCCTGCCTCCCTTTCTCTCAGCTTCTCCCTCCATAAATTGTTTTTCATTTGGCTGGGCACTAAAGTTGGTGTGCTTTGGACTAATTTAAGTGCTTTTGGAAAGGGATTAATCTCGGTGTACTGGGGGAGTTGTCTCGAAGTGTTTGCGCACACAAATACAAGCACTGTTTGATCACAGCGCGGTGGCATAAAACGCGGTGCATGCGTCGTATCCATCAAAAGACTGATTTTGACTTGAAATAAACAGTCCAAGAAATGAACTTTCATTCAGAGAAGGAGGGCGGTGACTTCAATGGAGTTTTCAGTTTTAGAGCTCAGACGCAGTGACGGTGGTGACACAGAGACCCTGGAAATATGTGTGACTGTTGCCTTTTCTGCACTCACCTCTTCCTTTGACTTAAGATAGAATCCCTCAGATGGTCGTTCACAAGCTCTTCAAGAAGTTTTAGTTCTCCCTTCAATAATGAATGTCAAATTATTGTCAGTGGATAAACTGTTGTTTCCAATATAGACACTGTCTGGCACTGCAGCCTTCATGACTGTCTGTAAATTGAAAGTCTGCTCTTAATTTGGTTAACTTCTTCTTCTTCTTCTTCTTCTTCTTCCTCTTCTTCTTCTCATTAGCCTTGGTGTCATGACTATATTAGTCATGATTATATGTGGAAATGCAAAATGTTAAATTTGGGCAAATCTTGACTTCTGTGTATTACTGCTGGTTGCAGTAACTACTTTTGCTGAACTACTGAAACTACTGAAAATGAGTATATCAAATGAACTGAATAGAATGAATAATAGAATATAATATATAATGAATAAGCCTTACCGTGGTAGCCATCCTAAAACCTTGTCTCTTCTTCAGTCTATAATGTATGAATAGAATAATTACATTAAAGAAGAAGGCAACTAATGAAAGTCTTATTTGTTTTATGCAACACAGAGCATAACTAAGCAATTCCTATAGTATGAAATACATGAAATAATCCACCAGCCATCAAATCCAGAACTGGAGTGTGACATCCTAACCCCTGCATCTCTTCTGCTTGCCTCAGAATGGCTACACACCACTCCACATTGCTGCCAAAAAGAACCAAATGGACATTGGGACCACACTGCTGGAGTACGGCGCCGACACCAACGCCGTGACGCGGCAAGGCATCAGCCCCATTCACCTGGCCGCTCAGGAGGGCAGCGTGGACCTGGTGTCACTGCTGCTGGCCAAGAACGCTAACGTCAACGTGTGCAATAAGGTACCCAGAGCTAGCTCCCAGCGTCCTGTTTCCTGAGAGAGACGACGTGTTTTAGTCTTGTCATGCGCTCCCACTATAAGAGATGAATTTGCGTGTTGACACGTGTTTGTGTGTCCTTTCCGCATATACAGAGTGGACTTACACCACTCCACTTAGCAGCTCAGGAGGACAAGGTCAATGTTGCAGAAGTCCTTCTCAACCACGGGGCTGATGTCAACCCACAAACAAAGGTAAAGCTTTCTCTGATAGTACACACACACACACACACACACACACACTGAGATATGGGTCTAAATATCTTTGTGAGGTTTGCTTCATAATCTTTTATTGACATGCATCATTGACTTCACCGCGTATGCTTCTCTCTGTGTTTTCTCTCTATTTGAACTTTTTCTAAATAGTTTCAGTGTATTCATGGCATTGGAAAAATACTCTCACACACAGTATCGGGCACACACACACACACGCACATTCGGCCAGAATCATCTCAGGTGCTACATAAATAAAGGATTGATACCTGAGTGGAAGGTGTTCTTTATAGATGCACCACACACTGCAGCGAACACACACACACACAAGCACGCACATGCTCTAATATTCGGTCGCACTCTGTCAGTTACTCACACGCAGACACACATACGGGCCTCATAACAGGCTGCTCACGTTCATGTAGCTGAAGGTTGGAGTAACGCAAGGTCATCTTGTGCATGTGTGTGCACGCGTGTGTGTGTTTGTGCTGACGTGACGCTTGTTTACAGCGAATAGGTTATTCACTCACTGATCTCATCCTTTACCATTATGCACTGTACCCATAATTCAGCTGGGACATGAAGTAGAGATAGACAGGGATAGCGCGTGAAGAAGTAGAGGCGCAGTCATTTCTGAATTCTTACAATATCAGCCAGTTCTTTCAGTAACTGTATGTTACTCTTCCTTTCATCTGCTCGACCTTTCACGTCGTCTACTTTCCTTAACGCAGATGGGTTACACTCCGCTGCACGTGGCCTGTCACTATGGCAACGCAAAGATGGCAAACTTCCTGCTGCAGAACCGTGCCAGAGTCAACGGCAAAACCAAGGTAGGAAAACACTGCTCTGTATTCCTGTTGCGTAAATCTCCCTTTAGATCCAGATTTATGTATAATTTGCCTGACTGTGTTTGTGTGTCTCTACCTAGAACGGATACACTCCCCTACACCAGGCAGCTCAGCAGGGCCACACCCACATCATCAACCTGCTGCTTCAGCACGGGGCCTCAGCCAACGAGCTCACCGTGGTCAGTGCACAAACACACTGGCACACCCCCACGCACACTCTCTAACAGAGCTGAGGCTCCATGAAACACTGAATGCCCTTTGTGTTCTCTGTGAGCCTCCTGTGAATAACTTCCTGTTGGTCTGTCACTGGTCAGAATGGGAACACTGCCCTGTCCATCGCCTGTCGCCTCGGGTACATCTCTGTGGTGGACACTCTGAGGCCCATGACGGACGAAAATCTGGCCGCCATGGTGAGACGCTGTCTTCCTGTCATCATCTCATGTAGTTAAATGCACAAAATCTCTATCACATCACCGGTACCTTTCAAACTAATTTAAGTCCAATGAATATTTTGTGTAACTTGCAATTGGCTGAATTATAGAGACAGAGGAAAATTAGCATGGATCATGAAGATTAGCTGCATCACCGAAAGGTTTTTTCTCTTGGTTTTTTGGCATATAAATAGTATAATTTTGATGTTTGTTAAGAGTGTTGCTGTTTGCTAAAAACTGATGGATATGCTGTAGAAAATCATCTGTTTAAATTAAAAGTATCCATCACTGTTGAACTAAAGCCCCTAAAATCATTGAGCTGTTATATTGAACTACGTCACCGACTCCTTGGCCAGTCAGCCAGCAGCATAGTGCGAGCGGAGTCAGTGTGTGAATCCTGCTGGCGAGCAAGCCAGCGAGTCTCGCTGTGTCACATGTGTGAAGTTATCCTGATTAAGAGAACGAGAAAGAGGGCTTAGATTGGAGCTTAAGGTTTCTCCTCAAATAGCCCAGGTCACTGACAGCGATGCGATCACGCACGTGTGGAGAAAGAGGGGCAGGGAGAAGGGTGTGAAAGTGTGAAAGAGGGAGAAGCGGTAGGCTGATGAAGAGGTGAAAGGGACAGGGGAGTGAAGAGAGAGTGAGGAGGCGGACATAGAGGTCGCTGAGGATCCTGCACGATCAGCAGCAAAGTGTATTAGTCATAAGTGAAGTAACTTAAAGATCAAGGTCGTTTCCTTTGTGTGATTGATCTATAATGTCTCTATTGAAGCTGCATCCACAGCCTGCCGGACCTCTGCCGCTCAGTTACGTGGGTAAAATGGCCTTCAAACATACAGTATCATTACTTCTTACTGTGCCAGGGACCAGGGCTAAGATCCAGTTTAATATCCATATTAGGACATATGCATGGTCACACATTGGTCGCTGTTAAATGACTACAGTTATATCTATAATATTTTCTTTCATCTGATATAAGGCTTTCAAAATGATTAGTCTTCAAGACATACTCGCCCATTGTATTACGGCAAATGAGAGCACCCCTAAATCCTGTATTTGACACTCAGCTCAGTGCTGCTTTTGTAAAGTCATTGGAAGCTGCATTGAGTTTCAGAATTTTAGGGACTTTGGGGATTTGTGGCATTATTGGATGCTTTAACAGCATCAGGAAGCATAATATTCAGGATTAGGATGTCAGTGTGTGTAAATATACAGCAAACAACTTTTTACGAATCGTGCTTGTATTTTCCATTTGGACCCGGTTTACACTTTCGGGGATTCGTTCAGAATATGAATATTTTTCAGCAATATCAACTCGTTTTTTCAAAACTGGGTTGTTCAGTTGTCCGTCTACTTTTTATACTTACAGAGTGCATCAGAAAAACACAAAATCAACGTCCCAGAGACCATGAACGAGTTCCTCGACATGTCAGACGATGAAGGTATGTGAAGAGCACTAAACTTTTCTCTCCATTCACGTCATTTTCAGCCACTGATGTACTAAAATTAAATTTATTGATACTTGCAAACTGACTTGATTTGAATCAATACACTGCATGATGTTCATACACATGTGACTGTGTGCTATGTGATGTTATTTTCCTTAACGTGTGCATGTTTCACTGTATGTGCGTCCAAATCACACAGTCCGGGCCAATGTGCCGGAAACTCTCAATGAGGAGTCTTTTTCAGATGTTGATGAAGGTATTTGCCACCAGTGTGCCTCCACCGTTCCGTCTGTTTGTTTGTTTGTTTTCCTTTAACATAACGCTCGTCAGCAGAACTCACCCGCCTTGTTGAAGAGCTAACCGTCGAGCCTTTGCTGTGCTACTATTCAGCTTTGCCAGAACACACACACTTTTTATACAGAATGCTGTGATTATGCACATTAGTTATTCTGCAGTTTAAAGCGCTATGAATCAGATACACTGATTTATACAGTATATAATCACAAAGATATGTCTCTAAGGATTAATTCTTTGTCCGCCATCATCTGACAAAAAATAAGGTCTCAGCTGTTTCAATGTTGTCCATCAGCGAACATTCAATTATTGAGCAGTTTTAGCCTTGAACCTGCTTTGTTTTTCTGTCAGGTTTCAGTGTCCCATTTGTGTTCACGAACTGACACTGCTGATGTTATTTTCAGTGCAGCTTGAAAACACATTTGTTATTTTTAACCGCTCATGCACCATCAATCTCATACTGCATGATTCTCCTCATCAAAGACGCTTTGTGATGTTTCATCCTAACTTCAGTCATGCAGTCTCTTTTGAAGGAGACGGTGAGCAAGTGAAAACGAGGTCAGTGTGACTCACTTTATAATTCAGATGACAAACTATGATTAGGCGTGCACACATCCAATGAAAGAGTCTTGTTTCACGGTATTTAAATGTTGATAAATGACCTGAATGATATCATTGTTACCTGCAGAGTAGCTGCTGTAGCCCTGCAGAGCGCAAGCGAGTTCATGGTGCAAGTCACATTGTGTCAGGCTGCACACTTCAGTCTTCTGTCCTTTGTTTTGGAACCACAAAGCCAACAGGCCTGTAAAATTGATGAGCTTGTTCACGGGTTGTTGCTTAGGGGACAGTTGGGCGGGAGGGGGTTCTGTGTCATGTGATACAGCTAGACTCAACAAGTTACGTACACACACGTATCAGGTGATAATGGATGCTTTTGTATTGTAGCTGTTGGATGAAGATCCTCATCGACATATCTTTAATTGGATGTGTTTTCACTAGCAAGCAGGATTTATAAATGAAGGGTATCCGTGATATAAATACAGAGTATCCATGGCCTCATACTCCACATAAACTGTTTATACTGTGTGCATAATTCATCAGCATTGTACTTGTGCACCACAGCCTTGATATTCACTTTGACCAATAGTAGCAGCACCAGACTTGCTTCAGTTAGTTGTGTGTGTGTGTGTGTGTGTGTGTGTGTGTGTGTGTGTGTGTGTGTGCGTGCGTGCGTGCGTGTGTGTGTGTGTGTGTGTAAAAGGAGTTAGAGGAAGTAAAGAGTTTCCATATCCCTCTTTAATCCTGTATGAGGGAAGCCAATCCTGTTAAGCCGTAGGTTAGAGCGAGTGTGACTGGTCACTCCTGGTGTCTGCCTGGGAGTTATTGTGTGTGTGTGTGTCTGTGTGCGTGCCTCTGTTTGTGTCTCACTCACGTTGTGGGTACATAGATCTGTTTGTGTTGTGGGGACTCATCTGCTTTATGAGGACCAAATGTAAGTCCCCATGATGCAAATCATTACATTTTAGGGTGAAGACTTGGGTTAAGGATAGAGTAAGATTAGCTTTAGGTTAAGGTTAGGGTAAGTGTTCAGGAAATGAATGTAAGTACATGTGATGTCCCCAAAAGAGTGTGTGTGGCCTCATCTCATGCTTTCTATGGACAGCTATTGCTATACTAATTGTACCATCTTTAGAGAACAGCTTAACTCGTGGTTGCACTCTGCTGTCAGAGTTGCTCTTGCAGGATATAATTACCACAGTTGGCGTTACAGAATGTATTCTGGGGGTCTGTAACTGTCAAACACCTCTTGTGCAAGTTTTAGTCATCGTGTGCAACATGCAGAAGGAAGAGCTGGGCAGAGAAATGTTGCTCAAGATGTTTTTTAAAAAAAAAGGCAAAATGATGCCTGCTGTGGTTATTTCATCATTATTTTAGCCCCACGCGCAGCTTGGTGTGCAGCCAGGCTCCCTCTGTAACTTCCACCATGGAGGAGGAAAGGGCAGGAGTGTTTCAGTGAGAGTTTTCTTCTGCTCCCCGTCACTGTCTCCTCCACTGAGGTTCCCAGGCATTCGCTCAGACGGCCTGTCAGCTGACTGTGCTCTCCACGGAGCGGTAAACACTTCCAGCCCCAGTTCACTCCCTGCAGCCGGAGTTTGTTGTTGGATGCTGTTGAGCCTGGGACGCGCCGGGACTTTTCTCTCTTTAAATCCAATGAGATGAGCTTTTTTTTTGAGCCGCTTGCAGGAGAATTAACCCCGGTGTGGCCGCTCGCATCAGATGGCTTGGACTTGCGCTGTTTCGGCTCAGCTGTGTGCACTGTTTTGCAGCGAGGAGACGCAAAACTTTGAGTCGGAGTCGCGTTTCTTTGCGGAGAAAAGGCGGCAGAGGTGTGCGCACCAGCTGAAAAAACGCGCAAGTTCGAGTGGAGTTAAGTGCGTGGGGTGAAGAGAGGGCAGCGTTTTCCATCAGCACCAGAGGCTCTGAATGGACCACTTGGTAGTCCTCGTCTCTCGCTGGAGTTACTCTTCGTCCTGGGAACGTTTTGTGCAGCTTTAGAAAAATAGAACAACTCCGGAATTAGAAGAATAGTTGTGATCAATATGGCTGCGGTGGACAAAGGTAAGTAGAGACGCTCACAGGGAGTTATTTGTCTTTATTTGGCTTTTGAAGGCAGAAAGTGGTGTCATATTTTTTATCTTTTAGTGTTTTTAGTTTTGTAGCAGTGGATGAGGGAGATGGATGGATTTGGTTTCTGTTTTGTTTTTTGTTTTTTTTAAATAGAGTATTTGATACGGTGACGGACGTGTGTGTGTGTGTGTGTGTGTGTGTGTGTGTGTGTGTGTGTGTGTGTGTGTGTGTGTGTGGTGGTTATGTGAGCTTGAATGGGACGTCGATACATTGTTACAGCAGCGGGGGGCCGATTGTTTTGTCAATTCAGATAGAGACAGCTCGAAAAACACAGGACGTTATGTGATCAGTGTCCCCATCAGAATAAAAGCATAACAATTGCGCCAGGAGACAAACCATAGCTACGCAGCTGCCTTGAATTCCAAAATCATAATCAGTGGTTTTATTATTCTTCTTGTGTGGATTATTGTTTTGGAAATTAATCCCAAATGTGGCGTTATTATTCTGTGTCAGTGTTTTAGAACAAAGTTGCCTGGAAAGCTCCAGACTTGACTTTCTATCGTAACATCCACCAAAAGTCACCACGTGGAAAACACACTTAATGTACACAGCTTATTCAGCTATTAATACCACAAGTTTAGTTATAATTGGAAACGTTATGCATTTGTCAACTCACTCTTGTGCTGATGATTACAAAATGTTCACAGAATTCTCTTTAGTTTGGTTGAGAGTCATTTAGGGACAAGGACATGTCAGAGCAAACAGAAAATGAGCTGTGCTGCTAAAGAATTTTCTACACTTCTTAATAAAAACCCTCTGGAAACTCTCTGTAAATGTGGCACATCCGGATACCCAGAAAAATCTAGTGGAAGCACATGAATGTAACATGGGGACAATATATGTCTTAAACTTTTAAGTGAACTTTAAAGCTGCCTAATGTAACCATGTTGCTCGGGAGTTGACTTTGTCACGTGGTTCCATGAGTGTTGAGTGATAGGTGGTTAGCTGTTTTCATCGTCATAGGTGAGGTTTGACGACTAAAACCATTTCACCGCTCGTTTTATTTTGAAATGCAACACCGGAAACACGTTTTTTAAATACCATCTAGCTTGACACTGGTGCTGGTGTCTGGTCGGAGTGCGGCAGTATTGAAGGTAGGGGGAGGGGCTGCGGTGAAGGAGCAGAGTGTTGCAGGCAGGACAGAGCCGGACATGAGGGAGAAGGGGAAGCACGGTAGCCGCTCCGCCGGCTTCGTTGACCGGCGTGTCATCGTCCACCGGTCCGCCGATCGAGGTGCGGTGCGGTTGTGCACTTTCCGCTTATTCTCTGCTTATGGTGCTGAGGCTTTGGTGGCTGTTAAACCCTCTGCTGCGCTCTGTGTTTGAGTGTTGTGAAAGGAGCTGCGTTTGGTTTTGCAGGGCAGCTCCAGATATACCGCAAAGTGGCTTTGCTGCTGCCTCTGATGGCATCACCACTGTCTCACCTGAGAAACAGTCAAGCATCCGCGCTGCTGTGTGTTCCGGCTTCATGTTGTTGTTCAGCCCAGGCAGATGAATAGGCAAAAAGAAAAGTTGCAGGGGGGCTATGCAGTTGCAGTGAGCTGTGTTTGGTCTGACGACAGAGTGGTGTTGATAAACGAGCCAAGGCCTCCTATAAGTACCATAATCAAATAAGTGACGGACTGATGTCGGCAGTGAGGGCTTGTTTTTCATCCCGAGGTGCCGCATCGCATCTCTTTGCCGGATTAGCTTTTGAAGTTAACAGGATTTTATTATTTCACCCCACACGCACACACCAGGTGAGGATGCGATGACTGGGGACACGGACAAGTACCTGCGGCCTCAGGACCTCAAAGAGCTGGGGGATGACTCCCTCCCTCAGGAGGGGTACATGGGTTTCAGCATAGGAGCCCGCTCAGCCAGGTAAGCACCTGTCATTTTCATCACACACCTATGAAAACCGCTGATGTACTCTGGTGCAGTGCTGTCAATTATTTGGGCCAGATTGTCCTCAGAATATTGTGGCCACATGATGTTTGTCTGACTACAGTAATTTAAGTGTGTAAGTGCTACTGATGCTGTGGTTGTTCACCCTTTGCACACAGATTTATGATGCAATTTCTGATGTGATGTGCAGTTTTTTCTAGATTGTAAAATGTATGTTGGACTGGAACTGATTATATAATGTACAGCCCCTCCAACACACACGTATATACACACACAGATACACACGCACACAAACAGAATAATGGAAATTGCCAGAGAAAGCAGCTGGAAAGTTGCCATCTAATGATTCAACCTGACATAATGATTCAGCATTTTGTGTGGCCTCATTCAAACCCAGGCAAAGATTACAAATGGCCCATGGTACAATACAAGAGGTGTAAGCTGTATCTTTGAACTGTGATATGTTCTCGGTGAACAGCTGCACATCAGGATTCGGCGCAGGCCTGTACCACAGTTTCAAATAGCAGACAAAGCATGTAGTGGAAAACTGGCAGGCTTCAGTGAAAACACATCAGCGGCACACAGGACAAGTGCTGTGCAGCTCCACAGTGTATTGTGGCCGCACTAACAGATGGCAGATGCACTGTGATGGTTGCATTGATAAAAACAACAAGGCTCACAGTGACAGGAAGCTGCTTACATCAGCGGGCCACAGCAAACAAGGGGAAACACTGAATTAGATGGAGAGATTCCATGTAAACAAGCTTGTTTGGTGAGCCTCATGGGTTGGCAGTGGAAAGAGTTAATGGACTGGATCATGCGAATAGTTGTCAGCTGTTTAAAATATTAAAATGGTATGAAAATGCAAGAGGTTGTTGGCCATATTGGAGAGACCGAATTTTCACTTATTTTGAATTATTTTTCAGTTAATACTGTTTACAGTTTATTGGTATTTCTAGAACAAAAAGGGTTCTTCATATAAAGTTAATATCACCATCTGCTGCTAAGTAGCACTGCAAATACTAAATCTGTTACATTATACTGCTGCCCTTCTGTTACTGCATGTGAAGTAGAAGAACAGTTTGTAAGATCCTGAAATGTCTCTTTGCAGGGGTGTGAATGTAATGCTGTGACCTTCTGTATTTTATTGATCAATGAATGTCCGATGCTGAGCCAGTTCTTTCCTTTTCCTTACCTTTCTGTTTATGACATCGACATTGCATGGTTTGCTTTTTGACTGGGCTGCGCGCACACTCGTGACTACCTAGGAACACTCGTGCCCAGTACAACCATGCAAAAGCACAGCATCAATGTCATATGGGGGAAAAAAAGAAAGCCACATCATGCTTGAATGTCTTCAAAATGCTTTGCTTTTCACTCTTCTATTTTGTCCTTTTCCTTGTTTTCCTGCACCCTGTCCCTCATTCTAGCCCTAGAATCAGGTAAGAAAAGAGTAGTAGTTGTAGTAGTAGCATTAGGCAACATTAGCTGCGACTTGTGTCCCTCCCATGTGACCCCTGAGCTACCTAACCCCACACCCATAAACCACTAACTCAAACCACAAGTCATCCATTCCACATTGGTGCCTTCCAGTGTTGCTGTTACTCTGTTTATGGTCACAGATTTGTCACTTTGTTGCCGTCACGTGAGATCCATTTAGCCGATCACCATTCACCTTCTTTACTCGTCCGCATTAAAAAACCCATCATATCGGCAAACTGTAAATGTATTTATCCTTTTGCTGCAGGTGTGGAAAAGAGGCAAACTTGCTGGAAATGAGAAAATAAAAGCTGTACCTTTATTCTTTTTCTTTTTTTTTTTTTTGGTTGTGTGGCCTAATCCCTTAACTTTTTGATGTGGCTTTTTACCAAGTGGCACTATATTTTGATAGTGCCCTTGAGTGTAACTTCCAGGGATCAAACACATCCGTTTATTCATAATCCATCCCTTTTATCCTCCTATTTTATGTTAGCAATTGGAGATGTCCCAGCATTACTCGGGATGATTCTGGAGGTTAACTCATGGTTTGCAGAGATGGAAACTTTACTCTGGAATTTAGAAATCCACCACACACATCATTGGAGACATACACAGATGTGTTCACGCGCAAACACTCACAGGGACGCACAAAGACTCAAACAGTTGTCTCTTTGAGTCCACACAGGCGCCTCGCTGAAAACATAGCACCATCGCACTGCAAAAAATCAGCTCTCAAAAGCGAGAAGAAAAAAACAGGGAAATTTTCCTTAAAATGAGCAAAATAATCTGCCAACAGAGCTGGGAAATTTGACTGACCAAGGTTTCTAAAACAAGATATTGAGTCTCAAAGAACTAAAAACAAGAACATTTGTCTGGATGCAAAGAAATTCTGACTTTGTCAAAGCGCTAAATCAGTATCAGACGCTAAAGTTGGTGGACCGCCTGTCAGACGAGGAGAAAAAGACGCAGACAGAGCAGTCGGAGGAAGACAGCACCTCCCGGAGCACCTCTCTGTCGGACGCCTCCCAGCCTTCCCAGCCCTAAATCAGTATCAGTAATAAAATCTAGAAGAAGCAACATGATCTTATTAAGATAATTAAGGTAAAAAAAAACTTTAAAAAAGTGAATGCTCTGACATAAAAAGTGCCTGGTAAGAAGATCTTGTCAGACAATAAAACAAGTGTGTATTTCCTTAATTTAAGATATGTATGCATGGGAAACTGACAAAAACATGAAAATAATAAGTTGTTTGGCCAGTGGGAGTGCATCAAGGCAGACTTGATCCGTGAACAGTAAAAATGAACGGAGTGGTGTGGAAAGAGGATGGGAGGTGACGGAGAGGGATGGGGGTAAGAGGAAGGCAGCGAGGTAGAGAAAAATGTGGAAAGAGTCTTCGTTTGAGTGAAATGAAGGGCAAACACAGTCGAGTCCGAGCAGCGTGACTCTGAAATAGAGCTAGTGCAGGCAGCATTATAAAGCAGAGTGCTGGTAGGAGCCATGACGTGCAGAAATAGAGGAAATGGAAAAGAAGGCATGCTTAGGGAGGAGAGGAGGATGGACAGAATGAGAAAGAGGAGGAAGCTGTGAAGAACAAACAGAGTCTGGCTATGAGCAGTGGGGGGGGGGGGGGGGGGGGGGGGGGTTGGGGTAGGGGGGTGTGGGTCGTAGCACCGCGCTGCCATGCCAGCGAGTCCATTCAGGCCATGCAGAGTTGCTTGGTAACTTCGATGGTGGGGTAGGCAGGCTGTGCTGAATAAAAGGCTTCTCTCTGTGCTGAATAGTGTGCCCACTCAAACACGCTGAGCTCTGCATTTTCTCCCCCTCGCTCTGACCCGTCCGCCCCCCCTCTCCACACACACACACACACACACACACACACACACACACGCACACAGGACACATCGATACACACATACAGTAACGCACTCGGAGTTGTCTGCTTTGTCGCCGGGATTGTGTCTTTTTGGAAGCCTCTTAGAAACACATCGCACATGTTATTTACGTGCCTCTACACGCTCAAGCGCACCGATTTCAAGTGACTGCGAGTTCGCGCAAACATTTCAGCTCTTCTGCGCTGATCAAATCCCCGTAGCAAAAACAGCACAAGAAAAAAAAAAAAAAAAAAAAGCCCTGAAAGGAATCCACAGCACCGCATCGAGTGAGTGGCTGCAAAAATAGGCACACGTCACCACACGCACGGCCATAAAGCAGACTGCAGCAAGGCAGACAGAAAAGACCAGCTTCCCTTTTGTGTGTCGCTGCTCCTTGAAGCAGACCTTGAAACAGGTCTGGGTCAGCTGCTAATCTTAGAATAAAGCGATGTCGCTCTTCCAGCTCAGGAGGGATTTAACAGTTTGATATACTTCGGAGAAGTCTTATTTCTGCTGCTCTTAATAAAAGAGCTGCACGGCCGCTTCTTGTGACTCTCACCTGGCAGCCAGGTGCGCATCTGCACAGTCCACTACTCTGTCATATGTCATCATTTGGATAGACTTAGTTACATCCGTGTTCGTGATGCACGCCGACCACGCCTTCACGTAGAAATGATCTCTCAGTCTCGTCCTCTTTCCCCTCTATCTCATGATGCAAACAAACTGACCTCACACTCATTTCCATCTCTGAATAACCTGCTGCGGTATCTGATCCTTGCTCAACCGCGGGCTCTTCCGCCTCTCTCTACTTTCCACTTGTTACTGTCGGACTCTCTCTGTCCAGTAAGAAAACTGGTTCCCTGGAGGTTGCATGTAGTAATGGATTCCTTGCTTTTTGTTTTATGTCGTGTTCCCCTGCCCGTCACTTGTTGTTGCCCGCGGCACTGGGTTGCGTGGTAACATGTAGCCTCCGCTCCTTCAGTTCGGATAGGTCCAACACACTCAACCGGAGCTCCTTCGCACGGGACAGCATGATGATTGAAGAGATCCTGGCCCCCACAAAGGACACGGTAAGATCCGTTCCTTGTCCTCCTCATCTTTTCTCTGCTGTTTCTCGTCCGTTTTGACTGTTTATACCAAACCTGATTCTCTTTCTCAATCTCTGATCACCTTCTTTGGTGTCTTTAGCTGGCGGCTTGTCAAGCTTTAGCTGTCTTATTGTCAGTGGCCTTGTGAAAACAGGCTGAGTAGAATTAAAGCAGGAAGCAAGGTAGCTTTCCTTGTCTTGCACAAAGGTCATAACAGAAGCAGTGCTGATGCCGTGCTTGCTTTTGCCAAAGTGCTGAGGGTGAGCGTACAGCACCTTGACGAGGAGTTTATTCAAACTTAAGGGCTTTGGGAGCCCCCCCTTCTGCTTTCTCATGGAAAAAAGCTCTGCAGAGCTTGTCTCGTCCGTCCAACACTTGTTTTGACGGTGAGGAGTGAAAACAGGGCTGTAACCTCTTACATTATGAACAGTACTAGTAATATAACCTACAAACTATACATGGCCAAAATATGCACTTACCTCACCTCTCTTCTTTTACAAAATGAGCAAATGTCTTGGACTTCTGAGGAGCTTCCCATTAAAATGATATGTAACTGAAAATACACGGTTTCAGTTTCATCGTACTATAATCCGCTACATATGATCTGTGAAGTTTGGGTTACAATCACACCTGCTACAATAGTGGGATTGAATGCATTGAGATGCCTGAATCTAGTCGGTCTCATCTTCACAGAGATAAGATCATGTTTTCTTTGGTGGAAATTGGACCCTTTAGTGAAATAAAGCACCATAAATCACTTGTCTGGACCACACAGTGGCCTCAGCGTGACTTCTGAACTGTCTCTCTTCTCCCCTAAGCTTCAGAGTGTCTGTAAAGACATTTCCTACTTGGTCGACCCGCTCAATAAGGTATAAAATGTTCATGGGTGTCAGACTCATCCCTCACGTTTTCCGTCTCGGTGGTTCAGCTCACATTTGTCTTGAGTTTTGGTCTTTGTGCATTCGTTTGTTTTGGGTCTGCGCCACTCTCATCTCATCCCATTACCACTGTGTTTTATTGAACGGTCGCTCCCGTGCTTCTTTATGAGTTCCCATGATTCACATGTATAACGATCCATTACAGCTGATTTCCGTTTTTTTCATCGCTGCTCATTTCAGCGCCACAGCACAGTTATAGTAGCACATTTATTACAGTTGTTGTCTTTTTGTCCTGACTGTGGTCAGACAGTGGATAATGGTTACAAGTTTTGTTGAAATATGAGTCAAGAAGCTGTAAATGTTATCAGCTCATTGCTCCATAACATGCACGACTCCAGAGATGTGAAAAAAGAAGAGAGGGTCACAGCTGTTAACTGTTACGTCCGTGAAGTGATTAATAATTAGCTCGCCTCTGTCTCCCTCTCCTCACTCTGTTTTGCTCATTTACTCGCCTGCGTTCGATCGTTCTCATCTTCTCCATCTTGACTTTTTCCTCTTCATCCTTGTTGTTCCTCACACCCTTCGTTCACCTTCAATCTTTGCTGCCTTTCCTCCCTCTCTATCCTCCTCACCAGCACCTGGCTGTGACCAGAGACTACAGCTCGGAGTGTATGCGGCGCTACAGCTGGACTCCGGACACCATGGACCACAGCCACAACACTGTGTCCAGCCCCATTCACTCTGGGTAAGAACAGCTGTACTGTCTCCTCTTATCTGTCAAGATATATTGTACCAGCATACAGAAACAACATGCGCAAACTCAGTGCGTGTATACAGACACATAAACTGCTTGTACATCCACCGGTTCAGAAATCACATGTTTTATATGCTTACCGCACACAACTGTTGTATTGTCCTTTGTTCTCCCCCTAAGAGTCAATATTCAGCAAACCCTGCAGCACTGATGCAGACAAGGTGCAGGGCTGTGGGGGACTTCTGCAGTGCTGCTACTGTACACATGACGTTACAGCAGCAAACAACACAGTTCATCCTCCAGAGCTCTCATGTCACACCATAAGTCGAAGGACATGTTCCAGAAGTCATGCGCCACGTTCTCTGACGCGCTCTGTTTCTGTCACGGCAGAAACAAAGTGCAGACTCATGGCTCACATGCTCCATTTGGTTAAAGTGATAAGATTTTGCTTACTTTGAATATATGACGTTATCAAATGTTAACAGCGCTGTCTTTGCACAGAACTTATTGCCTCCTTTTAACAGTAATGAAATGCTGGGATCTGTCATGTGCCGTTATGGTTCTTTATTTCTATTTTTGTCTCATTATCACATATTATTTTGTCGTTTTGTCCCCGGTGTGTTTTATGTTTTCCGTTCCCTTGATTTTCCACCCCTGTGGTTTTGAATCTTTCTTTCATCTTCCATAGTTATTACAGATCCCAACAGTGACTGAAACTCTGATACTAAAACTAGGTTCTGGGGGTTTGCCTCCTGCATTGCCTCCATGTGTTTATTTTGCAGCTTCTCCTCCCCGCTCCCTCAGTATGACTCCAGGTGATGACTGAGTTCGCTGCTTTCACCCGTGATGCCGCAGTGATGTCACTCACTCCTCCACCTCTGTCTCCCCCGCTCATCTCGTCACTCTCTCTCCTCTTATTAGCCTTCCTCTTCCTCCTCCAGTCTGTGCTCAGCTCATCCGTGTGGTCTGGTGTTTCATTTGCACTGCCTAGATATTAGAAGTGTGTAGTCAGCGTGTTTGGAAGTCTTTCATTGACGTGCCATCTCTCTCTCTCTCTCTCTCTCTCTCTCTCTTTTTCTTCCTCAAAACCTTACAGGCTATTTGCAACACACAGTATAGGAAAAGCAACCAATAACACAACACAAGCCACATCTGGCTTTAGGCATAAGGACTGCTCATAAACAGTGCATAAACTAATTTTTTTCTAAGCCCACACCCCCACTCCATCCTCACTCTTTACTTGTGTCAATACTTATATTAATGTCATGCCAGTGTTCTTAATTTGAAGAATGGGACACATCGCACACTGTATTAATCACATTAACCCGATGTCGGTGAAACATCTGTGCAGGTGTTTAATATTTGATCACTGAATGCTGCTTTAGGGGAACTGAAGCATTGGCAACAGTCTCACCTTCAGCCTCAGAGCTGGAAACTAAACTCTGAACTTCATTAGCACCCCGTTTAGTTTCAGACAGCCGTTAATGTTCTAAATCGAGGCAGGTGAAGGTGAGAACTGCCAACTCTCAGAACTCAAAGCATCTTTTTTTTCTATCGTTCTTCCTTTTGCTCTTTCTCTATTTTTTCTTTTCTCCCTTTTCCTTACTTTTGTTTGGGTGTACGGTGATCACAGCATGGGAATCGTCCTCCTCACTTGTGTCCGTGGTATGGCTTCTGTCTATCTTTCTCTCTGTCTGTGATTTCTTTTCCTCCTCTGACATCGTTCTTCTTCATCTGGCAGGTTCTTGGTCAGCTTCATGGTGGATGCCAGAGGTGGTTCCATGAGAGGCAGCCGCCACAATGGCATGCGCATCATCATTCCTCCCAGGAAGTGCACGGCACCCACACGGATCACCTGCCGCCTGGCCAAAAGGCACAAGCTGGCCTACCCCCCGCCCATGGTGGAGGGAGAGGGCCTGGTCAGCCGCCTGGTGGAGGTCGGACCGGCTGGGGCTCAGTTCCTTGGGTAGGACGTTTGGGACTTCTTTTTTCCTGTGTTGATGAGTTGCAGTTTTCAGCAGAGCAGGGGGCGAATCACAGAGGATATTTTCAATATCAATATCTTCTTAAAATATCATGACTCAGAGAATGGTTATGGATTAGAGTGCAGCTAATTAACCAGAAATTCTCATTAAAACAGAGAGCCTCTCTCAGATAAACCTAAAGTTTATGCTTTGAGTATTTCCTCAAACTGTTTTATTGTGTTGTATTGCCTCTGTCAGGCCTGTGATCGTGGAAATCCCTCATTTTGGTTCCATGCGGGGGAAAGAGAGGGAGCTGATCGTGCTGAGGAGTGAAAATGGTGACACGTGGAAGGAGCACCAGTCTGACGCCAGACCAGAGGACCTCACTGAGCTGCTTACTGGAATGGATGAAGGTAAAGGAAAGGTTGTTCAGCCTGGTCCAACAGGTTTTTTGTCCCTAATATGAGTAAATGAGTGAAGGTGAACTGAACCACTTAGGAAAAACCTATAATACATAACCCAGGGCAATATGTCAGATGGTGACCCAGGAAGTCAGATTTTCACAACAGAAGAATGTTTTTTCTGTTTTATTCAATCTGTTTAGCCTATTTAATGTCCTCTATTATAGTGACACTGACCAGAATGTCATACCTCAATATGACCTTACATTGAAATGCATTCATAAAGACAGAGTTTGTATTTAAGGGCTTCTTCGGAAAGAGACAATAACAATAAAAGCCTGCTTTAAACCGCATTTCTGAAAGCGATGTTTTCCGTCACAGAGCTGGACAGTCCTGCTGAGTTAGAGAAGAAGCGCATTTGCCGCATTGTCACCAGAGATTTTCCTCAGTATTTTGCTGTGGTGTCGCGGATCAAGCAGGAGTCTAACCACATGGGTCCTGACGGAGGCTTGCTGTCCAGCAGCACCGTGCCCATGGTCCAGGCCTCGTTCCCACAGGGGGCGCTCACCAAGAGGATCCGTGTTGGCCTGCAGGTACAGGAGGACTCCGTGGATCAGCTCAAATTTAAGCTGTTTCATGACTTTGCATTTTTGTTGCAAAAACTGTTCGCTGACTTATTATTTATTTATACGTGACCTATTTTTGGTTGAATATTTGATTCCGCCTCCATCCTTTCATTTCCCGGAATGCTCAGGAATAGTTTGGCGGACTGTTTCTCAAAGTTTAATCAACAAACAAACATTATGGCTCTCTTTCTCCGTCTTCCTGTGTTTGTGTTTAGGCCCAGCCTGTGCCAGATGACATGGTGAGAGCGGTCCTTGGGAACAGAGCCACCTTCAGCCCCATCGTCACTGTGGAGCCCAGGAGGAGGAAGTTTCACAAGCCGATCACGATGACGATCCCTGTCCCCCCTAGATCTGCAGAAGGCCATCCCAGCGGCCACCGAGGCGACTCTGCACCCTGCCTGCGCCTGCTCTGCAGCATCACAGGCAAGTAGCCCTCGAAATAACTAGAGCATGGCAACACTGACACTGCCTCTATCCACCATGCTTCTGCAGGACTAACTAGTTTAATGAGTAATTTCACGCAAGTAGTCTTGCAGTCATTCTACACTTGATGCTAATAAAAGTTATTTGAGACACCAGACATAGTTGTTTATCCATTTATTATACATGAATCAGAGTTAGCAACTCAGAGTCACCATGAGCTGAATAGCCGTGGGCACATCAGGCCTACTTTGATGTCAGAAGCTGCTGATCGATACAGGGAAGATGAAGAGCTGAGAAGATAAAAGGACGAGGATTATGAAAGCTAAAACACTGGCCAGGCTGGAAAAGCAGTGAGCTCATCTTTTGGCTGCTGTTTCACACAGGAGGGACGTCCCCTGCCCAGTGGGAGGACATCACCGGGACCACACCACTGTCCTTTGTAACTGATTGCGTCTCCTTCACCACAAATGTGTCGGCCAGGTGAGACATACATACACAATGTATGCATTTGATGTTTTTGTCATTTTTGTTTAATTGTAAACTAAATATGTTTTAAGACCCATGAAATTAATCATTGAGGAAATAATTTGCAGATTAATGGCTAATGAAAAGAATAGTTAATTGGAGTCTGACCACTCACTCTACCACTGGAAGATACAACAAGTAAATGCAAGGAATTTTAAATCTCTGCATCTCAGTGGGCCTCAAAATGTTGACAGTGCAGAACTGTAAAGCAACGAGGAGTTGTCAGTGAAGCTATCACAAGAGGAAAACTCAAATAACTGTCAGTTGGCACTTGAATGGACAGTTTTTACTTCAGCATCTCCCTTTTTTCCTACACAGAGCGAGTTCTCCTCTTGTCTGATTCTGCATGTTATTGGTTAATTTAACCTGTTGCTAGTAGGTGGTCGGGTAGGTGGTTTTCTCTACAGACTCTCTATTTAAACAAACATTTTTCTCTGTGGCCCTGCATACTAACACCTCCTTCCTTACACATTTACGCAAGCGGTACAAAATCACCTTGACCACACATATAATCAGGCTGCTGAACTGACCTCAGCACGTGAACTCCTTGCTTACGGTACGCAAAGTCATGAAGTCTCTTCCTAACCAGATTTGAATCATGCGGCGAGTGTGCAGCCTGCCATTAAATGAACACCCTTTGGTGCTCTGTAATTAGATTACTACACAGCTGTCATGTGTTCACCCTTCAGAAGAACAGCCCAGCTTGTTTGATTTATTCCTTAAGATGGTCACCTGTCTTGAGAAATGTGTGATATAAAAGTGGCTTAAATGTGCAGATTTAGGCTGTTGCTCACCTGGCTGACTTCCAGATTTTATCCCCCCCCCCCCTCTCCTCTTTCCTCCGATCTCACCTCAGGTTCTGGCTCGCAGACTGTCACCAGATTCCTGAGACGGTGAGTCTAGCGTCTCAGTTATACCGGGAGCTGATCTGCGTGCCGTACCTGGCCAAGTTTGTGGTGTTCGCCAAGATGAACGACGCCATTGAGGCTCGCCTGCGCTGCTTCTGCATGACAGACGACAAGGTGGACAAGACGCTCGAGCAGCAGGAGAACTTTGAGGAAGTGGCTCGGAGCAAAGATATTGAGGTGGGGTTGTATGTTCATGTGGACTTGCTGATGCTGCAATAAGTGGGTCTAACCCGCAAATTCCACCGGGCATAGCTGCACCGTGTTCTGGCTATGATGTGGCTGCTCCGGCTGATCGCAGCCGTTCCACGCAATGCTTGTTTTTCCAACAAAAGCACCGCAACATGTTTCAGAACAGCGGCTCTCCGCTCTGCTCCGGGGGGGATACCCACCTAGTCTATTTTTGATGGAAGCTGCATCAAGCTGCACAGATCAGATTAAGCCAGGCAGGAAGTCAGACACAGGAACGGCATAGAGAATCTGGTCCACTTTCAAAATAAAACACCTTGTGCTGACTCTGACTCATATACCAACAATAAATAATTAAAACAAGCAAAAAAAAAGGAAACTATTTAACTAAGCAGCCTTCTCACCTGCGCTAGAAGCATGAACATCAGGCAGGAAAAAAGCTCTGCTTCTGAAATAGTCAGTGGGGTATGAAGCCGTGCAGAACAAAACCATGTCTCAGCGAAGCCCGGTGGAATCTCCATGTAACAAACTGAAAAATTAATAAATCCATTATATTGTATTTATGTTATTTATTTTGGGCCACTTCATTTCTGTAGGTTCTCGAGGGCAAGCCTATCCATGTGGACTGCTATGGCAACCTGTCCCCTCTCACCAAAAGTGGGCAGCAGTTGGTTTTTAACTTCTACTCCTTCAAAGAAAACAGACTTCCTTTCAATGTTAAGGTATGAAATGCACCCTCTCTCTCTCTCTCTCTGCTAGTGTTTACTGTCTCTTATTCACTCTGGTTGCCTTGCTGATTAAATTATGTCCGCAATGATCATCCTTTCCTCATTAGCTAATATTCATAGCAGTAGGAATTTCCTTTGGTCCACAGCCTGTGAAAGTGAAAATACCACAGTGTCTTTCTGTATGAAGTGAAAGTGAATGTTGATTATTCTCTCAGATAAGAGAAACACTCTGTAACTCAACTTTTGCCCTCGTCTTTTAACGTGCATGCCCACTCACAAATACATCCTTATATCTTTATACTGTATGCTGGGTTGTTCTTTGTCACGGTCGACTCGTGATGCAGCCTTTTTGCCGTCTTTTTGCAGATCAGAGATATGGGCCAGGAGCCATGTGGCCGCCTCTCCTTCCTGAGAGAGCCTAAAAGCAGCAAAGGCCTTCCACAGACTGCCATATGCAATTTGAATATCACACTGCCATCCCACAAGAAGGTAGGATCACCATGTCTGAAGAGGTCACCCTTTTAGGCCATATCACATCATCTACATGTAAATGAAATTGAAATACAGAAAGTGTCCCGATATCAAGAGAAGCCATTGAAGTTCATTTGGTCTAGAAATGACTGCCTGCTGCTTGTGTCTTTTATTAGTGTTAAAGCCTGTGCCAGTCATAAGACCCCACAACGTACACATGCAGCCACACCGTGCTTTGTTCTATTGCCTGGCTTAATGTGGGCACACACCAATTCTGCAAAAAAAAAAAAAAATCAAAATCCAGACACTTCTCATTCGTATGTTTGTTGTGGTGTTGATGGATCACAAGAAACTGAAATTATTTTGCTTTTGCTTTTGTTCCGTTGCTGTTTATTTTGTATTAATCCCAAAGATTTTTTCTGATGCCTTTTGTTGTTTTTGCTGCTCCATTTTCATCCCCTGAATTTTGTTTCCACCTCCCCGCTCACTATAACGCCCCTGCTCTCCATTGTGTCATCTTTCTCCTCTCCTGCAATGCATCTTGGAATACCACAGGATATGGAGTCTGATCCTGATGATGAGGTAAAACAGATTCTTCATCATCACATGGAACTGCTTCTTCTTTGTCGTCCTTTCTGTTGGCTTTACTGCAAATGCTGTAGTAAATATACGTGTCGCAGATATTTTGTCTCAGTACGGTACCTTGGTGTGAAAGATGCACGTTTTCATGAACACAGCTACGTCATCGCTGAAGTGACCCCTTGTAGTGCACGAGTGGAAATGGCAGTTGTTGCAATCAGCAAGGATTTATTTATTGTTGTCTTCATCCCAAATCCACTGGAGCCAATTGCTGTGCCACGCCTCAGCTTGTTTTTCATCTCTCTTCCTTTCCATACATGTTCCACAGGATATCACCATGTCTCCATCCTTACTATTAACTCATAGGAAGTTTCGCACAGGACTATGGTATCTTTTGTCAGCCAAAGATGAAACCCTAACTCTTATCATTTGTCTACTTAGTCATTTTGTTGTATTTGGGGTTTCCCTTCCTCACCATTGTCCTTGGCTTGTGTTTAACAGAGAATATTAACTCTCTCCGCTGCATGTCAAAGCAAAAGTTCGATCAAGGGAAGATAAGGCTGTTTCTGTGTTTGAGTATTTACATTTATTGTAGTGACCATGTGTGTTATGTTCCTTCTATATAAATATATCAACCCACTCGCCAGACTGAATGTTGATATTGGACAATGCAGCACCCAGTTTATGTTCACTGACAGTATTTTTGAATGTGAAGTGCCAGCATGAAAATATATATCCCAAAAACAAGCACACATTGCAACTACAGTGTGATTACAGTATGGTTAAAGTTAGGCAAGCTACTTGGTTAAAGCTTGCAAAAGGTTGTGGTCATACTTTCAGAAACCAACACCACTAGACTCACACTCATCACACCAGCCTCCCCTCCTTCACTTTCCACGTTGTTACATAAAGGGCACACTACTGACTGCATTGGCACTGTATGTTGGCGTATACTGTAAATCATGTAAAAGAATTGTCCAGTATGAACATAACTCCTAGAGACTGGGCTGAATATGTACCACTGTGCTAATATTAAAATTTGACCCAATTACCACTATTGTTGGAATTTTAAGAAAGTACCACTTTTAATGATGACCTGAGGAAGGCATCTTCATGATAAGAGGACATTCGTTTAAGATACCAGACCTATCTGGAAGTTGGATTTTGCCTGTGCCTACCACTTACTGGAGTAGGCCTACAGACAAAGCACGTATTGTCTGTAGTTATTTCATTGCAATGACATTGAGAAATGCAGTGAGTGAAGAGATGTAGGAAAACAGTCTGTTACTCCCCAGAGTAGACACTACAGTACACCTGCTGTGCCTCCTTGTGCCAGGACTAACAGCATGCAGTCACTAAAAACAGCGCAGTGTCCGTGCACTGCAACGAGTTAACACTATCATTTAGATCTAATTCTGATAGATTAGAATAGCATTTCACAATATTTTTATGTTAAAGCATCTTTTGTTCTTTTTTTGTTTGTTTCAGACTGAAAAGCCAGAGCGACGTCATACCTTTGCCTCCTTAGCTTTGCGTAAGCGCTACAGCTATTTGACCGACCCAGCAGCGAGTGAGTTTGCCATTTTCACTTACATGAAATTTTTAATTGATTTCAGATATTTATGTGATTTTAATCAGCTTTAGTGTCTAAAGGTCCCTTTATGCAGTGTACACATTTTTTCATATACCCATAGTATAGACAGAGATCTACCTGACAAAACATGTTCATCAATCATTTATTCTATTCACCTGACATATACTCTCTGAACATCTGTCATTCATCAAACATTTGCATGGTTTACTGTGTGTTACGCTTTGCTTACCCACCCCATGTTGAAAAATAGTCTCCCTCTTTCAACTGTTATGTCATTTTACATTTGTGGAAACTCTGGGATTCAGTGTCTGTCTGTTCATTATCGTTTGAGCAAAAAATGTTTTAATTCATGTTGAATAAAAATATTCTTTTGAATTGTTCTCATTCTTGTAATGGCCATTTCACTCTTATTGGCTTTAAGATTGTGTGCGGCTGTGTATATTAATGTGGAAACAGGTTGCACTTTACATTAACTCGATTTCCCTTCAGTGAGACTATGTTAGAACAAGTATTTTTCTACAATATTTTCTTTTTGCCATTTTCAAAAAATTGGTATGCATTTCCATACAGCCATTATATATTAAAGGATTAGATTTTAGACTACGCTTTGTGTAAAATCAGAAGTTTTACAAACTCTGAGGGTTTATTATTATTATTATTATTATTATTATTATTATTATTATTATTATTATTCCAACCTTGTGTATCTGAGTCTTAATTGAAAAGTAAAATCTTTTGTGACATTGATTTGATAAGATTTAAAATATATTCATAGGTAAAACTTGAGAAATATTGATTAAATTTAAAACAGAGGACTTACTGGACAGGCCTGAGTGACTGATTTATTGTTACTTTTTGTAAAGTGCAACCTCATATTTTATTTTAAGTTATGACCAAACAAGTTAAGTGATATTTTTTTATTATTGGTATGCACTTGTGGGGTCATCTCTGGCATTGAAAATGAACCAAATGAAGGATAAACACGTCAATCAAACATGTACAGTAAAAGGCACTGTTGCAAGGAGGCAAATACTGAAGAATAAGCACATCAAAAGTCAATGGAATTGTGTTTTTGTTTGTTTGTTTGTTTTCATTTCACTTATTTTTTTTTGTCAACTCTACCATGTCAAGCCTTTTTGTTCCTATACATGCTCTATTGTTTATTATACACATTTTGTCATTAGTCATGATTTTAGATCATCATTTGTCATATCATCCTGGGTTTTTGAATAAGGGCCTTTCTTACATTTCATGTAAAATTCGTAAAAATTTGTCTTGCTCCTGTGAATGATACTGTTTCTGACTGACTCAAATTTCTCTTTCTGGTTTTTATGTTTTATTTCAAATTATTTTCCGTTACATTTTATGTTTACTTCCTTATTGCTTTTCATTTAAATTATTGTTGAAGAAACAACTGATCGAAGCTCGCCGAGAACACAGCCTTCTAGCTACCCTCACAAACCTGTCTTTTCAACGAGATCTTATCAGGCGTGGTCGCCTGTTCCTGTCGCCGTCCCTGGCCAAGCCAAGTCTGGGTTTGGCTCCCTCTCCAGTTCGTCATCCAACACGCCCTCTGCCTCTCCATTAAAGTCTGTCTGGTCCATCAACTCTGCCTCCCCCATCAAGACCAACATCCCTGGATCCCCTGCCTCTTCTGTTAAGTCAGTTAGTGACATGGCCTCTCCCATCCGATCTTACAGAACCATCTCCTCTCCTATAAAAACTGTAGTTCAGCAAGCCCAGTACCCAGTCCAGGTCACCCCCAGTCCCCTGGCCTCACCAGGTAAAAGTGCCCCAGATTCAATATCTATGAAAGGACTGGCAGCATTGTCTGCTAGGACCCCTCCTTTAACTGCCTCTGGAGGAGGAAGCCCTCTTCTTGAGAGAACATCCATAGGCCTGACACCACCAACCTCCCCTAAATCTTCTCTGAGTATGTTCAGTTCACCTCTGCCGTACAAGACTGTTATGGCGGGCTCTAGTGGCACAGCATCTTCCTCCTCACCTATAAAAACAGTCCCTGGTCTCTCATCTGTGCGTTCCTTTGCTGCAGATGCTATCGGCCCTGCAAGAAACCTGTTCTCTGCTCTTTCATCACCGCTTAAATCCAACACCTCTCCAAGTGCTGCAGCTCTAATCAATGGAACTGTGTCACCTACACAGTACCGCTCTTCATCCCCTACATCTCTTCTCACAAGCAGTCTGCAAGAGAGAATACAAGCAACCACCAATGCTGCGACTACAAGTGTCAACGCAGCTTTTGATGAGGTTGAAAAAACATTAAATTCTTGTTCTGCAGGCTATGGCACATTGAAGTCCATGTCCTCTTCTGCATCCTCCTCATATCAGTCCATTAGATCATCAGCTTCTAATTCCCTGTATGCATCTCTAAGATCCTCTCCTAATGCCACCACCGCTGTAACATCCAGCACAATGACTGTTCCAGTGTACTCTGTTATTAATGTGCTGCCAGAGACCCATTTTAAAAAGTTACCTGAGGTGTCCAAGTCAGCTGCTGCACTTCTGTCCCCGCGGAAGACCATGCACCCTGAGGTGAATGCTCAGTTGCAGTCTTCCTTTGCCAGAACTCTTTCCCCTATCAAAGCCCCTCTTTTCTCTGCTGGCCTGAAATCAAACACCACATCACCACTGTCATCCAGCCAAGAAATTCTGAAGGATGTAGCTGAAATGAAAGAGGACTTGATACGCATGTCAGCCATTTTACAGACAGACCCAAATTCCACAGCCAATAAAGGATTTCAGTCTGATTCTCCCAAAGAGGCTAAGATAGAGGACGAGGAGCCATATAGGATTGTGGAGAAAGTAAAACAAGATTTGGTAAAAGTGAGTGAAATCCTTGCAAAAGATGCTGTGAAGGATGGTAGAGTTTCCCTGCCAAGGGGTTCTTTGGATGACATACACTTCTCAAAAGTACAAGTTGAACAACCACCAAGTAATTGGAGTTATCCACCAAGATATGAGACTGTGGTTCCTCAAACCAAAACAAAAACGATACCAGATAGAGATTTCAATCTCTCCAAAGTAGTTGACTACCTGGTCAATGATGTTGGTGGCAGCTCTTTCTCCAAAATGCCTGATACAAAGCATAAACCAGATGAGGGCAAGAGAGAAGGAGAGGGCAAGGAGAAGCAGAAACGTGTCCTGAAACCCACCATAGCAGTTCAAGAGCATAAACTCAAAATGCCTCCAACAAACATGCGCTCTTCACCTTCAGACAAAGAGATCAGTAAGGTAGCAGATGCACTTTTTGGAGCAGATACTGTTCTTGAATCCCCTGACGATATCTCACATGAACAGGATAAAAGCCCGCTCTCAGACAGTGGCTTTGAGACCAGGAGTGAAAGGACACCCTCTGCCCCTCAGAGCGCAGAAGGCATGGGCCCCAAGGCCCTTTTTCAGGATATCCCAGTTCCCCCAGTGATCACTGAGACTAGAACTGAGGTTGTCCATGTCATCAGGAGTTATGAGCCCCCAGAGGACAACAAACAACCTGCAATGGAGGATGTACAGCCTGTCAGATATATTGATTCAGATGCTAAAGGGTCTCTGAATCAAGCTACATCAACTCCAGAACAGAATAAATGCTACTCAATAAAAGTCAGCCCTGAGGAAGATCCAATGGGAAAAGGGATGAGGGTTAAGGAGGAGACTCACATCACTACCACCACCAGGATGGTGTACCACAAACCGCATGGCAAAGAGGCAGCATCGGAGAGGTGTGAGGAAACTATGTCTGTGCATGACATAATGAAGGCTTTTCAGTCAGGCAAGGACCCTTCTCGAGAGCTAGTTGGACTGTTTGAACACAAGCCTGGCAATGAGGAAACATCACAAAGAGTCCTGGAGGACATCAACTCCAAACCTAAAGTTGAAAGAATAATTGAGGTGCACATTGAAAAAGGCAATAAAACAGAACCCACAGAGGTCATCATCAGAGAAACGAAAAACCACGCAGAGAAGGAAATGTATTACTACCCAGGGAATAGACTGGAAGAAGAGGAGCCAGAGGAATCACTACCAGTGTATCTTGACTCACCCAGAGTAAACACACCCATGTCGCAAGAGGAAGACAGTCGTCCTAGTTCAGCCCAGCTCATGGGAGATGACTCTTACAAAACACTAAAGTTGCTTAGTCAGCAATCTGTTGAGTACAACGAGGATGAATCATCAGAGCTTAGGGGAGAGTCTTATAATTTTGCAGAGAAAATGCTACTCTCAGAGAAATTTGACCAGTCTCATTCTGACACAGAGGAATACCTGAGAGATAGGTCTCGCTTCCACTCACCAGACAGAAGCAGTCACAGTGAGGGTAGATCGGTTGGGCCAAGGACAGAGTATGTCTTCAGGTCGTCGAGAAATGTGTTTGACAAATCTGGAAGAATGGCCAATGTCGATGATAACTTTGACAAGCTGACACTTTTGCAGTATTCTTCTGAGCCTGGTAGTCCAAAGCAGTCTGTTTGGATGCGTGTCTCAGATGACACACAGAATAAGGACAGAGAACAGCTTATGTATGAGGACAGAGTGGACAGGACTGTAAAGGAGGCAGAGGAAAAACTCAGCGAGGTATCTCAATTCTTTCGTGATAAAACAGAACAGCTCAACGATGAGCTCTCATCTCCAGAGAAAAAATCTCGTAGACCAGACTTCAGAGAATCACGGTCAGGGCCCAGTTCTACACACAGCAGTCCAGAGAGGTCAGCCTATAGGAATGGGGGTAGTGGGGAAGAGTGGAGCAGAGAAAGGCTCAGAGACCGGTTCAGCTCCAGTGACAGGAAATGTGCCAGCTTACCGAGCAGTCCAGAGAGAAGAGTATTGCTGCAGTACAGCGATTCAGACCGAAGAAAACAAGGAGATGGTAAATCGCAGGGAAGCACAGGTGAAAGCCCTAAACCTTTTCAAATGTCCTCTTCCAAAGTGAGTGCAGCAAGGTTAAAGTTTGAGCAAGAGGCTCAAAGGCAAGATAGAAGTCCTCAGGGCGGCCAAAATTCAAATCCTCCTATTAGGAAACTCCAGGAAAGTAGGCTACCAGTGTATCAGGTGTTTGCTGGTTCAAACATTCCAAAAACACCAGATAGTCCAGGAAACCAGAGGAGATGTCTTGATAGCCAATCAAACAACTCCTCAACCAAGAATGAGACCAGTGGAAAAGATAAGGAAGAGAAAAAGTTATTCAAAACTTGGGAGAGCCAAGAGTATGGCAACTATAAGCCACAATCTCCCAAACTATCTCATTCGTTAATCCATGATTCTATGAAAGATGGCAATAGTAGTGATTCCCAAAGACAAGAAACCACCAAGAAAATAATCTACACAGAATTTGTTGTCCGAGAAAGTCCAAATAGCAATGATAGTCTAAAAAAAAACTCGGAATCACAAATTCCTGTAAGAAAGCCATCTAATTTCCCAGAAAATCACAAATCCACCACTATAAAATTAGATGCCTCTGTTGAGCCATATGAGAGGTCTCATATACCTACTTTAGCTAGAAATCGGTTACACAGCAGCTCTGAATCAAACAAGTCTACTCATGGATCATCAGTGGGAAAATCCACAGACTCATCAGACAGTAGCCAGTCAAATGTAGTGTGTAATGGAGTTGATATTGACCAAGTAGAGTATTTGGATCAAGTAACTCCAGTAGTAGTCACAGAGGGTTTCAAAGATATTAAACCCTTACCTGTGTATGTTAGCATCCAAGTGGGAAAGCAGTATGAGAAAGAAACAGCCTCGGGACAGCTGGGAACGTACAAAAAGATAGTAAGCCATGAGAGTAGGACAGTGCATGAGACTAGAGGTGCATTTTACACTGTCAAGCAAAAGCAATCTCCATCTCCTCAAGGAAGTCCAGAAGATGACACTCTAGAACAAGTGACTTTCATGGATAGCTCTGGGAAAAGTCCTGTTACCCCTGAGACCCCCAGCTCAGAGGAAATGAGTCTGACCTCAAGAACACCAGACTCTGTGATAGGCTTCATGCCTGGCATGCCAAGCCCTATCCCAGAGGAGTCTGAGGAGGACGAAGGGAAGACCTTCATCTACAAGGAGCCCTCGAAGGAAAAACCTAAGCTAGCTTCCTCAGAGAATTACAGTAAAAAACAGGATGGAGAGAGACAGAAGCCAAAGGAGAAAAGACTGGCTTATATAGAGTTTCCACCCCCTCCTCCTTTAGAAACAGAACAGTCAGACCCTGAGAAAAGGGGGTCATGTGCTTCTTCTGAGGCAGAGACCGAGATGATGGAGGTCAACCTCCAAGAGGAGCATGATAGGCACCTCTTAGCCGAGCCAATCATCAGGGTCCAACCCCCATCCCCTATTCCCCCTGGAGCTGATAATAGCGACTCTAGTGATGACGAGTCTGTCTTCCATCCCATCCCTATCAAAAAGTACACCTTCAAAATGAAAGAGGAGGGAGAGAAACGCACAAAACAAAAAAAACACGAGAAAAATGGAAATAAGGAGTCTGGAATCAATGGTGTCGTAAAGGGGGAGGATGCTGACTTTGACCAAAATGGCAATGACCAGTCAATCACAGACTGCTCCATAGCAACCACTGCTGAGTTCTCCCATGACACAGATGCAACTGAGGTAGACTCTTTAGACGGCTATGACCTTCAGGATGAGGATGACGGACTGAGCGAGGACCCAAAGACATCTAGTCTATCCAATGATGGAAAAACAACCGACCGCTCATTTAGTCAGTCAAAACTCGAAGTGATAGAGGAAGAGAAATGTGAGGAGGGGGGGGATAACGGAAAAACTAAAACCAGCACATCATCAGTGAAAAGCAGTGGAGATGAAAAAGATTATACTCTTGAAGGAAGACATCCAGATAGGCAGGGTTTTGGAGAAAACTACTTTGGCTACCAACTTGAAGAAGAGCTGAATTCAACCTTCAAAACTGTTGCCACGAAAGGACTGGACTTTGACCCCTGGTCCACCAAAGGGGGTGATAATGATGGAGTTTTTGAGTCCAAAACAAAAGAGGAGGACCCCAAGCCCTTTGGTTTATCGGTGGAGGACAAATCACAGGCTACAACACCTGACACAACCCCCGCACGAACACCGACTGATGAGAGCACACCGACTAGTGAGCCTAACCCCTTCCCTTTCCACGAAGGGAAGATGTTTGAGATGACCCGCAGTGGTGCTATTGACATGAGCAAGCGGGACTTTGTTGAAGAGAGGCTTCAATTTTTCCAGATTGGTGAGCATTCCTCTGACCCTAAAACAGGGGAAAAGGGGAGAGGGGGCAAGATCCTGGGGGTAATTTCCTCCCAGTCAAAAACAGGGGAGAGGGCCACAGTAGATGGGATGGTGAAGGTTATAGATACTACCACAGACAGCAGCACTACACCAACTACACCAGCAGCAACAACAGCAAAATGCAGCCCTGCACAGCCTGGCAGTGACACTGGCTATACTGGTACTGATGCCCCCACCTGTGAAGCCATAGCTGAGACCGCCTCCTCATGCACAATCACAGCCTCTAAGGTTGACCCCAAATTACGCACTCCTATTAAAATGGGCATAGCTGCCTCTATAACTGTGAAAAAAGACTCAGGGGATCTCACTGATTGTAAAGCTGAGATGTCAGAGGGTCAGATGGTGCCAGAATACATCAGTCTTGAGGGTCAGTGTACAGAAAGCCAGGCAAGTAGACATGCTGAACCCAAGTTAGAGAAAAGAGATTACCCCTCTGAAAACTGCAACAACAATAATAACCTTGAGTCCTCCAGCGTTCAGGCCAACTACATTCAATGTGGTAGTGTGGTGTTTAATTTGCAGTCCTCCTCTGAACCCACTCTTCAGAAAGCTAGCAGGATAGAAACACTGTGCTGTAGGGATTTAGAAGAGAGAGTAGAAGTACACAACAGCAGTCAAGAGCAGGAGTTGAAAAATGAAACAGTTAAAGAAAGTGAAGTGAAGCAGCCCAAGTCGAGGCTCCCAGTGAAAGCATCAGGATGGTCATTTCACACACAGGGAACAGCCATAGGCAAACAGAAGCCCAAACAAGCAGTGACCGTCGAGGTCAGGAAAAGAGGAGAGCCAGCCATAGCCAAAGTAGAGCCCAGGTCTAGAATACCAATCAAGGGTGTTAAAAAGAGCAGTGCTGCTGCCACAACTAGCTCACTTGTCTCAGTTCGGGTTACCTCACAGCCAATAAGGGCACTGGACACAGATAGGGCAGTCATACAGTTACCCGCAAGGCTACCACTGAAGGACAGGCATCAGGTCAGCAATGTCACGGTTGAGGGAGCATGTAGACAGGACAGACAGGAGAACCCTAGTGAGGTTTGTAAGCGCACCATCGAATACTTTAAAGGCATTAGCGGGGAGACGCTAAAGTTGGTGGACCGCCTGTCAGACGAGGAGAAAAAGACGCAGACAGAGCAGTCGGAGGAAGACAGCACCTCCCGGAGCACCTCTCTGTCGGACGCCTCCCAGCCTTCCCAGCCCTCCCAGCCCTCCCAGCCCTCCCGCTCATCCAGGTCTGGTAGAGGTTCGAGGGCTGAGGCCGGGGCCGCGTCCGTAAGGGCAAAGGTGGCGACGACGGACAGGGCCTCCGGCAGTGAGAGAAGCAGGAGGAGTAGGCGGACTGGTGGGAAGGAGGGCAGTCAGGGACTCACAGGGTCTCGAACGCCTCCCATCGCGGAGATCAAGCCTAGTTTGTAAAACTTTCACACTATGTTTAAAATACATCTATATATTTCTATACTTCACTTTTAGTTGCATGACATCGTTGTGATCGTTTAATGGATTGACTGGAATGCCTGTGGCGTGTTTACATATTCTCTTCAGAACAGTAGCTGTCATTTAAATTTATTTCTTTTTTGTCATTGATGTACTGTCTACTGTATTGTCCTTGTTGCAAGATTCTCTTTCCTCTGTTCCCCTCTTTCAACCCTTTTTAACCTCTGTATAGTAGAGTGAGCATGCCAGTAGTAGTGACTGGTCCACTGGCACAACCAGTCCCTTTTTTGACAACTCCCTGGTCTGTCTGTCTGTCTGTCTGTCTGTGCGGGGTGGCTACCAAGCTAATATAGTGGTTTGTTCTTAGAGAATATTTCGTGCTATAAATTGTCATTTAAACTAACTAGTGTTGGCAAAGAACACACAAAAGCGTCTACGCATGTTGACATTTTAGATTCTAACATAGACCTTTCCACCCTATATTTGTAGAACAACGAGTCTGTTGTTGAGAGTCATGTTATGCTTTGTTTTGTGTGGTTCTCATGACAGTTACTGCCTGCCTAGAGGATACATACCACAAACAGTCACAGAGCACCACTTACTCGATGAACATATTTAAGTTGCCCATAATGTCTCTAATGTGAAATATCCTTTTCTTGCCATCCAGGGGAAATAATTGAACCTATAGTACAACTATATTGAAACTATACTACAGTAACCAATGTAATGTTAATATTTTTAACAGTGCCTTAATTATTGTCATTAATTCTGCTGAATAAGTGGCCAGAAAAGGAAAATTAAGCACATGTTCATTTTTCACTTACATTCGTGTACTGGGGGAGAGGAATGTGAAGGTTATTGATGAGTCATTGTCCTCTATCTTCCCAGGTCCCCAAAGTCCTTGTGAGCGAACAGATTTGCGCATGGCTATCGTTGCAGATCACCTGGGACTCAGTTGGACAGGTGAGAAGCATTGCATATTGCTCCTTTTCTCTCTCTCAGTCCCTGTCTCCCTAACTTTCTCTGTGTGGCCTTGTCCTTTTGAAACCCTGTTATTTACTGCCATCTTCAGGCTAACAGAATAAGCTGCAAAGAGTCTTAGCTCTTGCATCCCTGAAAAGGAGGAGCTCAAGATCTTTTGCTAAGTGCAAAAAGGAATAAAGCAAGCTCTTTGTTATAGACAAAAATTAAATGTAGTGATGAGACAACTGGAGTTTAAAGCTGTTTCGTAAATCACAGGGCTTGAATCATATTAAAATACAAATATGTGTATTGTCTGTTATCCTCTGCAGTCCGTATGTTTGCACTGTAAGTAACATGGCCGACACTTAAGGACTATACATTAAAGTTTGAATGCTTTTGTCTGAGTTGCTATCTGTGTCCTATCACAGAGTTGGCTCGGGAGATGAACTTCACAGTGGATGAGATCAACCACATCAGACTAGAGAATCCCAACTCTCTGACAGCACAGAGCTTCATGCTACTTAAGAAATGGGTCAGTCGGGAAGGGAAAAACGCCACAAGTAAGACTATTTTTACGACTGAAAATCTTATTTTTTAGTCCACATTTCTAGTCCCTTCATATCTCTTTTTTCCTCTCTCCCACTCTTTTCAGCCTCTCTGCTCTTGATTAGTAGTAGTAGTTTAAAACACTGATAAAGTCAACTAATATTATCAACAGAAGAAGTAATTCTGACATTAAGTCAAAGGTCTCTTCTGGGGTTAAGTTTCAGACAAGCTAAAGAGCCAAGATAACTGGTCGTAAAACACACTTTAATCCAAGTCAACCAAGGAAAACTCACCTCATGGCTTGTCTGTCTTCACCTTGGACGTGCCCGGAGTCGCAGTCTAGTTCAGGCCAATAATCACTGCGTGCACTCTCAATCCGGCCATGTTGGCTGGGAGGCTGCTTAGCGCAGTTCTGTTAACGACGGTGTAAACAACAACACTCCCCTGGTGCACCGAGCTCTCAGGGCAGACTCCACTCAGCTAAAAAGGCCACTAGCAGACCAGCTAACTGAGCTAACTGACAAATGGCAGCTAGTAGCTACAGCTAAATATAGCTACAGCAAAGGTGGCCTTTAAGGCTAGTTTATCACCTTGAAAAGACAAACTTCTAATGCTAGCTCATTAAAATTAAGTTGTTGTTGTTGTTGTTGTTGTTGTCGTTGTCGTTGTTGTTGTTGTTGTTGTTGTTGTTGTTGTTTTGATGAACATGTGTGTGTGTACCATCTTACTCAGAGTACCCTCTAGGTATTAAGGAGGTCTTTTGTCCTCAATACCTCTCTGCCTCTTTTTTCATCACTGTTATCGCTCATCTGTTTAGAAGTCTTCAAGCGCCACTGTAGAGTCTGGAAGATGTTTAAATTTAGGAAGAGCCTTATTGTCTTTATTGCCCCTTTCAAGAACAAAATTACTTTAACTAATATCTCTTTTTTTGATTCTCTTTTTCCCCACAGCGGATGCCTTAACTGCAGTGCTGACCAAAGTCAATCGGATGGATATTGTGACTTTACTGGAGGGCCCAATATTTGACTATGGTAACATTTCAGGCACGAGATGTTTTGCCGATGATAACGCTGTTTTCCGGGATCAGGCTGATGGTAAAGTTTAGCTCTGTCTAGCTGACCTCTTACCTCTCCCTGCTACCTTTTGTTGTGCCAATGCATGGATCACATACTCACATAGAGTCCTTGTGTAAATCTCTAGAGAAGTTGATTTACAGTCAGATTTGGACAACTGGCTCCTACTGTTCCCCAAGTGCATTCCTGATTTCCCTGCTTTACAGTTTATGTGCCATTGAAATAATTATGTTATTCTATTTAAACTTCAATAATCCATCTTGCTTTCCAAATTAAATTATAGCCAGTGATGGAAGAAGTACTCAGATCTTGTGCTTCTTGTTACAAGTAAAAGTCATGCATTTAAATTTTTACTTGAGTGGGAGTACAAAAGTATTAGCATTAAAATGTACTTGAAATAAAAAAAAAAGTAATAGTACTTATTATGCACTCTGACATTTCAGAATAATGCATATTATTGGATTAGAATTATTGATGCATTAATGTGCTCATCACTTAAATGTTGAAGCTGGTAAGAGTGAGTGGGTTAACTACTTTACATAGTGATCAATACAATTTTATCTTCATCATTATTGAACTAAATCTGCAAAGTAACTAATAACTAAAGCTGTCAAATAAATGTAGTGGAGTAAAAAGCACAATATTTGCCTCTAAATTGTAAAGGAGTAGAGGCATAAAGCATCAGAAAATGGAAATCCTCAAGTAAAGTACAAATACCTTGAAGTTTTACACAAGTACAGTACTTAGTTACGTTCCACCACTGATTATAAACATGTTTTAATAGCACTTTAACACTTGCACTGATTTGAATTGACTTCCGTTGAATTAACCACCATTTTTATTTAAATCAGGTCTTGCTCAATGTGAATGCTCCTCTACAAATCACAATAGTGTGTCCAGTTGTCACAAATGAGTAATATCCACTGTTAAAATCCCATTCTAAGTGCATGCTGCTTACTACATACTGCTTTAAATGTTTTTTTTTAAATTACGTCTGAGTTGAGTAGAAATGATATAACCCTGTAGAGTCTGCTTTCCTCTGTTGATTTAGTTTAGTTCTCCTAGTTCTCCTCCAGTTCCTCTGTGCCTTCCTAGGCTAGATGAGAGAATCTCTTCCTCTGTGAAACCAGACTGCCTCCTCCTCCTCCTCCTCCTCCTCCTCCTCCTGACTCCCATCACCTCCACACAGCAGTATACACTGCTGATAACAGCACATAACAGCTCTTAACGAATTAAGAGTCATGTGTTGCTGATATCTACGTGTGCCCTCTCCTTATTCATCCCTCAAGTGCCTCCTCCTCCTCCTCCACACATCCCTCAGTCATGTTATTCATTCATCGTCTTGTTGTGCCGCATGTTTCACATTAAACAGTCTTTTGTGTATTCTGGTTCCCTCTTCATCCAATTCACTTGTTCTTTCTTTATGTCTCTTTTGTATATATCTTACCTTATTCCTTTCCCATAGTTTGCATAATTATCCCTTTAACACCAAGAAGCAGTGAAGCTGCCTTCATCCTGCAGACACCCAGCCCCTTCTTTCCAACACTGACCCCAACACCCCCACCCACTCCTCTCACAGCCACTACAGCACCTCACTGCCGCCCCTTTTCCTCACGCCGCTCTCCCAGTTACGAGTCCTCCATTTCGCTCAAAGACTTGGCGCCTCCAGCGCCGTTTGAATCGTCACACTTCAACTTCCTCTCCCCTCCTTCCCCATGCGTCATCCCTCAATGCTCCCCTGCTGACCCTCGCCAATCTCCTGCCTTCCCATTCTCACCCCACCCGTCCTCCCCGATCCCCCTCATCACCTCACCTTTACCTTTCTCGTCTGCCGCTAACTCTCCGCCACCAGTTCCTTCTTCAGCTACGTCCGTTCCAGCCTCTCCCACCTCTGTCCCACCCTCCCCAACACTCACCTCGCTGACTTCACAAGCAGAACCGAATACATCCCCTCTCACACTGACCGGATCTATCTCCCCTTCTGTAACTTCAACCACACCCACCAACCTCACCTTTGTACCCACCTCTGTTGGTCCTAATCAACCTGAATCCATCACCATACCTGTTTCTCCCATCCCCTCCTCACCCTCAGGCAGGGCCTCACCTTCTGTCACCGCCTCCTCCTCCCGCCCTGTTTCCCCTCTCTCCTTGTCTGCTCTCCCTCCCGTCTCTCCCTCCGGGTCCCGTTGTCCTAGCCCCAGTCCTTCCTCCCCTCCTCTCCGCTCCCTGTCTCCCTGTCCTGTTTGCCAGTGTTCTTATGCGCCCTCCAATCCTCCACCTCCCACTCAAACTCGCACTGACCCTTCCACAATGGAAATATTAATTTAGCGTGCTCTATCCTTTATCTCGTTCCTTCTCCTCCCCTGTTCCTTCTCACATCTCTCATCTGTCAACTTTCTCATGTTAGCATGCAACAGAACACCCTGGCAAACATTAACATCTTACACTCATCACATCCCACGCGGCAGGAATAATGATAAATATGGCCTTATGTCACTAATGTGTCCCACTTTCAATGCTTTACCTCAACACAACTTCTGAATGAACACTCACTGAAAATCAACTACTGATAAACATGGCATTGCTTTTATGATCACTGTCATTTTAATGTACTTCTTTATATATCTGAAATATTATTTTTGTGTCGAACATGGCATTTTCAAACATATACAGTAAAACATATTGTATGTATTTATTCCATTTTACGGCATATGTTTGACACTGGTTTGTCATTCTGCCATTGTAAGTGACTGCTGACATGTCACCTTCCCAGCTAATGGTTGTCTAGGTACATGCTTTACACTTCAGCCTCTGTGTCATTGTCCACGTCACACGGTGTGTGTGTTCGGGTGTGTGTGTGTTTGCGGTGTGTTGTATTCTTTTGTGGCATGCTTCGGTGTGTGTATGTCTCTACATTTGTCATCATGTCACCTACAGATTATCAGAGCATCCTAGCGGAGCTGCAGTCACCCGCCGCACTGCACTCTAACCCCCACTTCCTGGAGCCCGAACTCCCAGTCACCCCCAACCCTTCCCTTGCCCACCACCAACACCACCATTACCCAGAACCAGACACCCCTTTACTGGCTGACTCCCAGCCTCAGACTCTGCCCTGGAGCCCGGAGATAGAGCCTGGTAGCGGAGAGCCAGACAGCCCTCCTAGGAGCCCGCCCAGACCCTGTGAGCTTGCCCTGTCCGTCCCTGCCTTTGAACTCCCCGATCCTGTCCCCTCAAAGGTCACAAAGCCCCACATCGCTCTGAACGACCAGCTGCTTTTGAGCGAGGAGGAGGACAGGTCTTGTCAAGAAATGGAGCTGAGCCACAAGCCCAAGTCACACTCCCTCCCCACAATGTGCGAGTTAGACATTGACATGGCTTACTCCACATCGTCCCCTTCACTCTCATCAGTATCATCCATAACTCCTTCATCGCCTGACAGAGCACAAATGGGAGATGGAGTAGCACAGATGGGTGCCCCAAATGGGGTACAGGAGGATGTAGGTTTGAAAGGAGGTGAAAGGGAAGTGACAGAAGAAACAGAGAAGGTTGTTGAGGTGGTTGCAGCACAGATAGAAGAGGGTAATGGATTAGTGGAAAAGTGGGTAGAGCAGGACTTGATTAAAAATGTAGAGAGAAAGTGTGAGATGATAACAAAAGATAGGTCTAAGTTGGCTGAAGAAAATAACATTTTGGAGGAACAGAAGGAGAGATTTGCAGAGGAACAGAAAGATGTGACAAATGAACAGCTCGTTCTTATTCAAGATGGAAATAAGGAAGCAGCCCGTGAGGTGGAGGAGTTAAGAGATGTGCAGAATCTGTCAGAAGGATATCTCATAGAAATGTGTCATGATGTGGGAAAAGACAGTAGAACAGAAGCAGAAACCATCAAAGAGTGTATTGATGAAACACCTGAGGGTCAAAAAGTTGATGAGAACATCGAGAAAAGAGTCTACCAGGATGACACAGATGGAGAACTGCAGTTTAAGGACGAAGAAGGGTTGTGTGGCAGGGAAAGAGAGATTTGCGGGACATCAGAAGGGGACGAGGCAGTCGAGGACCAGACTGTAGCTCAGCTCTCCCCTCAGGCCTGGGTTGAGGCACTTGAGGAACGTCAACCCAGTGATTCTGGATCCAGTGAGGAAGAGGAGGAGGGAGACGGAGACAAAGAAATCACAGAAGAGGCACTGGGATCTTTGTTGGAGGAGGTGAAAAAAGAAGAAGGCACAGAGGAGGTGGAGGAGGACGAAGAGATGACCAAGGCCAGTGTTGAGGAGATTCTTGATCAGGTTGAACAGGCAGAAAAAGACGTGTGTTCACTTTCAGGTTGGCACAGTGATTCATCCAGCGTCAATGTGGAACCGCCAACACCAGGCCGCAGTGTCAGCTCAGACCTCCTAGACAGGCGGGAAAGGTAAAAGTATTATACAACTAAATGCTCCGAACAAACAACAAAATATTGTTCCCAGAATAACAGTTTCTTCAACCGATTTGAATTCCAAATCTGCCACTTTTCCTGGTGCATCGTCTCCAGAAATCATTGCGGATTATCTGTTTATCAGCTCTTTATGTTAAGCGACAACTGCAATCCTAAGTCTGTGTTTCTTACCCAACAGCCAAGAGAACTCCAGTGACTCCATCACTTCCTCATCTAGGGGAGAATCAGGGAGGTCCCGACAGAACGGCGACAACTCAAAGCACTCACCTCAGGACGGCTCCTCAGAATCATCGAACGGCAGAAAGGAAGAGGGAGCACTGGTGTCGGAGAAAAAAGTACAGGTAATGTTACAAGGAAATAATGAATGAAGTGTTGAATATTATGCTCTTTATTGTCTAACTGCTAAAACACTGCATTGCATTGTGATTCTATTGCAGGAGAAATACCAAATTCTGTGGTGTAATTTGTGCTAAAAAAGTATATAAACATCAGTGTTTTATTGCAGGTTTCTGGGCTTGAAGTACATAAAAGACAAAAAAATGTCTCAACTAACTCATTTTCTTGGCTATACATGTGCATCTTTCTCCTCCTAACTCCCTCTGTGTGTGTGTGTGTTTGTGTGTGTAATGACTTTATGATACCCTCCTCAGCAGCGGGTTAGTGTAGATTCCGGTTCAGAGGAAGAACAGACTGTAACCACCAGAATCTTCAGACGCCGTCTCATTTTGAAGGTACCCCGAAAGCCTGGAGCAGACGCTAGACTGAGCCTCGGTTTGGTTTGGTTTGGTTTGGTTTGGTTTGGTTTGGTTTGGTTTGGTTTGGTTTGGTTTAGACCGGTCAGTCTGGTGTGCATTGCAGTGCTACTGCTTGGTGTCCTGATAGTTCTACTCTCTTTGTGTGTTCAAAGGTGTGTTTGTGTTCATGACTGCTGAGCCTGTCACAGTTCATGGTACCTCGTACCGTGGTGTTTACATTGGCTGGTTGAAGACTAACATAGCGCTCAGCCTCTTTCTGACATGCAGATTCTCTCTTGGGGTGCTGCTTCTGTGTGGTGATGGTGGAGGATTGTTTTATCATGTTTGAATAAGCCAGTCGTGAGCCTTTATTCATGTGCTAACTACGAACATTCGCAGGGAGAACAAGCGAAGAATATCCCTGGCGAGTCCATGACAGAGGAACACTACATGGACCAAGATGGTAACCTCATCAGTAGAAAAGTAACGTATAACTTCATTCCCCATCCAGATCTGAAATAAAACGGAGAGCGGCTCTATGTTTTTATAAAAGCAGACACCATCAGATCTTTTCCTCCTCTGTCAACATCCTTCTGCCACAAGCAGGTAATCAGGAAGGTCATTCGGCGGGTGTCCACTCCCACACCAGAAAACCAAGGCGGTGACACGTGGCACCAAGACCTTCAGCTCAGTCCCATTCTGCAGGAGGACATGTCAGAGGTTGGCATGAAGATACCCTTAAATGTTGTTCCTAGAGAACATTGGTGGGAGGTCAACAGCTATTGCAAATGTTAGGCTTAAAGCTGCACACGCCTATTTTATCGGCCTAAATCACAAAGCGGGGCTGTGACAAAAAACAGCATTGAGTCTGATCTAAATGAGAAACCCCTTCAACCCGGCTGCAGGTCCATCATTAAAAAGGTGGCCAAACATAGTTCAAACTGATAGTATTTTAAGATTAAGATGGGAATATTGTCATGACCAATTACATTGAAATGCATTTAAAATGCTATACACAAAATCTGTAGAAAATATATAGAATAATTCCATATGTGACATTATCGTGCTAAAGCTTATTTAGGAATAATGTAAAGAGGGGAAAAGAGGGTTAAAGAAATGCTGTCTCTGATTACACATCAGAGTTACATCTCACTGCTGTTTTAGTGCAGCTTTAAGTGAAACAGAGGATCAGATGTTTTCCTCCAGCCAGTGGTGGAGGTGAACTTTTGATTAACACTGGATTAACTGGTTTGGGATAATCGTCCTCATTATCTCTCTTCTGGGCAAAAATGCAACGAAAAGCATAAATGCAGCCATTTGAAGTGTGTACTTGTGCACGTTGTGCTTTGACACTCTGTGGTGTGCGTTGTGTTTGCATAACAATGGGGGTGCTGACTATGCACCTGACTGTGTGGTTTTAATGTTCTTTTTAAAAGTGTTTAACCGATTAGTCAACAGTATGACTAATGAGTACTGTGACTCTGCTGTGAAAATACAGTCTGCCTCTTTTGTTTCTGATTCTTTCATAATAGCGGATTTTTTCTCCTTCCAGGTGTCTGGTTGGTGTGTGGTTTTTCAGTCCTAATCATATTCCTAACAATCAAGCGATGACTAACACTTGCTAGTTTCAGATTGCCGTTCCTACACGGTGTGGACTTCTGCTTTCTCCTTTGCCTCTGTTTGCTTTCAGGTCTTTGTGTTGGCTTACAACTTGTTTTCCTCCTATGAGAAGAGCAAAATGCCACGTCTCACCTATGCTCGTGTGTGTTTTCCAGCAGGGCCAGGGGTCAAGAAATGGCAGGCGAAAGGATGACAGAAGATCAGGGGATAAAAAGCTCCACTCATAGGGATGGCTGTGCTCCACCAGGTACGGTAGCTTACTCTCTGTCACTGTAACACTGTCCTTGCGGGTGTATCTCTGTGCTGTATGTATCAGTGCTTTATTGTCCTCTGTATCTCTTTATGCTGCATTCTTTTCCACATGATTACATTCATGCAATACTCCACTGCTCCATCCCAGCTGCAGCACCGTCGCCCTCTTTCCTGCATTCTGTTCAGCTGTGTTTTGTGCTGCTCTGTTCAATTCTACTGCAATCAGCTATTCCCTCGACAGCTGTACTCTTCTCTCTCTGCTTTGTACTTGACTCGCTTTAGTGGTGCTTCACTCCTATAGTCAACTCATGCATTGACTCTGAACTCTCTCCTCAAAAGGAAAAATACAGCCTTTTGGCAAATATTCTCATTCGCTTTGTTGCTTTCTTGAATCCCTCCAAAGTTCAAAAAGAAGCCTGCCAGCACCACCAGCTATCTCGTAACACCAAGCAAACAGTGAATATGCTGGACATAAGCACTGGACAGTTGGATAAACTGTTCATTTGCAAAGATTTTTACAGCATAAAACTCCACCTAAAAAACATCGTCATGTTTGTGTTTGTTTAGATAGTGTTAATTAGTGAGCTTTAGACGTGCTGCTAGTTGTATTTTTGAACTCTGGATAGAGCTAGCTGCTTCCCTCTGTGTGCTGAGCCAATGACCTCCCGGCTCCAGCTCTATACCTAATGCACATGCATGAGAGTGGTATTGACCTTCTCATCTAACACTCAGCAAAAAAGCAAACGAGTATTTTCCAAAGTGTGAAACAATTCCTTTGATTTACCCCTCTCCAGATAGTTGCTCTGTCACAGACGCAAAAGTGCAAACGGCTGACTGTTTATCCTCTGGCAACATTTCTGCCCTGAGCGTGAGTGTGAATAGGGAACAGGACCGATGGAGATGACACACCTCAGCATTATGTTGCCCCACTGATACCCTCCATTGGCAGTTTTTGTCCACTAAATCCCCAACTCACAATAGCTTTGCAGCATCCAAAAAGAGTTGGTTATCCCACTGGCCAGACTGTTGATCCCTACTGCTGTTCACCCTTATGTTATGTTTGCAGTGAATCAGTCCATCTGTACAAAACTGACTTGAAAATAATATGGCTCTACAATGAAGTCTGGCAAAGAGTTTCCATGGTAACAGAGGTCACCATTACAACCCACGGACCATCAGGTCTTGTTAACATGCTGTCATTTTGTCATACAAAGGAACGGGAGCTCGTGACAGTTTTCTGCCCTTTAAAAAGTGTTTTCACATGTCGAGTCGTAGTCTCTTACGAAAGAGAGGTTACACCAATGCTTTCTTTAAACATGGTTCCTACAGATTTTGAGAGTTTGGAAAATGCTTTATTTTAACTGTTATTTTTTTCAAGGTTAGGAATATGTTTAAATTTGAATATACTCCTTCAAAAAAAACAACTTGATTTTCAACATAATCTGTTGTTTCATTAACACAGTTGCTCACATAAACCAAAAATCCGTTTGAAATGAAACAATCCTGTCCTCATATTTGTTTGTTGTCTCCTGGCGCGTTCACTCGTTATTCATAGCTACATTAGTCTGCTGTTGATCACTTACTCTGAAAATGAGCATTAAATAATCATAATCAAAACATACAATCAAAGTTAATATGAACAGCTGGTAAAATAAGTGATAGCACAGTGATAATATACATTGATTGCTGTGGGTGTAAAGGACTTCAGAAAGCTTTATTTTTTGCAATTGCATTATAGTAACAATTTAGATAAAGGCTATCTCGTATCTCGAAAGTGCTTGAAAAGTGCTTGAATTTAATGACATTAATCATTATTCTGGGAAATGTTATCTATAAACTAATGTGCTATAATATGTGATGTGCTATTTTGTGTCTTCCAGGAACAAAGTCAGATGTTTCCTGGGATGAAGTGTTCAGAGGACTGAGAGTTCCTGTGTGAGGACTTCAGACGAGGGTCCAGACTGCAACTATCCACTTCAAACAAATGGTTTTCACATGAGAGGAGGCGACCCTTCTGACTTACGCATGAGCATGAAAAACTCACCTCCTGTCAAAGGACTGGGAGCTTTCTCACTTTCTGACTGTGGTGGACCCGTGGACAATGATTCTGCTTCCTGTTTTGTGCGAGACGATACGTGCCATCGGTCCACTGGTATTTGTGAGAGCTTTTTGAGGAGCGTCGTTTGTTGTGAAAACGAAAATGACTCCCTTACTGACAACCACACAAGTGCAAACTGTGACCAAAGATGGCACAAGAGCTCAATCCACACGATGGGTGGAAAGAATGAAGTAGACACAATAACACACAAAAAAATCTAATGGAACACTTCTGATCCAACTTCAACACTCGCCTTATAGTTTTTTCTTGAACCCATTGTTGTCAGGATGTAAATTGTTTGGGGATTTTTTTCTTCTTTCCTTTTTAAAACTTAAACTAACACGAAAGCTTTTTTTCTGTATATAAAATTACAATGTGTAAAAATCTTAAAAAAGGGGAAAGCTGCTGGTTGAGAACGCACTGAGGAGAGCAGCCTTTTCAAGTGCTTTCAAAATTTATTGAAACAGTTCCACTTTTAAAGATTTGAGTGTAACTTCACGGGTTCTTGTATAATTAATTATTAGAGCAGGTATAATGTTTGTACATGAAAAAAGAGCTGGTTTGATTTTAACAGAAGAAATTTCCAGAAAATCAACTTTCAGTAATTCCCAAAGTGGGAATGGATCTAATCCTACAAAAAGCAGCCTTTCAGAGTTCTCATATTTTCATGCATGCTGTTCACATTATTTTAAGTACAATTTTTACAAGTTTGCAAACACTGTATTCAAATGACAAATACAACCCTTTATCTGTGTACACATATAACCCTAACATTTGTCACCGATTTTATATTTTCAATTGAAAAAGGATGCCATTAAAACATCTATCATGTTGGGAGGAGGATGAAAAAAAGTTCTATTGCTTCTTGAGGGTGTGATGTCTTGTCTGTCTATGTGAAACCGGAGGGCAGCTTCTGCTACAAGGACGAAATAATCTGAATGTAAATGCTAGTAGGCTGGCTCGCTGTAAAATTATAACTGTATTGTGCGTATTGGCTATAAGGTGTAGGAGTCTCTGTACACTGTTAGACTGTTTGTAATCATTTTAGCAGTGTGTCAATTTGGTTTTCAAATGGCTGCTGTGGTATTAAGGAAAACTGGGGCATTTCATTTTGGATTTTTTGGTGAAGTATTTCCTTAATTTACAACCTACTCACATTAAGGACACATAAAGACATTATTTGATTGTAGCTCTAAATAGCATATTGTATGACAAAAACACTGGATGGTCAAAAACAATTATTTAAGCATTAAATAAATTGTGTTTAACTCTGAAACTGTGTGATCTTTTTAGGCTTGAGAGTCTGTATATGCAGTGTCGAATAGAATTGTTTTCACTAGCTCATTGGCAATTTTTTTCTTTACATTAGGAATTATCTTTGTATTGGTTTTCATTAGATGCCCATGTAGTTCAAGTGTGGTGTTCTACTGGTGCGATGGCTCAGTATGCTGATGTCTATGCTGTGGACATGAAAACTATGTAACTTTTTTGGGGGGTGGGGTGGGGTTAAAGGACGACAGGTAGGGTGCTGTACCACATCCCCTTATACTACTATGTCAATCAGGGGGTAGAGGATCCTTTGATATGGTTGAACTATCAATTTTGTCAATTTTGTTTGATATGTGTTTTCACCTGAGCAGATTTTTTGATGTACAATTCTTACTAACAGAGTGAAGCCATTGAAATGTAACTATTCTAGCACTTTGGTTATTCAAGGTCTTTTAGAGGCTATAGCAGCAATGATGCCACCACAAATGTTTCAGACGTCTTTAAAAAAAAATCTCCCTAAAAATGAAAAAAATAAAAATGCATTGATTTCGCAATATAATTGTCTCTGTTCTTGTCTTTGTGTCCTTGAACATATTTTAATATGGTAGCCAGAGACAGTGTCCTTCAACCAGAGTCATGTGCTTCTTACCCACCGAAGTGTCCTTGAGCAAAATTCTCCAGGGCTGCTTGTTTATATGCTTGGATCACATTGTGGGTGAGGCAACTAGAGCTCCGCATGAGGATATAGCTGATTTCTGCTGAATAAGTAATTCATGGACTGCATCTGTATAGCACTTTCATCCAAAGCACTTTACAATTGGGAAAATGTAGGGCTCAGTGTGTTTCCCAAGGACACTTTGACATCTGGACAGGGGGAGCCGGGGATTTAACCACCAACCCTGATCAGTGGACAACCCACTCTACCCTGAGCCGCCCTGTGATAAATGATAAAATGAAAAAAAAAAAAAAAAAAAAAGCATTCCCACCAAGTCTCTCCTCTCATATCTATTATTTATTCCCCTTTGATAGCCTGCTTAAAATGGATATTTTATATGGACGATGATGAGACTAATGTGTAGTTACTGTGGTACAAGTTGCCAAATTAAATATTAATATTATTGGTGCTCTTCGAGTTGATTGTGGTAGTTTTTTCCAAGGGGTGGGACACAATAAAGAAATGATTTGTCACATAGCAAATTTTCCCCTCTATTTCTGGTATTACTTGTTATTAAATGCAAATGTATTTAAAAAAAAATCCAACATGCAAATTTTGAGACAGGGCTTCTTGCCTTCTGTTGCCTCCTTTGCTTGGTAGCAAATCCAGTTTTTTACGGAGCTGATAAAGATGCATCAAAGGTTCCAGTTTCATGTGTCGAGGATGCATTGTGCAGTACTGGAGACATCCTGTTGGTGGCGCTATGCAGACAAGCGTGCGCAAGGTCACACGGTGTACCATTCTGCTGTCTGCGCTCCTCAAACGCTGCAGCTGCCGTCGTCTTCTCTACTCCACACTGTCGCACAACCATGGCGGACAGCGCAAGCGAGAGCGACACCGACGGAGCGGGGAGCAGCTCGGCCACCCCGATGTCGTCGTCCGCTTCAAATTCGGGAAAACCGAGCATAGTCATTTCACAGTTTCGGTTGGAGGAACTGACGAACCGCCTGGCCTCGCTACAACAGGAGAATAAAGTTCTTAAAATTGAGCTCGAGACGTTCAAACTCAAGTGCAAAGCTCTGCAGGAGGAGAATCGGGACCTCCGCAAAGCTAGCGTCACCATTGTGAGTAACGTTTGCTAGCTAACTACCTAGCTAGGTGCTATACCCACGCTACTTATTATATTGTATTTGTCAGTAAGTTAGCTATGTCTAGTGTTGTTTGTTTAGTGCTAAATAGCCAATATTAACCTATTTAACGTGTTAAATGGAAACGTTACCCTTCTCGCAACATAACACTCTGGTGTTTTGCTTGCTCTACTAACATTAGCTAGTTGGGTATGTTGCTCATTTAGCCAGCAGGCTAACGTTTGCTAGGTAGCTAGGCAGCGATAGCCTCCTACTTTGCTTTGTTTTGCTTTGAATTGCTAATCTTTGCTAACGTTAGCTGAACGGCTAACGTTACGTTAAAGGGCGTTAAAAAATAGGTGGGCACCTCACGATGCAAGTTGCCAGACCGCTGTTAGCTGTCTGGTCAGCTGACTACTCACTGCTAGACATTGTCGCCACGTTATGTCCAACGAGGATACGGTAACTGAGTGAAAATAAATAGCCCAGAAGCAGGGCTGGCATGCGTCATATGTCTCCATGCTGGGTTTATCAGCATCAGCTTCATAAAAATGTGTAACCGATCTGTTGGATAGATGGGAAGTATGTAGGCCAAACTTAGCGAGCTAGCTATATATCAGACTCATATGTTGCCAAGTGAGCCTCAGTGCACCCTGTCCACCCTCTGTGAATGTGTGAAGCTTAACTAGCTGTTTGGTTTCTATTGTCCCTCTCATTGTTCTTGTACAATTGTCAAATACTCCCAGCCTGCAAAACAGAATTTAGCTTTGAGGTCAGTGAAGAATGAGAATGGACAATTTGAGACTGGTGCTAACAAGGACAGACGCATCATCACACTGTTGTAGCTGTCCCAGCACGTTTCCTTAGTGCCCCCATGTTTCACTCCTCCCCTCACTGCAAGTCACTCATTACTGCAATATCTCTTGAGTCATTACAGAGAATTCTGCTTCCTCTTTGGCTGGCAGACTTCACTGCAGCAGATTTTTGTTGATTGACGCTTGTGTTTGCAGTACGCCTGCATGTGCCATCGGCCATTACAATTTAATCAGGATAAATGTGTATGTCCGACAGTTTGATGTGCCAGATCTAAGAGTGTGCTTCACTGATGCTTGCCTCTGCCATTCTCTCCCAATTGTTTTTGTCTTGCAGCAAGCAAGAGCAGAGCAGGAGGAGGAATTTATCAGCAACACCTTGTTCAAGAAGATCCAGGCCCTGCAGAAGGAGAAGGAGACCTTGGCGGTCAACTATGAGAAGGAGGAGGAATTTCTCACCAATGAACTGTCAAGGAAACTCATGCAAGTGAGTGATGGGACCAGGGTTGGAAAATACCCTTTTTAACTCACTAGTTGAAGTTGTTTAAATCGGACGCAATGGAGCCTGACATTGGTTTGAGCTTTCGCCCTTTCTGGTGACTTATCATGTGGATAGAAGAGACATTTTCTTAAAGCTCAATTATGCAAAGTTTTTGGCTGCAGTATTGTCGCGCATGTTCAGCTTGAGCTCGCTCGGTGTGTGTCAATACACACAGCCCCGTTTATGAGTGCACAGCAGCTAGTGCATTATCATCAACTGTATTGGTACTTGCCTGAAGCCTGGAACGGCTCAAGATGACTTCACTGCGGCTGCTAGCTACTCTGAATGACTCTCAAATTACTCTCATCCCGTCTGTCGGTTATTTGGTTCAGTCTGTTTTCCACATCTTATTTTCCCAACTGCAGAGCGTACAGCACGCACGTGCACGCTCTCACACTTTCAATGGCTAGCTGTAGGCTGACTAATGGTTTGTTGATGTGTAAAGAATTGGGAAACTGGAAGGCACACATGCAAATGCCTCAGCAGACCCTGCTTAAGGTCATACAGATGGACTTGTTTGGGCTTTTGTTATCTTGCCTTGTCAGTTAACATGAAACAGACCTGTGTCTGTCTCTGCCCATAGACTTGGTGCTGACAAAAGGCCCATAGCGTATGTGTATGCATGCATGTGTATTTGGGCGTATGTTATACTCTTGTGATGATAGAGGGAGAATTGAGCAAATGTGGTCATTTATTTTACTGTGTGTAAATGCTCCTGAGCAGAAGCAGTTTTGTGAACAATTTTGTCTGACGTGCACTTTCCCCACCATTACTTTTGATGTCTAAACTCGAGTAGCCAAATGATTCAGGTGTCTCAGCGGGTATACAATCAATGCCCATCCTTTCAGCACATTTTATTACCTATGCACTGTCAGGTTGAAATGTAATTTCCATCAATCTCTCAAATATGTATGTCAATATAGGTTGTTTTGTTTTAGAGAGGGAGCCGATAAAACATTTCAGACTATTTTAACCTAGTTGTTATTATTAATGCATGAGATAATGAAGGTAAAAGACTCTCAGACAGTTGCCATTATGCACAGTATGCACACCCATAAGCACATTTCCACTATTCCAGCATTGCTTACAGTCTGTGCTTGGAGAACAGAAGAGCCCCAGTGGCATAAAATGTCTCTGCAAGGTGTCCATATGCTGAAAATGAACAGATATATTTTCTCACAGACTCAGACATACTTGCCACTCACCGCATAGTACATCGGGGTGGAGGCTTGTTAAATGCTGGTAGTCTTATTGGCTAAAGGGAGGCGCATTATCAAAACAATTCCTAAAATTGTTAGTGTGTCAATTAGAAGAAAAATTGCTGCACTGGGTGTGGCAAAACTTGGCTGCCTTTTCTTTCAGTCAGGATACCACAGAGCACTCGACTCTGTGTGAATGCAGTCATTGTAAGTTCAATCACACTGCGTTGTTTTGAGGCCTTCACGTTGTTTCTGTCAGTAGCATCATGGAAATGGTTATTTTTCCATCTCAAGTCTTTTCCTATGAATGAATTTGCATCCCTTTCCCTGTAATGAGTAATCACTTATATAATTCATCACACACTGTCCCACTTTGAATCAGTGCTGAGCTGCACCCTTTCTTTGTGTTGGTGATCTGCCAATAGTGGTTACTTTTGTTGCCAAGTCATTATTTTAAACTGTTAAATTTCTGGGAAGTTTAACCATGAATCCAGTAGAATTGTTAACATCCTGTTTTGCAATACTCTCAATGTGTAAGCTAAATGATCTGACACCAGTGTGTTTGTTCACTGTGGTCATCGAATAGTTTTTATGTGACTCACCATGAGTCTTGTCTTGCGCTCTCCTTCCTCTCCCTTCTTTCTCATCTCTCTTGCTTCATCCACCTCCTTTGCTTTTCCTCTGTCCATGCACTGCCCTCCCCTTTTCCATCCCAGCTCCAGCATGAGAAGGCAGAGTTGGAGCAGCACTTGGAGCAGGAGCAGGAGTTCCAGGTTAACAAGCTCATGAAAAAGATCAAGAAGATGGAGAATGAAACCATCTCAAAGCAGCTAACCCTGGAACAGGTACGCTCGTTGTGGTAGAGCGAGATTTCTGCATCCAGTGTGCGACAGCGTATCCCTGAACTTGTGTGTGCAGTTACTGTTGTAGTGTGACATGCCAAAGTTTCACCATCCTTAATTCTTCCCACTGAATGTTCGCTGGAAAGAACATTTTGGTCTGTGGCTGGGTTAAACCTGTGTGTGCAGAACCACTCCATAATTTTTCCATGCTCTGATGACAGGATTTTTCTGTGGATGTGCATCATGCATTCGTCGTTGCTGCTCACTCATGAATGTGTGTGTCACAGTGATGCTTGTGTAATGCCACTGTGCATTTTGCCCAGATGGGCTGTAATCAAATGGCATGTATACAGAAAAAATGGACTTAATTTCAGCACAAAAAACACTCATGAGCAGCTTATTTTCACTTTAGGATCATTTTATATAAATAAATCTCCATAGACCATCCTGCATCATTATTTTTCTGTCACTGTGGCTCTTTCACGAGCCGGCACAGGGACTGCAGTTCTATGAAAGAGAAGCTTATCTGGACAGAGACCTTGGGTTTGCAGTACAATGTATTTGTGCGCAGTCTGATGAATGCTGTCTGCCAGTCAACGTCAAGGTTTTTGTTTCGCTTAACATCGCTCTCTGCTCTTCCTTTTATTCTCCAGTTGAGGCGGGAGAAGATAGACCTTGAGAACACATTAGAGCAGGAACAAGAAGCCCTGGTCAACAGACTGTGGAAACGCATGGACAAACTGGAGGCCGAGAAAAGGTGCGGATGATCATATTGTCCTTTAACTATTTCAGTATCTAAACACAACAAACATTTTAGAATCTGCTCCTTGTGGGTCTGGATTCAAGGCTTGTTTAAGCCCAGATTCATACTTGAACACATTTGGAAGCCACATTTTTGAAAGTAGTATTAACAAAAGCTACAATGGCTCTTACAGGCTCATGGTAGCACTTATAAAATTAGAAAATAAGGAAGAATTTCCAGCGTAAATTCCCACTTCTCAGGTTCTCATCTTCCAGTTCCAGTTCCAACAGCACTCGCCTCAGTTATAAAACTACTTACAATTATATTCTTGACCCTGTTAAATATGTCATTACATTGAGTGGGGTTTTCAGTACAGATATGTGTATCGCTTATTTCGTCTGTTTGGATGTTTGAAGAAGTAACAGAACATTTAGTTAACGTTGATATTCTCAAATTCTTTTTTGTGATGCAAACTAACAAACAAAATGACAAATGAAAAGCACATTTTTGAGTCACCCTTCACCTGTCCTTAAGGCACCCACTGAGGTAAAAGCAATATCTTGATAGTGTCCGATACTACACTGTCAATTTCCACTGTCTCTGACAGTCAAAACACATTTACAGACGCACATAAAATGCTTCCCTGTCACCAAAAACAAGTGACTCAGCTTCACTTATGATGTAGAATAAAACTGCCAATGTTCAACCAACAGTAGCTTTCTGATTTAGCTTACACGTTTTCAGGATAGTGTTTTTTTAGAAGAGTGAATTACAATTGGCTGAATAATTACCTCCTGAAGGGCCTCATTACGTACGTCATTTCTCCGCCATTTCAAATCAGAGCCATTTTAAATATGAAGTCGCTGCAAACGAGGAAATGTTGAAAAGCTTTTTCTTTTTTCGAGAATTAAGTACATTGTTTTATATTCAGCCAGGAGGCTCGAGGCTTATGTTAATTCTGGGGGATCTCAGATAGACCTCATCAGACGACAACTGCTCTTCCAATCACCCGTCTTTGAAGATAAATGTTTTAAATGTTTAAGACTGTCATGCAGTTTCGGTTCAGGCCGCAGCTGCCAAGCTGCTCATCATCTCTGGTGATGAGTTCTAGTAACCAAGTGGGTCGTTTGTTTTCTAAACTAGAATCCTTCAGGAGAAGTTGGACCAGCCCGTCTCAGCTCCTCCCTCCCCAAGAGACGTTTCCATGGAGATAGACTCACCAGAGAACATGATGCGGCATATCCGCTTCCTGAAGAATGAGGTGGAGAGGCTTAAGAAAAGCCTGCGCACCACTGAGCTGCAGCGTAAGTGGCCTCTCAACTTGTCACATGATCCAAGGCAGTGCGGGCTCTGAAGGGGCAGGTGCCCTCAATCGTTGATTAAGGATGTGATTGGTCCGACCAGTCCTCTGATACACTATGAGGGCCGACACGCGGAGTCGGATTGTTTTCCACAGACCGTAAAGTAGAAAGTAAAGAAAGAAACCAGAAAGAACAGGATACCTTCTTGCCTTGCCTGACATAATTTATATCCTCGTTTCCTCCCGCTGGTCACATTACACCTGAAGATGCTTAAGGGTATGTGAACTAGTGAACTGCACAGTGGCCAACAAGCCCCTAAGAAAGTCAGCGTTGGTCCTAAACCTCTTTTAAAGGCAGGTCCATTACACCTGAGCATCTCAGATTGGAAAAAGGTTGTTTTTTTTAATCTGATTTTCCAAGCTAGATGTCCTGTCCATGTCCAGAAAGTTGTGAAAATTGAAGTAATGTGCCATAATTGTGGCATTAAATATCATACCCAATCATAAAATGCTAAGAGACCATATCTGTAATTTGTTGTGATTTGCTAAATTCCTAAACTCTTTATCATGTCTAACAAAATTCCCAGCCAGCGTGTACTGTTTTTTTTTTTTTTTTTTTTCCAGACATTAATATTTCAGGGAAATGCAGTTACAGTCATGTATCATAGAGGTGTCCTTGGTGCATTCAAGGACATGTTTGAGGACTATTGTGAAATGTTATCTTGTTGGTGATTTCAAGAGCGCTCCATCATATGATACTCTAAAGAGCTACCTTTTAAATTCACAATATCTCTTTCATACCACCCCCTTTTTTATTATTTTGCAGTGTAGCCAGTTAGTAAAATGTTAACCAGGAAGAGACCAGAAAGATGACATGTTCTCTGGGAAGTGTAACTATAAATATAGATGGTATTCAGATTTTCAGCTGTGTTGTTCAATGAGGTGATAATGCCAACAGGTGGCATTATTATTTGGTTTAGAATTTGGGATCTTACATCTGACACAATTATCCAGTGATTAAGTAACCAGTATTTATATATATGTTGTTGCTTATGACACTGTAATGAAATTATATCAGGGACATTTTGTTATTTGTAGATCTATTTCCATATTTTACACAGAAATATGCTTCAGTTTTTCTCTCGGATGAACACTTATTTTCATGACTTCATAAAAATGAAGGGCAGGGTTAAGTTTAATCTGGTCTCTTAAAGTAACACAGTGCTCTTGTACACATGCCAAACCATCCCCTCCTACGATCTGTCTTCATGAACATGTCACTGATCCGTCCCACCAGCTTAAGTAAACCTCAACCTTAACTTTAATTTAGTTTGTCTCGGAAACATGTTGCCACTCAGTAAGGACAGGCCGTAGGCTGGGAAGGCATGTCATACCAGGAGGTGGAATCCATAATCCATACTAGACCACAGCATTATCAACTGTGTTTGCAGGCACATTGAAAACAGAGCTTTTCATGTTCTGTGGGTTCTGGTAAACCTCATCGGGCGTGGACAAAATAGCAGACGCATCTCAGTACAACAGCACAGCAGTAAATGTGATTTTTGTTGAAGTTGATAACACCTGTTTATTGTTCAGACAGTGTTGAGCCAGCTTCGTGTATCTTACAGAATGTAATGAATTAATGATTATTCTAAATGCATTTCTGGGAGTGTCATTTAGCATTATTTTGTCTATGTTTTGCTTCCGCCACTAGAGGGAGCTGTCAGTCCAACTTTAAAAGAAGCTGAGTCAAGTAGAAAGATGATAGTGCTGCTGAAAAAATGATGTTTCTTGCTTTCTAATTCACTGTGTTTGTAGAGATCAGCACTGACCCACTTTCACTCTATTTTTTTAAACTGAATTTGAAAAGAAAACACGACCACACAAACAATCTGTGTTGCACTTGGAGGTTTTTGGAAGGGTTGTTGCTATTATTGTATACTGCTATGCAGAGGACAGGGTGTAAGCGTGATAATGTCTCAACTGATATCATTTTTTGCATGCGTGTCCCCCTCCCAGACACGGAGAAGCGTGCCCAGTACATAGAGGAGGAACGACACATGAGGGAGGAGAACATCCGGCTGCAGAGAAAGCTCCAGAGAGAAATGGAGCGCAGGGAGGCCCTGTGCAGACAACTGTCAGAGAGTGAATCCAGTCTGGAGATGGACGATGAGAGGTAAAGGATGGGACACACCATAGGACAGATGATCAAAAAAGCAGCAATAACCTAACAATGGGGTGCATATTCACATGTCAGCAGATCAGGTCATGTGGATGAGAGGGAAACGGTGTGGCTTATGCCCTGCAGTGTGATGTTGCAGAGTGGCTGGAGAGGACCTCTACACATAACAGAGCTTGTCCTATAGCCAGTTTTTGTATTGGCTTTCTTAAGTATTAGCAAGGTAATGACAGGGTATCCATGACGCTAAGACTGATAAAATAAATGTTAAGTACTGATTTGCAGTTTTGGTTTAGGACATAGCTGCCAGGATTGCTTAAGAAACCAGTGTCAAGATGGGTAAACATCAAAATAATTAGCTGTAGCTTAGTTTGATTTATCTGTGTTATCCTGATGTAACTGAAGAGGAGCCAAACTATCAGGACCGTTTAATCCACAGTCGGCCTTCTTTCTTTGAATGAAGAGCATATTTGTACTCCTATGTGTGATCCTTTTTACTACTGGCAGCCATTACTCTAATAGCTCAGGCACCCACTTGGTGCCCAGACGGCCCCCAACTCTGTTCTGAAATCAAGACAGGACTATGAGTTGGTTGCAATGACTCTAAGGCGTGACATACAATCACAAACTGACTATGAGGTCGTCTAGTAAGTTCGAGTCTCGTACACATCTAATCATTATGTTTTGTATTGGTTAATGCACTGACGTTATTGTTCGTCATATCTGTGTTGTTTTTCTTCTGTTGAGCCAATTGTCTTTTGATTTGTAGCTTTTAAAATAGGTTGTGAACTTTTTTTCTATTATCCTTTCAGTTCATACACAGACCTCTTCTTTGGTGACTCTCAGCTGTCTGCTAAATATCTCCTCCTCAGACAATTGAAAACTTTCAGTGAGGCACGTTCACTTACGTTCATGTTTGGCTCACACACGAGTTAGGCTAAATTGAATACGTCTGGACACCAACTTTAACTAGCCATACAGGAGCTTTCATCTTATGACCAACTTCATTAATGTTGCATAGGACTGTCTTTTTGTTGTCTATCTAGTACATTAATCATATGGATTGATTGCTATTTTTGGACTAGAAATCTACTGCATTTTCGGAAATTGGTCATTTTATGCTTTCAGGTACTTCAACGAGATGTCTGCACAGGGCTTGCGAGCAAGGACTGTGTCCAGCCCGATCCCCTACACCCCGTCCCCCAGCTCCAGCCGACCCATATCACCTGGTAGGTACATTTAAGTTGGCTGCTGTCCAGCATTCAGATAGGTATATTACATCAGAGAGAATGGGCCAACGTGGCAATAAAAAGCACCTTTGATATCAATTCCTGTGACCTGTAGCCAGACAAGCTTTATCTTTGCAGCAGAGTTTGCCATTAAAATGCATTTTATCTTGTCTTAGATCTAGAGCAAACAGTCATTGACATTCAAGTCTCTTAAAGGTCAGTGAAACCATAAATAAATTTCCAGTGTATATGGCTGTGAAATAAAAACCATTCCCCTCACTCTGGCCAATCAGATCCACTTCTTGTTACAAATAGAAGAGAGCCACACAGCTTGTGTAGCCTTTGTTTTTGTTCAAGGGGATCATAAAAGTCATCATGCTTATATAATAAATGCTTACTTCACAAGTTCCTTTTTCTGATTAGAATTTATGAACGCCGGTGACAGTGTAGGACAGTTCAGTATTTCACTGGAGTCCGCTGCTTGATTATTGAACACGAAGCCAAGTAACACAGTGAAGGTTTTTTGTTGCTTAGACATTAAAGAAATTTCTTGAAAAAGAAAGTGATGCACGCTGTAAAAGAAGTAGGAAAAATAAACACAACGAGGGAGGGTAATACACATAAAAATGTATGCATTTGTGCAATCGAAAGGTATTTTTAGCACCTAAGCTAAGCAGAGAGTCCAAAGTAAAAATGTTTCAGTAGATCACACCCTTCCAGGTCTGCTCAGTCTTGAGAGATAAGATAAAACTTTATAGATCCCACGCTGGGACATTAAGGTGTTTGAGCCAGCAAAATATTGAAGAATAGGCAAAAACAGCAGCACAGAAGGATCAAAGATAAAGAGTACAGGATACGTTGCACAGAATATAAAAAGACCATTACCATTTTTCTGAAAATCTACCAATGCCATGTGTTGAGTTGCACTTGCACAGAGCTTTGAAATTCCATGAGTCAGTATGGTTAATAAATACAGTGTTTGTACTATTGCACAGTTGAAAAAATATTAGTGCTGTCAGTTGATTAAAATATTTAATCGCAATTAATCTCATGAATGTTATAGTTAACTCGCAATTAATCGCAAATTAATCGCACATTTTTGTCTATTCTAAATGTCCCATTAATTATCATTTTAATACTGTTATCAACATGGAAAAGTGGATAGGCTTGCTTTGTGCAAATGTTTTTTATTGAAAACAACAATGTGTAGTGTTATATTTCACACTAACATTCTCACTTTGAGCAGTCATTCACATTTGAAGCATAATCTCACACAATTTAACACTATCAATTAACAGATGACAAAAAAAAACAAAACACTTGGTTTCAAAAGAGCCCCTTCAACTACCCTTTCTAAGGGATCAAAACAGGGTGATACAAGATATAGTTACAAAGTGCACATCATTGTAAACTAGGACTCAGGCTATAGTGCAGTTAAACCATGGCTTAAACTGTCCTTTATTAAGTTTCCTTTGATCATAACAGCATCCATATGCCTCTGTCGAAAGCCAACCATTTATTTATTGCCATCATGTATTTCAGACTGGATGTGCTGCGGTGATAACTCATTTCACACCAACAATACACACAGATAACTTTGGTCTTGTCAGTCGACCCATTTAGCAACTTTTTGAAACTAAACTTGCCATTCAGAACCTTGTTCGCATCCAATTTGGCATTTCCCCTTGACATACACACGAGACAGCAGGCGAGACCAAACACATGCGTAGGGCGTGCCTATTGTTTTGTTTCCAGTTTACAACCAGATCCTGTAGTTTTTCTTAGCAGTGGCCACAGCTTATAAAAAACTACAAATTCACTAGGTCACAAAGAGCGTTAATCTCGCAAATAAAAAAAATTACACCGTTAAAATTGATTTGGGTTAACACGTTAATAACGTGATATTTTTGACAGCACTAAAAAATATACAACACAGTAAAAAAAATGCACAAGATGTAATGGATATGAGCATATAACAGTCATGCAAAAAAACAGAAGGTTTGTGATGTTGAAATGGGAAACAACATCAACACATCCATGCAGCACAGCCATGCAGCAGTCTGCTACTGAAGGAGCTGCTTCAGCCCCCCATTGTCTCGTGTCAGGTGTTGGGATGGGTTGTACATGAGTGATATCAGCTTGGCTAACACCCTCTTATGACCCGCCTCCTCAATGGTGTCCAGAGGGCAGTCCAGGACAGAGCCAGCTCTCCTGAGTTTTTTTCTGTCCCTCTCAGAGCTGCCCCAGCCCCAGCAGACCACTGCATAGAGAACAGCTTATAATTATAATATATATAGCGTCCTACATTGTTAGGTGTGATTCAGCAAGATACCAGATTACAGCCTAAATATTTGCACAATAAGTCTTATTTTAGGCACCAGATCAGATTAGTTTTTTCTGTTCTGTCAGCCAGCCGCAAACTACATTCATCTATCATTCTAGGTCCAAGTAATCCTGGGACTGGTGTAAGAAATAGAGTAGAGAAATAGCCGGTCTTTGAGTCGCAACAACCAGAATTGAATTTTTAGTTAAAGATAATGACTTGGAACAAAATTACATATAGTATGTGTGACTATCTCTCCATGTCTGTCTTCCTGTCCCTGTCAAAGGTCTCTCATATGGCAGCCACACAGTTGGCTTCACCCCTCCAGCAACACTGTCCAGAGCTGCCATCTCCCACTACAACACCCCAGCCCTGCACGTCCACGGAAGCTCCTCTCACGCCGTAGCGGTAAGTAACATCCACCCACACCTTAAACAGAGAAGTGCTGTTTCGGGATCTCACGGCTTTATTTTTACTTGGAGGTGATAGACTCTTTCCGCCAAGAATAAATGAGAACGTTCCACCAGACCCCATGCCTTGCCTTTTCCTCAGGTGAATTTACACCCTACCTGTAAGTTTGAATGTCAAGGCCAGTTTTCTTCTGTCAATATTGGGACAGTTTGATTTAAGCGTAATGGATTTTAAACAAAGCGATGACAGAGATTAAATGCAGCCTTTCAGCTGTGATTTTTCTTTTAACTCTGTTGACATACACAAAAAGAACTGCAATATCTACAAGCAGTAATAAGGTCCTGCTCACTCAGCATGGGTGTGAGCATTAGCAAACCTTAAACCTGCCAAAGAAAACTAGTTTGATCTTGATCTTGACACAAATATTGTTGTTACATCACATATAATAGCCCACTCTCTTTGATACGAGGAGGACTTAACATACCTCCATAAATGTCCCAAGGTCCAGTCAGTTCCTTTATCTGCTCAGCAACACTGTGATAACTGAGTCAACACACCTTATTTGCGTCACATATATTTCTTTTATTAACTTTTTAATTTTTTTATAGTCATTAAACCCTCTCTCCTAAGCAACTAATATGGTTTTAGTTTCAGAAATAGACTACCTGTGTGTCCAATTAGGTCATGTCGGTCAGCAGGACTGAAAGAATGTGTGTTTTTGCTCTCATTCATGTTTTGCCTTGTCTTATTAGTCAGATTTTTAAATATACTGCTGTCAATTTAGATGGTTTTATGAAAGACGCTCAACTGATGGGAATTTATTTGGTTTCAAGATACCTTCTAACCTAATGAACCTGAGTGCTCTGACTAACATCAAAGGCAAATGTGCCAACAAAGTGATACGTTTAGTATTCAAACTTTTAAAGATCAGAGTAAATGAAATTGTAGGTTTGGTTTTAGATTTTGTACATTGCATACTTGCAAGCAATTTGTGTCATTTTACTCAAATTGCTCTGCGACTCTGTCTCAGTCCAGAGAACACCCGAGTGAGGAGACACAACTGTCACCAACGCTCAAGTTCATGAGCCCAAACGTTGTCATTGCAGTTGTATTGGATAGTTGTGTACTTGTTCCAGATACATCGTTCTTCAGGGAACAGGCTGCAGACCTGTTAGTCAGGTGGCTGTCTGTCGGTTTTAAGATGGTTTGATGAATTGGTGCATAAAAACGAGTGCTGAGTCCATCACCACTTTGGTGCAATCCAAGTCTTGACTGAAACTGTTTTTCGCCTTAGCTTTTTCCTTCAAGTAAGACCTTGTGGAGTTCTCTCGTCTTCTACAAAGTACTTTTTTCTCTTTACAGGTTTACTTTGAATCACATCAAGATATGTGACCTGTTAGAAACTGTCTCACTGCTTTAAAGGCACGTTTTTGTGATCCAGTTTAGGGCAGCACCAGTTTTAGCTGACCACTTCAGTGTCCTCAGCATCCCTGTATTTGCGTTATAATAGCCAGTTTTGAAACTTTTCATTAAACTCCCTGGCAGTAGCAGCATCCATATGGTTCATGTTCAAAGCATAATGCTATACCTCTGTACAGACAGCTGAAATAACTGATTCACTGGTCGTTCCTCCCACTGTTCCCTCATTATTAGGATGGCCCAGACCACATCTCTCCCATCACCACTCAGCCCACCCAGGAGTTAAAACAGGGAAATAAGTCCCTCTGGGAGATCAGAACCTCAGACAGATTATTTTTTCTCGAAATCCCTTTTTTTTTCTTTTTCCATTCCTCTGACTGGAATTGCAGTTGTCATGTCATGACCAGTAGCTCAGCGGGGGAAACCTGACTGAGACAAGCAGCCTCGCCGCTCAGTCTTATTTTCCTTCAGTGGTTTGTAACTCTAGAAAAAAACAAGAGACAATACTGCCATATTTACCTCTGTTCTACATTCTGTTATTCAAATGTACCCTCTTGCTGTGTCTCTGGTTCTCGTGAGCTCTGGTTCTCACATTTTAGCAGATGGATTTACCAGCATCCACAACATTGACCCCGGGTGAATTTGTTGGTGGGCTGACTTTTTAACTGACAGGTCTGTGAAAGTCAATGGCCTTTTATTTTCCACCAGCTCCCCCGACGGGCGTGTCCTCTCACTGCTTTTCTTTTTGTTGTCATTATGAGGGCAGACATATCGAGTTCGCGGATAATTCAGTTATTGTGTCGCTGCTCAGTAACGATGAAACTGACTGTGGTCCAGTGGTGGATGAATTTAATGGCTGGTTTTTTAGACGTAAATGTCTCAAACAAAGGAAATGATAATTGACTTGAGGAAGAAGCCTTCTCCTGCTCTTCCTGCTCGTATTTATGGCCAGGCTGCTGTTCTCAGTACAAGTATCTGATTGTGTTTGATTCATTGTGATTTACAAACATTGTGATGTTTGTGCAAAGTGTCATCAGCACGCGTACTGCAGAAGCTGAGATGTTTTCATATTGACACCACCATTACGAGAATGTTTTATTGATTCTGTTCTCACCTTTTGTTTTGTTTGCTGGTTTGGGTCACTTACACTTACTGCAAAAAATGCAGGCACAAACCTGTCCCAGGTGTACAGTAAAGTCAGAGCCACAAAGAAGGCACAGTCAGTCCTTGCTGACCCTCATCACCCTTTGTTCACTGAGTTCAGGTGTCTTCCACCTGGTCACAGATATGATCTGCCAAGGTGCAGGACCAGTAGATTTAAGTTTACCTCACTGATCCCTGCTGCTATTGATCTTTTAAATAATATTATGTAATGTTTTAAAATTGTCTGTGTGCTGATTGGAGTGATGATTGCAGAATGCAACCATCCAGTTCCATTATACAAGATGAGACACATTTATTTACTCTCTCTCTCTCTCTCTCTCTCTCTCTCTCTCTCTCTCTCTCTCTCTCTCTCTCTCTCTCTTAAACAGAGGCCCTCCCCAAGAAGAAGCGCCAGCCCCGACAAATTCAAACGTCCAACGCCCCCACCCTCCCCAAACACGCACTCAGGGGCCCAGCAGGCTCAGCCTCCACTACCCCCACCAGCTCAGCCCATGGTCCAGTCCATGTCCTCCCCGGCAGCTATGTCGCAGCACGCAGCAGCACAGCAGCCTCCCTCCCAGCCTTAACGCAACACACAGTCTCTGTCTTTGCGCGTGAGTGCGCCCACCGAATGCCACGACGCTACCGCAACAGCAGCTTCCATCATTACGAGCTCTGGAAGTCAAGTTTCTTACTCTTTACCAACTCCACAAAAGAAGCAGCTTCAAAAGTTTTCGAGGGGGAAAGAAACAAGGCGGCGGCTCACCCTCAATGAAGCTAGCCGCCTGCCAAATCCACACGTGGCGTTACTTAACTACTCTTAAAGGAATGGATGGACTGAAAAATAATCGCTTCTGGGATTTGTAGGCCAATTATCTGTTCCACCTTCTGTCTTGTACATGTTATGTTTTTTTTTTTCTTTGCTTGGGACTTTAGCTGGTTGGAATTGTTGTTGTGGCGCTTCTAAGATAGCACAAACAGCACATACAGTATGTTTCATGGTGGTGTTTTCTGATAGGTTGGATGTTTGGATCAATGGGTGGATGTATGGCTAGAGAAATTGTTGAATTGATAGATGGATGTGGTCGATTCTTTTCATGCCTATAATATGACACTCGATTGCAGTAATGTCCTCCACTCCTGCTCCTACTCCCTCTGTCTCTGAAGCAGTGTCAGCGATTCCCAGCTTTGATTAGGTCAACAGGAGGTTTCACAGCAAACTGCTCAGAGTTTCTCCGTTATAGGGCATTGATCAAACAGAGCTCGCACCACAGTTATTTTCGTTTCTCAACGCAATCAAGGCACTGCTGCTCTTCAGTTGAAATGAAAAGGTAAAAAAAGCATCAAGGAGGATGGACACTGGTACATAAACCACAGATAAATGTCGCCTTTTGAGGTGTTTAAAAAATGTAGTCTGAGGTGTTACAACTTAGTCATGTACTCAGTCTCTTCTCTGCTCTTCTCTCTCTCTCTCTCTCTCTGGTGTATTTCTGAAAGCTTCTATCATCCTTGTGGATATTCCTCATCAGAAAAAGGAAAAAACATAATGCTCTTTACACTAAATATACATACTGCTAAAACATTCTAAATGAATGGTACTGTTGAACTAAATTTCTATGTATGATTAAAGCTCTTGAGATGACAACTTCTGTTTTTAATTGTCAGTTTTATGGATAGCATATGCTACTCATCTGTAATGTGACAACTATGAGTTTAACATTGATAGCATTGTAGACTTTCAGAACTGTTGCAAGTAACAATCAATCTGCTCTTTGTGAACATTTCTTTCCGAACAGGAGACTGTGATATGATGCACACGCTGACTTTGACAGGTGCGCAGGTTCAGAACTGCATTGATCTTTTTGTGTATTTAGCTTCACTGCAATGTTTCCTTGTGGAAATTATGACGTCCCACCAAACCGCTACAGTAGTTGATGGAAAATGTTTGTGCCTTAAATAAACACGCACCATCAAAGCTCACACCCTATCTGAGAAAGTAGAAATGTTAATTTCCTTATGAGAATAATGTTCGGTACATTTAGCGATGTGTTGCACACACGCAGATGCGACTGAGGAAACTTTTCTGGGTTTCTCACAGTAAACTGATGTGTCAGGCTTCTCTGCACTGGTAAGACGATGTTTTATTATCTTACTTCCACTGACCTTGTCTGGCTGAACAGATTGCTATCAAGTTTGCTTAAGATTTTCAAGGTCTCGTGAGGATAAATTAAGATTACTTAAGTGATCCCCCTGACTTTTGTTGACCAGCAGGTTAAGTTTTCAGTTCTTCACATTCATGGTTCCCATACGATGCGTCCTTCTGACTTTTTCTTTCTTTTTCGCCAACAGGTTGCCTCTCAACAACTAATGAATGGATTGCAGAGAAATTTGGTCATGGTCCAGAGGATGAATTGAAGCAACTTTGCTTCCCTGGCCTTTTATCTGTAGCGCCATCATCAGGTCAATTTCTTTTTGTCCAATACTTTTTTTATACTTGTAAATCAGCCTCGACTGTACTTAGTGCTTGTAAGCAAATGTTAGCATGTGGATTGTCAAACGTAGCCCGCTAAACATCAGCATGTTAACATGTTCGTGTAACCATTTAGCTGTAGGAGCTGCTGTGGCAAGTAGAGCCTTTCACAGGGAGCTGCAGCAAATACTGTTTAGCCACTTAATGTCAAAATGAGTTGAGTAGTGACGAGCTCAAAGCTGCAGGCAGAGTTTGGGACTGATAACCATATTTACCAAGAACTGTGATGCCATCGTTAATTCCATATTTAGAAATACAAATTGCAGTAAAATGAGTATGTTTTGCTCTGCATTTGCTACTTCCAGGCCAGTTACATTTGACCCCTCAACTTGGACTGCAGCAAGTTGACCTCACAGTCTATTGCCAGGGCTGACTACGTAAAGTACGTCAGCACCGCCACCACGTTTCATGTATTTCTTATATATTGATTTTAAGGAAACTGACACACAGCAAAAATGACAGGAAACACACAATAATTGTTCGAATCAATGTAGTATTGACTTATTTCAGTCTGAACCAAAGTGGCAGAACAATCAACCAACAGACAGACGTCATCCCTACAGTCGAGGTAAACACTGAAATACAGGCCTATAAATGAGCCTCTTAAACACCAATGCTTTATTGACTCTTAATTCTGTGTCAGTATCTAACGCTCATTTCCTGATCTACAGTGGTTTTATCTGGTTCTAACTGGCTGGTGACCTGGGGGAGTGTTCATTTTCATGAATCAATTACTCCAGGATCATTTGACAGTGTAAATGATTGTAAAGTGGGTGCAATAACCTGTGCTGGCAGAACAGCAGGGCGAGAATGACAACCTATGCAACACATTAGGCTTCCTTTAGGGTTTCCAAAGGTAACTGTAGCCCATTCACACATACGGCCGGTTCAAACTGACCAGAATCAAAATATACACCCCATCATTAGAGTGACATGGGTATAGCTTTGTCCAAAGACTTGCTGAGAGCTCTGATACAGCCAAAGTGTATCCTGTGTTTTTCTACCATGTTGCAGTGTTCTCTCTTGCTGCTGAAGCCAGCAACCTGAACTAATCCAAGCAGGAATCTGGACTGGAGGCTCAGGGTGGCCACGCTGAGTGCTAAAGTGGCCTTTCACCTCTGCAGCTTTATGGAGCATGATGGCTGAACCAACAGACATTTATCCAGACTGCAGGGTGGCTCTGTGTGTTTACACCTGCCAAGCCTCTTACGGAAAAGAACAGCAGGCTGCCACATCTCAGGTGTCACAAAAGTGCGAGAGAGAAAGAGAATATTTCTTACAAATGCCTGAATATCAGGTCAGCTCGTGTAAAACATGAAATATGTGCATGCATGTGTTTACTAATGGGCTGCAGATGAGTAGGAGCTGTGCAACAAGGGCAGAAGTAAGTGATACATATGTTATAATCGGCCATAAAAGGATGATTTTTAACATTTTTCTCATTGAATTCTCATAGTGACCATACATTTTTGAGGTATATTGCACATAAACAAAGAAACAAAACCTTGTTCCAGGGCAAAGTAGTTTTGGGTAGAAATAGATTATCTCCAGTTTTCAAGATGAACTATTTTGGAATCCATGTTATGGAAAATATCAAACAGCTGGTACATGTGCTTTTACATCAAGTTTGCTTGCAATCCTTAAAAGCTTTAAAAAAGCTAAATCATTGTTTTCCTATTTGATGTTGCAAGAAAACCACCAACATAAAAAGCTTAGCTTCACCTGGGTCATGCTGACCAAAGCAACGGTGTAATGATTAAGAGTTTGAGCTGCTAACAGGGTTACCCTTGTTGCTCAACCCTAGTCACAATGTTTTGCTATGATAATGTTCATGGTTTCTATCTCACTAATTGCACACACATTTGAAAAATATGGCTGAAAAGGGTTATACTTACCTGTTTTACAAGGGTTTTATGTATGTTGAAGCTTATGTCAAACTTCACACATTCCATGTGATATTCTGTCTTAGACCATTTTAAAGTTGCTACGTGTGGTTATACATGTTACTGATTTGTGGTAGAGCCACATAAAGCCAATAAAAGATGGTATTCATATAAAGGTGTTTTTTTTGAAGAAACATTCCATATATTAATGACTATATTAATATTAGAGGGCCCCACAATGGATCCTTGTGGGACACCAACATTTCAGGGGCTTCATTTCCAAACATCTGCAACAACAGTTTTGTGTTCTGCCAGCAGTGTCTGGGTTAAACAGCAACGTGCAACTTTTCTAGCCAAACATTTTTGATCAGCAGTCTCAAAAACACGAGATGGACTGCAAAACACTGCTGTTTTTTTTTATCAAGCAAATTAACAGTGTCGTAAACAACAACAGCAGTGACAGCATTAGGTCTGAACCCTGGTAGCTGTGACTAGAGGACATTATTGACCTCCAGGAAGGCACAGGGTTGAGAGTTTACTGGTACGTCTGGGATTGTAGACAGCTTAGATATAGGCTAAGAATTATTCAGGTCAGCAGTGTCCCAGCCTCTGTGCAGTGGAACCGCCTGATGTTGTAATTACAGGGTCACTATGACAAAGAAGGCACTGATCTAAAGTATTTTCTCCAGCAGACTTTACACTGTACGAGTCCTCAAGCACTCTGTGTCGTCTCAGTCTAGAGGTGTTGAATTGTCAGCTTTGGTATTCATACATTAGGAATCAATGAACAATATCAATGATACATCAGGATAACACAATGATATATTTTTGTCAATAAGTGTGGGAACAGTGAGGGGATTTTAGTCAATGCCAGACTCTACTTTTCTGTCCAAAGATCGCAAAGCCTTAAACTTAAAACTTAAGCATCTATGCTACTTTACTGACCCAGCTGAATTAGTAGTCAATTTACAGAAATAGAAAATGTGTCAATAAATGTATTGAATGACTTATGTAAGCGAGTGAAATTCAGCACCAACATTGATTCCAGGATCAGTCAATACTGTTTACAGTGAACCATGGTGGGACTGTAATCCAGTCCCAACCCTACTTCAGATTCCTGCAGACTGTCCCCCACATGCTCTACATCTGGTTGAAACTGGTCTGGAGCAGCGTGTCAATGCAAAGCCAGTGTAGAGCACAATTAACTGTGCCTCCCTTGTTCTTTTTTTCACTTAATTTTTCAGGCAGAAGGGGATTATGGAGTCTAAATCTTTTCTGTAAAACCCTACTTGGCAGCAGACCTCAGCTATGGGAAAAAGTATCAAAGTTTCTGAAGAATTTTAGGAGCATTCAGAGTGAAAACCACATTTCACCTCTCGTCTCCTCTTCCCCCCTCCCCCAGTCTTGCTCTGCTACCCAGCCTTTCATCTTTCATGGCCACTTTTCTTTGAGTTCCTCTTCCCCCGTCTCTTTTCTCCTTTCCACTCCTCTGCTTTTTTTCCTCCTCCTGACTTGGTTCATCAGCTCCCACACCGCAGCATGAATACAGAACTTTGTCCAGTTCCTGTGTGTTGCTCTGGGTAGAAAAGGGACTTTTTAAGTTGGAGCCAAGATACACAGATCTTACAAAAATAAAAATGTAGATATCTAGATGTTTAATTCAAAATATATTCCTGTATGTGTTTCCTTAGCTACATCTACTTTATTTTACCACTCAATGTTAATGTACGCCTCCTCTTTAAAGTTACTAACAATAATATTCATGTATGAACTGTCTATTATTAAACCACTATCAACAGTCACCTATTTCGCCGCCTGCAAGACTCCCTTCAGGCTATTTTTAACTCATGGTAGCTCCCTGGTAGACTGCCTACATGCTGCTGCCTCTTCCTGTATCACTCTCATTTTCGTCAAACTCCTCCTAATTTCTAGTAATGATGGGAAGGTCGGCTAAGATTTGATGCCAGAGTTTTGTGCATGTGTTGCTTTAATCAAAGCTCACCGGGGAGGACTCCATGGCAGTGCACCCTGCTGGTGCAGTGTGGTTTTGTTGTTAACATTCGTCAACCGGTTCAGACTGGACTGATGGCAATATTAACAGTTCCTGGAGAGGAAGCGGCCCATTCACTCAGCACCCCTGTTGAGCCCCAACTTCCAGCATGACTAAACAGAAGTGTGTTTAGATAAGCAGGGTTCATTTCGTTTGGATTCATATCATATGTTCATATTATATTTCTTCTTATTTTCACGCTTTTCAGCCGACTAATGAGGTGCTTAAGAAACTGATTTGAATTGTGTCGCACGTGCCGGAAACCCATCAGGTAAACGGTGTTGTGATTGTGCATGTGCGTGTGTGTGTGTGTGTGTGCGCGCGCGCGCTTCCCGTTGAGTTTACCAATTGCTAAAGATTTCAGACGTAGCCCAGACAAAATGGGAAGTGCATGATGACCACAAACCCGCGGCCGGTGTATCCCCGAGTTCAGCGCTCCTCTGTCTCCTCTGCTGTGCGCTCCAGGCGCTCAAGAGGAAGTTGCGCTCTTCCTCCCGTGGCTGCTTTGGAGCCGCTGCTGGACCAGCAAGAACAGCTTTGAACCGGTTTTGTCACCGGCTACAAAGCGGTATGAAACGGATGCAGAGTGCGCATTGTTGATGCAGGCTGCTCTCCTCACACACGGACATCACAGATCCCCGCACAGACAGACCGGCGTGCATGTACGAGGCGTTCATCTTCATGTTATATGTAGTGATTTTGTGAGAAGGGATTTTAACAGGGAAACCATCCTACATGGAAAGTTCCCGTATAACGCGCAGCTCTGCAGGGTCCTGCTGTTTTTGTAGATGCTGAGGTGAGTGCTGCATGTGTTTTTAACAAAATAACAAGGACTGCATTTCTGTGTTTGCGCCCAAGTGTTGAAAATAGGATACGATGAGAAAATACGGTTATTGTTGATGAAAACAGTGATGTCATCAGAATCAGGAGCATGCGGGCATTTAGTGACTTTCTAGGAATATTACTGTGTAAGATTTTAATGAAACATTAGGCGTCAATATGCTGAAAGCAACGAGATCTTAAATCTGAGGAGTTCTGCACCAACCCCCCCACAAAGACACAAAGACGCGTAATTGTAAACAAAGTGTGAGCAGGGGGTTTCATGCTGCTGCAGGTATGACGTTATGAAGTTGCTACAAATTATTAATACCAGATGTCTGAAAAACTTGCGGCCAGTACAGGAGATGAGTTTCTTTAATGTGTGTAATAAGAGCTGAGTCAGGGAAGAGGCAGGTTAAAGGTGGGGGGGGGGGGGGGGGGGGGGGGGGCGCAAAGTAGTGCGGTTTACTTTCTCCTCCTCCTAGGTGTGGTTATAGACACAGGAACAAAAGCAGCAGCTGCCTGTGGGGAAGTTTTAGTCAGTGTTCGGGACCTCACACAGGTTACCCGGCTACCTGTTTGCACAGGCTGGTGCTTTCACTCCATCAAGGTGTTGCATGAGTGCATATTTTGGAAGCTTCTGTAAGGAAATAACTTTCTTGCGCTCCACTTGTCATCTTTTGAATAATTTTGCTGCCTAGCCTCGGCTCTAATATTTTAATATTTATTGTTTGTTCCTTCCCAGGACCCCCCCTCTGTCAAAACTGTAGCAGATCCCAGAGGGCAGCAGTCAGCAATCAGCACCATGACTACATCTACCAAAGCGCTGGACGGAGGCTGGGGGTGGATGATTGTTGTGGCCTCCTTCATGGCCCATCTCCTGTCGTATGGATCACCCTCTTCAGTGGGCGTCCTGTACCCCGAATGGCTGCATGCCTTCCAGGAGGGCAAGGGCTTGACGGCCTGGGTGGGCTCCCTTGTGGCTGGAGTGGGACTAATAGCCAGTGAGTAGCACACACTGTAATAATGTAATAATCCTTGACAGGGGTCCACAGCGTGGTTAAAGAGCCAAATTCAACGGAGAGGGTCCTTTGGAGTCATATTAGAGTGGCTTTTTAGATGCAAATGGAGAAAAATATCTGTAATCTTTCCCCACTTTGCCTTCCAAATTATTGTTTTAGCATCTGCTAATTCTACGCTGAGCCGTAAATTGATGTTTTGGCACTACATATAATTCTGGGCAATATATTTGCTGATGCGTGTGATTGAGGGGGAGATAGTACGCAGTATGTGCCTCGCGCTTGAAGCAGAGCAGAAGAGCCTCACCTTTACACTTATCTTCCTTATTCCTTCTCTATCATCAGAGCACATGATGCCACTGATAACAAAGCAGGCACAATGCTTGTTAGAAGTCTGACAAATGACTGCCATGTAAAGGAGCAAAACAACAAGAGAATCTGTTTGCTATAGCTACAGGTGTTAAAGAGGTCCCCATGCTGAAATGCTTCAATGGGATGGCGAGAAGAAGCAATGCTGTGACAAAGATGGGCACTTTGTGGCTCCCTGAGCAGAGTCGCTCTTATTGATTTTCTAGGAGAGCAAGACAAGTGCAAGTCATCGATGCTATGAATGTAGGAGGATCACTTAGCCTGTAATCTAACCACAGAGGGAGGAAAAGTAAGACAGACGGAGAGACAGACAGGGAGAGAAACGTAGAGACTCAAGCAAACACAGACTTTGTTGAGCAGGTCTGCGTATATGAACTGACTCGAACCCAAACAGAAACAAAGAGCGTGACAGTGAAGTAAAAGCAGGCTCTGAATGTAATGTACTTGTTAAAAGAGAAATGAAAAGAATGAAACACGGGCCCTCTCAGTATTGTCTGAAGATGATTATAAAGGTATGTTCCACGCCTGTGTTGAGCAAACAGGATCAGTGATAGATAGTGCTCTGAGTTGACATTTCCATCTAAGGCAGAGCTCACCCGCTGCTCTGGCTGCTTGCTGTCCTCCTCCTCAGAGGGGTGAGGTGAAAATCATGACTGGACAGATCTGGCCTTGGGCTTGGCCAAGACCTGGACACGTGTCCCAGCTGTCAGACAGCTGCAGCACTGCAGTTCCTGCTGCACAGCGGCACGGTCTTCCCCCTGCTCAGAGGGGAAGAAAACAGTAAATGTCGCATGGTGAATGAGTCAAGCAACCCGAGGACGCAGGAGTATTAAGCCAGCAGCCCATAAACATTCTTGTAGCTCCAGTGAGGAGGTGAAACAAGTTGATAAATATATATTTTAGGTATGCTGCTCATGCAGCTTGGAATTTGTTCGAGAATGATTTGTTTCTGGGGGAGCTAGTTGCCGTCGATTGAAGGAGAAACACTCATCAGGCTGATGCTTTGAGCTATTTGCCCAGGGGTGAGCCAGGACACAGTGACCTCAAGTCTTATTTTGTACACTCATACTATGATCTGATATCTCCTTATCTGTTATATGTTGGGTAACTGTGACTTCGTTTATCGTGCTGCTGCCTGTCTTGGCCAGGATAGTTTTGTAAAGGTAATTTTGAATGAGGAATAAGTTCCATCCATCCATTTTCTATGCTGCTTATCCCCTTCGGGGTCACGGGTTGAGGAATAAGTTGATCTCTCCAAACTTGGATCTCATTAAAGTGGACGGATGTTGACAGGTTAAAAAATCAGCCCAGCTGGTTTAAAATGTTTGAGGGAGGCATTCACCCTGACCTCTCATGGTTCTCCTCAGTGATGTGATCACACCTCTGACAGGTTGCCAGTTTGAACCTAATGTGATTTGGCATTCGTGTCAGATGCTGCAGTGCTTTCTGAGATGGGGTGTGATTATCTCACAGTCCCTGTTTTTTATCCAGAGTTAAGCAGCAGAATATCTGTGAATATATGCATGAATATTTTTGTTCCTCTGTCACCTTTTTCCCTCTTTGTATCCCTTTCGCCACCTGACTTTGTCTCTTTTATGCCTTTCTACCTCTTCTCCCTCAGGTCCTATCTGCAGTGCATGTGTGGACAACTTTGGTGCTCGTCCCGTGACCTTTTTCAGTGGCGTGATGGTGGCGGGCGGCCTGATGCTCAGTGCCTTTGCTCCAAATGTCCAGTTCCTCATCTTCTCCTATGGAATTGTGGTCGGTAAGGAAACACTTGATGATAACTATGCCGGAGACTTACTTCACCTGGCCATCAAATAGACAGTCGTGTAGAGGCTTGGGTCTTGTAAGTGTGAGAAAAAAATGTGTTTGATGTTGCCGTGGTCATGGGAGTTAACTAAGCTTCTTATCCATCTAACAGAAGAGAATCTCGTAACAGATTGTATAATCTTTTGAAACAAGCAGGGCTACATGTCAGTCAAGTCCAACTATTATGTAACATTGGAGGCTGACTATATCCTAAATTACCAGTTAATGAATACCACTGCTGCGTAAGGTAAGTGGAATTACACCAAAATGCTGTTTGTATTTATTAGGGATGTTGACAGAACAATAACATTACGACGCAGCCTGATCCCCATGTGAACCCTTTATTGCCTCAGCACCCTCACCGGTGTGCCCGCATGGGCCCAGCACCACCTGTTATCGCACATTAACTGACAGCCCAGCCGTGCTTAATCCTGGTAAACCCTTCACAGTCACCATGCCTGTGCAAAAGGCAGAGCTGACTGTGGACAGGGGAGGCCATGCATATTTGAAGACAGTCATTTATTTTTAGAGAGGCCTTCAGATGCTGGTTGTGGCTGTACACACACGTGCAGCTTGTTTACTGCTCATTGTAGGCTTCTTTTTGTGATTTGCTAACTGTATTGCACAAAGGACCCGATGCACTGCGCCCTCTGAACTCATGCATTAATATACACTGTAAATCATAGGTTAAACATAACAAATTTGGCTGACAGGTACTGTGAACTGAATTGCCCTCTTGTGTATTTTTAGAAGTGAATAGCTAGCTCGTCTGTCACCCCGGGTTAAAACAAATCTGTTTTCTGTCTGTCTTTGTCCTCTCTCCTGCTACAGGCCTGGGTTGCGGTCTGGTCTACACAGCCACGTTGACAATCACCTGTCAATATTTTGACAAGAGACGCGGCCTTGCCCTCGGCATTGTCACCACAGGTACTGCCGCCCACCCTCTGAGCTCACTGGGTGCACACCAGTTCTCCATGCTCACTTCTTTCATGTTTGAGCTGCTGGGAGCCTTGGGATGCTGAGGTAAACATCTGTAGTGTAGCAAAGGCAGAGTGGTCTCTTATGTAGGGACGTGGAGTGTTGACCAGTGACTAGATCGGTGATAATGGTTTGTGAAGGTTGACAGGACATCAAGGGCAACTTCATGCAAGTTGCAGATGCATCATGATTGGACTGTGATCAGATCTGCCTGACCACATCTGGAGGTAGTCTGATTTGCATTGTGTTCAGATCTTGGGTAGCAATGTACTGGCATCCACAGGACACACAACATACACACACGTTTTTAGCTAACATAGAAAGCGAGAAGGCTGAAAGAGACACGGCTCTTTACTGATTATTCATCTATCATGTGCCATGACAGCACCAAAAGATAAGTTAGTCAACTATGTGAAAAATGAAAGCATGCCAGATGGGAAAAGAACGATAGACCGTAAGAAGTAACTGTGAGTGTGCGTTGTACTTATCTGTGCAGCTGATCTGCTGAACAAGGTATCATTTATCTAGTCACAGTAGCCTACATGCTGGTACTGCAACATGAAGGAACAAAATGGCACAATATTTTTCATGCAAAGAAAGGAATAACTTCAAATGTTGGTTTGCTGAATTTAGACAGCTTGTTACAAAGTTCGTAAAGATTCCCCTGTCTCAAAAACTTACAAGATTCCCAAAAGTCTCTGGCTGATTTGCCGCCACCTGGTTTTCCTCTGGAGGACAGTGATCCGATTTCAATGATCTGACCTCAGTGAGGATAACAATAAAGCTTTAGAAATATCAGATGTAAACGCTAAGGCAAGACTGGATCATTTATGTCTGGATAATGTATCCGGATACACACCCCATTTTAATCTCAGATGTAAATATGGCGAATGCATCGCTCATCAACTAAAAACACATGCCATCAGAATAATTTGAAAGGTGCCATACTCACATGAAATTCTACACATAATGGCTTTAATTTATATTGATTGATGTGTCACTGTCTGACTCAGACACTGAATTTCTGCATCCTTCTGCTCACCCAGGCACAAGCGTTGGAGCGTTCATCTATGCCACCGCTCAGAATGAACTGATTGTGCTGTACGGCCTGGATGGCTGCCTGCTAATCATTGGAGCTTTAGCATTAAACCTCATGGCCTGCGCCGGCTTCATGAGACCCCTTAACATGCCAGGGTACTACCTCAAACAGAAGGCCGCCCTGGAACGCAACACAGAGGAGCAGCTTTTCGAGAAGCCCCCATTGGATGACCTGAAGATCACAGCAGGTTCTACTGCAACCACTCCAGAGAAAACTTTAATGGTGAAGGAGCTGCTCATCACAATGGATGCCAAGGACTTGGCCAATCAGACAGAAAAGAAGAGAAGCTTTCTGTCTGGGTTGACCATCATGAAAGTCATTAAGAAGAAGCAGCAGGCTTACTCAAAGTACATGCACTCCATATATGAAATCCTGCAAGACCAAGCCATGGTGGCCTTCTGTATTGCTATCTTCCTGTTCAGCCTGGGGGCGTACCCTCCTGTGCTCTTTATAGAGGATGTTGCCCAGAGTCAAGGACTCATTGAGGAAGTTAGTATCATTCCTCTGGTATCAATAGGGGCCATTGCCACTTGTGTGGGTAAATTAGTGCTGGGTATGCTGGTGGACATCAGGTGGATCAACAGCATCTACTTGTACACCTTCACCATGTTCGCAGGGAGTGTGTCACTGCTTTGTATCCCTATCACTAAGAGTTATGCGGGACTGCAGATCCTGTCTATCATCCTGGGTTTCAGCTCTGGAAACTGGTCTCTCACCTCTTACATTACCACTAAGATTGTTGGCTTGGACAAACTGACACAAGCCCACGGCGTCCTCATGTTCTTTGGGGGATTTGGGATCATGCTTGGACCCCCTGTAGTAGGTAGGAAGGCTTGTTTTTGTTTAAATTTGTTAAATATATTTAAATTAGTTAAATGGAAGAGGTACAGACATTTAACTTTTGTGCAGAGATAAAAGTGTTGCAAGGTCACGTCTTCAGAGATATTTTAAAAATCCGTATTGAATCAGTATTGAAGCCAGCCATCATCATTTCGCTGACTGCTGTGTCTGCTAGGAATCCCTGCTGACCATGCTCACAATGTCTGTTTTTCTCATCACTTTCCCAGGGTGGTTCTTTGACTGGACACAGTCATATGACTTGGCATTCTTCTTTAGTGGGAGCTGTGTGCTCCTGGGAGCGGTCATTCTCACTCTGCTCACCCTTCCCTGCTGGAAAAGGAAGCACTCCGAGACTGAAAGACCAGACGTCCATTACACCAGCAACTGTGACAAAGTTGCCTCTGTAGCCTGAACACGAGCGCCTTTCAGGACGCAAATCTCACCCCTACTGCCCAGCAACTGTCCACTGACAAACTGTACCTGACCGACCTCTAGGAGGAATTTTCTTTCTGTAACTAAACTGTATAGGGCTTGCCCCCTTATTTTTGCTGCCAGGTTCTAATATACCAAAATACTTGCCAGAGGATTTGAAATACAGGCCTTTGCTCTGTACTTTGCCTGCGTTTCTCAGGTTCAAACCAAAAGATCTTTTTAAAGGTTTGACTCTGAGGCCTCTGTTGATTTTTTCATTATTGCCTCATTTTACGAGGTCAACTGAACAATATTGTTCAACTCCCCAATTCTACATCATGTTTATGTAAAAATAAAAAAAATTAAATATGCACCAAAAAAAAAAAAAAAACCTCCCAGGACTTAAACTGGAACAGAGAATACAGGGATTGGAATGAAGAAAGAAGCCGTTTTTTTTTTTTAATAATGGTAATTTTAGCAACACATTTTTATTTTATATTGGAGTTTTAATTTATATCTTAATTACATCACTATGTATCTTACCAAAGCATCAATGATAGTCAATGCCTGTCAACACATAATGCCTGTTGGATCAATACAAAAGCCTTGCTTTGTTGATAATTTTCAGTTTTCAAGTGACTTTTTTTTTTTTTTTTTTTTTTTAAGATGGATTAAGTTCTGCATACCTCCTATTTATGGATCACTCAGAGGCTTTTTGAATAAGTTATGCTGATTCAAAAACATGTAAAAACACTGAAGAGATCTTACTGTATTTCCAACCATAGCAGCATGTTGATTCTCTTTGTGGCATGATTATCATGACCTTTGCTGGCATTCGGTTTGACCAGGCTGGTCCTTTTCCATCGTATGTGTGTGTGTGTATGTTTGTGTGTACACTATGTTGTGTGTGTATCTGTCTGCACACGCATGTTCACATACCAGGTTCGTGTGTGTGCACTGTTTGATAAACTTTTGTATTAGCACTAGTTCGTAAAGTCCTATGTGCTAGTGACTTTTATATGCACAAACGGCCACAGAGCTGTAAGAAACTGTTTTGTTAAGTTGAAAATTGATTATTGTGATCATAATTGTAATGAATACATTGCAATAGGCTTTTAGAAACACTTGAATGTTGTTAAATATACCACTACAGATATTTTTGATAGTTCCAGTTTCAGGCGCAAGGGTAAATCTGGGACGTTAGTGTTTGCTTTCTGTGTTCGTAGAGGATATTTACAAGGTGCAGATGAGGTACAATTAGTACCGACCTACGTAGAGGAGGAAGTATGTTTGGCTGTCACATTTTAGCCACTGTTATTTTTTATGCCAGTATTATATATGTCTATATTCCTGTTTTATTATTTTATTTAAAAAGTGCCAATAAAATATATTTGAATTAATGATATTGAGTGACTAGGTTTGTAACGTATTTATCATGAAGTTGGAAGAACATCTGAATCCAAAGTAAACCCTAAATGCAGCCCTATCTGTTAGCAGAACAAGGCACACGTTTGGCAAAGCTCCCATGAAACCACGAAAAACATGCCGACCTGACGATATTCTTCCCCTCTTTAGCTCATCTGATAGGGAAACCATGAAACTGCTGCCTGGGGACTCCGGATACGAGCAGTTTCCTTCCTGTTCAGATCAAATAAAGTCAGTCGAGCTAGCTTTAGCATCCCGAGCCAGTCTGCTTCTCCTTCTCCCGCCGCAGGTCACTATGGTTACCCGTGTCACGTGACGAGCAACATAAACAATCTTCTAGGGAGGAAATAAACTAACCCTGCGCGATTTTCACACAATTTCTTACTTATTGTAAGTCTAACGTTGAGATATGAGGTCGAGAGCGGTAAATATACCTCCTGCGTCGGACCATTGGTGTGTTCTGAAGAGTGGAGCATCATGTGGAGGAGGAAGAAATGCGTCTCGTTCCGACTGAGAAATGGAGAGCTATCCCAGTCCGCTGAGCTGAAACATGGGAGCAAGCGCCTCAGTATCGCTCTGCGTAAGTCGAGCAACTGCTACTTTAATGCGTTCTTCTGTGTTTTCCAGCCGACTGTCCAATGGAGTCTTTCTGCCTTTCAAAGTGTTACCATCAACTAATGGCAACACCACCCGAAAAAAGATAGCGATCTGTTGTTATAACGTTGAAATATTCAGTGTCTGGGGTCTGTAACGTTAGCCACATGTTGTTGTCTTTACTAGTTAAATATACAATTTTCATCCAGTGTCATGATAATATGGATCATTGGGGTCTCGGTGAAGTCTTTTCAGTGAATGTAATGAAATAGACACCTCTAGATCACATATAAGTTTATAACATAAGGGTTTGAAACAATCAGTACTTGTCCACAGTTAATTAAGTTAATGATGGAATAATTTGATTTCTGTTTTTGAGTGAGCTGCTGCTTGTCCTCTTTCCATGCAGAACGACCCGTCTTCAGTGAGAATCCTGAGACCCGGCGCTAAGGTCAGCCCGGAGCCCGTTCCTCCCAGCCTGGTTTCGGAGCCTGAACTGGCCGCCAGGTGTGTGTTTGGCGTTGCCTTGGAAACACTGAGAGAGGCTGGACAGATGGTCTGTGGAGTACCCCTTGTGCTGAGAGACATGGTGGAGTTCCTGGATAAGAAAGGTAATGTAGGCACATCCTTGCAGCGCTTGTTCTGCATTTTTATCCTAAACATCTCTTCTTCCTTCTCCCTTACTTCCCTGTTTTTTGTACCTCTTTCTATAGCTCTCTCAGTGCAAACTGTACTCAGACACCGCTTGCGTGTGTGCTGACTGAACCTACTTGTTTCCTTACCACAGGAATGCAGCACAGAGGTCTTTTCCGTCTGTGTGGCTCAGTGGTGCGGACGAGACAGCTGAGGCAGCGGTGGGACAGTGGAGAGAGAGTGGACCTGGACCAAGAACAAGATGTCCCCACTGTGGCTTCGCTCTTCAAACTCTTTTTTAGGGAGCTGCCCACCCCCATAGTCCCTGAACTCCAGCGAAAACAGCTGGTCCTGAGCCTCACAGGTACTAGGAAATCATGTAGCACTGTAGGGATCAGATTGCAGTAATGCTTTTACTGGTGTTCTTCAGATTTGAGCAAGGCACAGCTGCGCTCAATCAATGTCTTACTGTACTTCTGCACCCCATTCAAGAGCTACAATGCAAGTATTAAACTGCTGAGTGACATAGCATGGCAATGTTCAGTCTAGGCCTGGAAGCGAGCACGCCCTAAAGAATAACTTCTTTATGAGGCCGAGGTAATATAGAGAGCATAAGATAAAAGCTGCAATTCATGACAGCAAAGGTCACTAGAGGGCCAGGAAGCTTTTATATAGACAGAACTTTATGATGATGTATATAGATATTAATGAGTCATTAAGTAAAAAGTAACTGCTGTACGGTCATTGAAATAAATCAATATTAATTGAGGTGCAGACACTTAAAGAAATGTTGAACATGTCTTTCTGGAGACAGACATGTTATCTTGTTATCCCCTTCATGAATGAAGGATCGAAAGTCTAATGACTGAAGCCAGAATGAGAACTCGTGCTATAACAATAGAGAACAACTCCTTGCTTAGACATCAACAGTAGACACAGCTGGAGCTTCAAGTATTACTTAATCTAATGATTGTGCTCTGAGTGACCAGTTAATTATTTACTCAATAAAATGCAGCAATTACTGACAAATGCCCATCTCAATTTACTTGTCCGAAGGGACTTAAAATCAATCATTTAGAGTGAATTTTTATACTGTGTTATTTTTATGTGTGTATGATGGTTGTTTCTAAAGGGTTTTGGTCCTCTTGTACTGGGCTGCTTATATACTTAAATTTCATGCTGTATTTAAGGCCAAAAGGTGCTCTGTCCAGTTTGTTAACATACCAACGAATATGAACCTGAGCCTTGTTATATGCTGTATATCTATAGATTCCAAAGAGTAGTGATTAAAGTGCATGTTAAAGACTGTTTTTATGTTTTTGGGTGTTTTTAGGATATGCGGATGAAGCAGGAGTGAACCAGTCTCTGAGGGAAAATCTTTGCCACCTCCCTGATGACAACCGTGTTATTTTGTCTTACCTCATCCACTTCCTGTCCAGAGTGGCTGCACAGAGCCAGTCAAATGACATGCCTGTGGAAAATCTGGCAACCGTCTTTGGGCCTTGTATATTCCAGTAAGTTGCTGTTCTGAATGCCACATTCAAATCTTCTCCAGACTTGTACGAGGACACAAGGTTCCTCCAGACAGTTATAATGAATTGTCACTGTATAACTTTTTCTGATTGCTCTGCTCTGTTCACATTGTTGTTTTTCACACTTAGGTTCAAGGGAGATGTTCTACAGCTGAAGAGATTTCTCTATACTTAAAATCAGCAACACTAGAGTTTAGAAAATGAGAGAGCAAACGTTCCATCACAGTTACTGGAAGCAAATACTTATGCTCTCGCTTCAAGCTTGTCTTTGTCAGATGCAGATGTCGAAAAAAAAACCCTCTTTGTCATGAGAGCAGCCTCCTTAGTGTCTGGCCCAATTCATCACCCTAAGTGGTTGTGCATCTGTTCCATTTTTCCACAGCTGCACCACTAATTCAGGGGTGGAGTTGGGTTTGCCACCAAGGAAATGGGTTTGGATTGTAGCTGATAATGCAGAGCGTGGCGCACAAAAAGACAGACGGATATAACAGAGGTCATCAGGATTTTGTCGGTTGCTTCTCCCGTCCTGTTTACAGAAGTCAGCCATCACTGTAAACAAACACAATCTCTGAGGAGACGCACTGACAGTTAGACTTGGGTTCAGTTTGTGCCACAGTGGGAACTTCTGATAGTCAGTCACCACGCTTTCAACTGTTCCCCCATCCCTCGATCTCCCAGTCTCATCTGTCACCCCTGTTTCCTCCCAAAGCTGTCAGTGGAATGCGGCGTTAGTCACGCTGTTAAGTTCTGCATTTGAGGGGAAATGTCAGATGATTATAGCTAGGGGAAGAAGAGTTGGCTCGGGGGTGTGGATTTGGCAGCAGAGGCTTGGAAAAAGATGGGGCCGGGTTTGGGTTACAGTAGCTGCAGAAAGAGACTGTCCCGTGGTTTTTGGTTCTGCTTCCACAGACGTTACAACCACAACAGAGGGGAGACGTACAAGGCTTTAAATGAAAGCGATGAGAGGATAGATTATGAATGAGAGACACGTGTAGCAAAAAAATGTCCAGCTCAACAGAGCTTTTAAGATATGTTTAAATACTTTTTAATGTTGCTATCGATAAGATTAGCGTGACACAGGGTGTAGCACATGCTCCTGGCATGCAGTATTTGCCCCCTCCAGAATAACATATTTCTCATCCAGGCTGCTTTGGAAGCAGCCTGTTGCCCTTGTTATCTGTCTGTTATGTAATCCCTGTGACAGGCTACTCCTGTCCTGTCATTCCACTTGACCTGAATGACATGTAAACACACATGTATTAATACTCAAATTATTCAAATTCTCTTTCCTGGGTGCATGCCATGTTAACCGTTATGTATCCTGTATGTTACCTTTGTAAATGTTGGATGAGACCTAAAAAAAACCCCAGAATGGATGATGTCAGCAGCATGGCAACAAATGAAAACAAATAGCTGCTTCCAGGTAAACACATGAAGACTATTTTGGTCTGAGGTGGAGCTTACATTCGTATTGTGAGCGTTGTGACCAGAAGCTGCTCATGTCTGTAAAAGTTCGAAGTTGTCAGTATCAAAGTGAGGATTAATGAGCTTTCACCGCCCGACTGTTTTCCAGAGTGTTAGGTTTTGATTCACCTTGTAGATTCTGAACAGTTTTTCAGTTTGTGTATATGCCCTTCCACTAGATGGAGCCTTTTTCCATTATGTTTGTTCCAACGCTAATGAGGACCATTCAAAATACACAGTGTGTAGTACATGTAACACTGTATTGTTGTTTCCCCTCTCTCTTCTTTATGCAGCGTTCCAGCTGGACCCAGGATGCTGGAGGAGCAGAGTGTGTGTAACGCCCTGTTGCTCCATCTTCTCAGGCATCAGAAGGTTCTGCTTCCAGTGAGCGCCTCGATCGCCTCCTCCTCGCCCCCTCCTCCGACTCTCTCTGCTCTTTCACACTTTGAGGTAAGCCGTGTTTTGGTTCCTCCCGTTGACAGAAATTGTTTCGTAAATCCATTAAATGTGCTCAGTAGTTGCATCCCCATACAAAACAAAAGCTACCTATACCTCAAACAGCTACAACAATAAAATTCTGCTTACATATTAATACATGAGTAATGATTGTCTAATGATATATAATGATACACTGTATCAGTCACAGTAGCTATTTTTCTGCGGTGGGTACTTGTAATAATTATACCACCTTCCACACTTTTACCTAAATAAGATTTTAAACTTTTACTTATAATAGGTCTGGATTTGTATTATAATGAATTGGATCTTTTGACATTCTGCTAAAGAAAACTGGTTCTGAATAAAGACTTTTGTCTGCTACTGGAGAGACTGATCAACTTTCAGTCCAGTACGTATTAATATGAGGCTCTGTTCTGACTTTGGGGAAAGGCTCTGAATCTTTCAGCAGACTCCTTACCCTGAAAACATGGCTGATGTTGAAATGCCTCACACATGGGATAAAGTTTATTGACAATTTCAATATCAATATCAGACCTCTTTAGACCTGATGGGGTACATCCAAACATCACTGGTTACAGACAGCTCAGCGACAACCTGCCACATGATCTCTGCATGCTGTTCCAAACAAGATATGCACAGACAGGCGCCAAGATCAGCGCGTACATGCAGGCGGAGTGAAGGCCTCACTCAACCCTCTGCTTCACATCACCCAAGGCACTCCCCCCCCCCCCCCCCCCCCCCCCCCCCTTTCAGCACATTCTCAAGGGACATCTAAGTGCTTTACAAAGGCAACCAGACTTGCTTGAGGTTCTAGAAAACATTTAATCTCTCATCCAAGAGGCTTCTTCAGTTCTAAGAGACTGGTAGGGAGTCTCAGACATTTATCCTCCTGCATGGTCATTGACCCTCGTACCCATCATGTGAGTCGTTCGGGTCACAACATCGGGTCAGTGGGTGTTATTAGGTGGATGGATGAGAGGCAAAACATATTCTATAACCTCAAGCAAGTCCAGTTGCCCTTTAAAGCCCTTAGAAGTACTGTGACCGGGATGAATGAGAATCTTCGCAGACACCCTCCAGGGACCCAACCCCCACACAGTGTTGTTTTCGTTAACGAAAATTATGACTAAATATCGTCGCCAACAAACCTTTATCACGTGACAAAAACGAGACGAGATGCAACGTAAATGCTCGTCATGTGACGATAACTATAATTAAATAAATAATGCAATATTGTTGACGAATAAAAACGAGACTAAATGTGGTTTATGAAATAAAAAACTCTGCTAAAATGTCTCTTCATTTTCGTTGACTAAAACGAGACGAGACAAAATGTTCAACAGACAGCTGACTAAGAGAACAGGACCAATGGCCATCCAGCCGGCTTTGCTTGGTAAAATAAATATGTTGTAAATTCAAATCAGAGCGTCTTCGTGTCTGGAATGGATGTATTCTTGAGTCTATATGGTAGCAATAATATAATACTACGAGGTACTTATACTATATTGACTGGGTTAAATAGAATTGCATTACTAAAAAGAGACTGAAATACGATTTTCATTGACTAAAACTAGACAAAAATGTCATCAGTTTTCATCGACTAAAACTAAAGTTGTCAAGGAAAATTCTGACTAAGATAAGACTAAAATGCTCAGACTTTTAGTCGACTGAAACTTGACTAGACTTAAAAGAGTATGAACATGACTAAAACTAATAAAAACTAAAATGACAGCTTGACACAAAGACTAGACTAAGACTAAAACTAAAACAGGCCGCCAAAAACAACACTACCTCCACAACAGTCACCGGTCGAGAAGTCAGTTAAAGCTGCCTCACTGAAGCGTAGTCAAACTGATGAGCTATTAATCAGCAATAGCCACAGACATCATCAATCAGGTGTCTTATCAGAAATGAGACAGACACCGTGCCACTTCCTTAAACAAACAGGTGATCGTAAACAGCCGGTGGCATGGTCAAACACATTGTGGCAATCACAGACCAGCTGGTGCCTGTCTCAGTAATCTTACATTTGTCAACGTTCAGCCACAGTCAGTCTCCTCTCCTCCTTCAGAATCCGTACAGCTGAAATGACCTCTTTTTATTGGCAGATCATTGGCTGATGAATTATCATTAATAAAAGAATTAGCATTTTAGGTTTTTAGTTGAGACCTGGCTAAACAGCACTACTGGTGTGGCAACACTGAGAGACCGGTTCAGGGTGTACCCCGCCTCTCGCCCGTTGACAGCTGGGATAGGCTCCAACCCCCCTGCAACCCCCGAAAGGGATAGTCGGGTATAGACAATGGATGGATGGATGGATGGTTTAGTTATCTCTCTGTAGTGGTGCGTGTGTGTGTATTCAGTGTTGTTGTCCCTGATAGGTCCGACCCAGCAGCTGTCTCTCAGAGTGGAGTGGCTTGGAGAAGTTGGATGGAGAGACCGCCTCGGTCTCAACGACCAGTGCTTTTAACCAAACAACAGGGATGCAGTCTCAACTCAACAGGTACAGTCACCACATCATTAACTTTGTGACTTTACAAAATAGATAGATAGATAGATAGATAGATAGATAGATAGATAGATAGATAGATAGATAGATAGATAGATAGATAGATAGATAGATACTACAGTGCTACAACATGCTTTCAATACACACAAGCATCTCCCTTTATATATCGTGCCCTGTGGGAATAATTAGGACTTGACCTTTTTCCCTGCAACAGTTCACAGCATTGTTTAGTCAGTTGTCAGGCTGATGGTTGTATCGTAGGTGATAAGGCTGAGGCATCATTCACAGGGAATTAGAGCCAACCTCTGGAGGTCCTTTGTACTTTGTTCATGGGAGTCACAGAGATGTCAAACTGTGTCGCTGTGTTTGATCTTTGTTTGACGAGGCGTCCGACAGGCCTCATCAGAAGAAGTACGCCAACTTTATGACAGTTAGATATTCAGGACTGTTAGACTGCAGGTCAGTTGTTCCTTCATTCAGTGACCTAAGGCTGATAGATTTTCATTTGCTAACAATATCATGGTCAGTAGGGGCAGGTGACAAGTTGCTGAAAAACAAAAAACTTACTCTGAGCACGAGGTGTTGTGGAGTTGTGGAGAACACCTGCCAACGGAAACACTGAATGACACCGAGTCTGCAGTCAACAGGGACAAGCGCTGCCGTTTGTACAGGTGACTGGCCTTTCAGTCTAATGTTGGGTAAAAATAGCATCATAGTTTTGCTGCTTGAAGGAGCAAAGAAGTGGAACAGTGGCAAATTGGTCCCCCAGACAGAATCTATATACTGAAGGCCGTCCGCTTGTGGGGAACTTTTCCCACTAGCTACTTGGAGGTGACTGTGCTATTTTCTATTTTTACATAGGTTGGTTGCCACGAGGCTACAATGCAGATGCTTAATTACATTCATATATTTTGTGGTTTTGTCCACCCCAGTCAGCATGCGACGTTCCATTCACGTGCACTAGCTGACTCATTTTGTAGCCGTCACCCATGTATGCGAGTACAGTTGCGTGTCTGGCGTTTTAATTTGTGTTTGAGTGCGGATGGGAGTTCTGCTTGAAGCTAACAGAGATAAAAACATTTTATTATTCTAAGCAGGCGTGATTCTGTGTACTTTGCGATGAAAAATATCTCTCCGCGGAATTCAGGTTAATGAAGATGTGATTTGAAAACAGGCATGAGGTATTAAAATGAAAATCCTTCTGGGCTAAAACCGAAACGAAGCATGAAGGTCACAGAGATATTCATAGGCAGCATGGCAGCCAGATGTCAGACCGGCTGGACCGCGGTCAAACTTAGCACACGTGTCAGTTTAAAGACGAGTCGTCAGCCGCTGTTGTTGTGCAGGTCCAGCAGGTGGCATGAAACGTGCACCGTGTGTCTGCGTCTCTCCCTGTTGACGTGTGGAAGGGTTGGTGGCCGTCTCTTTGCATACCAGCAGACACGGCCCTCTATTTATTTCCACAGCTCACGTTGACAACAGGCAGTCCAGCCGCCCAACTGAATGCCCCCGTCCCCACACCACTAAAACCAGACACCGAAGAAACATCCCCATGTAGCCACAGCAAGAAGAGCTTCATCTGTATAGAATGTGGAGTTCTTATCCAGGCTTTAGGCTCCCTCTGTGGGCGCATCATCTCAGGTCACTTCCTACAGCGTGGACACTCCTACACACACAGCTACATGTATTAGATTCTAAGCTGTAAAGATTGAGTGCCAGGCTTCATCCCATGCTTCTCGCTGCATGCGCTGTTTGTTTTTTCATCACTCACAGAGCAAACAAATATCAACAATTTATCATCCAACAGCTTCCCACTCTCATCTGTTCAGAGGGGATAAGATGCTGCATCATCCCGACTGTCTGTCTTTCTAGATCTAATATATTGCCTGAAATCTAAGGCACACAGCTTTCCGCCTTTCCTTATTAGTCCAAAGCCCCGTTTCCTCGACTAAATTAGGGACTGGCAATGCCTGGACCTCTAGTCTTCCCGCTAACGTCACACTCCATATTGATTCTACTTTAATTATAAAAGGGGTTGGATTCAAAACAAGTGCTTGTTTTCTGTCTCTCAGCTGTCATTCTGACTGTGCATATCAGCATTTTAACTGATGTGTTTGAGTGCGAATGTGTGCCTCTGTGTGCAGTTTGTGTGGGCTTTCTTGTCTCAGCCTCTCTGGCCGACGTCCACCTGTACCACAGTGCTACAACTGGCAGTGTTAACCCCAGATATGACTAAGTGCTGCTGTATCTGAGTTTCTATCTGTGTCTGTGTATGTGCCCTTATTCACAAGTGTGTGTGTTTGTGAGTGTGTGTGAGGGAGGGAGAGAGCACGGGTAATTGAAAGGGTTGGGTCAGCTCTCTGCCTCCGGGTGTCACTCGTGTCGCTGACCATCAAGCACTCAACGTCTGTGATCTCTTTCCTTTATCTCTTTGGCTTTCTCCATCCTTGCAAAGCTGCAAGCTCCTCACTGTCACATGTATTTCTAGGCTGCAGTGAGTTTAGACGTCTTGTCAAAGGATGTTTTCTTGTCTCATCTGCTTCAGCTTCAGTGACAGCCATGGGTCTACAGTCCTCTACAAGTGAGTGAGAGAGCGCAAGGTGGTCTTCAGCCCAGGAGAGAAATATGGTTGCTTTACAGCAGGGGTCACTAATGTGTAAAGCTGTATCGATAACAACAAACAGATCTGTGGTTTTAGAAGCATGGGCTAATTTGTGCATCTTGCATATGAATTCACTGCTGTCTGAGTTGTTTGTCTCTCTCTCCTAGTTATCGATGCAAAGATTGTTTTGTTTATGCTCCGTCTGAGCAAGCCTTGTCAATATGAAGGATGTTTGAGAAAGGGAAGCTTGAAGCAGGAAAGTAATTTGTGCTCCTAACGCAGGCTGCTGTCTGCTTGGCTCATTCTTTGACTGCTAGCCTAAGTGGCTAACATTAGTTTCTCACTGCCGCTACGCTGACCCATCTGCCGTCGGTTACAGCTCTGGAGACATACACTGCTTTAAGCGAGTACGTGACCAATGGGCTGTTTTTGGTTCACGTCGCCACAAATCAGCCGTGCTTGTTTTCGCTGGGAGCAGCTCATTAGAGCTTCATGACACGTGTCATAGTTAGGCATTAGATTAAGCACTGCTGATTCATGAGCCGCTGGGTGTTTGTTTTCCAAACTACCTGGTGCAGAGGACAGCAGTTTTCTCAGGGATTCGTTGTCGGACACTCATGTCAGCCTCGTGATGCACTTAAAATCTGTCCTTTTAGATTTTCCGTTTATTGCCATCCTGCTAATATAACAAGGATGCATCTCATTTTGACTCCTGTGCTGTTTTTCAGTATATGTGAAATTTTCTGCTCATTTGGTTGGAATTTGTATTCTTTATTCTTTGAGTGTCCTCAGTTTTATCTATCAGTATTTTTGGTCTTGTTATCCTTGATGTCCCCCTTTCTCTTTCTAACTCTTTTTTATATCTGTCTCTCTCTTTTTCTTTTTGGTACACTACTGTGTGTGTGTGTGTGTGTGTGTGTGTGTGTGTGTGTGTGCGCGCGCGCGCATGCGTGTGTGTGTGGGTGTAGTCGTGGGTGTGCATATGTACATATGGATGGTGGGAGGGATGGGTTTTCTCTGTTTTTATGTTTTCCTTTATAATGTTTTAAACTGTTGTAAAACACTTTGTGTTGCATTTTATCGTGTCTGAAAAGTGCTATATAAATAAAGTTTGATTTGATTTGATTGATTTGGTACCGCTTTCTCATAAAGGCACCCTTTTTAAAGGGTTTATACATTGTAAACACGTTGTACTGTGATAATGCTTTATAGATCAGAAATAAACCATGAGTAAAAAAGTAATTTGGGGTTGCCAGGTTGTGAGAAATCCCTTTGCCTGGTATTGATCCTTGTGACTTTTGCCTTCAAACACTGGTTACCGTCTTTTTAGCTAGCTTTTGTTCTTCAGGAACACCTCCACAATGGACTGTTGAACCACTTCCTTTCTGCATGAAAGGAACACCTGGATCAAAGTCCATTCATTAAGATTTTATGAGCTCATAAAAATGTGATGACTTCATGTAAGGACCTGATAAAGGACATAATCCGCTCTTGTGTGTGCACCCTTCCTGTTTAGCTCACTCTGTCTCTATCTGTGTCTGTTCATAGTCCTGACACACTGACGCAGGGTTGTGAAACCAGCTCTGACGTCAGCGCTGACATTCAGAGGCTGATTCCAGACCAGGAGGCTCTGGAGGAGAGCAGTGGAAGTACAGAGACAGGCTGTGTGCTCTCCTGCTCTGCTGACCCAGGGTCAGAACAACACCCACACCAGAGCAGACCATCCCAAAGCATGCGGGGAGAGGCACCGGAGTTGGAGTGTACCACACAGGGGTGAGTCTTTCTTCAGTTTGTCCCTCCTTTTTCATGCACAGATGATGTTTTCAGCTTAAATGGTTAGACAAGGTGACAGCGGCATCGCACCTGCTCGCATCATTTGGAGATGATAGGAAACACTGGAGCCTTTGCTTCCTCCTCTCTGCCCTTCTCAAAACTCAAATGTAGATGAAAAAAACATACAAACATTTAGGAATTCTGCGCAGTTAAATGAGTGTTTCCCTATCAACAGGATCTTTCCACAGTACAAGATGCCATCAGTCACCTCCGTGTCAAAGGAGAGAGAGGAGGAAGAAGGAGACGAGGTGGAGAAGAGAACGACACCTTCCTCATCCATCACAGACGTCTGTTCAACGGTGTGCATTCTTGATTTTCTCTTATTTTATTTATCTCCAGCTGTTGACACTCAACATCTCACACATCAGCTCTGAATATTATTCAGCGACAACTGTTTCTCACTCTTTCACATTTCTTTCTCGATGCTGCTGATGTTTAAAGTGGACAGTCTTTTAGCTCATCGTGGGACTGGAGGGAACAGTTACACAGGCTGAATTGTTTTTCAGGCTTCCGCAGATGCAGGACAGACTTCATCTATTTCAGACTGCTGCATAGCGAGCGAATCACAGAGCAAAACCAGAGCGCAGACTCAGCACGCTGAGAGGTGAGAGGGAGATTTCAGCATGAAGACTACACAACATGACGCTTTGTTGCAGTTGTGTTTTCCTCCCTTGTTCGCTGATCTTGACAGACAACATCCAAGTGGATTAAAAATCCCCACACCCTCATCAGTCAGCTAATTGGCATTGAAGTGAGATTCAAACGCAGTCTCAGGACAAAGAGAAGGAATTCATTCGTTAGTAATTTCGGGGCAGTTTAAGTGATCAGATTTAATTTAACCTGATTCCTGCTGCTACAGTTGTTTTAGTCCCCATCACTCTTGCTCAGTTCAGCTCATCCCTCAGCCCTGCAGTCATTTGAGAAGTAGGTTATCGGAGCAGTGCGAGGCTCACAGTTGTGGTTCTGATATGATTCCAGTCCAAATAACACTGACTTGCCACGGGGGGCACACTAGCTAGATTAGGCCAACCTTGCGTGGTGGCACGCTGACTTTTGTGCTTGAGCTGCTTTCACAGAGCCACAGGACAGGTCATCTCAGTTATGCGTCATTAGTGTCAGACGTGAACAAGCCGTAACCGTAATGGCAGTGTCAGATGACCGCCTGGCCTCAGAACTACACACAGCGCCGGGCAGTTCTGCCTGTGAGCAGATTTTATACGGTATCGATTATGAATACAGACAGAGCACAGTGTGTATCAATGTCACATGGACTGTGAAGCAGAGGAGGAACAGCGTTGTGGCAGATATTGTGTGTTTGCTTTTCTCACTAATACATAATGTGATTTTATTGTATTTGGCTGGTGCTGACAGAATTTTGTTTTTCAGCGTGCTGTGCTGCATGGAGCACCAGACAGAGGGCAGAACAGTGTCTGAGTGGAAGGTAAACAGGCCTTTGTGAAGCGTGTGGCTGCCATCTTCAAATCACTTCCGCAGGCTCCCATTTGAATTCTAGTCAGTCTGTGATAGCCAGGACTTTGAGTTGTAGCCTTAGGCTTGTGAGCTAGCAAAATGTAATGCACTAATGCACATTAAAAAAAGAAAAAAACACCACTGAAAGAGCTGGAAAGTCAGTTCAGCAATTTGGATGCTTTACACCAGGACGGATATACAACATGGTTACCAGATTACTCCATAAGAAAAGATGATTTTGTTTAGCAGTAGCTAAAAGAAATACAGTCAGTGCACCTTTTTTAGTTTTTAGGATCACACAGATGGATAATAATGCAAATGAGGTAATTGCTAACTTGACAATCTATTGACTTTTGTTTAAGAAAGTCTTTTCAGCTGTACCTGGAAAACCAACTGGGTCTGTTGAAGATTTAAAAATACAATCATTGTCTCTCTCTATGTGTCACTGTGACCTACATTTTTGCATGTGCCCACGCTGGCTTGTGTCAGCAAATTGGCTTCGAGAGTGAGACTTCATCACTGCATATGCCGTCTGTTCCTCCAGGGGAGACGAGCGGGAGGGTGTAGCGCTTCTCCTGACAGACACAGTGATTGCAGAGGCAGGAACAACAGCCGTGACGTAAGTTCTCCTTCCCCACGGTCTTTTTAGATACACAAATTAGCACTTTCTTTAGGATGAGGGTATCTGTGACAACAGGACGGCAGATACCTCCAGTGATTGTGTGTGTTTTGTGTGCGTGTGGGTAAGTGCATACCTGTGTGTGTAGCTACGTGTGAGCTTCCTTGCCTGTGGGTGTTGTGCTTTAGTAATAACAGCCTCACTCCTTCCCCTCCCCTCCATCCTTCCACCTCCTCTGTGTGACGCACAAAGCAGTTTTTTTTTTTTTATGAATGAACAGCCGAGGAGGGTGAGAGAGGAGAAGCCGAGCCCTTATCTGCTATTGATGGTGATGATGCTGAGAGTGATGTCAGAGCACCTAAATATTCTGTCCTTCCCACTGTGTGTCTTTGGTGCAGCTCGGTCACAGGTCTTTTCTTTTACACCATCAGAACTCACTGCTTACACACCTACATGCACACGCTCATACAGAGGCAAACGGTTATGTGACTCCCCACAGCTCCATCAAATCGTCTCCTTCGCTCGGTCTGACAACGTTGCTGTGGAAACGCCTCATCACAGACAGTGCCTCTCTCCTCCCTTGCACACACACGCCCACACCACACGCACCGACATGAGCGGTATTCCTGCCACCCCCTTCTTCCGCGCATGATGAATAATCCATGTGGAGGCAGTTTGGCAGCAGAAGTACCGGGAATGCCGGTCGGAGGGAAAACCATGTGGATTTAAGGACTTTCTTCGGTGGCAAGCAATGCTCTCATACACTCACACACCCACAAACGCGCACATCAGGTGATCTGGGAACCACAGCGGTACTGCTAATGGAATTACAGCGTGTTGCTCATCAGGGATCCCGCGCCGGACGCTGATGCATGTCAGGAATTTGACTCACTGTCTGATAAAAGGCAGCAGGGTTCTTATCTCGCTGGTCGAATGTCTTCCCTCCCGACGAGGCTCTAGTGGCACAGAGACCCGAGGAGAGGAAAGTCTGTTTGTGCGTTGCTGAAAATACGCACCACCTCACATGTGCTGCTTGTAATGACCGCTGCTTTTGTAACTGACTGGGAGTCCTTGACCATCAGAGATTTGCTTTTGTTTTCTGAGAAGTTCCTCATACCTCAGCCACCCCCGAAATCAGCCTGCTCATAGAGCTATATTCTACCCTTTGACTCATTCCTTTCTCAGGAGGACAAGACAACCACTCATCTCACTACATCCTACAACTCTCTGCCCAACCACGCTTCAACGCCAGGATATCTCTTTTTATAGGAGAGGCTGAAATTGCTTTACGAGACTTCTCAGGATTCCCAGGCAGCATGTGAAACACTGAAGATTTCCTCCACGCCAACTACGACTCCTCTCTCAGCTTGTGTGCATCCCTGAAGCCATGTTCTGCTTCTGTTTCCAGAGCCCATCCCTCAAGCTACAGGCCCTGGAGGCTGACTTGGGACCCCTGGCACCACCAATAGACCCCCAAGCTCAGGATAACCTACCTGCCCAGCAACAGCCTCTTCCTACTGTAGAGCAGAGCCTGTATTTGACCAACAAGCTGCTCCTGCACCCGGCACCGTCACCGTCACCACCAGCTCTGGCTCAGCAGACGGTCGACTCATCACAGCCCGGTAAGACTCAGGCAATGAAGTGCTGATATGCTGATCATATTAAAGTTTCTGAACTTCTAATGTTAAGTATTTATTTGGGGCAAATAAGAAAATGATGTAGTTGTAAAGGTTGTAAAATCCAATAATTACGACTTCAATTCAACATTAATTTGGGGAGTTCTGTCAGTATGTTCTTCTTGGGGGGGTCTCATTGGGAATCAAACCCGTAACCCTGTCAGCGCAAGAGCCACAGTTCATTCATACCCTATCGCAGCTGTTATTTATAGTATCTGATTCACCATGCGTTTTGGTTCAGAGTATCTTCCTAGCTGCTGTAATTCCTTTGGTGCATGTTAAATAACAGTCAGTAAATCTTGACAGCGAGCTGAGCTTCTTCATTTCCCAGAGCTGGGTGTGTCTTTCCTCGATTCAGCTAAGATACGATGCTGCTTCTGTTACGTCACCAGACATCATGGAGTGAATTGGTGCATATTTTCAATAATATGTAAGATTTTTGATATCCAGACACTGATTTAGATTTTATTTTTTCTTGTTGTCCTTCATTTCTATATCTGTGTCGTCATTATGACAGCAAGCCAGTGTTTTTTGAACCCCAGAGATTATAACTGCTAAAAATGAAAACCATTCACACGTGTTCGTCACAGACAGACCACAAAAAGATGTTACATATGAGTAGCTTGAATGGGAAAGAGCTATTTGTCCTTTTTCATTCTCTTTTTTGTCTCCCTCTCGTTCTCTGCCTTCCTTACTCCCCCCTTTATCCTTTCTCCCTCTGTCACATCTTTCATTTTGTCCCATCTGCCCTCCTTTATTAAGTTGAATAAAAATCACAGTTTTGCTCGAACAGACGCGTAAATCAATCATCATAGTTACTATAGATGTTAGTGAATGTTTTGTCCTTCTTCTCTCTCACACAGTTAACACTCCATCCCCTCATTCACCAGCATCCAGTCCTGTCCTCTCCACTGCCGTTCCCTCTGAGGGGATTTCAGGAAATGACACCCTGCCGAGCTCACCAGGCCCTCACACCAGCCCACTCCTCTCTCGTTTTGCAACCAGCGACTGCCCCGTACCCTCCCCACGCTGCCCCAGCCTCAGTCACAGCCTGCGCTACAACCTCGACCCTGATGCAGCCCCTTCTCCGCCGTGCTCGCAGCACATACGCATGTAAGACAACCGTTTCCTCGCTAACTTTATTCAGGAATAGTGACTCACAGATGGGATAGCCTCAGAAGTGGTTTGAAAATGTCACAATGCTAATGTAGTGCTAACACAGATGCATACTGCAGGATTTCTACCACGACAGGTGATAAATACACTATGTTAAATGCACCTTATGAGAATGAGTCCTTATATCATGGAGCCAAGAAGGTTGAGTTCAAGTGAATTAATGTGTGCTTTTCTGCCTCCAGGGCTCGTAGCAGTGTCCACACAGAGCCGGACGAGGGCTCTGTGTCCATCTCAATGCTCAACAGACACATTCACACCCTGAGAAAGAGGATCAGGCGCTTTGAGGAGCGTTTTGAGCAGGAGAAGCACTATAAGGTGAGGGAAATCTGAGCTGCGTGGTCAGCTGGATTCTCGATTAATGATTGGTTATCGGCTTTGTTTTATTTTGTTCTAAAGTGATGCTGTGGATGCTAACCACACAATCATGCTAGAGTGAATCACTCCCTCTACTGGTGCTTTGGAAAAATAGTATTTTGCTCCACAATAGATCCTTGGTCAGCTGGTTGATGGGGCTGTTGGAGAACAAAAAAAGTATTGGGAAAAATTAGAAATCACCCAGACCTGGACCAAGGGACAAAGCGAGATACTTAATGAAGGAGCTCTGTCACTGATGTGAGTTTGTTGTTGTTTCTCAGCCGGCCTACAACGACAAGACGGCACATCCAGAGGTGGCCAAACTGATGAAGGAGCTCATCAAGAGTCGCAAGCAGCTCAAAGGTCGGTTACATAAACATAAACACAGGAATTGAGTGCTGTGGTGCAAGAAATATTCAGATCTATGTTTGAGTACAAATAAGCACTGTAAATGTACTCCATTACAAGTAAAAAAACCTGCATTTAAAATCCTACCGAAATGTACTTGAAGTATCTAAAGTAAAAGCATTCTGCAGTCTTGGATTGACATGGTCCCTGCTTCCATATCACCATATTTTTCTGAACTGCTGTCCCCTTTTAGAGCTGAAGCTCAGACAGTCAGAAGAGGGGGGGCTGAGAGGGCAGGGAGGCTCCAACCCGTCAGCTGAAAGATGCAAGACCAGCATGGACCAGAGGGAGGCAGCACTGACAGGCACTGAGCTGCAGCAGCTTAACAACAACAGCAACAGCAACAGCAAGCCAAATGTGGAGGAGACGGTCAACATGATAAGCAACAGACTGAAGGAAAGGCGACGAGAGCTGGGCCTGCCTGACGGCATTAAGGTTGGTGCTGCAGAAAGGCTTTTCACCACATACACAAACACTGAGTGTCTGCCACAATCAGTGTGTTACTGATCCTGGATACACGGACTGATTGGCTGTTAACAGTTTTCACTGTGCCTGTGTGTGTGCAGGAGATGTCCCATTTCCAGATGACTATGGAGAAGACGAGCCTGCAGAAGTGTTTGCTGTACTTTGAGAGTGTGCACGGACGGCCGGTGAGACCAGCCTGGATGTGTTAAGCCCTCGTGTTTTTCATCTTCTCCCTCTCCTTAGGTCCTCTGTTTCTACTTCCAGTAACAAAGTGGTCTCCGTTTGTGTCTCTGTCTCTGTGTCTTCAGAGTACCAGGCAGGAGCGAACTTTGATGAAGCCTTTCTACGACCGGTACCGCCTGCTCAAGCAGCTGCTGCTTTCTTCTTCTGCTGCTGCAACCGTCATCACAACCATTGTGAGTGAACACCTGATGCTGAATTGTGATGGATGAAGACATGATTGAGAGGGATGAGATCTCTAGAATTACACAAACCCACATGTGGGTGAAACTGACCATGCCTTCAGAGGCCAGTACAGAAGAGTGTCACTCTACTGCCATCTAGTGGCCAGATATAAGACCTACATCAGACTGCCAAGAAACATTTCACTTAATTCAAGCAAAATAAATGATAAGAGTGTGTGTGTGTGTGTGTGTGTGTGTGTGTGTGTGTGTGTGTGTGTGTGTGTGTGTGTGTGTGTGTGTGTGTGTGTGTGTGTGTGTGTGTGTCTCAACACAGGAGGAAGAGGAAGACTCTGATGAAGAGCATCCCAAACAGCGAAGCCCCAGGCAGCAGCCGTTCCGGCTGAAGTCTCCCAGGTGTGTGTCTTCAGATGAGTCGGTGCATCAGCCGTCCACAGAGATGTCTGAAACTCCTCTGGTGTCCCCGCTGGAGGAGGTGAAGAGCCTCCAGCCACAGATCATGACCATGGCAACATTACATGAAGCTTCCAGGTATGGCTTGTGTGTGTGTGTGTGTGTGTGTGTGTGTGTGTGTGTGTGTGTGTGTGTGTGTGTGTGTGTGTGTTATCAACAGTTTTAGAGTGTGTTTTCCAATTTTTAGGAAAATGATTTTTATACAGCAGCCGAGCACTGAGGCATTATGTTTTGGGGTTGTCCGTCTGTACGTCTGTCTGTCCCATTCTCACGAACACCATATCTCAGGAATGCCGTGAGGGAATTTCTTCAAAAATGTCCGCTTGCATTCAAGGTCACTGTGACCACGCGAAACACATTTCTGGCCATAAATCAAGAATTCATACTCTAATTATTGCGAACTTTCACGCAAATGTCTCACAGGATAAAATGATGAGGTGATGACATTTGACAAAAGGTCAACTTCACTGTGAGATCTTAATGTTCTGCAAAAACACTTTTCTGACCATTATTCAACGCCATAACTCAGGAGCAGAAGGCGAGATTGTGACCATACTTCACATGTGGTCAGATACTGAACTGGTGACACTCATCTTGGGCGTCCACCTTCAAACTGTGCTGATTGTATAGATCCTCTGTGCTGTTGTCCTTTACTTCAAATATCTAAGAAATTCTTTGATTCTTTCGTCACAGACCAGAATTACTGGATCACCTCAGGATGGCTCGATCAGAGAAGCGGAGGCTTCACCAAGCGCTCCGCGAGTTTGAGGACCACTTCTACATGCAGACCGGCAGGTGAAGGTCCCGCACACAAACGACGCCCACTGTGCACATCCAAACTACTTTGCTTTTGAGTTTTATTTTGTCTTTTAATAAACTTGGAACATTTTGGTTTTCAACAATGCCTTGTGAAAAACAAAGAAAAAACACCCACAAAAGAAATTCCATCGTAATGGTACGACAGTGTAATGCACACTCACTTAACGTTAATACAGCACAGAGAGCTCAGGAAAGAGACGAAGAGATAGACGTTTGCTCTGAACTGTACACATCCTTTGTACTGTACATGTTAGTCCTCCAAAGTAAATACAGTAAGTTTTTGATTACAATACACACTGTACAAAGCTATCTGAGTAAGGCAACATAGGGACTATCAACCAGTTATGGAAGCTGCTGCAGGTTGTTTGAAACTACTGAAGTTTTGCCTTTTGTTTGCATCTTTTTTCCTCCATGTATCGTTAACAGGGCTTGTCAGAAGGAGGACCGTGGACCAATGGCGGAGGAGTACTGCCAGTATAAGAACCTCAAAGCGAAGCTCCGTCTACTGGAGGCCCTGCTCAGTAAACAACAGGACTCAACCAAGACCAGCTGAGTGAACTCACAGTGGGACCTTTATCTAGCTTAGCAGGACTCGACCATTCCTCAGAAACAAGGGTGTGAAGTCGGTGGGTCTGGCCTTGTTTCATGTCATGCTCATTATGTTGATGCACTTTACAAGAAGAAAACTGATGGAAATTGGTGACAATCTGAATTAAATGCAGGGCGACTGCAAAGTTTTTTTAGTCCCAGAAACACATCCGTGGTCATTTATGACGCATCTTACAATAAACCTGATGTAGCAAGTGTATTTTATGTAGCACTAATTTATGTCAAGGATGAAGAGCTCTAACAACTCGATGTTAGTTACATATTAGTCATTTTTAAGATTACTGTCTGTATATTATGGCACTTTGTTACTTGCTTTTTTTTTTTTTTTTTTTGCCAAAATACTATTTCTGGACATGTTTGTCCGTAGTTAAGGTGGAAACTGCATTTAAAAAAAGTGCTGTCTTGGCAAAAAAACTAAACAGTGTAAGCTTAAATGCAATCAATGAGACAATCCTGTAGTGTTTGTGCATGTCCGTTTTTTAGTCCTACATTGTGCTATGATATGCATTAAGGATTTCATAGTTGAGCTAAATTATTCAATTTACATGTTCACCTCAGAAAAAATGTGAACTTTGGTGAACGTCGGTGTAGTGCAAGTTGTATCTGCTGTCAAATTTGCGTTTATCCCCCCATTTTGCCTATATGAAGTGAACTCCCCCTAAATGCAGTTGTTGACAATGATCAGAGCTTTTGACATTGTGCACTTCTGGTTTATATAATTTTCTATATATATATAGACATATATATATGAATGTATCAATAAAAATAAATATTTTTTCACATTTATTCTGCTAAACACAGTTTATGGTTCTACTTTCTTTCCACTGACTACATTAAAATAATGCGACTGTTGCAGAAAAGGTTGCTATGGTGGAGGTACTGACAGCTTTCATACTCATGCTGCACAGAACTGCATCATGCTTTTTTTTTTAAAGGTTAACAAGTCAACAAATAGTTCACACTTGGTCATCAAAGACTTTGTGAATGCACATTTTAGAGGCTTTTGCATTAGTGCTGTTCAGATTCCACAGCGGTTTCATGTCTGGTTTTTAATACCTTTGGTATAAAGAAAGAAAACTCTTGATGCTGCAGCCCTAGAAAATTGTAGTACCAGTCTGTGCCACTAGTCGGAGGTAAAATGAAGTCTGAATTTGTCTCCTGTGGAATGAGAACAAAGCATTTCTAAAATGTCAAACAAAGCAATTGGAAACAACAAAATGCTTCTTGTCCACGCAGACAGTGGACACTTGATTAACAGCATATCAATAATAACAAGGCAAAGGTCATTGACAAAATATGTGACAACTTATTAAAATAAACAACAGGAATTTGAGTAGAAGCAGCCCATGTTTGTTAGTACAGTTAAAGGGTTTGGTCTGTGCGCCAGTGTTGACTTGCAGGATGGATGGATGGATCTGTGTTGTGGGGTCCCAGGTTTCGATTGCTCAGTTTCAGGTCTTCAACATTTACAGTAACCCTTTCCAGATGAGGAGACAGCGGTGCAGGTGTCAGTGAGTACCTTCCTCTTCTTTTCTCTCCACTCTTCTTTGGGAATGATGGTCTCTTCAGAGTACAGAACGGTGTCAGAGATATGTCGGTGTGCATGTCTGGGAGCCTACTAAATCATCTGCGTCATGCATGTGTTGGTCTGCTTCATCAGTACATGTGGACTTCCTGTGTGGGTGTAGAGGTCAGTCACCTCTAGTCCTTCCCTCCCTCTCCTACATTCTGCCTCTCCTTAGCGCCCCACACTGATGTTGCAGGTCTTGCAGCTGGGGTCCTTCTTAGCGTTTACTGTGGACAGACTCATCAGCTGGTGCCCACTGATCTCAGCCACCGTGCCCAACGCCAGGTCTAAAGGCTCCGTGTAGATCACCTCCAGGATGACATCCTGGGCGTGGTGAAACACCAAACTCCCGTCGCCTTCTTCCTCCTGCTTGCAGGTGAGGAAGCGGTTGTTGGTGATGTCAAGCGCAGGAAGCCTCTGCTTGCAGAAGTCGTCACCCCTGGAGCCCTTTGGTGCAAGGACCAGGATAACATAGTGGTAGGCTGTGTACATACAGTAGAAGTCTCCAAAGTACAGGTTGGTGTCGGGGTTGAAGAGCACGTCAGCCCGAACCTCAAAGCGGTGGCGGCCGTAAGGGGAGTCCTGCGGAGGCTTGCCCGTGTTGAACTCTGTGTTGCAGCTGAAGAAGATGCCCTCCAGCTTGCCACTGATGGGTGAGCCATGGCTGCCGCTGTTGTCTTTCACTGACGGCAGCATCCGGTTCTCCTGCACCTCCCTGGAGTTTTGGAAAAGAGAACAAACAACCAGCATGTTATCACTTTCCCTTTACGCCCAGTGAGTAACAAATCTGCACGCTGCTTTGATCAGAACAAGTTTTCTTTTTGATCCCCCTTCAGCCAATCAAAGGTTGGATTTTGGAAATGCCACAAGGCGGCGTCCAATATCCCCAACAGCGTTCCAGACAGTTTGACACATGGGACAAAGCTGATTAAATGTGTAAGATGCAGCCTGAGGCTCAAGACAATAAACAGAGTGAAGTCTCAGAATGGAAAAACATATCTAGTGTCTGTAATGCCATTAGTGAGGGAAAACAATTTATTGTCGTGACAAACTGCTGGAAAACAAAAGCAGCTCTCAGAAAGCAAATTAACATGGAACATTCAAAGCGATGGGTGCTTCTGAGTGCTGCATATCTTCCCCACAGAGTAAATCTGAGCTCCCAAGCTCCAATTACGGACTGTAATTATACTGCTATCACTCCAGAGGTTGTCATTATATCCGTAATTGATGCTTAGTTGTGTGGCATTATGGAATTATTCACCACAGCCCAGGTCACGGGAGCGGGGAACTAATGGTAATGTCAGTACTGTCACTCCCCACATGATGGCGCAGTTTAACAGAAGCACTCTGAGTACACTCCAGCAGCTGCAACTCAGCAAAAGGGAGAAGTCTATCCAGATGACGTCATGCTGCACAGCTCCAACAAAGAGTGCTCACAAGCTGTGGCTTTAGGACGGAAACTGTGTGCTTTGTTAGGCGCTGAGCATTTCCTCCGAGGGACAGGAGACAGGAGGAGAGAAGACAACGACGTTACGGGAGGAGGATTGGACGGGAAGTTGGGGGGAAAAAAGCACTCACATCAAACCAGAGAAAACTGCTCAATGCTTCAGCAAACAGCTATAGGAGGCGACTCCAGAGATATTCTTTCTCTCCTTCGCCTGTCACACTCTCCTCTAACATCAAAACAGACTTGCGCAGCTTTTTCCCCGCCGCCACGTCCCCTAACAACTGTCTGCTATTGTCTGGCGGAGCTACGCCAGGATCTGATCCTTTGAAAAGAAATGACAAGACAGAAGAATTAATGGCCGTTTTCTGTTGCACTCGTATGTATGTGTGCAGAGGACATCACTGCTAAAACCAGACTATGACTCTGATCAGTAGAGCTGGCTGCTACAGTGTTTTTGATGCACTGGATTTATGGAGCTAATTAGCATGCTTAGTGCAGCTGCACCCTTCAGCTGAATCTCCATTTTTGCAGGTTTCTATAGAGGGGGAATATATTAGCCCGAAATGACGTGATCTTCATGCTGTTTGCAGGTGGAAAGGTGCTGCTGTGGCACACAAACATGTAGTACTAAGTCTTCGGAGAGATGTCTTTTAATGTCATCAAAAATATACTGTTATCATCACAGCAGTGATATAACAGCAGTATATTAACACTATGTGCAGTGCAACCTTAGCTTCAGGGTTGTGTTTGCATAAAGTAACATTACAAGGCTCTGTGAGGGCGCCAGATGCTAGAGAGAATGCGCAAGTAAGTCTGCTGCAGCCCAGAAAGATGAGTGGGTTTGTTCATAGAAATGTATGTTAAGACAAGCTAATCTCTGTGGCAATTATTTTAGAAAAGATTCAGAGCTTCATTAATGCATTAATGCTCTCCCTTCATTGAGTATTTTTGAATTAGAAATGAAAGAGAAAGAACAGCAACAAGCAAGGACAACAAGCTAAGTCCTTAACAACAAAAATGAGAATCAGATCTTTCTTTTTAATTGATAAATTAAGGAAAAAGTTACCCTCTGAAAGCCAGAAAGCCACAGTATGTTTATTGGCTCCAGTCACATGTAATAGAAAATAACAATCCTGAAAGAGTTAGACTTGGTCTAGACTGATAATGGATCTTCAAAACTTGATGAAGCTACTGTGGTGAAAGTGGTGAAGCTTCAAATGTGACCAAAATTCTACATTAGCAAAGCGGTGACATTTTAAAAATCAAAGAAATTAGAGAGAAAGAGTAGAGTAAAGCAACACAGGCACAGACTTCTCATTAATAACTGAGGCGTGTTACGTACCTGGCGTGGTCAAAGTACTCTTTGTTCTGGTTCCTGTAGAAGACAGAGAAACGCAGCATCCGGCCGGCGATGACCTCTGCCTTTTCCAACAGCTGGTTTAGATGAACTGTGGAATAATCTGGAAAACAGACACAGAACACAACAATGTGGAAATGAACACTGGAAACCAAGGTACAAATGTTGTTAAGATTCAGCTCTTAATTATAAAGAATAAGAGTGACCGTGTGCACTGCACAGGACGGAATATGTGCTCTCATCCTTAACTTCTTCATCTTCATAGCTTGCAATGACTCAGCATTTAGGCCAAACACACTTTCAGTAAGTGCTGTAATGCAGTCTGCTTTCACTCACCACCATGTGAGCAGCTCTGCCAAATGGGTGTGGATTTTACCCAAAGCAAATAATAAGACGATCATCATGATCAAGGCTCTTTACTCCGTTCTAGTTTTCCGACAAGCGCTCACATTCGCAGATGTGGATGATTTGCAGAAAATTCCCTGCTCTTTCATGCAAAGATAAAGCACCTTGAACAAAAATGAAAGAAGACATTGAGGCTATTTTGATGGATTATTAATGTCGAGCAAATTTCAAGCACAGGCTGCCCGTAAGGTGTGAAAAATGCATCCGGCAATGCAGCTGTCAAAACATAAGATCTGTTATTTTTTCAACTAAATCATATAATTTATAAGACGAGGCATGTACCGTCGACAGTGAGACATAATGGAATAAATGTCAGTTAAACAATTCATCTGAGAGAATGGGATTTTGCAGGAGTGGAAGCTCTTGGCAGCGGCATCTTTTGCCCGCTCGGGATGTAGAAGATCAATGATATCATTAAGCTTTCTCCTACATCAGTCTCTCTTACTACACCTTCGTCGCACACACTCTTCTCCTGCCCGTTCTCCATCTCAGCGGCTCTTCTTTGTCCATCTCACAGCTGCCCCACCCTCTCTGATTTTAGATTTTTTTAGACCAGCTAGCGGGATGGTAGGATACCACGAGGCTCACATCGGTGATTTTGAGTGAAATGTCTGACCAGCTTTTGGAAAGACTGCTCTGAAATTATGCACATTGATTCACGTCACTTTCAGGATAACCTGTAATACATTTATTGATCCCTCATCTAGCGCCATCACCTGGTCAATATTTATATTTGTCCAATACTTCGACTAAATGTATCATAAATATAAAGAGCTAGAGACATTCCCATTAGCTTCAGCTGCACCTTGTGTTTAGTGCTAATCAGCAAATGCTAGCATGCTAACGTGATAAACTAAGATAATGAGCATGATAAACATTACACCTGCTTTACATTAGCGTGTTAGCATTGTTGCTGTGAGCCAGTGGTTATGCTGACCTTAGCATTTAGCCTGCACAGCCTCACAGAGCTGCTAGCACGGCTGCAGACGAGGATTTCACAAAAGTGGGGGGTGTTTGATGGATGGACACAAACCATCACATTCAAGCACTCGCCTTCATCAATTCCTCCCCGCCTTCATCCCACAGACTTGCCTTACATGCCCGTTATCAACTGCTGCTCCTCATCCCTCTCCCAACTGCCCCTCCTGATGAATTCTACCCTCTGGTCTCCACCCCATCATCTCCTCCGCCCTCCTCCCCTCCCCCGCTCTAAGCCTCTAGCCAGCGATGTTGAACTTGTTGACCCCTGCATCTGAAGATATACAGCACAGCTCCCCTGCTTGCTTTAATCCTTATTTCTCCCTTCCTCCACCCATCTTTCCCTGCACTCAGTGTAAATTAGCCTCCCTTTAATGTTCTCCCGCATGTTGTGCTCCATCCTTTACTCCATTGTATTCCTCTCTCTTAACGGCCTACGCTATTGTCCAGTAGCTCAGTTGGTCAAGCAGAGGCAAAGATCAAAGCCAGCGCTGACGTCCCGCACGCTGAAAATGTACGAAGTCATGGTACTGCTAAGCTGTATATTACTCACCAGCGGTGCAGAACTCGATGATCTCGCTCCACTCGGAGATGGCGTAGTCCCCGTCGGTCTGTTTTGATGCGGTCTGGACGGCCACGGTGTACTCTGTGCGTGGGCTCAGGAACCAGTGGCCCCGAACCGTCATGGGCAGGGGCACTGCCTTGGCCACCAGCTTGGTAGGAACATCCTGGATGGAGGGAGGGAGTGCAGGAGGGATGGAAAAAGGAGGTGAATGAGTCAGAAAGAGACACTCCGGTTATGGCTTTCTTTGAGCCACATGTAGGGATTGCATGTAACCGCACACGTGCACACATTTCATACAAGTCGTCAACTGCAGTTTATACTTGTGGCTGCCCTTTCGTTTATGTATGTACACTATTTGTACACTATTCACTCCCCCCCTTGAGTCTCAGTGGGCCTTAGCAGCTCATTGATTGGAGCAGGAGCCCCTGCCTAGCAACAGAGTCAGCCCATTAATCCACCAGCACTGTTGCTGCACACCAAAATCTAAACACCAGTATGAGGTTGTGAGCTATAACAGGGTCAAAAGAGGAGAAACACTCAGCTACGCAGCACCCAGGAAGTGCTGCAGGAGGAAAGGAAGGAGGCTGATGAAACAAGTCTGTAAGATAACTAAAGCAGATCGCTGACTGATCCACTGGAGGAGCTGGTGGCACAATTACTCTCAGGCAGAGAAGGCCGCGTGAGTGATTTTAGTATATTAGAGCTCGGGGCAACGGCTCACTGTGGAGTCACAACCACCAAGAAATGGGTCTTTTCGCCTCAAGCATGAAAGGTTATCTATCATGGTGTTCCTCTGTTACGTGCTTCAGCTTCAAATCAGTTGTTTTAGCTTTCAAACATCAAGGATTATCAGAGCTGCAGATGTTTATAGCATCACAAAATGTATCACTAATCTGAGGTGAGAGGATGGTAATGGCCATGACCCTAACCCAAACCTAACCCTGAAGCTGACCCTAACCCCTAACCCTAACCCTAACCTTTAGTCACAGCAGTCCACTGTATGTTCCACAGTATGTGGAAATGGAAGCCTTTAAATACACTGTCCCTTCCTCTGGGATCAATGTGCAGAAGGACTTTGAAATCGTCTGATTACTTTTGATGGTAGAGTTTGTGTTCACTCTGTTTTCATAGTTTTGAAACTGTTAGCTTGATGATGTCGCTTGTATTTATTTTCTAATGACTTGTTGCTCTGTTGGCCTGGTACAAGCTGAAAAATAGATTTTAATCTCAAGGAGCCATTTAGCTCGTTAAATACAGGAATGACTTTTTCTTCATTAAGACTGGCACATTGCCTTGTTTGTGCTTTCAAAGCTCATTTTAATTTTTCAATTTTCTCACACAAAACCTCTTTTTCTTGTGCAGACGTTACTATACTTGGAATAATTATTAAGCATGTGTGAAACTTGTCCATTTTCATCTCATGGCTGGTGAAGAAGCTGTTTTTTTAGTTTAGTTCTTTGTCTTGACATCCTTCATACCTTTAGGTCAGAGGTCACTGGGTCTGTGTGTGCACGTGTGTGTGTGCTCCTGCAACCACACTGACTGTTAGATCAAAACATCACAGTGTTTCTGAAATAATTTAGCTTCTTCTTATAGCCCTGAGTTCGTTCTCCTACACATTTCTGTCTGATTTCTGAAATGCAGTGAATTCGATTCAGTGAGTCTGCATCCAGAGGCCTTTGGGTGAGTCATCTCCCCTTAGTGTTACCTTTCAACGTATTAATCTGTGCTGATTCCAGGCGTTACCTTGTGTTTGAACTTGTTTGAGTTTTTGTTCTCCTTCTTGTTCAGGTCAATGAAGTAGTGCGTGATGCGCTCCTTGCTGCGAGGCTCCATGTCCCAGCAGATCTTGAAGGAGTCGCAGGTGATGTTGCTGATCTTGATGTTCTGAGGAACGGGGAGCTCCTCCATCTCGGAGATGCTGCCGTCCTGGGATTTACTTCCTGGGTAGTTGAAAAGCGGTGAGTAATGTTGATGTAGCACCAATATATACAACAATAACAATACCAATATGCCATAAAAATATACTAAAATTAAGTTATATGGTTGATATTTACAGCAGGAGTTGCTAATTTAAATACAATATCAGCTCTGAATCTTGGCTCGCAATAACTTAAGCATTGTAAGACATTGATCGGTGATTGTAAATCACATTTTTATTATCTGAAAAACCCTGTTAAATCAGTGTACTCCTTTAAATCCCGTCCAGCTTTTATTCAGACCTCAGAATTACCTCTTTCCTCTTCTCTCTCTTACTAAAAACCTTCCATAGTACTGCAGCTTCTCAGTAATTACTCCAGACAGCACTAACAGTAGTATATCCACCACACACACACACACACACACACACACACACACACACACACACACACACACACACACACACACACACACACACACACACACACACACACACACACACACAAAGAAATGCCTGTGTTGCCGACCATATATGTTGCCATGGAAACACATCAGCCCCTCAGCACACACACGCACACACACACACACGAACCTGCTTTCCAGAACATACGAGGCCTTAAATATTTCAAACGCTGCTGATTGAATCTTCCCTCTTCTCGGCAGAGATTGATCCATTTATGATCAGAAGTAAGAAAAAAAAAATCTCAGCTACCACACTTCAGGAAATACACATGACCCTGCAACAGTCACTAAAATGCTGCACTGCAACATCGTTTTCCATCAAATATGTTGGTGAATCTCACATTTCATGCATTAGTCAGGTCCCTGTTAGTAACACAATACGTAGCAGAGGCGTACGACCCAAAGTGCACACTGAGGCCAATGCAAATGCGTCTAAACGCGGGTGAATGAGAGCTTTGTAGAATTAGGGTGAATATAGACTTTGCGTCACATTCGAGTCGCCCACTTGGCATGACAACAATGTGTTTTCTGTGCGCGCTCTGGGGTCCAAACACGAGAGTGAGTAAAACACAAGAATGCAGAATTTGGGAGTAATGCACAACACGACTGGACTCTATAGAGAGTAAACAATGGCGGAAGCAGCGGAGCATGGAACATCCATCTCCGCTCATCAGCTGAGAGAGGGCGACATGAAAGAGCAGTCCCATAATTGGGTTGTGTGGACTCTCCTGTCTCGCCTCCGGACAACCCTCTGACAGTGGAGCATTTGTAGATTTAGGGAATGGCCAAACAGACGGTCATTCCTGCACTCGCTGTGTGTCTTCCCTTAAAAGCTGAAAACAGATAAAAGCAGTCGAGCCCAACGATTTTATCCTCACTTGGCCCCTTTTTTCAAAGCATGACTCACCAGACCAGAACAGGCCAGACCCCCCACTTACTTTTGTCCTAATCGCTAGTTCCTAATCACAACTAGCTGATTAGCAAAAATAATCTTTAACCTAAAAAGAAAGACCCCCTGTTGTTACATGTTTGGACCACACTGCTGCTCATACTGATTGAAACTCAGTGTATCTTCTGCACTGATAAGATGCACGGCGGTTACATCCCCAGCCTAACCGCGTCACGCTTTGCTCTCTGCTTGTGAAAACGTCTCGTTCTGCTGCTGGTCCACATTTAAAGCCCATCTCATTATACTTTAAGCCCACTGAGCTGATAAGTTTGGCTCAGACTGGGAGGGTCATGACGGAGCAGACCTCTGTCAGAAAATGCTCCATCAAGTCAGCTCGCAGCAGACAGTGAAGTCAGCACTGTAACGTCCCACCTGAGACTCACTGGTGCTGACCTTTACCAAAAACAAGAAAAAGACCAGGCCTGCTGACATTCTCTGACTGAAATATGCCCAAAGGGACGAAACACTGCCAAAGATTTCCTTCACAAGTTTTCCAAATGCGAAAAACTGAAGTGTGAAACGCTCAGTAATCCAGGCTTTAAAGAGCAGATGTGAACATTATTCCATATTTTATCTGAGTTATTATCACTACTATGTGTCCTGTCAATCGTTTTTTTCAGATTCCTAACAATAACAATAAAACATAAGCTCTCAGGTTATTCTTTCTATTCCACATTCTCACTACCTCAGGTCACCATCAGCATGTGACTGTAAACACTAATGCTGAAAAACCTGCTGAGTTGCTGTGTTGTGCCTTGAAGCGGAGTAACTTCTTTGTTCTCTCCTCCTTAAAGCGTCAATGTCAACACTGATGTTTTCCTTAAAAACTCTGAAAGGAGACCCCATGTGGGCCCGTGTCCTCACAGCTCCTTTTGACTCCACAGCGCTGATTTAGCTCCTGCTTACTCTAATGCTTTCCTAATTAACCTGCAAATGAAGACACTACACAGACGAAGTAAAGCTTTTCAAACGCAGTCGATGTCGCCTACGTAACGCTCTTGAGGCTACGAAGCCGAACTGAAAGTGATGTTATCAGGGAAAACCAGCTCTGAAGGCTGCAGTTTGCTGGGCAAAAACTCAAAGGAAATGCTCATGAGACAGACAGAAATGTTTCAAGAAACACGCAGAGGCTGTCAGTGCATGCTGGCAAATGAATGAACCAAATTAATGCACAGAATTGACTCCAACTTTCTGGCTCTAAATGCCAATCTGACTATTTGTGAATGTAGCGTTTACTCAGTAGCCCTGCCTGCAGGTAAGTACGCTGGCTTTGTGGAGAGGCAGGGCTAAGCTGTGCTCTGAATCCTCTGGGACTCCGAGAGCACGGGAAGAAAGATGGAGGAGTGAAAGCCAAGCAGGATGAAGGTCAGGCGGTGAGGGAGAGAGTAAAACACTTTTACAATCTCACACGGGAGGCCTAAACCCTCAGTTCTGACTCGAATTTACGTGCTTGTATTGTGCCTCGGCTCAATTCGCACCTGGGTTGCTGATGTTCATTTTGTTGAGTCATATTTCCTTAAAATGTACGGCACTGTTTATGATGCAGGAGGCGGACAGTGGGGGATTTTTGCCTCATCATGATCAAGCAAAATGAGAGCTGTTTCTTGGAGCAATTGCTCAGGCGTGCGGATTACTCATGCTGAGCACACGTGTACAGTACAGGGGGTCAAAACGACACACACAGAGCACTGAAGATGCTTGAGCAACGCATCAAACTGTAGCACACAGAAGATGGAAGGCTACTCCAGTGCATCTACTAAACCCTATTAAATGGACCTTATTGGGTATTGCTCTTTTACTCAGTGTGCTGTCAAATGCCACAGTGTGGGACTGCAATAGATGCAGAAGGATCAATAAAAATCCTGTTAACACACATGCATGGAGCCATCATAATGGCTCTCTGTGGCAGGCTTCGTTCCAGTCACACCTGGTTTGATAAATGACTTGTTAGCATGCTTTACCAGCGAGAGGAAAGTTATTTGATTTCCATTGAGGCCATCTGCATAACAGAGATGTATTGTCTGAGTGGTGGTTGGCGATGAAAGCGTCCGCCGTGTGAGACGCTATTTGAAGGCGCACGCTTCTCGATTTCAAAACTTTCAGTCAAGGTTACCGCTTAAAAATCAATATCCCAAGTACTGCTGGCAGGTGTGTTTGTGTGGAGAAAAAAAAGATCTGGCAGATGATAGGAGCACTGATTGTCTCTGACTGTACAAGTGGGCACTCAGTTCAGACAGACGAACCTCCTACTGTTTAAGTTGCTGTGTTCAGTCTAAAACTGAACAGTAGACATGAGCTGTGCGCCAGACAGACGAGGCGTCTCTGCTCTCAGGCCTTTGAAAATCACGCCTTTTGTTCCTCTCAGTGCACAGAGCATAAACAACGCCCTGTTCATCCAGGCTCCACAGTCTCTGCTCCACCTTTAACACATCAGTAAGACCCTGAACAGCCAACAAAGACCAAGTGGGGGAGAGGACTCATCAGAGTGCAGAATCGACCTTTTATTACAAATTCATTAAATACAGAGGACCTTCAGGGAGGACAGATCCGGTTTTCTGAACTTTACCATCATTTCTCATTTGCATGATTTGAATTCCCAAACAACAGGCTGCTGTAAACTAGGGATTTCATTTAGGGTGGAGCTGGTATGAAAGTAACATGGGACCAAGAGCTTGATCACGATAAGTAAATTCACTTGCTGAATTTTTTTACTTTTAATGACAAGCTGACTTTATTGTTTCATTTGTTGCAGTCATGGTCCTTTGACAGATTATTAAGTACTTTAACACATCCTGAAGTTTGCCATGCATTTTTCAGTATTGAAGCAAGTCAGGTTTTCCAGTAAGGAAGCATGAGACACGGAGATCCATCATCTTGCCTTCCAAACAATCGTGCTGTCACGTTGCGGTGCAGACAATTTATTTCAGCGTCCGTCCACGGGTTGTCGTTCTCTGTGTTGTCCTTCATCTCGCTCTGCTAGTAGCAGCGTGGACTCTGCTCAGCCGCGCAGAGGCACTTCCATCACTCTGGATTTGACATTGTTGTTGTTGTTGTGTCGCATTGTGAAGGACAAATAAGAAACTTCGAAACCCAATTTGAGCGTCCGCAGCGTGCAGACTGAAACGCATTTTTAGAAATAAGTGGTAGCCTTTCACATAGCTTCTCTGTTTGAAGAGAACCTCGCACCAAACTCCATTCAAAATTTGTGATGTTTAGTAACTCTCTAGTGTATCCGCAAAGGTGAAGAGTGGATCTCCCAAAAACAAGAAAAGCTTGGTATTTAACTAAATAATCCATGGAGCAGCAGTTTATTTTAATTAAACTTAATTTTTAGATGTAAAGGTCAACTAACAATAACATACATAGTTAACATTTCTACGTGCATTTCTTACATTACTTAGCCAACATGTTTGGTCAGAATAAGCACCTAAAGGAAGTTTCTCTACAACTTCCATCCAGTGGAAATCCAGCAGTTTATTTTTTGAAACAAAACTAAAAATTTAAATTGAAAATGATTAAATTAATTTTAATAGGCTAATTTTTAAAAATAAAAACCAAAGGCACACGTTTGAAATTATGTATTAACGAGGATATAATATAAACAATTACCTCTGATCCACCCGTGTGCTACTTTCATCCAAACTGACAGTCAAGTAACGACATCCAGCTTCCGTCCACATAAAGATTTTTTACAAAATAGCACCTGATAGTGACAGAATACATCAGTTTCTGTCCATAATGTTGTATTTTAAAATGAGGTTTATGTGCAAAGTGTTTCATAGCATCATAATTAGCATGAAGCAGATTTTCAGCTTGAAACTGCACTGCGCTCAGTCTCAATGAATGTTCTGAGCTGAAGTCAATAGCAACTGAATATTTCATGCGGCCGATAAGTGCCTGCATAATGTGTACCTGTAACTCTTGCCAGCACAGTCATGGCGCACAACTGCTCACATTGAACATCAGCCAAACTAAAATGCCAGCTTACTCAGATGATGCTGTATGTCATAAGGGCGGCTTGCTAATGTGCCATGTTGGAGCATAAACTCTACACAAGTCCACTCATTAACACACGAGTTCTGCTTTCTAGGCATGCTAATATTAGCATGCTAACACATCATTAGCAGATAGTGTTTAACATGCTCACCATCTGCGTTTAGCATGTTAGCACACTGACATTTGCTAATTAGCAGTAAACACAGGACAGCTAAGGCTAATGGTAATGTCATAACATTCGACCTGATGATGGGGCTCGGTGAAAAGACACCAGCTCAGCTGTTGAGATATTTCAGTCTGGACCAAAGTGGTGGACAGACTGACGGACCAATCCCTGCCATCCATAGAACTACAACACTGGAGCAGATATGCAACACATTTGGGACAGTGAGATAAGAAATATTGCCCCAGCACAATTGTTTCTCCCACTGTCTGTTTCATCTTGCAAATCTTCTCAGGGTATTGCTCCGGCTCCTTTGTGGTTTCGAACGGATTGAAAAGTAAGCCTTTTGTTCAAGTGTTGCAGCACCGTGCTTGAGGAAACAATGCCGTTGTCGACTAGTAATTGGCAGGCTCGACACTGAGGGAGCTTTACTTCAACTTGACACAGTTACTGATGATGTTGACGCATCTTTGGAAGGTGATTTACTATTTATCTACCGGTCTATCTGCTCATCTGTCTGTCTGTCTACCATGGGCACACACACACACACACACACACACACACACACACTGCCAGACCGAGCATGTCACAGCCTGAGCAGCAGTATTTCAGGCTGAGAGGTTTCAGACAGTGCAGATACAGTACTTGGTTGCATAAATGGCAGCCATCCATCATGACAACTTAATTATGTCAGCAGCCAAGGCACAGAGGCCTTGCAAGACATGTAGAGTGTATTTCATTACTCCCTGTGAGTGTGCATTTATTGCGAATATAAAATCAAAATGATGGTCTCTTCTGCAGCAGTTCTTTGTGTCCCCAGACCTTTTCACACCAGTTGCAGAGACGTCTTAATCACATGAGACAGTTCTGTAATATTCCCACTACTCACCACTCTCAGCAAAAACCTTCCCTACACTTATTCATGTCACAACCCCATCACTAAACTGAACCACTAAGGCTGTAACACCCTGTAATGCAGGGGACACACAAGAACAACTTGTGTCCCACTCTTTCTTTTGTGCATTGAAATGCTCAAACAGTCGTCGGTTTGTGTGAGAGAGCTCTTTCCCACAGACAGAAGGCCTACTGAAGGTGCACGCATTTCCATTTGCTGGGTCAGCACAGGCACATAAGCCTCTCATGCTGCCAATTAAATATTAATGGATTTGGGAGATAAATTTAGAATGCTACGTGGAACTGAAATTAATACAGTCCTCGGAAAAAAAGCACGTATTGACCAGATAATGAAACAGCCAATTTCCAAGAAAGCTAAAAGAGGGCTCTGCAGTCTTCTACACGGGGTGTGGCAGGGAAAGTGTGAACAAGACAGTTTGCTGGAGGTCATTTTAAAGTGAGAAACTGCTACATCAAAATTCAGAGGGGTGGTCAAAATAACGGGAACACTAATGTAATCCAATCAACACTTCAAACCACCCCCCCCCCAAAAAAAACTGAACATCGCAGGCTTCACTTTTCATAACACAAATCTCAACCCTCACCATGAAGCTCCAGCATGTTGTCCATAATAATGAGCTCATTTCATGCATTGTGCAGTGACAATACCTAAACTGCACTGATGTGTGTTTCAAGTAAACCACCTACACTTATGAATTATCTGAACTAACAGTTCCAGGAACTACTCAGCTGTACCAAAACCACCAATTGCTCCACACAATCTGCACAGAAGGTAGACAATGTAGCTGTGTTGCTCCATAAACAGAGAGCATGTGGGTGTCCCAAGGACACAGACACTATTTACACTTAATCTACTTGATAAATAGGAAAGTGGCGCTCTTGTTGGAAAGACCAGGCTTATCAAACAAAAAAAAAAAAAAAGCTCCCCAATAAACCTGCAGCACAGGAAGCACAAAGCTGGCACAGGGTCCATTAGAGAAGTCCAGCCCGAGCCTATAAACCATTATTAAAATTACAGCTTCAGAATCAGGCCAGCAAAGCACTAAGAGGATATAAACTATGTGCTGCTGTATTACATTATGAGAAGAAGCCCAGGCAGATAACAAAATGAGGCAGTGTGCTACAATGGCTGCACTGTGATCAGATGCTGGGGGTCGTTTGGAGGCTCAATGAAGACACGCCATTGACTCCACAAGCGCACAAAACTGGCCAATCCAAATAGAGATCAAGACATTTGCTATAGCTGAGAGAAAAAAAAAAACCCAATTCAATCCATTCAGCGATGAAAATGAGCGATCTCATTTCATTGCCATGGATGTGAATTAATTGACCGTCCTGATTAAAAAGCTGTCTCTGAGATCTGGACTCAGATGTGGAATCGATTGTGTGTAATTGCACTGATGGGTGTGTAGGGCTGCACCGCCTGTGCACACACGTGGGTGCAGCCATGTTTGAGCCGCTCATTCTCTCCTGATGATGACTTGCTTTTTCTCTCCCCACCATTAAATTCGCGTCAGGGTGAAGCCTGCTGGTCTACAAAATGCTTATCCCGTTGACATAAATTCAGCTTATTGATGCCTTCTGACCTAGGATCAGATATAGATCTTAGTTTCTTTGTTTCTTTGTTTGATGGTAAATAATCAGCAAACTTTTGAATAGAAGTCAGACTATGGGTGCAGCTGCATGACTTGATGATTTTAAAGGCAGGGGAGAGGTTTTCTCGAATTGAGGATGGGATATAAGATTAAAACCCAAGTCATTTGTAATATTAAACATTTTGCAGGATGTCATGCCTTATGTTCAGAGAAATTGATGAAGGCAGCGCCCTGAGACATAGCCGAGAGGCAGCGGTTATAGGCGGGGTGGCTCCGGGCTCTGTCCATGTCTGCGGTGCTGAAATAAAGCCAATCATCACTCAACTCAGTCAACACCTTATCCTCGCCTGTGCATGTTCAGTTTGCAGAAATATGCATTTCTTTGAGCAGAGACCCCTTCCTTATCAATGAACAAAACCGCCACCGTAGACACTCAGCCATTCCACACACGCACAAGCGCACCATCCATCCCTCCATCCATCCACCTCGGAACCGGCGGAGCGGCCGGCCCCTACTCCCTTTAGACACACAATAAAGGGACAACATGCAGCTAAAGCCAATGACAAACCAGGCTGTCCGCGCTGCTGCGGCTCTGACATTGACATGAGCGCCTAATGCGCCGATATTATGCGCAAATGTCTGAACCTCCCAGTGAAAGGCAGACAAACCTCTCCTTACCATCTCGTTCGCACAATTGTATGGCGTCCAAGCTCAGGTCCTTGATCATCCCCTCGCAGGGACTTAATGGGCTGGTGATGTTGTGCGCCAAGCCTGGTACCTCCATCTCCGCAGAAGAGTCTGGATGATGCTACTGGTGACTTGCTGTCGCTCGTTCAATATCGTGCACCGGACTCGCGCGACGACGGGCTTCCGTCCACGGTCGTCAAGGAAGGAGAAAGGAAAGCGAAAGAGAGAGCGTTTTCCAGTAAGTCAGTCAGTCTGTCAGTCGGTCCCCTGCTCGCTCCGCCGCTCTCAGCTCTCCTCTCTGTCTCCTGGGTGGTGCGGCTAGTGGCGCGTCAGCGGCATCGTCACGGGCGCGAACAGCACAAGCCGCCAGTTCGAGTTGGCAACGTGATTCATAGCAGCTTCTGCAGAGACGCGTTTGAATATACGAACCTCACCGATATCAGCGCGTGCCTTTATCGTATTTCACGCGCCTTTCGTGTGCTACTCTGCGTTCAGAGCCACAAGTGAGCGCGCGCGCGTGTGTCCTGTGCGTTATTGCGCCGCGGGACAGTTGAACATGAATAGTTCAGCAGATTAGTGCAGAGACGTTCCGCAAATTCAAAGGCCTCTTATGTAACCAGATTAGGCCGGTGTTCCCCCTCCGGTTTAGGTCTCCATCTAAACCGTCCACACACTCCCGTTCTTTTGCCATTTCACGTTCAACGTCATCCCAACAAGAGTCTCTCACATGTCCTTATTTGGTGAGGTGTAGCCCTCTCTCGCAGTAGCGCAGGTGCAAGTGGACCACACAGTAATGACCTGGGGGACGACTTTGACATATTGCACGACATAATGAACAAACAGCCCCTGCTCTTCCATCTTATAGACGATCCTTCTTGCCTTGTAACGGCACATAATAAAATATTAAACCCCGTGGGTACCAGAAAGCCATCATGCTTGGCTGTGGGGTGTGTGTTTGCAGTTATCTCCTCTGCTCTACTACACCCTCTTTATCAGTGGCTCCCAGGAACAGAACTGCCAAGGCAATAAAGGTCAAGTGCACGCGTAAACAGTGGCTTAACAAACACACTGAAGGCTGCAGGCGCCTCTAATAACACCAACATGGAGTCATTTTCATTCTTATATTTCCTAAAGCAGTGCCCCCTCCTCTGCATTCTCCGTAGGTGAGCATCAGAGTGAGACGACGTTACTTTCTATTTGTTTTGTCTCTGGCGGCGTTACGCAAGGAGCCCTCAAGAGAGGCGACAGACTGTTTATCCATTCAGCGGACAACGAATCTGCAGCTGAGTCACGCTGCTCAGAAGGGCTGAGGGGGAACTGCAGGATGCACTGTTGAATTATGGGAGGGAAGCCACCCTGACATGTGAGTGAGGCTTACTGACAGCAGCATCATCACCGGTGGAGCAGGAAGAGTTTGTCCATGCTTCATGTTTCATAGAGCAAAGTGGCTGTTGAGCATTTTCGTGCACATTTTGAGGATTAGAAAATGGGGTTACGGCGGGCAGGCGAATTAAAAATCCTGGTAAGCTCATAATCACAGTGGCATTCGGATTCAGAAGGCTGAATTTATTCCATGCTCGGCTTTCATTAGACCATGGCTGCATCTGGCTCAAATTTCCTGCCCAGGAAACACAACTCATTAAAAGTGAAGGTCAGCATGCTGAAACACACCAAACCATCTGTGTCCGAGAGGATGCTGCTGGATTCAGTGTGATCTAAAATATGAAACCAGTTATTAGCGCAGGAATGTTAAATGCAGAATTATGCTTTTATGTGTTTACTATATGAGAGTGACTTACCAGCTGCCCCCCTCTGCTGTCTAAGATGGCTTGATTACTAAAGAGCTTTGCACTGATATCCACAGATTAACGCAGCATATGCTTAAATGACTCTGTTTCCACCGTAATTCCATAAACCAGTGAGTGAGCTCATCAGAAAGCTACGGGCAGCAATCAAAAACACAAACAAAAGAAAAAGAACTAGAGCTCAGCTAATGGCCCTAGGTACACCAAAATGATAAAAAAGCTCATTGTTATGTATGCCATCATGCATTTCTCTTCGCTGCTCTGCCTCCACCCCCCTCTTTCCCGCTCAGCCTGCTGTGCTTATCTGGTGTGGCTTAGGAGGAGGAGGAGGAGGAGGAGGAGGAGGAGGAGGAGGAGGTGGAGGATGAGGCTGACCGATTCTGGAGGGTTCCTTCTCATCCTACCTCCATCCGTCCTCCTTGCCATCCCTCTCTCCACCCACCCATATCCCCTCCAGCAGGAGTCATCATGTGTTAGCGTCAGTGCTTCCAGAGCTGCAGGAGGATGAAAAAGAGCGACACGGTGTCCCATGAAACACACACCCAGCCAAGTTCACCCCCCTCCCCCCTTCTCCTCCCTCACCCACATGCTTCCTCTTTTCCTCTTCACCCTCTTTCACCTTTTTCCTCTACATGTCTTATCTCCTTTCTTTCTTTCTATCTGCCACTTTTCCCATATTCTCTCCTGTTACTCCCACTAAGTGCATATTACTTGTCATAGTGTGCCCTGTAGTGGCAGTCCACTCTGATTTGCTCACTCTGCTGTGCTCAGAGGCCGCATGAACACACACAGTGACAGATGGAGAAATCGTGGGGAGAGAGGTTGAGCAAGGCTCGGAGAAAACAGGCCAAATCGGTTAGGTGATCCAAAATCCAAATGTCTCTTCTCTTCTCCATCTTCTTCTGTCTCTCACACTCCCACATACACACACCCTGCGGTCACTGCACATCACTTCTCATCCAAGAGGTCAGTTACGAGCCAGTATATGGAGCACGCAGGCCACAACATTTTAAATTAGCAGGAAACAATACCAAGTCTCCAGGCTGTGATGTGTGTGTGTGTGCGTGTGTGTGTGTCACTGCGTACCGCAAACGCATTTGTCTGAGGGAAGCTAGTGAAGCGTGTCATTGATTTGCAGCGTGAGCTCTGGCCTTAGCTTTGCTGCAGCTTGATTGATAATGTCCATGTGTGTCTCTGGGTCTCCAAAAGAAATCCCAGTTTATCTGAGATTTTCTCTCATAGTAACAGTAAAATCTAGCGAATAATGAAATTCATTGTTAACCAACAAGCCCACATGTTTTAATCAGGACAGACTGATTGAAAGCAGGGCTGAAAGATTATTAATAAAATGGCCTTATGGATAGATGATGCACAATATCGTAAAAGCTTAAGAACGGTTTGACATTTCGGGAAATATGCTTATTGGATTTTTTGTTGCAGAGTTAGAGGAGAAGATCAATATCTCTGTCCAGTGCGTATGAGAAATATGTGGTTAAAAGCAACAATTCATTGTTGGACTACTTCTGTGTGCTGGATGACTTCTTGGCTGGGATACATAGACAGTATGAGTTGAGGTAGTTTTCTAATGGCCCGCAGGGGGCGCCTCCACTGGTTGCACCAAAGAAGTGATTGTATGTAAGCTTATGAGAAAACGACCTTACTTCTCACTTGATTTAAACATTTTCCAAACGAGTTTATGGTCTCAGTCTCTAGTTCACATCTTCTTCTTGTTTTATGTTTTATGGTCCATTTAGAGTAAAACAGACAGTAAAGTAGGGTATATTTTAGGGTGTGTTTACCTTGTGATTGGCAAGTCGCTACCGTGGCGTGTGCTTAGGTTCTCCGTCAGATCCAATCAGGATTGAGGCACAGCAATGCGTATCCTTCCCAGCTCCACCTGCTCATCCTCATATGGTCACTTCTGCATCCAACAAACAAAGATGGCGACTGCCATAATCTCAAACTTAAGGCTTCAGAATGCTAGTCCACAAATTATTATACAGTCTGTGAATGGGAACAAAAACATCCTAGCGTCTCTGGTCACCGGGTCAAGAAATAATGGTTTTTGTCCAGATTTACAAACAAGACACAACGTGCTAATTAGTGGGCTTTAAAGATGCTGGTAGATGGGTTTGCTACCTTTGGGCAGAGCAAAGCTAGCTATGTCCCTCTGTTTCCAGTCTTTATGCTAAGTTAAGCTAACTGGCCTCTCGCTCTAGCTTCATAGTTAGCATAGAGTGTTTTTGATCTTCTCATCTATACAAAGTGAGCTATTATGTCTATGCCTTTTAGAGATATCATGAAAAGTATTTTCAGATTAAACCTTTGTGTGCAATTATTGTTTTTTATCATGATCTGCAGAGGATGAAGTCCAGTGAAGCCCAGACAGATGTGGATGGATGAGAACTGAAGGGGGATACATGGAGATCTCATGGATGGACTCACAGCTGTGACACCGGCTCTAATGAAAACTGGAGGTGGCAGGTGAAACGACAGCTGACAACAAGGCGACTGGATCGGATTGGTTGAGATGAATTGGTTAAATGCCTTCATCCATCTTATTGTGTTGGAGGTGAGAAAAGAAAATGCAGAGAGTAAAAGTAAAGTAAAAGTCAGATTCTTGAAGCTTCATTCGGGCCTGGGCCAGCTTTCCCCCTCTGTTAGAAATGATGCCTGTGAGGCTGAAACCAAAACAAGTGTTGTTTTTAACAGTCTGTCCTGAAAAAGAAAATGTTCTCTACATCCATATTTATGAACTCTAAACTCTTTAGAGATGCAAAGTAAAGTAATAGAAATGCACAGTTTTGGATCTGAAAGGGCTTTTTTCGTAGAAACAGAACATTTGCGAACAGTCAGTTTTCAGCATCAGTTGCATTATTACTGCACAGTCTCACACTGAAGAGCTGCAGATACTCAAACAATAAAATCATTTTCTGTCTTACTGAGATTTTTGTCATTTTGCATAAGAAGACCGAACAGGCGGGAGAAAAAACACACAATGAGCCAGACTTACCAGACACTGTGAGCATATGGTCCATTGGCTAAGAGCCAGGTGTGGTGAGGTAGCAACCAAGTCACAGCTCTTCTCATTTACACCTTTCCTGCAGAGGCAAGCTGCCCGTGAGAACAATATGTGATACTGTGGACTCAAGCTGCTCTTCAAGTGGGGAGGCCGCCAGGATGCAGAATAAATGCATGGTTGGTTAGTGATAAAGATCCCATCTTTCTCTGCAATTTAGCCATCTCTCACTCTCTGTCTCTCGCAATAGAACATGAAATTGAAATTAGTCATGCTGGGCACTGAGAATGATTGCCAGCTGTGCCGCACACGTAATTGCCTTAAGTGAGCTAAAAAGAGGCTTTCGTAATTGTGATTTAATAGCTTTTCTCTGGAACTATTATGATGCATGTATGTTTCATGGGGTAAAATATAAGTGTGTGTGTTCCTGTGGAGGATAAATCTACTTAAGATGAAACCATTTTCTGCACAAGGTAGAACTGAGATTTCGCTATAGCTCTGATCTGTTTATCATTAGGAACTGCCAGCAGACACCGTAATGAATGTTTTTGTTCACATCGTTCCTACACATGACCCCGAGCTCCTCAGGACAACATACCAGTATTTACATCCCAGTCCCAGTGTTGTGGTGTTACCATGAAGGCGTTCTGTGATCTATACTTCACAAAGCTCCTGTGGAAAATAATAACAGAGGAGGAGAAAGCAAGTGAGTCAGCAGCTGCCACAAAACATAGTTCAGTGGCACCACCTGTTTCTGTTAAAGGCTCATTTGCGTTGGATGAGAGGCTCGCTCTCGCTCTCTCTCTGTTTGCCATCTGAGCAGTAATTTGTTGCCATAAACAAAGAGGCCTGTGAATGAGCTTGGAGGAGTTTAATATGATCAGAAATAAAATGGACAATTGAGTCCCGTTCCTTAGCTCAGGCAGCTTGAAAAAGTGGCTGATTTGTATTTTTGAATATTCATGCAGTCACATACACACGCCTAGATAGCCCTTAAAGGTGCAGTAAGTGATTGTTGAGTTTCATTCCCATCTGATGATCTGGAAACCCAAAGAGTCGGGTTGGTACTTTAGAGACTAAACCAACTAAATTCTGACGTACAAAAGTACAAACTAGACTAAAAGCACTTTCATCTTGTATATATACAGGTCTATTAGACATTCACAAGCGAGGATGGAGCAAGGTTCACCACTTTGTGAACACATAATTGCAAAAAGGATGTTACTTCATGGGCTCAGGAAAACTTTGTGAAACTGTTCTGATTTTATTTATATTTCATAGTGTCCCAACGTTTTAGATTCAGGGTTGTCCTGTATGTGTCTCTAGTCTCATAAGTTAATTTTCTTTTTGAAGCATAAATACACCACCTGTAAATGTGTAATTTCTTTTAAAATAATTTCTAAACATGTAAAAATCTGTTGCTGAGTAACCATCGTCCATGGCGTCCTGGAGAGGAGAGTCATTTTAAGTGACAACACTGCCCCCTTGAGGTTTTTAGTAACACTGCCTGAGTTTTTGTAATAGATTCTAGCAGGAAAACGATGCATTACGCAGAGCAGTTGTTGATTCTTTGCAGTCAGTGGTCTCTTTCTCTCACTCTTTTGCTGAACTGCTCATTAAGTAAGAAACATCGTCATGGCTTAATGTAATTAAATGTGCCTCAGCCAGGCAACACACTGCTGAGTTTGTGACTACTGTGACCTCAAGCATGATTTTCAAATCTGAACTCACCGGAAAAACTGGATTATGTGACCTGGATAATGCCTGAGAAAAAAAATGAAAAAAATGACAGAATATCTCAAAATAATTCTCACGTCTTTGACGGTCCAGTTGCCAGGAGGACAGGACAGATGGGCAATAGTTTAAGAGCTCCAGACTTGAGACGGATCTTAAATTAAATTGCTTCTCATGCATGACGGTATATTTACTGCCTCTGCCAGAGTCTCCATCAGTCGCATCAGATTCATTCTGTTGGATTAAGCAGATCCTGGTTATGCGGATTAGCTCTCATACAGGCGTGCATGGCACCGTAACCACATGGCATGGGACCGAGTTGTTTTTCCAGCTTGCAGGCTATGGATGTGTTTCTGATTGTGGTTAGCTGTGAGACTTTCAAACAGAGAAACCAAGATAAAGTGAACGCAATGTACGGCTTCACAATCAGATCATATTCATAAGTCTCATTCTTTGTGGGTACTAACTTTGTTAGTGGTATTTTTTGCATCAATATTTTAAATGTACTGATTTCAATCCTGATTCTAAAAGTTGTCCTGATCATTATCTATACATAGCTGTGTTGTTCACTGAGCAAGGATGAAAATAGATTAAACTCCCCTCAAAGTTTAAGTGTGTAGGTTTAAGTCAGTTGGGACGCTGTGTAAAACATAAATGAAACAGACTTTGCAAATTCTTCTTGACATATACTCAATAGAAAACAGCACAAACGCAATATATTTAATGTTTTCTTCATCAGCTTCATCGATTTTTGTAAATATCTGCTGATTCTGAATTTGATGCAGCAATATGTTTCAAACAAGTTGGGAGAGGAGCCACTAAAGACTGGGAAATTTGTGGAATGCTCCAAAAACACCAGTTTGGAACATTCCACAGGTAAACAGGTTCACTGGTACACCTGCTGTTCTAATGTATAATTAAGTCTGCGTAAATTCTGTTGAGATCTGACAACATTTGAACACAACACAGAATCACCATCAATAAGATGAGCTCACCCGAGATGGAAAAGTGTGCTGTGGTGTAACGAGTCCATAGAAATCATGGACATCATGCACAACGTAAAAAACAATGGACCCCTTGGACTGATGATCAAAATGAAACGTCTATCAAGCAAGAATGGGAAAGAATTTAACTCTCAAAACTTCAGCAATGAGTGTCCTCAGTTCCCAAACGCTTCCTGAGTGTTGCTCAAAGACAAAGTGATGAAACACACAGTGGTAAACATGCCTGTCTCCGTTTTGTTGGAATGTGTTGCATCAAACTCAGAATGAGTGTATATTTATATTTATATATAATTAAATATCTTTCTACAGTATTCAGCTGAATATAGGTCAACCAGGATTTGCAAATCATTGCATTTTATTTTGTTTTTTTTCACATTTTACGCAGCATCCCAACTTTTTAGGATGTAAGAAAAGCATCAACAGATGCCACAGAGCTTTGGCAACATGGAAATGTTTATTCAACTTTTCTCTGGAACTTTGTGCAGAACCGTATCTGTCTCACACAAGCACAATGATGCATACGATGAAAAAAGTTGTACAAAAGTTATGTATTACACCATTTTCTTAGTGGTTTACATTTATTATAAATGTACCATTTGATTGCAGTACAAAGACTCCTTCAAACAAATCCCTTTGGGGACAACAATGTGACTAATACAACAACAAATCAAAGACATAATTGTGAAACTGTTCTCTCACGGGCAAAGACTAGCCATGCTGGCAGTAAACGTTTGACTTGATGAGTCCCTTCACTGATCCGTAATCAATCCGCATGCATCAATATGTTTTTTTAAACAACATTCACTTGATAAGAACCTCTATTGCCCTCCGAACAAACACATCCGAACAAGGTGAAGCATGAAAACAAATGTCTGCTAGGCAGGAACACGAGTCACAGCACTGGGAGAATCAGTGCTCAACAGTTTCAATGCAGTACCATGATGAGTGGGGGCGAAGCGGCCCCGGGTTTCTCTCAGGATAAAGAATCCCTTTCTATATTAGCTTTCTCCCTCCTCAGCTCTTTTCTTAAGACTTCGAAGGAAAAATAAACAATTACCTGGTTGGCGTCGGCAACCGTGTCAGAATAATATTTAGCATAGTGTTATTTAACTTGACAACCACATTGAGAATGGCTCAAATCAGATGTGAGGGAGAGAGGAAAGTGGTTAAAAGAGAACATGACGGAGTCACCTTAAAAGGGAATCGTGACAAACGGTCGACTTCTGTTTGAGATGGTGTGAGGACTGCTGTTACTTTCTTCCATAGTTAAATTTGCTGAGACATGTTCAGGCAGTGATAACCGAATAGATTTTAAACACTGTCCTCTCAATTAACCAAGATAAGAAATTCTTCCGTCGTAGCTTTTATACTTATTGAACTGCAAATATAAACACATTTTCCCAGGAAAAAAAAAAAAAAACTTTACAAAGAGGCACTTAATTGCACTTGACACAATATGCTCAGGACCTTGAAAGATGGACCAACTTGTGGGCTAAATCCTCAGCTGAATCTGAAGAACATCACACACAGAAAACACTTGCGTTATCCAAAGTTAATGAACTGGTGAAAGAGGATGTTTTCCTTTTCAAAACACATGACCGAACATAATACAGGAGCCCAGAAAAGACACAAGCTTTGAGGATAAACACTGCTGCCGCACGCATAATTCTGCTACTTCATTAAACACTGCTTAACCAGCTGCTCTGGGTATTAGATCGCAAGACTGATACTAGAAAATTCCAAATTCGTATTTGTTTTCGGCTTAAATCTCAGTCCTTCTGATGGCTTTGGTTCCCTCGTTGTGTGTCTTGCAGAGACGCTCGTATGAAACCGACTTGGCTGTAAGAAAACTGGTTCTTTGTGTGATGCACCTCCTATCTGGAGAGCACAATCAGAGCAAAATATTTGTGTTCTTAACGAAATATTTCCCTGCTGAAAAACTAGTTATGTACATTGGCACTTCTCGCTCCAAAGGCATGGCCTTGCTTTGTTACCAGCTCTTTTCTTGCTCTAAGTGGAACAGCCAGTGAGTAGGAAGACAAACACACGCTCACAAAAAAAAACAAAAAAACCCAACACAGTTCTAGCATAGCAACTCATGGTCCGGATACATGGAGGAGTGCTTTGTGAGATTTTAGGCACACAGAAGGGGCCACAGCGAGGCCAACACTGACAAATAACAGATGAGACAAAAGACCATGTGCTATAAACAAACACAGAAGGAAAACCACAGAAAGATGCCTGTTGACACAATCAGAGAGAGGCCTAGAAAGCTGAGCCTAACTGCCTCACGTCTCTGCTGCTGTCTAATGGCACAGCCATATTACGGCTCCACAGATTAAAGGGCAGGGGGGAAAAAGTAAAAGATACTAATAATCTAATTACAAAATCATAGAAACTCATTCATGAATGTATAAAAAATACATATGTAAACTGATTACCGTTAAACATCCCACCCGTTCCCCTAAAATGGTAATAAAAACTAAAAATCATAATGCATAATGAGTACAAAATATTTGAATTTTTTTTGTTTTGTTTAGAAGTACACTGACACACAAACGAACTGCGGTTGGACACGAACACTGACCTCAGAGGAATGTCCACCAATCAAAACACTTAAGGCAGCCAAAGGTCAAAGGCCACACTGATACTTTCCTTTGGTACGTGTGTTAAAGTCGACGGCGTCACCACTTTGGCGTGCTGACATATTTTGCACTACATCTGGCGGCGCCCTAATCTCACTGGTTAAGTGCTTACATTTGGTTTGGTACAAAATGCATCTGTGCTTTTAGTCAATACAAAAAAATGCATAGTTATTATTATTTCAATCTAAGGAATTAGGCTCTCACAGGCAAAAGTCTAGTATTATTAAAGTGCATGTCACTGACACAACAGCATCACACAAATGCAGGTAGTATCAATGTGTAAAATGATTGTACTAATCATTCTGCCTGTTCCCGTGAACAAGACGCGGACAGAAATACTGGACAGTACCCTTCTTCAGAACACAACAACAAACTTCATATATAAATACTCCAGATAGGCTCAATGGCTCTATCAGGAGTGAACACTGAACCTCATGTATCTGAGACATCCCTTTTTTTTTCTTGTTGGCACTTCAGGTAAAACTATGGCTTTTTTAATATACTATGTATTTATACTATATGGCAACGTGAACATTTTGAACAGTCTTAATTCAGCTGAAGCTGAAAAGAGGGTAAACGACCACTGAAACCTGGGCTGCTGAGGCACAGAGAAATACTGGTCTCCATCATGGACGGTTTTGGGACGGCCTGGAGGTCTGGAGGCGTCTACCATCGCCCGCTGATGCTGGCCATGTCCGCGTGGAACTGACGGGAGAGGCGGCCGCTCGCTCCCCCTTCCAGGAAGGAGGATCTGATGGGTGGCTCAAATAACTTCCTCCGGTTTTTGTTTAGTTCTGTTTAAAAAAAAGAAAAAAGAAAAAGAGCACCACAAAACACTGGTGGTCACAAAGGTGATACAAACATGGTTTTTGATGTTAACGTTCTCCCTGTGTTGTTTTGGGAGCTGCAGTGAATCAAAGGAAAAGAAATAAACACAACCAGAGAAGAACGTTAACATTGCTTTTTCTCCTCCATTCATCGAGGACGACAAGAAAATTGGATTCAAATCGCTGCAGGATTTCTCAGATCAACAAAAGTCCTCATTGTGTCCATCTGGTTTTACACAGCAGTTTGGACAAAATGTCTTCATAAAAACGTCAGAAGCACGCTCTGGAATCTCTGAGTTATTCATATGATAGCCGCCTTCTGTCGCTGCCAGCATAAACCTTCAGTCTGATTACTGGAGACAGGCGGCTCGCTCGCGCAGCTCTTTTTACTGGCAGACTTGCAGGAAGCTAAAACCTGGATTACCTTGACCGGTGTTCTATCTCCTTATAATGAGCGGCGAAAACACAGAAAGACAAAGAGACAGACAGAGGTGTGCACGTTCCTCTTTTGGAGCTCTACAGTCCATCAGCAGAGATGAAAGCTGACCTGTTCTTGGCTGAGGCGTCAGAAAGCAAAGCTAATTCTGGCCTTGGATCCCTCTGCTTCCTTAATAATCAGAGCACCGGCCTCGCCATTTCCCCTCGTTACTCTCACTGTCAACCCTGGCTCCGGTCTGACATTTCAGTCATAAAACCCATGGCAGGAAGCTCGCGATCCCAACACGAGCATGAATAACTTGCGCGGCCTAACAACTCCAGCTATTACAATGTCCAAAATATGACATCAGTAATGAAGCGTGACACCCACAACATTCACATTAGATCCAGTGCAACAACGGGACAGAGTCTACATCAGCATCAGGGAGGCAGCTGGAGCAACTGGAGAAGCACCAACACGCTCATCTGAGAGGAATGCGTCTTAGACCCATTTACTCCTGCTGGTGCAAACTACTGTAACATGTTTTTTTTTTGTTTTTTTTTAATCATTACAAGATAAATAAATTACAACTGTACTGTCTGGACTTCTCTACTAGCCACCTATAGCTTTCACTTCCAGTGGCTGACGGTGGGGATGACCTGTCAGCTGTCTTCTGCACAGCTGGGCTCCACTCGGGCGGCTTGTTGCAGCGACAGACAAAGTAGGAAACAGTAATGAAACACAGAAGACAATCTGTGCGAGCGGGCGCAGCAGGACTGAGCTCGCCAGGACAGAGGCGGCCGTATGTGGGCGTTCTGCTTTTGCGGCAGACGGGGCGAAGGGCGACATGAAAAGTACAATGCCACAAAGGCGTGCTCTTCTTCGTTCGTACCTGAGATGGCGAGCAGCATTTTCCTGCGGGCTCCAAAGGTGGTGATGCCCAGCTCCTTCAGGTCCTGGTCTGTGAGAGTCAGGAATGTCTGGAGGTCAATCTGAAAGCAGCAATCAGTCCACTTAACACGACTATCCTCACAATTCAGCAGCTTCTACCAATAAGAGATCTTGAACCATAAACGTGACAAAAAGTACTTTTTACAGCTGATGACCTCTACATGCCCTCCTCCAACACGCTTCACCAGCAAGGGAGCAACAAAAGTTGGCAAACCCGTTCCCTCACATTTCCCTCAGTTTCCCCACTTTCCTTCCTTGTTGCATATACAAGAAACATTAAAAAGACACTATAATGCAACTTACTGCACTGTGGACATTTCACTTAATTTAATTTCAACATACTTCGGAGGCCAGAGGAAGAGTAAATATTTTTTCATGTACAGCTCATGGCTTTAGTTTCAGCCATGCTAGCCTCAACAGTTTGAGCTAATCAGCATGCTAACATGCTCACAGCGATCATGCTAACGTGGATATTTAACAGGTAAAATGCACCAGGCTCATCATCGTAGTTAGCTTGCAAACATTTGCTGAGTACAGATGAGGTGGATGGCATTGCCATTAGTTTTGCAGGTGTTTGGTTACAAACTTAAGTGATGATAATTACCGGGACAAATGAAAAGTTAAGGCATCAAAGTGATTAGAATTTAACCTCTAGGGTCCTTTAATGTCTGCAGCAAAGCTCATGGCAATTTTTTGACTAGTTCAATTACTACGCGACGATTCAACACTGGGCAGACTGACAGACACGCTCGCTGCTGGCGTGGATAAAGAGTGGAATTACTTTGCAATTTTCGCAAATGTCCATGCGTGTCCTCAGGTCGACCGTCCCACAGTTAAAATCATAACGCTACCTCTTGTTGCTGGAAGACGTCTGTGTACTTCCCCAGGCCCAGCTTGCTGAACAGCTCAGGCAGGTCTGAGCCTTTCAGAGACGAGTTCAGGCTGCAGCCGTTGCTGCCAGTTACTGAAGAGATGCAGTCCATGTAGTTGCTGCTGCTGAGGTAATGCTCTGCAGCTGTCCATTAAAGGATTACAGGAAAATGAAAAAAGAAAAACACACAATTATGATCATTTTGAAGTAAGCATAATAATCCATTTGCCAGCTATCACAGATGCTGCAACAAATGCAGACATCAGAAGACTTAATGTGCTACCAATTAAAAATAATTAGACCAATAAAGCTCCTGTTTCAGCTAGCTAGCTAGGACAGCATTAGAGGCAGATTAAATGGAAGATAGCTGAAGTTCCATCTCTGAACTTTGAAGTGAGTGTGGAGTTAAGGGTGCTCACACACCTTTGAATGTAAGGTGTTTTCTGAAGTGTATGGTGTGTGGTATGCATTTAATGCTTCTTAAACACCAAATCAAATGAAAAATGTGACCTCCTCTCTGCGATCTTTGGAGTCCTTTTGTGAAGTTATTTCACCATCATCAGTAAACTGTTGTTGTGTTTGTTCATATGTCGTTGCATAGATATTACAAAACTGCGCTCAACTGACCAGATTTGTTCTGCTTCCTCTTCGGGCTGCTGACAGCAGAGGGGAACTCGGCGTGACTCGGCAGTCCATTACCGGTACCGTTCCTCTCTCGCCAGTTGTCTGAGTCACTGCCGTTCCCGACGCCTTCCCGGCTGCTGGATCGAGACAAGGACAGCGGGGAACCCTGAGAGGAAATAACAAACATTTAACAAGGAGTTCTGAATGCCGGCTCAGCACTGAGAGACAACACTACGTCTCAATACATGGTACAAAAACACTTACCTACCTACCATTGTACATGGAGAGACAAATAAAATCTGCCATATTATGCACATAATGACAGCAAATGCCACCATGGCTGAAGTATCAACAAACACTGACGCCTTCTATGTCTGACCTCGTAGGTGGTGCTCATGCTGGGCTTGTATGGAACATGATTGGCTCTCCGAAGCTCCTTGATGGTCTCTGCTGGCATGGACTTTGAGAAGCCCAGACCACTCCAAGTGTTGGTAGGGGTCCGCACCTCGGTCACCACAGGCTTCTTTAGCATAGCTGTGAGGATACAGACATACAGCGAAGCACACATACATCTGAACGGAGATAATGCAAAATAACACTTCTAGTTACAACTGCATACAATTTCCTTTTTTAATCACATGATTGTCGTTCATGTTCCTCTTAAGTTAAAGTTAGATGAAACTAGTTTTACATGCTGATTACATGTTCGGTGTCGACTTGTTTTAGCACTTTCTATAGCAGCAGCATGTGCAGGGTTTAATATACATCTTTGGAAGCCTGAATCTGAGCTACATATTTCTATATAAAGTTTTGCGTGTTTGAATTTCCCTTGAATTTGTAATTACGGCGCCACCACAGACTCAGTGGCAGATTCAGAGCTGTGGGTTCCGTATTTTGGCCATTACTAAAACGTCTTCCTACAGCGATAAATGCCTGCAAAACGGAAACTGAGTCCTCTTTTGAAGACACATACAGTAACTATTGATGAACTTACAGGCAGATGTGATCTTTAGATGAAGTAGCAGTATGTGTTTAGAAAGGCTGAATTATGAGCTACATCCACACTACTAATGGCACTGCAGTATTTGACACTTACCTTTGGTTGCCAGCAGCTTTTTCTGTTCGTAGTCAAATGCCTGAAAGGAGAGCAGACAGTTTTATTCCTTTATTGCTTAAAAGCCCCAAACTGTGTCTTCTGTGTGTGTGCGTGTGTACCTGCATGTTGGCGAAGGAGGTCTGCGGTGCCAGTCTGATTCTCTCCCTCTCGTTCTGCTGCGCCGCCCTCTCAGCCGCCCGCTCGCTACCCGGTGCCCTCTTATCCGCCACAGGACTGTCTGATGAGCTGGACTCGGCGTCCGAGAGAAGACAGTCAGAGCTGTTGGGATTACACAGAAATACAGAGCCGTGAGCGAAGGAAACCAAGCTTTTAAAAAAGTACAGAGCCACAAGGCATTGCATAACCTTCACCTCATCATTATCGCTGAGGCTGTTAATGTTCCAGGCTCACCAGGTTTGACTGCATACGTACAGTAAGCTTTTATTGTGAAGAAACAGTTGGTTACTCTTAGAAGAATGCTGTCCAGGGTGAGCATGTATAACCCAGCCCGTATGGCAACAGACACCAGCACTAAATCTCCATATGGGACAAAACGAGAATCTCTGTCACTTTCCACTTGTCCAATTTTTAAGAATAAAATCTGTACATTTGGGTTCGATTCAATGAAATGCAGCTTCATCCCAGCATTTCTGTGGCTGTCACTTTGTCCATGTGCGAAGGATTTTCAAGAGCGCTGCCAAACTTTAACAGCATGAGTTGTAAATGATCTCAGAAGGGATGCTAAACAGCAACGAGGCGAGCTGTAAACAGATTCACGCTCACTGTAGATGGGAGTTCTTGGTGCCCTGCAGGAGCTCCACAGCCTGTCGCTTCCCTGATGACGTCTTGCACGAAGCCAGCATCTGTTTCAGCTCGCTCCCATTGGCTGAGTGAGAGGGGCTTCTGGGCATGCCCACTTCCACAAATGTGTCAGAGCCTGCAGGAACAAACACATATTATCAATATCCTTTTCATTTCTTTCAAGTTAATTGGAAAATAGGCAATATTCCCCAAACCATAACTGAATTATTTCATAGTCCAGCTCTTTCTTTTTAAATCCGTGCCATGCAGAGTCTGTCTGACTGGGTCACTCAGTCTAAAGCAGTGTGTGCAGGCTGGTGGGTGTGTGTGTGTCTACTATGTGTGCATGTGTTAGCGTCTGACAAGCCTCAGCTGAATCCTGGATTAATTAAAATCACAGCAGCTGCAATTATAGAGCGGTTTTCCCCCTGCTACTCTACTTTCAGCCTGACAGGAACCTGCTCTGTGTAAAAGGATGCGCACGTGTGTGACTGTATGTATGCATGTGTATAATCAAGCATATCTGGATGTGCATGGTGTCCTGTAAAGTGTAAAATAATATGATGTCAGTCAATCTAATGAAACTCTCTGGGGTCTAATGTTTGAACAAACTCCTTGCTCTCCCACCTTCGAGTTGAGTCAGACTGGGCGAGCCAGTCCAAACACATTCTGGGACACAGGAGGAGGTAAGGGAGGAAGAGGAAACCTTACTGGGATGCACCACGTTGGGGGAGGACCAGCTCAGAAAACAGTGGGGAAAACCGAGACGCGTGAGAGTGAAAGTTTGAGGGGAAAAACCACGAGTGTAAGACACAGAGGAAATAAGGGCCTTTCTGAACCGCTAGGAGACCAGCAGTTAATCTGTCTCCGTTCCAACACAATAAACACAGTGAGAGGGAGTATGAGGTTAGGAGGATAGTATAGAGAAATAGAAATAAGTACATTCAAGGCATTTTTTCCGTTTTCCGTGCGTTTAAGGGTTACATAAATCTCAAGTGGAAAAGCTTAAATTGGACATTTATGTTACGTCTGCAAGGCCGAGCCGCCGGCAGCGTCGAGAATGTTAACAGCTCAAAAATTCTGTCTGTCCAAGGTTACAATCACACATAAATCGAAAAGAATTTAAATGTGTCTTTAGCATAACATAAGCCACAAGAGGACAAGACTCCTGCTATAAGCAGACCTTCACAAAGCCAATTGAAAGTTAGATTTTAAATAAACACTGATTATAACTTCCTTAAAAAATACAAGGCCAAAGAAAATACTTGAGAAAAGAAGAAATAATCTTAGATTAGGCTTTACTTTAAGTGTCAACGGGTCCGCCAAAGAGCCGGGAACACAGAGTGAAATATACTGCTGGTCACGAGGTTAGATACACATTGCAGGTGGGTGCTCTAATGGCCTAATAACTTGTAAATTTGAACAGCATGGGCTTGATATTTTCAATTGGATGTGATTAGCAGATAAGATATGATATGCGGGTGCCTCCACCGATCTTTGCATTCTTCAGAGCTTAATGTGCTCTGAATAAACTGAAAACAGATGCACACACGATGGTCTCCATACATTATTGAACATGTTTAACACGTTTTTCAGTCTTAACATCCTGCAGAGAGAATTTTCAGGCTGCATGTGGGCCTTCGCAACATGGGCAGATGATGCAATTTACATCATGCTAACCCACTATGTGGCCAGATAGACTTTAATTTGACCTTTAAGCACAGACAATGTCACAACCCTCCTTTTAGCTTTCTGGCCTGATAAAGAATAAGTTACTTTTCATTGTAAAATAAGCGCAATGATGCATGATTTTGCAGAAAATACTGTTGCTCAGCCACTGAAAAATGCACATTTAGTGCTGACAAGGACGTTTTGCACAACAAGTTTCTTTGAGTTATTGAAGAGGAATACCTTCATCTGGGCTGGACTTGCTGGACAGCGGTTCTGATGGATTGTGTCCACTGGCCTCCTGGACCGAGTCACACGGGGCTGGACTCAGAACAGTTTCTGCAAGTGACGCAGTAGCTATCCTTCCATAGACTGAGCCTGGATGCTGTACACACACACACACACACACACACACACACACACACACACACACACACACACACACACACACACACACACACACACACACACACACACACACACACACACACAGCAAAATACATACATGACAAGTGAAGTTTACCGAACAAGACAGTTTGAGTGAACTCAAAGGAAAGCAGCACACAGCACAGAAATGGGCCAACCTTGACATGTCCATTGAGAGTGCAGGGGCCCTTGGTGCAGTCAGGGACCCCGTTGGGCTGCTTGTCTATGGGGGCGAGGCCGGGCGGAGGGGACGGTGTACTCTGTGTGTAACCCTGCACGCCGGACAGCAGGATGCTACTCAGGGTGGCCTGGGTGGCCGGGTGCAGCATCAGCTGAGATGAGAAGCCTGGAAACAGAAGCGGTGTAAAAAGCAGCATCAGCAATTCTGAACTTTTCAGTAGTTTCAGTAGTAAACATGTGGAGAATTATCCTCCAGACCTGCGGGCTTCTGTCTGTTTGTCTGTCCCTTTGAAAAGGATAAAAATTGATGCAGCAGAACGAGACAAATTGTTTTTTGTTTTTTTTTAAGTCCATGTTGTCTTCTTCCTGGTCAAAACCTGGTGCCTACAGCACCCACAATGCAACTTCACCCCTGATAGTTTGGTTGCCGATTTGGATGTGTTATGCTAGTAGCAGCTAGCCTCAAGCAGAGATGAGGAGTGGGCTACAGAGGTCTGATAGGATCACTTCTTTTTGGCTCCACACCCCCAGATATTTGCAGTTTTCAGACCTGTAAACGCTTTATTATGTGTAAAATCAGCACAGTTCATGTTTAACTTGAACGTAAATGACGTAGAGCACAAACTCGCTCCATGCATACATTTATTTTTTTCTTCAAAAACATAAATTGAAAGAGATCTTTGAGAGCAGACACTGGCTATTATACCAACCTTGGGTGCTGGTGAGTGAACTGGGCCAGAGGGAGGGGGAGGGTGTGGGGGTGCTGGGGCTCGGGGTCTGCAGGGGGCTCATGGAGGAGTTTAGGCTGTTGAGGACGGCGTTTGGGGCAGCAGAGTTGGTGAGGGAGTGGGGTGCCGTCGCACCCAGGAAACCTGAGCAGAGCGGAAAGGAGGGGGGGGACAGGAGATGAACAGGTCAGCGGCGGTCCTGTGAAAGCGCACGGCCATTTTTCGAGCTAATCACATGCTACACTAAGGCCCCACAAAAAATCTTGGTCTTCCAGCTATTTAACTGGAATTCTGTCAAACTGTCATCAACCAGGCAGCAAATGAGAGGAAGAATTTCTTAAATTTCTACAAGGTCACGGATGTTAAAGTACATATCTAGTGTGTCCTCATACCCAATAAAACCATGTTATTGAGAGCACCAACAATGTGGTGCTTGGTGTCTTAACCCAAAGACAGTGTATGAAAACAGAAAGAAGCAGGTCTGTGGCTTTAACAAGGGGCTAGTTTGGCTCCAGGAATAAGGCCAGGGATTCTTCTGGCAGACTGGCCTGTAATCTGAGGAAGACAAGCATGTAGCAATTACTAAAGGCCAGGATGTGGCCGTCCACAGCTTCACCCCCGGGCCCCTGGGCTTAAAAGAGACGGCAAGAAAACATTTCTACTGTACTGGGACTTCAAGGCATATTGTTTTGTTTTGTGACCAATCTTTTAAATCTCATTTTCTAATCTCATTCGGTGGGGGCTCAAGCATCTGTTAATTAAAGACACACATGTGCTTTCATCAAAAAAGGACAAACATCTGAAATCTCTGTGCTTGACTATTTAAAATCAAAAATGTACAATTCATTTCCAATCCAATATCAGTGCTCACCTACCCCATAGGTCCTGTGTAACTCCACGGCAGCAGAAAATAAACAAACACATTGTGGATATAGTTATACTATGGTCACATTCCTCCTCTCTCAATATCATTGTCTAAGTAATATAACATAGATTTGGTGTGGTTACCATGCTATGACATCGATACACACAACAGACTGCATTTCTATCTGACCACATATTACAGATAAACTGTGATGGATCTACTGCCAGAATGCGCTCAGAGCCATGAGCCACTTCCTGTCAGCTTATTCCACTATCTGCTTTTCCTACTGCCGCTGATGCATTACTCACGTCCCCATTTCCACGTTTGCAACGTCTGAACCCAAAAAAAATGATAAGCAAAAGCAGATAACCGAGCCTAAATATTTATCCCATAATACTACTCTCGCTAGAATCAATTAGAAGTCACCCTCGGAGACAAAAAAAAATCCCGACATCTGTTCCAAGCCGAACTCTGTGCCTCCATGTTGAGGTCAGCGCTGCAGAAAAACAAACTCCTACACGATTCTAACCATTCATCATCCTATGATTCATAAGCTCACGATCCATTCAAAGCGGCGCGACTAAATTCGTATTGAGGTTATTTTCTGATGGTTCGCTGCTCAAAGATTTGTACATGCGGGACCCATTTCTTGGCAGCAGATTCAGCTGTGCAGACAAACAACTCCTACTGTACAGTGCCTATAGAGATGATGGTGCCATGACTCACTGGCTGTTTGTGTGGATGTTTAGAGGACATTTAAATCCGGTTTTAAAAACACTTGCACTCAATGATTCAGTTAACCAGGTAATAACAGGCTTTCAGGAGATCTGGGTCAGATATATCTTCATTGTGTGTGATTGGTACAGATGTGAATGATGTTGATGCATGAGTACATTTATTCTTCTACAAAGACTTTAATCTCTAATGCATTTCGTGCAAGGCACAAACAGGGTTGCTTCTTATCTTTGCCGGCAAATTTATTGTTCCCCTCGCATCACGGAGAATGAAAAGACAACTAACACAAGTAGCGCTTTCTTAACAAGTCAGCCAGTGTCATTACCCAGATTGCTCAGCCCCAGGCCAGCTGAGGCCAGGATGTCCAGGCCGACGGGGCAGATGAGGGACGGGGACGGGCCGTTGCTTGCGGGATTCAACCCCACAGAGGGCGAGGAGGACGACACCCCGTTGCTCTCCAGACCCAAGAGGAATTTTCGAGCTTCGTACATGTTCACTGCGTTCCTCTCCACGCTCTTCACTATCACGGACTGAGAGTTTGAGGGAGGAGGACGAGAGAAGAGAAGGCAAAAAGAAGAAGGGGAGAAGGCATGAGAGAGGGGCAGAGGAGGAAAGGCAGGGGAGGAGAACGTTAGCACCAGAGATAGGGAACGAAAGGGAGGATGAGGGGGAGACGAACATAAAAAGGGAGGAAGGAAGAGAGAATTAAGGGTAGATTAGAAGGATAAACATTGAGGCAGTGTGGGAGAGAGAGGGAGACATGAGAAAAAGTCTGAGAAACAGCGTTTCTTAATCAATTGCATAACACACCATATCTCGCTCATTGATACCAGTGAAGAACATATGAGGCAATATCACTCAGTGAATGTTATACAGCACCACGAGGCACTGAAGCAACACGAATCATCAACAGGAAAGATTTTAAATGAGTGACTTTTACATTTTCCACATCACCAGGAAGCCTGCCTGTCGAAACCAACAATCACGTCCTGGCTCTTTGTGTCGTTACCAGTGTTGAGGTTTTGAAAAATGGATTCCAATCACGATCAGTCTCACGCACACGCAGAAACACACACACACACACTCTCCTTCATGGGTCTGCCAAAGCGCCGGGAACGCAGAGGCACAGCATTTGGACGGGCCTTTTGGATTACTGCTGTCACCTCGTTAAAATGTTTAAGTGAAGGGTTCTTAAGAGGATCTGGGCTGGGTCACTGTTTACACTGGCACCACCGCACTGGTCCCCACAAGCCTGTCTGGGTTGGGCACTGAGCCCTGGCTCGGGGTGGGACGTGGGCACCTCAAAGAGACAGTCAGCAACGGGCCAAGTGGTGAAATGTGATTAGGAATATTATATGTTGTAGAACAGTAGAGCATGGGTAACATCAGAGGTTGGCTTTGGGTAGAACACAGGTGCGCACCGCAGTTACTGTAAGAGGCTGCAAATCACAAAATAATATGGAAATAAACAACATAATTCACCAATTTACTTTAAGCACGTGTAAATCAAGCCAGTCGCTTCTTTAGCTGGAATATTTGAAGCATAATAAAAAGACCGAGTGTTCCTGTCCATCAGGTGAAACATGCATGGTGGGCTGCGTGCAGAGCGCCTGCCCGCTGTGGCAGACGTCGATTTGCCAGAACTCCTCTCAGTGTTGGTATGGCACGATTCCCCTCGGTGGAAGGTTCCAGATTCACTTTTTATACTTGATGGAATAGTGATGAAATGTGACATGGCAATCTATAATTTATTCCAATCTCATGCAGTGACATTTGACGAAGCGTAACTCTCAAATGGAACAGTGGCTCATCTGTTTCTTGGTAGTCTTTTTTTTTTTCCCCTAAGTCTGACACAGCATTCGAGCAAGTCAGACAGCGGCCGTTTTTCTCAGGGTGAAAACTTTGATATGTTTCCTTTTAAACTTTATGGTTTCGTGGAGGTTTAGGTTTATTGGCAGGGCCATTCTGTGCTGCAACAATGTCCCTTAACACTGAGATTACCTCCAGCAGATACAGGTGCCAAAGCAGTGCAAATGCACTTACTAGCACCAGAATAGGCCCATTTGGTGGCTTGAGCTAAAAGCTAATGTTAACATGCTCACAGTGATAACTTGCTGGTGTACTGTGTTATCATGCTAACATTTGCTAATTGGCACTACATTCAAAGTTGTGGTTGATGGGAATGTCATTTGTTTTGCAGGTAAACCAAAGGACTGTGTCACTGCTAATGAGTTCTGTATATTTCAAAGGCCCGTCTAGAAACAGGCAAGCTAACTCAGGCTAGAAATGCTGCGTGTGTAGCGTTGGTGTGCTCTTGTCTCTACAGAAATAAACATGAACTCAATGAAATAAATAGCATGATGAGGCTAGATGAAACGTCAGGTGATCACCAATTAGATCCAATGCATCCTCAGGGGAACATTAATGTCTGTGCCAAATCTTACGGCAATCCACCTGATAGATGTTCAGATATGAAAACCACTGCCCAACCAGCTGACGTTGCGTGCTGTGAGAGTGTAAGCCTGGTGTCATACCTTGCTGGGCTGTTTTGGCTTTGGTTTGATGCTGATGAAGACGTCCAGCTGCTCCATGAGTGCTGTGATACACTGGGGCTCCACCTCAATGTCCTCTTTAATGTCAAACATTAATACCAGCGGCAAGCAGCCCTGCGGAGCACACACAAAATAAAAGTTTTCTCATGCAGCTGCAGATGAATATCTCTCAGAGCCATCTCTGTCCCTATATTACAGACTGTCTCTCAAAACAGTAGTAAATTTCCCTTTATACTACACCATTTGTAGACCTACATGTTAGCCATACCAATAAATAGAAGAATCACTGCTGGATCCATCCCACACAGAGCTTGGGAAATTCCGCCAAGAGCAATCTGTTTTGCATGATCACCACCACAAGCGCCACAGACATCTATATTTTGGGCCGAGTGCTGGACAGCACTCCTATTGTGAGTGGGTGTAATTAGCAGCAGAGTATAGAGCCAGGCTGGCTCTGACAGGGGCTGAGATTGGAGCTGTAATCTACAGTCTGGCTGGAAGAGGCCAAATCCCACAGCACACTACAGAGAGCAGGAGTCGTCTCCTCACTCCTGTATGCCCACTCTTGGCTTCCACTTTCAGAGAGAATACCCCAGTCCTCTTTTCCTCATCCCTTCTTTCTCAACCTCCTCTCCCGCTTCCCGTCTGCAACTCTAACTCCTCTCTCATGAGTCGTTTTTCACTCTCTCGCTCAGACAGACAGTGACAGGCTCCTTCTTGTGTGTCCACACCGAGAGAAAGTCATGTTTAGTCACTGCAACAACTCTGGCATTTGCTAAATGTCTTCGGGGCCAAATGGGAGACCGCAGACAAAGAGAAGGCAGCTCTGGCAGAATTATTGCCCCACATTATGGATCTCCACACACAGAGCCAAAGCTGTTTACGCCCGAGATGTCTTCTACGCACCAGCTCAGCAGAAGCTTTTAGCCAACGGTAATTAAAGAGCCATCACTTTTACACATTTTTGAAACAGACATCTGATTATATTCCTAAGTAATTCAGATAAGGGTAGCCTCAGCGGTCACAGGCAACACAACAAGAATGACCACAGAGCATTTTTAACCGACAGAAATTTAAATGTGAGGCGCTTCCTCCTGATCCAAAAGCTAATGGTAATGTGCCGACCTCTGAATTACAGACAGGGCTGAAATTGAAATCCACCAAAACCTACTGCGCATGCAAGCCAAACCAGTACCATTAACACCAATAAGGATCATCTGCATACAGTCAGGACATTCAGAACTCAAGCCAAGCTGACGCAAAAGTGTGTGTCCATCTCACATGCAGGTATGTGGCTATAAATCACGCAGGACAACCTTGAGTCGGCTTCAGATTGTTGTATAACTGGACATTTCAGCAGCATGAGCAGAGCCAAGCAAACCTCTCCCAAGGCTATTCAAAACCCCCAAAGGCAATCATGGTTTAGTTCTTAAAACCCATCTCAAAACCCACGCATCATTCACACATACCATGATGATGTTAGTGAAACAATGACATCCATTATTGCTACCACACAGCATGTCAAATCTGTCTATGTAAGGGATATGCTGCCAATGCCATCCCTTCACCACAAAAACAAAGCTTAATAGTTTAAAGCCGACCTCTTCAACCAGCAGATGCCAATAAGCAAAACACACACAGGGTACACACCATGAGGTACTGCCGTGCCAGGCAGACCGATTCAATGGTGCCCTGAATGTAGACTGTGGATTTCTTCTGGGGGCCGTTGGGGTCCGGGAAGTGGATCTGGGCTCCCGTCCTCTGGGTGATGTGCTTGATGTTGCTGCCGTTGCGGCCCTTCATGAAGAGGTGGTGCTGGGGTGCGATGTCCAGGTGGGTTGTGACTGAGATGGTGCTTGCCAGGCTACCAGCCAGGTGCTCCAACAGCAGAGCCGTACCCCTCTGGAGGAACGAGGAAATGGAAAAAATACATGAATTTGATGATTTTAATATTCAAACAAGAGTCTACATTAATTCTAGTGACTCTGTGAAACTATTGCCAACATGCTAACATGCTAACAAAGGTGTCATGTTAAACATATTCACATCTCAGTTTAGCATGTTAACATTAGCCAATTAGCTGAGGCTGAGGAGAATGTTATTAGATTGCATGTGTTTGGACAAAATTTGGCCTGATGGTGGCGCTGGATGAAAAGTCGGGAAAAGTTATTACATTTCATGGACATCTATCCAACAGTTGTTGAGCTATTCAAGACATTTTACATGACAACTCAAAGATTCACACTAGCAGGCCTTCAAATGATGACCATTTTCATAATTAATTCACCTGCTGATCATTTTGTGATTAATCATAATGTCTTAAAATTTCTAATTTTGTTCAACCAACAGATCAAAACTCAGAAAATTCAATTTTCTGATATGAAAAAATCAGATAATCCTCTGATTTGAGAAGCTGGAACCAGCAAATGTTTGGGATTTGTACTTGATAAATAATTAGCAAAACTGCTGGAGATAAATCATCTGCCAATTAATTGATTAGACCAGTTAATCAACTTATCTTTTCAGCAGCAATGCCAACATTCATTCTGTATGAGCAGTGCGGAGTATAATGAGTGTAATACAAGCAACTGTAAGAAGAAAGAATATAATGGACAGTTTACTGACTTCTCACACAAATATCAAACATGAGACAGATGAGTTAATGAACAAAGAACACGGATGAAACAATATTTCATTAAGAGCAACGGCCAGATCACGTTACAGACTAATTGTTTAACGAGGAGAGCAGCAGAGCCATGTTGCCCAGAGGAAACACCAGTGTTTTCTATATAACCAGTGGAAACGATGGTATTTTCCACTGCGCCTGCTGGCTGCTCTCATTCCTCGATGTCTCTGCAAAGCCATCACTTGGCCGAGTAAAGTAAGTAATTTCCAGAGTGCAACAGGAATTCACACACTGTGGCCAGCATAACACAACAATCCACAGCGGTTTTGGCAATCCTTGAAGGTGTTCCAAGGGTCTCGCACCACCACATAACATAGCACACATATTCCTCTCATCCTCTCGCCTTAGTCTGGCACGCTTCCCAATCCGGACTGACCCTTCAGACCTACCACACGCTCAGAGGGGGCCATGCCTCGGCATACGTACATATGCACGTACCAACTGTGCGCAAAACGCAGGAAGGTAAAGCAATACACACCAGCGCGCAAATTCAAATTGAATTGCGAAGGCATGCATGAATAATTAAATGCATATATACCAAATGCAGTCGCTGGCAAGATGAATTGTCAACAGAGTCTCAGTATTGGAGAAAAGCAAGTTGTTAGAAGATGAAGAACCACCTTTTAGATGCCAGTTGAGGAAGTGCATGTTTGTGTATCTATATATGTATAAAATGTAGAGAGTGGTAGCACTCTACAATAACAATGGAGCTCAGAAGAGCCTTCTGGACGTCCTGGTGCAGTTGTGGAACAGTCTCTCTCTCTTCGGGGGGGGGGATCTGACCCAGCAGCCGCCCAGTTCAAGCGACCAAACATCTCTCAGCACTCTCTTGCCCCCGTGGTGTTAAAAGTAATGAGGCAGTTTACATGAGAAAAGTGAGGAACGCTGACAGTGTCGGTGGGTTTTGACACAGTAGCTCTGGAAACCTTTTCTTGGTCTGCGGCTCGCTGTGTAAACGGGTGGAGAAGAGTGAGGGTATCAACGCAAATATTGTTACACTGACAGGACTGACGACGAGCGCACGGGCCAGGGTTCAGCTGGTCGTTCGGGCATCTTTCACACTGGCTGCAAGGAGGGCTGGATCTTTAAGACTTTGTCTCTTCATATTTTCAAAGGGAAAATCCAAATTGCTGCAAAATATGAAGATTTACCTCTTTTCTTTATTTGTCTCTAAGTTGAATGTCGTTGGATTTTGGATCATTTATCAGACAAAACACGCAACTTCAAGGTCTGGGAAAATGCTTTTTTCACTATTTAAAAAAAATCATCAGTATAAATGATAACAATTAAAATAAGTGTTAGTTGCAGCTGTTTTAACAAAATAGATTTGGATGACTCTGTTTGCAGCTTTAAGACAGACTTAAATTCATAAATTCAAGGTTGACTTGTGAAGAAAGGCGGGTCATCCAGTAATTTGTGGTTCAATTGCTGACTCCTCCTGTCCACACGGTGTCCTTGAGCAAGACACTGAGCACCAAATTGCTCCAGAAACTGCCTTTCATGTTTCAGCTCTGCTGCCATCAGTGTGTGTGAGAGCGGTGTGTGTGTGAGAGGCAAAATGCAAAGTACTCTGGGTGAAAGCACTACATAAACACAGTCCATGACTTGTAATTTTTGCATTTTATGGTGGCTTTTAGTTTGAAGGCAGCAAATGGAAAAATGTTTACAGCTCAGTTTGATTGCACTGATTTATATGACTCGGCAATACAGAGTTGTGCATTCACATTTAGATGTCTTTGGGGTAAATCTTTAACTTCTATTCAATAACCAAGTAACAGAAAGCACTGATCCTCCCATTCACTCAAGACCGCCCCTCACCTTGACGGCGTTGGCGTTGTTCTGTGAGCCGCGAACCACGCCGGTGGCCCTGTAGAGGCGCGTCGGGGGCTTGAAGGAGACTGTGAGGTTGTACGTCTGCGAGATGTGCTGCACGGTGGGGGAGCTGGGGTCCGACTGCATGATGGCGGGAAGCTCGAAAGACAGCACGAGAGGGAGCAGCTCCTGCAATATGGTGGAACAGAAGGAGAGGAGAGGAGGGAAAAGCAAGCGTCATCATACATATAGCGTCACCGACACATCGTGATGGCTGCTGAAACACTGCAGTTACGTAAAGTTAGATTGCTCATCATTATGCTCCCACTGCTGCTGCGAGAAAATCGGGAAATGAAACATGTCGCACCAGATTCCTTAACAAAATCATAACAGGCACAGTATAGCGGCTTACATCACATAGAGCTGTCGCTCACATTGATCAAGACCATTCGGACCCCAAGTGAAAACACAGAAGTAAAAGGGTGATTTATTTATACAGCGCAGACTTATGTGAACTGACACACAGACATAACAATCCTTCCTTTAGCAGAAGGTGGCAAAAATGGAATCTGTCAGCTAAAATAAATCCAGAGACGTTAATCAAAATGAGGTCAGCAGTGTCAGCAATAAGAGAGACGCCCTTTGTTACAGTGAGTATGCTACAGTGTCGTGGTGGTATCACATGGGAGGACTGATTTAGACATTATGGCTTCGCAGTCTTGCAAGCTACAGTTTAGAAGTGCTGCAAAGCGGGTTCATTCTCAATCATACGTTAATTTCAAGTCGCTGAATCAAACCACAGGAGCTGCTGCGGACATCGGCCCTCGTCGTTTCTATCCCAACAGTCATTCAAACAAAATGCATGCAGACTGGAAGGCCTCGCTTCATGCATACACATATTTATGCATGCATGGGAGGCACACACCCACACAGAGACAAACTGAAGGGAATGTACAAACACACACACACAAAGCAGAGAATGAATGCACGCTCTCTCACACACACACAGTGTTATCCAAACAGTGACTCTTGGGCAGAGGGCCACTATGGTTTTGGCTGCCAGTGAAGGGCAAGCAGCATGAATTGCTCTGACCAAAGAAATGCAACCCTGATCAGTCCCATATGCGCTTGGCCTTACATTTATATCACGTTTCAGCACTCGCTCTCAGAGGTCTCGAGAAATTTAGGTCAGCACTGAGGGAAATGCAAGAGAGGACAAGCAGAGCAGCAGGAGTCAGGCGCTGAATGAAGAATAGGCTGATTTTTATGGTGGAGCTGACCTCAGCTTTTTTCAAGACGTCTACCTGGCAGATATGAGTTTCACATGTATTCAGTCTGAAAGCGCTGTTAGAGAGCCTCAGTTCTCCCGACACCAGCGTGAGACATGAAGAAAAATGAAAATATCTTCGAGGTAAAGCAACTGGCCAGACCTTTCATCACCTGCCCGTCAGCTCCACCTCTGAGCGCTCTGAGAAATCTCCAGAGAATCCATCACCTCAACAACCGAATTGCTACAGACTCAAACAGATCTCCGCCCAAGAAAGGCCTCAGGAACACAGAAGACAAGTCCACTGTCGTACATCTGAACGTTAAAAGGGACGTCACGTCCATCGCTAATGCAAAGAGAAGTCGCAGCCTGGCCACGTCTGGTTTCAGGGGGGCTGGGGGGAGGATGTGGTCTACAGGCCACCCGGGACCAAACACACATCATGCTGTATACTGTTGTGCACTGGCAACAGTGGAACACTTTTTTTTTTTTTTTTTTGGGGGGGGGGGGGGTCAAGAAAGACGAATAAGATCTTCTGCATTTTACAGTGTGGTGTTTTAATATCAGCACAATGCAACCTTGAAAAAATCCCCTCTCACTCTTCTTTATACAATAGATTAAAAGAACATAAAAAACAATAATGTAATATTGTAACAATAATGTAAAAATCATTAGAAATATTCTCTCTCTCATGTATATATATGTAGCCTATTTCATTGGCAAATTAAATCAACAAGGTGCAAATTAGCAACCTTCAGAGGTGTTAGTGGGTGTTTTTTCAACTTTTGGACAGGGGGCTAGCTGCCCAGTCTTTATGCTAAGCTAAGCTAACTGTGTCCTGCATCATGGCTTCATACGGAACAGACAAAAAAAAAAAAGCGTTCAAGAAAGTAAATGGTCCAAAGATGTTGAACTATTCATTTAAAGCAAAACTGGTGCAAACATAATAAATCTGTAATTCAGGAGTAAAACACACAGGTTTGCTCTAAAATTAGACACCTATCTTTTAAAATGAAACCCTGCCATCACAGTGACTCTGGACAAGGTAGTATTTGTTGACAAATGTGTGCAAGTATTGCATTCATGCAGAAATACACTGTATATTATGACTGAATGAGGAGTGAGATGGTTTTTCTGGGATATGTGCTGCTTTCCCTCGATGCATATGAGAAATTTGCTTCAAGGCTAAGTGATGCAGCTCATACATAACTTAAAGCTGCGTATGGAAGGACTGTCTTGTTGTGAGCATTGAGGGTTTCATAGAACAGCATACAAGGTTTTGGGGTATAATGAAATGAGGTGAGCATCAAAAGGTCTGGTTCCACTGAAAGAAGCCAACGTGACTTCAGGGGAAACCTGTCTTCATCCACCCTCGTCATCCCCTGACCGTATATTCTCGGGAAGCCCGAACACTCTTTGTGGTTCTCTGCAGATTATATTGCTACGGCTAGGTCTGGTTCTTCGTTTTTTTTCATCCATAGGAAAAAAGTTGAACTGGGTTGTGGCTGGCTGCTATGAAAACAACCATTAAGCATGGAGAGGTATGGGTATGCATGCATGCCGACATCTGCCAGCACACGCTGCACAAATATCCAGCGTGACCTTCTCCTTCCTCTCTCACTCACTCAGTCATCCTCGCATGCACACACACACACACACACGCTCAGCAGCGTCGGTCAGTCCACAGTGAAGGAACGTGTTCACTGCAGACAACTGCCGCGGTGTGGAAATAAAGCAAGAGTTCAGGGATGTAACACTTCACACGACCACAGAGGTCCTCCGCCCACAGAGCTGAGGCTGGAGGTCGGGCTTCCAGTCAGGCTGAAACTGAAGATGGAGAGGAGGCTAAGAAATGGGCTGGAGATTCCACAGGGGCTGAGGCTCATGCTTGTATTTTACAATTGCTCTTGGGAAGTGGTGAAGGAGTAGGTTAGGAATGGTGCTTGCGGCTTCGAGGAAGTGCTGAAACTGTGCCTGGAGTGCACAATTACCTACTGTAAGCCTGGAGCTCTTCCACTGGTCACATTAGGTAGAGCACTTGGCCGGCTCGAGTCTGATGTTTTGTTCATTGACAAAGTAACGGCTTGGAGTGATGCATGTGGGAGCCAATGAGAAAACAACACCAGGATTTCTGACTAAAACGTGAGCTGGAGGGGGTTAGTCAGGCTTACAATTAATTTCATTAACGAAGACTATGACTAAATACGCTCCTCAGCGACCTTTGTTTCCATGAGTAAGACGACACTGACATCATTACACTGTGACTACATCAACATGCAATACTGTTATTGTGAGCAACAAAAAATAAAAGACTAGAGTGGACTCTAGACATAACTTGCATCAACTATTTTACAGAAAGCTGGTTTAAGTCAACAAAGACAACAACAGGGCTCAGAAGAAAGAACCGAGGTTTAGATATCTGGCCCCATTTTGATTACAGCGAGTGCAATGCTTTATCAGAAGGGAGGCAGTGTGGCCGCAACACATTGAGGCTCACCACAAAGACATGAAGGTAGATTAATGGAACATTAGGCTGATTTTTTAAAGATTTTTTAAGTAGTTCTGACCAATAGAAGAGCAGGAGACGGGCACTCCAAGGGTGCAGTCAGGTTGAAATTTACTCACGTGGTGGAGGAAACAGGAAATAGCATGAGAAGGGTTGTAAACAAACAACTGGACTGGTGTGGCTCGCAGGCTATCAGCACCAGTCCACAAATGAGTTATTTATGCAGGGTTTTATCAAACATTTCAGGCTTTCCTGCATTTAATCTGTGCCGCTGTCCTTGTGCTCGTTCCAGCCGCGCTGCAGCCCTCCTTCGCTGCTGCTTGCATTACTCTGTCCTGCAGTTTTAAAACAAAGGCAGAACCGATCAATACGTCCTGAATGAGAGGCCGATCTCACCTCCTCTCTCAAAGTGGCAGTGGACGTGACGTGACTGAACTCTGCGCAAAGCGAAAGAGGCGCGTCACTTTGCGACCTGAAGGCAAAGGCGTCTCACCTTCTTCCACACAGAGACGGATGGCTGCACCATAACGTGCAAAACTGACAAACACGGCTGCACACGACCTCGGCGAGGTCATCAGGGCCGCGTGCGCAAAAACTGAAGCAGCCATATATTTGGCGAAAAAGTGATGATGCTTTTTCCGCTGTAAAAATTGGTCAGCACTGCAGTCAATCGCAAACTGTCAGACATTCAAGCCGACCGCAATCGTTGTGCTGCTTGTAGGTCAAAACTACAGATTTACAAGCGTGCAGGGAGCGAGTGTTTGGGCGGAGTGTTCCTTTAAAACAAATGTGGCCGAGTTCCAACTTACCCTTATTTTTACTCGCGCTGCCTCCACCCCTCCTGGCTGCCCTGCAATGGACACCTGTTCACAATAAAACATTACATGTAAATCAGTTGGCCGGTTCTACGCCGATCCAAGACAAACAATGGCTCAGATCGTTGCATACAGTTGCACTTAATTTCAATGTTGAAAGCAAGATCGAGAACAATCATGATGCAAACCGCAAAAGTTTAAAGGCCTCCTCTAAACTGGAACCTAATCCCTTTTTGTGACATATTTCCAGTTCATGTTTTATGTTCTTGAACCACATCATTACAGTCACCATGAATGCAACATTGTGATTAGAAATGGCCTCAACAATTAAAGTAATTGACCTTTTAAGTCAACCACAAACATGAGAGGCCAGATTAAGTTCATTTCCATAGAAATGAAAAAGGTGATAAACAGTCTCATTAGATTTCTCCTCTCCTCTTTCCTCTCTTTCATGGTCAACTGCTCACCACTGTGACCCAAACCAAGATCTGATCAGCAGTGTTGCTGCTCCAGAGCAAATAAAAATCCGATTTTGGGAGCAAAATCCTAAAAAAAAAAAAAAGAAAGAAAAAGAAAAAAGAAATGAGTAAGCAAATATGAAGCGGGTCAGTCTGGTTCATCTCTGGCCCCTGTTACTTCCACACAAACAAAACACATGTATTAAAAATATCTGCACACACACACACGTATGGCAGGGTGTGAGCAGCAATAAAACTGGCAAATACCTGCCCTCCTGAATCCTACCTGCTCCAGTGAGAGTGACGTTCACAGTTATCCTTATTTGCTTATCGACACTAAAACACTTGTTCACATCTCAAAGGCTCCACTGCAGTCAGTGAGCCTTTGACAAAAAAGAGACAGCTTAAGGGGTCTCAGGCCTGAAGGAATCGCTTGCGGCTTATCAGCCTATACTTGCATCATCAGAGTAAGACGGCAGAGGGCTGAACAGCCTGAGATACGGAGCACTGCTTTAATGGTCTACACAGAGACCATTGAAAATCAGTCGAGTAGTAACTGACTTTGATACACAGGTGCACTGTGGAGCACCACACAGAGATAAGTATCTAATGCCGGCAGTGCACTTTCCAGGACTCCTCGCTCCACTGTAATGGTAATTACAGCAGGATCCCGTTGCTCTTCCAGTGAGTCCAGACAAAACACACTGGCTTCCTCCGGGTTGGCCAATCAAAACAGCCAACTGGATCAACTCTCTGCAACCTGTTTGGAACCCTAAACCCAACAACCAAAGCTACTACCGGAGAAAACAAGTCGTGAAGGGAGCGACAACAGCAGGCACTCAAGTCAGCAGAATGCAGTATATTTACACTCAAAACATGATCGTGGTGCAATGTTGTGGTTCAAGAGATTAAAGCGAACGATCTGATGAGAGAAACTCTTTGATCGGCCAGCAGTACTCAGCCCGCTCCACCCACTCGATGCCCGTGTACATCTATGCTGTAGCACAACAAACCTGGTTGCTTTTCTCTGCCTGGTTGTTCCTGTTGGAGTCTGGGAAATGGATGTGGCACCCCGTCTCCTCCATCACCCTCTTGATGTTGTTGCCACCTTTGCCAATAACGTGCGAGTGCTCTGTGTGGGAAACGTCCATCTTCAGGGTTACCCTGTTACTCTAATGAGCAGGAAAGAGAGGGTCGGGGGGGGATGTTGATTGAATGCACTATGCACAAATGTGTTTGATACACGCATTTTAAAGGCACTTAATAACAAAGATAGAAATGACCAAAAAAAATACTAAACTATAAATTTCCAGTGCCAAAAATATTGCAGTTGGAACTGTCTTTCCTGCAGTGGCTGCTGGGTAATGAAGCCAGTTCAGTGCAGTCAATGGTGTGCTTGAGGCATGATAGCGTATCTAATATCACCACAGACAGCTTACTGAACTCACCATCATCCCCTGTCAAATCTAATTTGTCTGTTTTTATGGCTATGTGACGTTTTACAGTGCATAAACAAAAAAAGCTGCACTCTCTGGTTCCCTCCCTGCTCCTCTGATTAGAAACGCTGCTGCACTGAAAGGCCAGCGCAGCAGCTGTCCCCGTTTACTCCATCTTCAAGACCAAAAACGTACAATTCCCCCCCTCGTTTAAACACTTTCACATGCTGCAATTATTTAGAAAAGTGGCAAATGAGCAACAAAACATGCAACACTTAAAAAAAAAAGACTGAAATGATCAAATACCTCTGCTGAGTCTCTACCAGAATAAAATGGCATTCGTGACAAAACCATATGAAATGCTACAAACTAAGCCAATCATCTGTTGCTCTTTTGTGTCTGGCTGTTCAAAGTGCATGGATGATTGCCTGCCCCCAGGGGGTGCTACATCGCAGTCGCCCAGGTATGTGATTTTCTTGGGTTGCTATGGCAATGAAGCCTGCAATGCACACACTGCAATCCCCGGCGAAGCTCGGGATGCGAGTATCTAGCGAGATTAGTGCCAAGTTGTACCACGCTGCTGAGCGCAATCTGTCACTTAGACAGCGGGAGAGCGTACATTCAGTCCAACTGGGCGTCAGGAGGGGGTGAGACACAAAGAACAGACAGAGGAGAGGACACGCATGAAGTCCATCTTCAGTGGGATGAAGACGTTTACTGTACCTTTGTGTCAAGGACAGACATAATTCTGTCTTTGGCTTCCCTCACATTCTCCCTCTTCCCGCACACCTTGATGTGTGGATCTGCAAGAAGGGAAAAAAAAAAAGAGAAACATTAAAAGTGGGAGAGGACGAGTGTCTTTAAGGGTGTGAGTGAGTGCAGAGACAGAACGTGAGAGCGGGACACAAGTGAAACCCGTTTAATCAAACATGACACAGCAGTCTGCGTTTGTCAACAAATTACAGCGCGTCAGAGAACAGCTCTGCAACAGTAATTGCTGCTTTGATATCTGCCGAGACTCATTTAAGCCGGCGAGCGACCACACCGCGCGGTGAGGGGGAGGGGGAGGGGGAGGGGGAGGGGGAGGGGTGGTGCAGCTCTGTGGAATTACATTCAGCCAATCCATCAGTCAGAAGAGCCCACAGAAACACTGGAGCTGGAGTGAGCTGTTCTGCTGCAATTTAGCCTTGATAGAAGACAGAGACAGTCATGTGGTGCTTATCGCTTCATTTCCTGAACCTCATTCTGTCAGTCAGTCACTGCAAATCACACAAGAACTCGCTTTTCGGTGTCTTTCTTTGAGATTTTGCTGCACGTGACGCAGTGTGTCAACATGTGCTCTTTATCACCCTGCAGGAGAAACTGTGACATCCTCATTTTAGTGTAAATACCCTCAGTTTGCACAGAGAAGATGCATGTAAATGTCTTCAGAGCCGGAGTAAAGACCTCCTCGGCCATGAAATACTTCAGTTAAAATAACCAAACACTGCAGACCTAAAACCATTCAAAGCTAATGCTTGCGTCTGTGTAGTGTTGGGTAAGCCTACATCTGGCTCTGCCGCAAGCCGGACCCCTGGAGAACGCAAATGTGAAAACACGTGAACGCACGCACGCAGATTGAAATGTGCACACACATGTACTACACACCCATGGTCCATTGGCCCTGTGTTAACTGTACTGAGAAGCAGGAAGTCGGCTAAGCCCCTTCCAGGAATACCCCTCCCCATTCGCAAACTTACAGCATCTCAGATTTACAGCACAGCCTTCAAACAGGACTCACTGAATCAGATTTACTGTCACAAAGTCGCTGGGACCTCAGAGAGCCTCACGGATGCACGTTTAGACTTCGGTGCAGAAATAAAGACACCTCGAGAAAAGATAGTCGGAACATATTTTGTGGTGGGAATGGGGAAGGGTCCCGATTTATAGAATGCTTTGGATGATGTACTACTACGTCACAACTCACAAAAGCCAAACCAAGATGCTCTCTGTGGAGCAGCAAAAAGCAAGGACAGCGCATGATCTCAGTTCTCTTCAGAGAGCGGCTGAACACGGGTTGGCTAGAATGAAGAATTCTGTTCTGACGGAGGGTTCAGCTCTCAGTTTAATGGGAAACGGGAACTGCGTGGATCATACAGTGCTAACAAACCGATTGTCACAGTGGTCAGGCACGCTCAACACACACTACAAGAGGTACTAGATCAAATGAGAGAGTTCACAACAGCTCTCAGAAGGCTCGAGGGGTAAGAACTAAACAAAAACCGAGCTGAGACAGAAAAACAAAACCAAGGAAAACAAAAGGAAAAAGAGCAGAGAGAGCGGTCAGAGACCTATCACAGCCTCGGCGTTGGTTCCAGGAAATTTTCCCATCATACAGCTGCTGCTGTGAACAAAAGAAATCCCTCCACTTCCTCCTGTGCTACCCACTATGACCAGTAGAGGGAGTAGGGTTCTTCCAGTGTCTAACCTGCACAGCACATCTGGCAAACATTAGCCAGCCTAAACGAGTGTTGCAGTTGTGATGTAGAACACCCCCGCATTTTTGAAATGGACTGTGCTGTGTGCTCTTTTTTGATGATTGATTGTGGAATAAAAAAATGAACACTTTAAGTCTCGATTTGGCACACACAACACCTAGAAAAGCAAACAAAAAACAAGAGAAGACTTGCAGCTGCAAAAAGTGTTTCAGTCGCACAGATTTTACACAGCTCCACTTGACAGAGAAGAAACCTTTTGACCCGCAGCTCCGTACTGGCAAAGCTGGAGCATATTTCCAGCTGAGAACTACATTCAAAAATACCACACAAATGAAGGGAATTAAGTCCTTTTGGCTCTGCGTTTCTCATTCAAAACATCTGCAGAAATGGTGAAACAGACAATTGGCAGGAGGGAGCAGTATTAAGACATTTATCGCATCAAAAACAAAAACTCTTAATGAGTTTTAGAAATAAGAACACGTGTAAAACATAAAGCATGTCACAGCATTCTGTCACACAGCTCTGAAGCTGCAGATCTGTCTGGTATGTGAGTGTGTGATATGGCTCCTCGCTGTGTTAAATCACTAACAGGGTGCTGATGGTGGCTAGCCCCGCAGGCTAACAACTGGCTTTATCGCGTGTATGCAGGTGGCGGGGATGGCTAGCTGCAGGTGATGAATGAGATAGAAGAGGCATTTTGATGGAGCGTCGTCCTGTATAGGAGGAAGTTGCGACGTGCAAATCTCCTCACGTACGCCGCTATCCAGCCGAGCGTAACTGGTTCCAGACTGTGCATGAAAGCGAACGCATAAGTTCAGGAAAACAAGGCAAACTAATACCCACAGAGCATGAGTTTACATTAAAACCACCGGCACCAGCAAAACAACTACGTCACTGGCTATTTTAAGGGCAAAACGAGTGAGTTTTGCGTTGCTCATATCCAATGAACGAGTGATGAGGGACGAAAGGAATGCGGATGATTGTTTCAAGCAATTTTCCTGACGGCTTCTGTGAGGCGTCAGCTACCAGGTGTTGCACCTTAACTCATCCACAGCAGAATGTAAGCCTGAGAGGAATATTCTTTATTTAGCCCTGGTGCCCTCCCATGAGCTCACACGGTCAGTTGCACATATCTCTTCTCCCACAAATGCATTCGCTCATAAGATAACAAAGTGAGAATCCCACATTCTTCCCCTCCGCTCCTCTCAGTTTACGCAACACAGGGCGAAGAATCTGACAGACGATGGGTCAAATAGCTTCACTTCGTATGAAGAACGTCTGAGCCAGGTGGTGATGGATGCAGGTTTTGTGAATGAACTAATACTTGGGAGAAATGGATGGTTGGAGGTGAATGGATTGCCAGGACTTACAGTTGATTAGGCATCCAGGGGGAAGATTCTGATGTAACCCCGTCAACTGTTTTCTGTGAGGAAGTTACATAATGTCACTGGATTCCACATCTGGCTGGAAGACGCACACCAGCAATTCCCCAAAGGACAACAAAGTGGGCATAGCTACATCGACTCCTCACCCCCGTCTCACCTCCTCCCGGAAGAGCTTTAAATAACCGTGATAATGTTTTATTGGTAACAGAGCGCTGCAGCAACTTAGCCAATAAGTGCGTGAGCTCTGATACGAGCGACTCCCACCACTCCGCCTCCTCGGCTCTATCATGAATTCCTCAGTGCGGATGAAGGTGCTGGCTCGAGAGGAACGGAAAACATGCAAACTTCCGTCTTTTCAACCTTCTCAATTAACTTTTTAATAATTCATGCCAGTGCAACCTTGAATTCTTCCCTCTGATCAGTTCAGTGACTTTCCTGAGAACATATTTCCAGTTCAAAACAACACATACTCAGAATCATTAACCTCTCAACTATGCTGTTACGCAAGATTCACACATTAAGGTTAGCTTTTAGTTTCATTGCTACACATCTTAGAAATTACCTAAACAGCGTTTCAGTGAAACATTTCAGGACAGGTGTGCGAACTGAGCTTATGGACTTTGATGCATGGCGAGTTAAATATTTATTTGAAATCTAATCACATGTTCTGTAGGTGCATCATTCACCAAAAGTTGCGCAAGACAAAAGTAATGGAAGCAGCACATAGATCCAATATAACAATAGCCTGAGTATGGGATTAAAAAGGAAAAAAAAAGGCACCTTTTTTGGATTTGGCTCCGATTTTCAGCTTGGACGGCCAGGCTATCTGCGTCTGGGTCTCGTCCATAATCTGAAAGAGAGGGAGGGTCTGACATCAGCTGATCGCAGATATTAGCACTGGCAGTCGAAAACAAACAAACACAAAATACAATGTTCAATCTTGACATCATGATTACATAGTTTTGCAGCAGCACCCTCTGAACTCTGCTGCTCGCATCAGTTTGCAACACGTGAGCAAGCAGAGGAAGAACAAATTATCAGCCTGTATGCATGATGATCATACTTATCATGTGAGAGCTAGTGGGGGTTGGGCTGCAGTCAGTATTATATAGGGCGTTTGTAGAATTACTTCAGTGTCTTAATGTGGTTTTGGCTGAGCTTGAAGCGTGCACGACTCCTCGCTGCTCCTCCTGTAATAACAAACATTCACTTTCCTGATGTTAAAGAACATATGAAACAAGGTATCAGCAGCCAGCAGTTACAAAAAAGCTTTACATGAAATACAATGGCTCACAAAAATAATCTTTAAGGGTTACAGAAACCGAGAAGTCAAAATAGCTGTGAGTCCAGTTCAAACATGTCTGGTGATATTAGTTTATATGACGTTTCCAGACATCGCTTCATTTCTGCTCGACACCCAAATTCTCCCAACTGAACGCCACCAGAAAGAAGAAGAAGAAGAAAACCTGAATACACTTGGCCTTGGTACATGTGAAAAATGCCAACAACAATCTATGCGAGAGCCCTTTGACAAGTCTAGTCATTGCAAACCAGGAGCATGTGTATCGATGTGAAAAAAGCAAGCTGCTGGCAGCACAAAAAAAGAGTTGGTCAGGACACTGTCAGCATTCCAGTCAGGGAAAATCTATTATCCAAGCGCCTGCTCCTCTTTTCAGCCATGAGGAAGCTCTCACCTTGCTTGGCTTTCTGGCTACAAACCCACAAACAAACCCCTTGAGAGCTGCCAGCCATGGCTGATGTTAGCGAGGGGGAAAAAAAGCAAGTGGAAAAACTGTCAAACTTTCCCAAAAACGAGGAGCTGACATTCCCTCTCCTCAGAGCCCTGTCCTCCATGTGCACTACCCGTGTTTTCACAAAGGTCCCGCAGTCTTTTCTTTGTTTTATTACTTTCCGGGGGTTTGTGCTTTCGGGGTGGAGGAGATATGAATTTTCAAAGTGTTCAGCCACGTGATCGAGCAGCGCTTCAAGCCATTACACGAGCAGCACTTTAGGCTCCTCGGTGGCCCAGCGCATTAAGCAATGAGCCATGTATTGTAACTGGGACAGAGGGTGCATTAAGAGCCATCAGCGCTCCCAATGAAGATTAGATGTTTGGCTTATTAGCGCTGCAACGCCGACTCACAGCCTTCATTATTTTAAAAACACTTTCAAATTATATCTGGGTTATTTTTTCTTGCCAAATAAAGAGCTGCAGCCTGTACTCCTGAGAGGACTGATGCACAAAACGAAAAGGGAAGTGCTTAAATTCCTCCATATGCTCTTCTGGAAGTAGCACAGTCTGTTTGGCATCCTTTACAACAAATTCTGACAGCTTATCCTCTTCCAGTCTCACACACCTGTAAAACAGAGAGGCAGCTTTGAAAGGCCTTTCTTTACTTTGGGCTATATACCCCCAGAGACTATGATGGTTGACTGGAAGCCTTTTCAAGCCTCACCGATTTTCTACAACATCATATAATCACATATAAGCACGGAGAGGCTAGACGAGGAATGAGGCGCCGATGCCATTATTCTGCCACTAGCAGACCGAGATAAAACTTTATTAAGCACCGTTCGATTTATCAAAGCAAGCTGGGAGCCATTTCTTTCGGCCTCCGCATTGTAAATTCACAGCAGAAAATGAAGAACTCCTCCTTCAAAGGCGAGTTTGTCCATTCTTTAGCAAAACAGGATTAGGGCATTCCACAGAAAAACTCATAAAACAGATCGTTGGAAGCCAATAAAATCATTGCAAAACACATTTGCACAACAAAAGTCTATTTACTGATGTTTTGTTGCATTCTTCTTTCTCCCTCTTAAGCTCTTGGCCCAAGTTGCATATCTTTGGGCATCATCATTATTCATCTTATGGCAGAGGAAGACTCTTCCAGACATCCTCCATGATTTATCCTGCCTGTGCCTCTATGTTTACGTCTAGGTTCTACTGAATGAATCACAGAACCAAACGGAATTTTCGTATCATCTTGTGCGAAGAAAAGAAAGCCGAATTCCTCTCAGATGATCTCACCCGACTGCTTTTCTAAGGAATTCTTCTGTGGCATCATCAAAGTGACGAAGATGAAAACAGTTCCAGCTTTAGCATCCAGCATGCTAATGATCCTCCACTAATGTCCTCCAACTGGAAAGCTTCCCATCCCTGTTCTCTGCAATAATATCACAAGTGCTGCAATAACATTATCAGTCTATTTGCCCAGAATAGTTTTACACGCAATAAAATGAGCCTGAAACCAAAATCTGATGAGTTCTGCCTTACTGGGTTTCAAACTAACCCGCGGCACAGGCCACTCTAATCTACAACATGACACCCTCCTGCCATCCTCTGGTGTTTGTGAGAAACAGTAATAAATCTCTAATTCCCGGCAGCTAAATGCAAACCTTTTCTCCATCAACTGAAGGCACGTGCTCACAACAACAGCTGGATGTAGCACAACAGCATGAAAGGACAGAGAAAATCCCTTTAACTTTCTTCTTTTTTGGCTTTTGCTCTGAAAAACAGGCGCATGTGACAATGACAGATGCGTCTGGATTTGGCCAGGGAGACTTTCAATTTAAAACCACAAATTAAAGAAATACAACACTGTCACCACCTCTCAGGGGCACAGTCGCAATGTGGGAGCAAATAAGTGTAACGTGTTAAACACAAAGCAGTGTAGAAGCCCAAGTAAAGCAAAAACCTGTTTTTCCATTTGTATCAGAGACAACTCTAATTATTCTTTCCTGAAATTATGAAACTATATGGCTTATGCCTCATCAACTTTTTCTCTAAAAGGGCCTTGTACAGAGAGTCCTGTTTCCTGTCCAGCGTTGCTGTTCTTGGCAGCGTCCTGCAGATGGGACTGATTTCTGACAGACCACACACCATTTTAAAGGGTGGACGGCGTTTATTTTTCTGAAGGGGCTAGCAAATACCTCTCAAATGGGTCACGATATTTGCACAAATTAAGTTACCTACACATTTAACGTTCCACCCTTTCTTCTCTGCCACTCCACCCTTTCAGGGATGAATAAATACATAAATGACCACGGTTCTGATCAGTTTCACGGTGCAACCTTGACACGATGATTGGTTCTTAGAGGTTTGCAGCTGGTGTACGTGAAATCAAACAGGATATCATTAAGGCGGTGTCCTGAGAGAGACCACATGTGCTCAACACACGTGACTGTGTGTGTGTGCGTCTTTATGTGTATACGCATAAAAACAGCAGCAATCAACATGGCAGAGGCATGTTTCCTGGCCCGTACTGCAATGGTGCAGCTGTTGATACAGCTGGAATGTGTGTGTGTGTGTGTGTGTGTGTGTGTGTGTGTGTGTGTGTGTGTGTGTGTGTGTGTGTGTGTGTGTGTGTGTGTGTGTTTGGGAGGGGGACACGGAGGGCTGTTGTGGGGTGTAGAGAGGTTTTGAGCGGAGTTTAGAGACTGACTGAGGGAACTGCATGGACTGAATCTTCCCCACGAGACTCAACAGTCATATCTGAGTTCATGTTCACAATCCAAGCTCTAACTTGCAGCTACAGCCCCCCTCACACCTCACGGCTCATACGGACATATGCACAGTTATGAAAGAGCAACACACACTGCAAGGAGGGAACCTCTGCAAAAACATTGTACTGTTGAAATCAGGGCTGCAGCGGTATACTGGCTTCACAGCACACCGTGGTATGAAGATCGACAGTTATCATATCATGTACATTTACTTATCTTCGGTATTGAATTCTACAGTTTTTGTGTCATTAAAAGCACTTTTTTCAATTTGATATAATCAAGTTTCACATCTGTCTGGACATAATATTTTGTGAAGTTATAATAAAGTTCATTTATTCCTTTAACAACAACTGGGTAATACCATATACTCTGAGGTTTTTCCATCATACAATGAATCTCCTACCAGTGCAACCCCAAAATGAACCAAGACTACATGTCATTCTAAATTAATTTAAGCCGCTTGATAAACACAAACACTTGTTCATTTACATTTTGCTTCAATATCACTCATACTGACCCAGTTCTGTCAACATCTCTCAATTCTGTGCCAACCAAATATTTCATCCTGACAGTGTTAAACCTGCACTGTGGAAATTCTGTCTCCCCCCTCTGGCAGTCAGCATAAGTACACAAACACCGTCGACGTGCTTATGAAGCCACAGGTTCCGCCATGCTCCGAGTTGCTGTAGCCTACTCTGCTGCTACGTTGCTGAACCTTCAGCTCTGGCAAACCGATCTTTGCTGGCTGAAGTAAAACGGATCACTACCGTAGTGCCAGATTTAATAACTCCGGTAACGACATATCTGGTGGTGATGGGTTTAATCAGATTGTGTGAACTCGTTTGGCAAGAGCTTGAATGTAATGGATGTTCATTTATATATAAAAGTCCCGCACCGCAGGTTTAAGTTTTCCTATTTGCCGTGTCAGCGCAGTGAAATACAAGATGGCTCAGTGCTATAAAGCGAATGAAATGAATTACGCCTGGCCGGAGATCTGAGCACACTGGCACTTCGACATCACGCCTGGCATTATTTACAGAGCCACAACTCCTGGGATGGAGATGGAAGGGGGATCAGAGATGAACTCGCCAGGGGTTCAAAGGCATCTCTCAACCCAAATCCACTCCAAGCTCTTCTGTGGCACACAGCTATCGGCTCGACCAGGCGAGCTTCTCGGCTCTCTGCTGTCCCACGGCTCAACGCCTGCACAGCTCTCCAAACGGCTTTGTGGTCTGTGCCAACGATTTGACACTCCAACAGTTTACAGTCCAAAACTTTCACTGCCCAACAGCGTGCTGGACTGTTCACCGACACGCGCTTTCTGCTAAACCATCAAGCACTTCATTTGCAAAAAAATCCCCTTTGTTGCACAAGCCTGTTCACAATGACACAGCAGCGGTTTCATAAAATGCAAAGATGAAATCGAGTTGAAACAGCAGGCGGGAAGAAGAGGAACGGGGGATGAGCAGGAGGGACAACACGAGGCAGAGACCATAACAAAGACAAAGAAGAAAGAGGGACATGTAGCTGTTGAGATTCCCTCATGTGAGCAGCAGGGACACACAGCACACGGCTAATTTCCCAGCTGTGGCACCCTCCTGTGGTCTGCCATCCTTTTTACTTTTTCATTGACTGCACAAAGAGGGTGGACTGTTTGCTCTCTGTCACAAAATGTTGCTCTGGACTCAAAGGAAGTCCAGCAGACAGTGAGTAAGAGGGTTTGATCAACCGCAGCAAGCGGGCCTGGGGAGAAAGTGCGGGGGTGGACCATTTTATGCTGCTCTCGTCAGCGACTCCAAACTTAAGTCTCACTGCTGAGGCAACTACGAAATCTCATTCCCAAAGCCGAGTGAGTAAAAGCATGAGCGTCAGAAATGACCATATGCTGCCTTACGAGAGGGAGAGAGCTGCTATGCCCTCTCACTGAGTGTGTGTGTGTGTGTGTGTGTGTGGTAGATGGGTGGTGGACGGGCAGGAAACGGTCCAACTAAGAGTTTCCATTTTCATCAACTTCAAGGTATTTCACACACCTCATCCATTTTCTTTCAACAACAGTGTTCCACAGTCGCACTCAGTGTTTATTTTCCTGGCTTTAATTGAGCATGTATGGTGATCACGCTATCAGAGGGGAACTATACAGACGTATCCAAATGGAAATCCTACAATAAAAACAGGACTTTCGCTCTCCTCCTTTACTGCTCTTCGCCAGCCTGCCAACCCAAACAGCTGCACACTAATTTCTAATCGACAATTTAACCTCTGGTAACCACCACGTCTTTGAACGAGCTGTGACAATATTCATGCCAGAGACTTTAAAAGCTGGCGAAGTCAAAACAGCAGCAGCCGTAGAGCGAGGCAGACACCTCCACTGCATATCTTAAACATTAGAGTTATATCCAAACCAAAAGAGGTGGAGGCAGAACTACAGCATATCTAGAGTCCTTGTTAAAATTCCAAGGAGGGGAATCTTAAGGCGCCTGGTTTGCATTACTTGGTTTTTTGAAAACTGCTTCAGGGACGGTTAAATTGCCTCCTTCTTTGACATTTAACTCAGCTTCCGAACCTCCAAAACCAAATACGGAAAATAGACAAAAGAGGAATGCTAAAGCAAACCGCTGCCCATCATTTATTTCATTACAGCCCATTAACATACTATAGAGGGAGTTCAACATATTCAGGAAACTGGATTTTAAACAGGAACGAATCAACTCGAGATGCTTACAGAGAACCACACAATTAAAGAGATACCTTTATAATAACTGCTGTCAAGATTCAATTAGTGTCAAAGGTTAACTTTGATTGCTGAAGATGTGATTGCTTTCATTTTCGGTGCCATGTGAAAAGTCTGTCTACGTTCATTCTTGGGGTTTTTATTTTTTTTGATATATTGATTTTGCATTTTATAAATTATACAAATCGCAGATCGTCTTTTTGTCAGTTCATGAACATGTTCACTGTCTCAACAAACATTTATGGTTGCTTTCCCTTTCATTGTTGATTATTCTCTCAATTAATTGATGAGTTGTTTGGTCTATAAAAACATCAGAAAATGGTGAAAGAAGTTCAGCAGTGTGTCCCAAAGCCCAAGATGATGTCCTCAAATGTCTTGTTTTGCCCACAACCCAAAGATATTCAGTTTATGGTCACAAAGGAGTGAAGAAACCAGAAAATATTCATTTTTAAGAAGCTGGGATCAGAAAATTTTAACTCTTCTTTCTCAAAAAATTTATCCAAACTAAGTGATTATCAAAATAGCTGGCGGCCAATTTAATAGCTGACAACTTATCAATGACTTGTCACAGCTCTACTTATATGTCAAAAACATTAGTGAACATTGTTGCCAAACAGGTCACTGCTGTCTCGACTGCGCACAACATTTTAGATAAATTCCAATCTGGTTCTCGTTAGACGTGTTCCACTGACACAGCTCTTCTCAGAGTCTCCAGTGACACAATGACGCCTTCTGATGTGGGTCAATGCTGTCTTGGTGCTGCTGGTTGGCACAGCTTTCATTACTGCAGATCAGAGCATCCTGACTGATTCTCCTCCTTTCTGTGTTGCTTGGTCCTGACAAGTCTGAAACCGCTGCTCTTTCCTGTGGTGTGCCTCAGGGCTCTGTCTTGGGTCCTATATTATTCGCCTTGTATTTGCTTCCCTTAGGCCACATTATTAGCAAATTCAAGTGGTATCACGTATCACTGACAGCATCCAACTGTAATCTCTTTTAAGCCTGATGAGACCAACAAACTGAAATGATCTGATTGCCTTTAAGGACTGGATAACCAACATCTTTTTACAGTTAAATGAAGATAAGTCTGAGGTCTCATTGCCTCGGATAACATAGTCTCCAGGATTCCTCTTTTTTCAGCTGTACATTCAAATCTTACAAATCTCTGTGTTACATTTGATCAGGCAACAGGCAAACTGTTGACCTGCACACATTTCTTCCATTTAAGATGCCAAACCCAGCTCTGCTGTATCACAGCCCGAGCTAGAGACGATAAATCATGCTTTTCTATCATCCTGACTACTGTCGTCTCTGAAGTGTTTACAAATAGTCCAGAATGCTGCTGCAAGGCTTTTGACCAGGTCCAGGAGGAATACTCATATCACACCCATCTTATCTTCCTTACATTGGCTTCTCATCAAGTTCAGGATTGATTTTAAGGTTCTTGCGCTAACATGTATAGACCTGCATGGACAGACATCAGTGTACATCCCTGACCTGCTGTCCTATCACCAGCAGGTCACTTAGATCAACTAAGGTGATTGTGGTTTTTAGGTGGTGGCTCCAATACTGTGGAGTGCTCTACCTATAGTTTTTTATTGATGCCTTTAAAAGGCAGCTAAAGGCTAATTTATACAAACTAACCTTACGCTGTCTGAAGTGTAATTCTGTGTGTGTTTCAGGTCCGTTCTTGTTTTTGTGTTTTGGGTTTTTATTTTGTGAAGCACTTTGTAACTTTGCTCTGTGAAAGGTGTCAAACTAAATAAACTTTACTCACTTACTTTATATCATTTATATCTCTCAGTCCGAGTTGCAGACATAAGACCTGAGGGAAGTCACTGTAACTTCATTAATGAACGTTCGGAAATGATTTCATTGTTCGAGACACGGAGGCTTTAGCAGTACAAGACTAATCCTCGTAGTTAAAATTTGTTGGACAATCATTAATTAACAGAAAGAACTACTTAAAAATGACAATAAACCCAGACAGGGTCACACACTTGACTGACTAATGTGCACTAGCGTAACGAGTTGTGACAAAAAAAAAAAATATTCAAGACTATTAAAGATCACTGAGGCAAATCTTTGCTTTATTGCACGTAATGAAGTTTCAGAGCATTAATTAATTAAATCAGTGACAAAGAAAAATCAATGAGGCAGAGCTGGCTGGAGCAGGCCTGTGTTCAGCCTCTCTCTCGTGTTAGACTGCAGATGATCTGATATATTATGTAAGTGAGAAAGGCCCACAGTGTTGTGTCAGCTGTGTTATAGGATCGGAGCCCTGGAGCGACTCCACGTCAGTGTTGTTCCCTTGTTTTTGTTTGTTTTGATGTGTAATTACAAGTGACTGAGGAAGCACCTGACATCTGCTCCTTTACCAGCAGAGAATCGCTGGCTCAGTGGGCTTGAACGCAACCCAAAGACAAAGCAAACACGGTCCAAGTTCAGACTACAAACTCACCTTCTGAAAGAAATCCTCCCCGCCGTTGACTCTCCCCTCAGAGGCAGCTACAGTGAGACAGAGAGAGAAAAATAAATTCCTAAAACCACACAGAGCCATCAGTTTTACATACACAATGTAACCTTAACACGGCCAAATCACACGCAGATTATCCGGTCTCCGTGAAATGTTACGGTACCTTCACTCACAGCAGTGTTTATGGTGGATCGCCATTTCTTTGGATATTGTGTTTGGCACGGCCACTGATGCTGCACATTTGCAGGAACAGACGAAAATGTTCCAAGTCATTTTCTATAATCCTGGAGATTGGACACAGCTTCCGTGTAACAAATTGACGGATACGTTGAAAATATTTGGGCATCTTACAGTGGCCGTTAATGGAGCATTTCAGACCACATTTGGTGTCCCTTTTCACACTTCTTAAAAGAAGCTTTCACACTTTAGAAATTCGTCTGTCAGCATACTGTACACTTCCAGCTTTGAATGAAAGAGCTGCAAAAATGAACAGCCCAAAATCACCTGTAAACAAAAGAAGCACTTAGGAAAGCCCTGGTGTTTTAAAGTAGTTTTCCCAAGCAGGTAAAAATGCCAAGAAAGTCCCCCAGCTCGTACAGTAAAGCTGGACAGAGACGAAGAGCCAACCACCGAAGCAAGTCAGGCCTGCGGTCGCTCCAACACATCTGCAAGTCCTTCAAACTGTGGCAGCTCTGTTGATGCAAAATACATATCTGCTCTCCAAGGAGAATTCTCATGTTCCTCTGTCATTTGGGAATACAGGGAATGTTTAATGATGCATTACAGCCAGCGTTCTCGGGATGGATCTGCTGCTGTCTGTACAAATCTGGGTCAGGAGCAGCAGCACAGTTGATGTGGGTTATACAGTTCGGTCATAAATGCTGACCCTGGTGCACTGACAAGAATTACACCGCAATTAAAAGAAAACCGAAGTTCTGCTGTGTTTCATCTGCAGATGACAAAGCTTCGATTTGAGAATAAATAGCTGAATTACTTCAAATATCAAAGTGACTGGGGAGTTTAAATTTCTGAATCCTTGTTCCAGCTTCGCAGCTGTGCTGATTTTCTTTGTCTTCATGACAGGAAACTCAATATCTTCATATTCTGGACTGTCGGTAAGTAATCTGAAGACGTCTCTTTGGGCTTCAGGAATCTGTGACAGGCATTTGTCCCTCATTTCTGATTGACCAAATAATTTAAAAAGAAATTATGTAAATTGGTAGATTGACTGATAATGAAAACAGTACTTTGTTGCTAAACTAAAAAAAAAAAAATACAACCCCAATTCAAAAAAAGTTGGAACTCTGTAAAACATAAATCATCTGCAAGTGAACCGTACTGACAAGCGTCTTACAAAGTGTTCCTGAGCTCATGTAGTAATCAATCATGTGTTCACAAAGTGGTGAACCTCACTCCATCCTCACTTGTGAATGACTGAGCCTTTCCAGGACGCCCCTTTCATACCCAATCATGATACTATCACCTGTTACCAATCAACCTGTTTACCTGTGGAATGATCCAAACAGGTGTTTTTGGAGCGTTCCACATCTTTCCCAGTCTTTAGCTGCTCCTGTCCCAACTTGTTTGAAACATATTGCTGACATCAAACTCAGAATAAGCATTTGTTTACAAAAATCAACGAAGCTGATGAGGGCAAACATTAAATATATTGTCTCTGCACTGATTTTTCAATGTTCAATTTAGCATAAGTCAAAAAAGATTAGAAAAGTGTCGCATTGTATCACATCTCTACTCCAAAATGATGATTATTATTATATATTATCAGGAAAAAGGAGAGACAGGAGAGAGTTGGGAGTCTCCTTATCAGTACTTTAGTATCAAGAAATGATAACATCCTCCAGACTGGAAATGTTTAATGGCTGTAAGCACAACACACACTGCGTCATTTCAGCTGCAATGAAACTGTGAAGAGCACGAGAGCCACAATAGGAAAACCTGTTCCCCTGAAAAGCACTATATGGTGATCACCATCCATGTGAAACCTGGGTGTGAAAGGCATTGTTATGACTTTCTCTATCAGCACCACATTTCAAGGCACAAACACAGAAACTGAAACCCTTACAAAACACAAGGTTCATTTTCATCTAGGCGCGCCATCATGGCCCTCAGCGATGCAGTAATGCCAACATCATAAGCATTTAACAAGTGTTTGTACTTACACAGTCTGCCCAGTAAACAAGTCCAGGCCACAGTTTATGAAGACATGGAGACTGGTGTGCCTTGGCTCAACGGCTAAGTCAATTTCACATAAAACCTGTGTACATCAAGCACTCATCACCCCATTACAGTGACTGAACCGGTGGAGTCTGGCTACTCGTTGGCTCAGCGTTCAAAACAAAGCATAACAAAAGGAAATCTAAGAAGGATGCAGATTAGAAACTGATTGTCAATGTAGGGTAACAATAGTTTAACTGCATTTCAGAGTCAATTTTCATAAAACGATCACAGAAGTGAAAGAAATATTCCCACCAACTATCACCCTTCCACCCCCCTTATCCTCCTTAATCTGCTGCGTAACCTCAACGTAAACAAGACAATGTCCAGTTCAATACTTCAACCGCAAAGTAAAGTAAATAAACAGGCTGCCAATCCAATGAGCCACGACACATTCAATTACGCCAGCGTTTTAATCACATGACCTACTTTGGAAACACGGCCGAGAAAATTCCAGCCGTCTACTGGAGGAGTAACATTAACAGATGGAAAGGGTCACAGATGGGGAAATAACAGCGTTGCTAAATCAATGCGGGACGCCTCTTCAGCTGCTTCAAGAGGAGCTAACGTTACAGTAATTTCACTGAGTCGCTGCTGCTCACTGCGATGCAGTCAGCCAAATGCTGTGCAGAAACAGTAAATACAACGGAAACGCAGCGAGCCGTAAACACTGATGTGGACTGACTGTAACACAAGCCACATTTATATTAGAGAGTCGGAACTATGACGATTCAAGTTCAGAGAGAAGTGATTAATATTGATAATTAATTATATAAACAGCTTATTTTGCAAACATTTGAGTTGTTGAAGGGATTTGTGCCTCATTCACACACACAGCAAACACATTAGGATCATTTGATGATCGTAAGCAGAAGTGTTTAGAGAACATGCAGCTTTGAGGTACAGTGACAGAAAACAGCTCAGAGTGAAGAGCTCAGTTCTTTGGTGGCCTGAAGTTATCCAAGATTATGAAAGACCCCGTTACTGGTGACTGCAAGCGTTTCCTGTAAGAACTAAGACAAACAAAGAGGAGCACAACAACAACCAACAGACTGTTTTTTTCCAGCTGTGATCGAGCAGGCCAGTCGCTCCTTTTCTCTGTGGTCTCAGCATTTTTTTTAATCATCCAAACAAAAGTAAATCCTGAAGGTAATTTTCTGTCAGTGGAAAATGAATGAGATGTAAAACAGGCTACATGGTCAACCATTTAAAATGCCAATTTAGAAACATTGGCACGAGGACAATAATGGAATGATATAATGATGCTGAACTGGATTCTTTTAATCTTATTATAGGTTTCACTTGAATGTCGCTGATTTGTAAACTCACTGGATGTGGAACAGAGGTCTCCTATTCTTCACAGAGGAAACGTGCTGAGAAGGAAACAGACAAATAACCTCTCTGCTGTATGTCTGCCTGAGCTGTGCGGATGCTGTCATGCAAAGTGTCAGATGTGACCTACTGCTCCGCCACTAAGTACCGCAATTACACCCAGTAATCACATGACTAACACCACCAGCTGGGTACGCCTGTGCAGGTAGCATTAGCATGATAACTGCATTTTAATACGAGGGAATTCAAATTTCTGCCTGAAGGAATTTGATTTGAAATTTACCAGCATTTATCCATGAAAATTTGCTTAGATTTGCTATTGACACATGCACATAAATACAGATTTAGCATCAGCCTTTAATGGTCATAATATGGCATGCACCTAAAGTGACACTGCTTAGCTTCTGTGTCAGTGCTTATGTCTGCTTCTGCAAGCTGGAGGTGTGCTGACCGCCATCTGCACTGCCTATACAGAAGAACCACACACAACCACACTTCCCATTACCCTGATTCCAAAGTTTCCTTACTGCTACACCTAACCCACCTGCGGTGGTGGCACTACAGGAAGCACAGCTCTAACACAAGGGGAACATTTTCCAAGGAGCAACCAACGAGGAGCAGCAACAATAATGGCGACTGCTACAGACCAGACAGACCGCTGCTATCATCGTTTATAGTGACGTTAGATTCTGCTAGAAATCAGCTGGATTGAGGGAATGTCAGACTGAAGGTGGAAATAATGGAGTGTAAAGAGTTGATAGCTCTGTCTCATATGAGGCAAACCTCTCGTGGAGAGGCATACACGTGTACAAATGGCAGTCGTTTCCTCTTTATCAGCCTATGAGGCCAACAGATGAATTAAAACAACACACAGACCATTAAACCATGTTTGCTGTTGCACGATGTCAGCAGTATTACATTTTCAATTATTAACATTTAAGTCAAAACTCTGATGTCTAAGTCAAGAAAAAACACAAATTCACAAGAACAGCTTGCTTTTTAACCTCACAACAACCAAAGACAAACACAGCAACAGCAGCTTCGGCATTTGAGCGCAAGGAGCTGAAAGAAATCCGATATGGAAACACGAGTGAAAACATGAGCCATGTGCAGAGGCAAAAACATCCTGGTGACACATGTGTGGCGTGTAAAGCGGCCGTGGGAGAACCCAGAGCAGAGACAGCAGGAGCACAGCAGGACGTCCAATGAGCTCTGGAACATGTTAGGATATGGAGGCTGATCCTATATTTCATCCTATGCACCACTTATTCCAAATCTGTGCTGTGTTAGAGGTTTTAAAGTGATGGCTCAGCATTCTAAAAACAAATGCGTGACAATTTCTGGCTTGAATTCGACTTAAAGCAATTTGTTATCAAGCAATAGCTAATTGAGGCATTTGTAGCTATTTGGGGAGCTGACAAACTCTCATTACCCTATGAGCACAAGTCTGTTCGAGACCTCTGAATGTAAGGTTAAGCTTCCTGTTCACTGATGACCGTGTCCCTGCTTGGAAAAACAACTGCACCAATGAGAGCTTTGTGGCTGGGATTAAGAACAGGAAGGTCTCATCCTGTGCCAGAGCCAGAACAACGGTGACATGCATGAATGGGATCAGTGCAGCTACACGGGTCGTTGTAAGAGCAGTTACAGAAATAAATCAGCGTTTTTCTTTGATTGACATGATAAACATGAAAAGGGGAAATTCACCGACTAAACATATCAAAGTCTGTTTACATGTTTTGGGGAGTACAGCTGTATTTGTGGCTCCAGAGGCAGCTGCATAAAGTCTGACTAATTGCCTCAAGTGATGTCACTTGAGGCAGTGATGGTTGGGACTGAAGACTACAAGTATGAAAAGAGAAGAAACCAGATCTCTGTAGACCGCTACTCATCGATTTCTGAAGCATGCAGCTCAAAGACATATTAGACACTATTAGCACTGAATAGCCTACTGAACTGCTGGGGGTTGAGTTGCATTATGGGTAATGCAGGCACCAGGTTTTCACATAAAATACAACCCATCCCAAACAGAAACCTGCTCACATGAACAGGATGACATGGAATAATTCAGCAAAAACAATATGACTAATGTTATGACATCATTTCAAAAAGAGCCATGATTGGCTACAAGCTGCATCTGTTTTTTGATTGCTACTGACCATTTATTCAAGGGTGCACCAAGCTCTGAGATTTCAGCTGCTGACTGGCAACCTTTTCGATGCAAATTCAAATATGGTGGTTCACAACTTCACATTCTTCACAACATTCAAGTTTGCCATCTTTTTATATTTGATTTGCCAGCAACACAAGATTAGAAGGGAAGAAGCACAGATCTTTTTTCGTCTTTGCCCATTTTTCCAAAGAACTGACAGGGATATTACCACAAAAATGCATAGCTTATGCCTCATTACTTAGATAACCAAGAAACCTATTATTTTGTCTGCCATCTGAAAAACCCAATTTTAAATTATAGGCCTTTCTTAAGACAAAAATCAACTGAATGGTTGGACAAGACTTTCACAGCACATCCCCAGTTTAACATATATTTTTCAGCATTCAGTAGCTCTGATTTATGACCAAGATGTTTTGTTTCATTCGTTTCTCAAGCGCTCCAATGGTCTAATAGTGTTTTTTGTTGGTCCAGGTTATGTGAGGACAATGCAGTGCTCCTCCCTTCCAGCACAGCAGACTGGAAAAGCATCACAGCTGAAAAACGACACAGGACCCCAGAGCACAGATCACATGTTGCAATCAATTCTGTCCTCTGGTGTTTTTCTGAAAATGTGGAGCTAATAATGTGGCACTAATTTAAGGCAGTTATCTCTGCTGTCCATTAATTTGACAAAGTAAACATGGTGGTTACAGTTCAGATACCCACTCTGTAATTCTCTCCATCTAATTATTTAATGTATCTAATCACTGTCACCGCATGTAAAGGAGTGAGAGGAGTTGCTGTGAACGGCAAAAAGGACTCGACGCTGGCAGATGGAGCGAGGTCTGCTATCCATTATTCTGTGGAGAAGCTAACTTTCTGGGAGATTCCGCTGTTTGGACACTGAAGGAATGTAAACAGTGTTGATTTCTACAGTTATGGCTTCGATCCACACACAACAATCAAGAAAACAATAGCGACATAAGCCCTAATAAACCAGATCAAGACATTCTGACGTGGATATTTTCACTGTGAGATAGCTCACATCCTACACGACTCAGGCCTGATAGAAAAGGCTGAGAGGCGGTTCAACAAAAGCCAAATGAGAGCGGACAAATCAACAATGGCTCCCAAAAACAAGAGGGCAAATACCTCTTAGTGCAACTGGACGCCAAAATCCATTTATTTTGATCATGCTATATCAGTCGCTCAATAGCCATCAAATAATAAAGGGGAGTTTATACACTTGGTTACCTCAATATTTGTGCAGTGCCAGAATTATCAAGCAAAAATCCCTCAAGTCAAAGGATTCCTATGAAGACAGGAGCTTTTTAGATTACAAAAAGCAAAGGGAGCCCCTAAAGGCACCGGCTAAATCTCTAAACTGCAGAGCTGCTTAGACAAAATCCTCTGCACTGGCAATAATCACAAGAGGGCTTAAGGTGAAACTTGGGACATTCACAGAAAAGTCTGCGCAAGCATTAAAATGAGAAAAGGTTATACAACGTTGGTTTCCTGTGGATGGGATTTCAGAAGAAATGACAGCTTTAATCTGGGGAAAGTTTGAGATCTCAGTCCACCGTCTGCTCGCACGCCTTTGCTGAAGTGAGACGGATTAATATTAAAGCCAGACTCACGAGCCCCCCCGACTGGGAGGACGACGACTCCGGATAAAAGAACTACATTTCCCATGTTTCATGAAAAGAGCAAGAGAGCGTGATGTTTTCGCACCAGCTCTCCGGTGTCCCTCCTCTCCAGTGTGCAGCCGCTCTCAGCTGATTCAACATGGAGCTAATGAGAGGGCCTCAGGCAGCTGCAGCCAAACACACACACGCAGTGACAAACTCACTGGGTGAGAACATTAACACATGCATTTTAAGTGCATTGTACAGACGGCAGACTAAAGAACGTCCAGTCTCCTGCTATGATTAGTTTCAAGAGTTCATTTCAATGTAAACGGGGAAAATGTGTCCAAATTAATCTGCGATCTGATTTTTGATAAATGTATGTGAAGTGGATAATCTGCTAATCCTTTTGGACATAAACTCAACTGAAAACAGCACAAAGACAATAGCTTTAGTGTTGGACCTGATCAGCTTCATTGATTTTTGTAAATATCTCCTTATTCTGAATTTGCTTAAACCAAGTTGGGACAGGAGCAACTAAAGAGTGGGAACGTTGTGGAACGCTCCAAAAACACCTGTTTGGATCAGTCCACAGGTAAACAGCTTCATTGGTAACAGCATCATGATTGGGTATGAAAGAGGTGTCCTGGAAAGGCCAGTCACTCACAAGCGAGGATGGAGCGAGATTCACCGCTTTGTGAACACATGAATGGAGACACTTTGTAAAACTGCTCTTCTGCAAAGCGTCACAACTTGTTTGGACTCGCGGTTCTACATTTCCTGGAATTTTTGCTAAAAACAATGTCTGATAGGGAATGCCCAATTTTTGCTAATCAGGTGATGACAAATCAAGGTAATTAATCGCATTGCAACAACTGTGTAAATCCAGCATTGCCATCAAGCAGACTGGCTCAATGATTCACTCACAAAATTACTGGACAAAGCCTGAAACAACCAGACTTATTAAAAGGAAGCTACAGCTGTGTAAATGCTGCAGCACAATCTCTGACGGCTGACAAATTCATGTCTCGCTGTATCTTTATATGACCTACAACTACTCCTGTCTACTTTAGACTAATAAGGAAACATTCAGTACAATCAATAGCATTCAGTCAAGCTGTTCTCATCAATCAAGCCTAAACGCTTCACCTTAAAGACAGGATGTTTCTACGAGTGTATCACCTTGCAGCTGACAGGGAGCTGCCAGTAATTAGGCTGACATCTAAATGAATACAGACCAGTGCCAGCACTCTCGCTCCCCTGTGAACTGCCTTGCACAAGTTGGCGCCTAAACAAAAGACCCCAGCGCCTGAGAAACGCTTTAACTGCTTTTCCAAGACAACGGCGGTATCTAATCACCAAGTAAGGTTTGGGGAAGTATACACATAAAGCAGAACGGGCTGCCTGCTTTATGTGATCCTTCCTATCAACAGTGCCAGAGAAGCATCCTCAGCTTTCAGCACTGACTTCTTTGCCTCTGTGAAAAGAAAACTGGGAGATTATTATTATAATTATTATTATTATTATTATAATAATTGGTGACAGATACACCTCCTTCTATTAATCCTGCTTTTGGGATAAAACTCTTTCACCATCCAAGCATCATGTGCATCGAGTGATTTTTCATTTTACCTCATTGATACTTGTCTGTGAACACCTTTCAGTGTGCATGAATCCGGAGGGCATCAGATCACAATTGCAATTATTTATGACTGACTTCTTTGATAAAACTCCTCTGTTGCATTTCTGACAAAGCAGCTGCTCAGTGAGTGTTTGCTGTAGCATTAGTAGCAGCCACGGGCGTCACCACCTCAACCAGAACTGAAATATTTAGGAACTAGTGCAGTGGTGACGGCTTGGCTGCTGGCTGGTTTCTCAATATCAATGCCCTGCAGAGCCGGAGAGACCCCTCAGTTCTAGACCCACAGTTTCAGATGTACCAATGTGTCTGAATTTTTCATAATAACAATTATTTCTGCTTCTTTGTTTAGTGACACTGAATTGACTCACTGTAGGCCAAAGACACACTGCACTGTGAAAAGCAAAAAGCACAGTTGTTTTATGTACTTAAAATGATGCTGAAAGAAAAGCCCTGTCACTCAAACTCTGACCTGAAGAAGTTTTTCACGCAGACGTGAACAGTGAATGAATGAAATCTTTACTGCTCCATCGTCACTATTGATAAAGTTCACGCTGAAGCTCGCCAGCTGCCCCACGTTTCAGCTGCTTCCCCGGGCGTTACGAAGGATAGGCTGACAATATTCACTGCCAGCAGCTAGCTAACGTTAGCTTAATAACAATAAGTCAACTGTGCGGGGTTATGAACACATGAACATTCAAACTCATATTAGCTGAGAGAGGTTAATCCTATCCTTCTGTGTATGACGTAGTCACTAACGGTTGAAACTCGTGTGTGCTTACGTCTTGAACTCTGGAAGTGCTGCGTCTGGAACTGCAGGGGCCCTGCAGGGCAATGCGTTTCAGCTTTCTCGAGAACCGCTCACTCAAACTACTTCACACTCGACACCGCACTTACTTGGGTCCTCAGAAATACACCCGCCAAGTGTGAAGCCGATCAGATGAACGGTTGTTGAGAAAATCAAAAGAAACACAGAGATTCCTTCCATTTCAGTTTAACCGCTATCACTTCTCCAGCTTCAGCAAATAACGTTAATACCCGCAAAACTGAACACCTGTCATCGCGTTTCTGTGCCGAGCAGAATTCACCCTCTGCGCTCAAAAGCGCTCCTCTCTCCTCTCAACTCCTGCAGGGTTGCCAAGCAACTGAGAAACACTTTAACTGCTTTCAAATACATGCAGTAAGTGCCACACATTGCTTTCTGGCAGAGGAAGATGAGAGCCCGACGGAGACACTAGACTCAGTGACCCCGAGGTCGCGCGGATGGGAAAGTCTACAAATAATTACAAACACTGAAAAACTATTTATGCCACAGAATGTCACTACAGCTTCATCTTACGTCCATGCACGCCAAGTCCGTTCTGACCTCATGTTAACAGATTTATTTACACACAGGCCTCTCTGCAGCGGGATCATCCAGCCCAGGAAACAGGACATGTAGCATCAAGCTGTTGTTGGTAACATGTTTGGGTTATCGTCTCCTCTTTTATCTCCCCTTGCGTGAACGCTGCCAAGTGATTACACAACGCTGTACATTCCTGGTGCCTGGTATCTGCTGCGAGCGATCCCCCACGGAGCATAGGGAGTCAGTCTCGCTCAGGCCCAGAGGTGCACTGTAAACATTACATTGTACTATTGGGAAATGGCTGACACTGACATCCACCAACACTTTACCAATCCGTGCAGGATTTTAGTGATGGGAGTCACTTCCTCGTTTGCTGAACCTCTGTCCAATCAGAGAAGCTGATTCGTAACAGAATAGCTGGAAGGAAATGAATATGATCCAGAAATTCCTGCTCTTGGACTAACTTAAAGAGGGTGAGTTTTCCTTTTCTTCCCCCCCCCCCCCCCACATCCCACCCCCCTTCTCAAGTGGAGAATATTCCAGAAACGGCCAGCACTACATGAAAAAGGTATAAAAACGCTTTCCCTCCAATCAAGACAAGTGGAGAAAAGGCAGATTGTACTGGATGTTGAATGTGGAGAGAGAACAACAAACCAAAACCCGAGGTTCTCCAAAGATAAACACTGAAAGCTCTTGGGGGGGGGGTTACGGGCTGGGTGGTGTGCATGTGTGTTTCTACATTTATGTGTGTGTGGTGAGAGCACACGCATGCGGGATAAGTCAGGAACCCCCCTCCCTCCCCCCCCTTCCCCTGAAACATTTCTAAAATAGCAACCGCAAACCAGACAGAATGTAAATCTGCACTTTGAAAAGGGTTGAAGAAAAAGAGCTTTGAGGGACGTAGAAAAACAGGTATTCATTTCAGCCCATTTACAGTTCCAGGAGCACAGAAATGGGTCACAGCACTCCAGCTCCACTTGGACTGTTGAAATAAGACTCCTGGTTTTATTTTCTTGAGTAATGAATTACAGGTTTTTCCACCGGCTGAAGCTCAATTATATTACAGCTCCTGAAAGCTTCATCATGCCCAGGATGAAGGAATTCAACGCGTAAGCAAAGTCGAATAGAATTGTTTAATTGTATCAGCATGTTTCAGGAAAAATCTGCAAGAACGAGAGAGAGAAGAGAAGAGAGGAGAAGAGGCAAATGAGCAAAACTGACTAAACTGAACTGCTGCAACTGCAAACTGAAGGATCTGATGTGTGTTTGTGTTCCACAGAGCTGGGATTAATTACAACAGCGCTACATGTGATCAACGTAGGTGTTCATGATTTGTCTTGTCGACACGTTTTACTTCCTGTAACACTTCTTGCTGAATGCAACGCAGGCATTTTGGAAATAAATGGTTTTCATTGGGCAGGAACATGTAAGAAATCCTGTCTATACCTAGCAATCGTTACCGTCTTGTTCTTGTCGGATTGAGAGGATTGGAAGCGATATGAGAGGGGTTGTTAAGCAGAAGCTGCTGGTGCGAGCAGGGCTAGCATGCTAACTTTAGAGTTCCTCAAGTGGAAAACGATCCACCGCTTTAATCCAACACTTTTTTCCCTGCATGCCTCTCCGTCTCTCCTGCCTGTGTTCATTCATCATGACAGTATATACAATCAATACTTCCTGAACCACAGGTCAAGCCTACTCTTCAGCTCAAAACTACCAATTGACAACTGCAGAGTCCCAATATTTCACAGGTCAAAGTTCAATCAGACTGATCTCTACCCTCTGCTCCCGACAGACGCAAATGCATCACTACTCCGGTATTTTTTTTTTCTTTGTTCTGACAGTGGCAGCTGCGCTTATGGTGGAGCACAGCCTCAAAATAAGAACAGTTGCCGCTCTGGCTCATTCGCAGTCCAAACACACACTCTGCACAGAATCCAGGTCAGAATCTGGTTTTTACATCACAATATCTTCAAATGACAGATGACAATCTCATCTGAGGGAATAAACAATCTTCACATCTACACACAAGAGAAGGATTTTCCTCTCTGGCGCTGGCTCGAGCCTTCGCTTTCCACTCTTCGCTGCATTTTTTCCAAAGGGTGGTGGTCTGTGTTAGGTTTGTCTCCAAGTTCCCAGCTCCTCCATCTTTACTTTCACTTTAGACCACTTAAATGGACTGTAATGGGGCAGCCAAAACAACTTCATGATGTATGATTGTATACAATTAATTGTGCAGCCCCACTTATCAACTTCAAAACTGAGCGGGTGTTTTTTTTTTTGGGTGGGGGGGTTTCGAGTGGGGATTGTGTTGCAGTGTGAGGATAAAGACCAGGGAAAGTCCAACAACTCCACAGTGGATCTGATGGAAGCTGGAACAACAGAACAGTGTCTGAATGCTCAAAAGGGAGCAACAGAGGGGGAGAACAAGAGCGAGAGGAGAGAAAGCCTGCAGCACATTCCCCACAAGACACTCACTTCCTGTCTGCGAGTCTTACTCAGCACCCAGGAGGAAGAGGAGGATGAGGCCCTCACACACACACACACACCCTCATTATGTGGGTATAAAAGCAAACGAATTCATATTCTCGAAACAATAGAGGGGGAAAATATTTAAAATATAATGATCATGCTCTCACCAGAGGGCCACTGGTGTCCAAATGAAGCCGCGTGAGAAACATTTCAACACGTGATCAGAACAGCTCCTAGCATTAGCATCCTCTACGTAGGATATAAAGCAAAATGGCTGCACCTACTGTCTAACATGACACGATGACTACATCCCGAAAATACCTGAAAACCGTGTACGTTCTCGTCGCCATGTGCAGCTGTTTTTCCGCTCAGACACAAAGCGACCCAATAACAGTCTGTGGTTTAGGAGCAGGAAAACAAATTAGTTCAATGAAGAAAATGATTCACTTAGCCTAATTGCAGGTTGTTGTTGCAGCTACTCGGCAAACATGTTGTTACGATGTGTGCGCACACTGGCCCACCAGGAGGCTACGCTCAGTCACAGACACCACCAAACTCTCATCGCGGCTGGTCTGAGCAGGGAAACTCACAGCTCTTCAACCTGACCCACACACGGCACAGAGCGCCGCCGCCGACGTCCGCTTACAACACTCATGGAAAACCTTGTTACGCATGCAGACACTTAATTTGGATAATCTGGGTTGGAGAAAATGTTACCTCTTTCCCACACTTGCCCTGAGTCTCTTAACATCATAATGAATGCAGAAAAAAAGAAAAAGTCCTCTTACACTGCTCCCTGTGCACATAAAACTATCTTTCAAGCCTTCATGCCTGAGTCAAGGTCTCCAAGCCATTAACTCAGGAGTTCTATTCTCGGGTGCCAACAGCACAACAGTTAAACCCAGATGGCTGTCAGGGTGAGATTTTGTTGTCACTTTACACCCTATTTACTGATCTGAGCCCAGGAACCCCGTCCCTGCCAATGCGTGAGACAGTAAATTTGTAATTGCTGAGCAACAATTTCCATTTTCTCCTGATGCAAACAGTGCCAGAACAGGGGAGTAAAATGCAGCTGATCTAAATAAAGGGCAGTTTAAGTGTGTACGCTGGGATTTTGCTTCAGCGTGGAGACATGCTGGTGAGTCACTGGCACGTATTTTAATGGGCACCGAGTGCTTCTGGGTCATTTTTATCCTCCAGAATTTATGCAACCCCTGCCTTCATGGCTCTTCTCCAGTCTGATGTCCCACTCTGACCCCTTCCCTGTATCCTGGGAGTGGGTTAGGGTAAGATTTACCATCAGGAAAACATTCCCAAATACCTGTTTAAAAGCTAATAATTATTACCGTTAAGAACGAGGCAGATATATCCGTTAATGGTTGAACCCATGGATGCTGTTTCTTGGGGCGATATTTATCATTTTATTTTGCTAAGTTAACGGTCTGCCTCTGCTGTCTTTGACAGGGAGCTAACCCGGTGGCACAAAGAGGCAGAATATTTTCACATCTAACGCTGTGAATTAAGGGTTTATTTCAACCTGAGCTGAGCTGATGATTGTTGGAGCAGTGGAAACATTAGCCAAGGCTGTTTGGGTGAGTTTTGCTTTGTTTCTGTCAACTTTGAATGAAGACTGTTTTACGAGTTAACAAGGCAATTAAGCCAGTCTTACAACTCCAATTCCCAAAAAGTTGGGACACTGCGTAAATAGAAACAGAACGCAATTATTTACCAAAGTGCCCTGAGCCCATGGAGTAACATCCTTTATACATGTGTTCACAAAGGGGTGAACCTCGCTCCACCCTCACATGTGAACGACTGAGCCTTTCCAGGATGCCACTTTCACACCCAATCATGACACAATTGCACTTCTCTATATAATAAGAAAACACACACCTGTGCAACTATATCAGCAATCACAGGATGCTGGAAAAGCTGTAACATATCACCCAACCCTATTGTGGAGGTCAGCCACATTGTGGAGATCAAATTTTTCTGACCACCTTAAAAACTATGGCAGTCTGTCTGCTGTGTGAGTCAGTCAATAAATAACAGATAAAAACAAATAAACTAGTAAAATCTTTAGGAAAATGAAATGAAATGAACATTAATGCACATGTATACGATAAGTTACTCCTTCCTTTCCAACTTTTTCAAACAGGAAAATATTTCATACACATGCACAGATAGCATTTATATGTACTTTTAAAATGTATCCATAACTCAAATTTTCATTTCTGGTTTTTGTCATCTGCTATTAGATTTCAAAGCAATGTCACTTAAACTGACTGAACAAGGCCAAGACATGACAAAAGCATGTAATCCGACAGAGTGTCGGGCTCATTACACTGCAGCTAATGTTACCCTGCATCACACCATAACACTAATGAATAGGCAGCAAAGCTAAAGTAATTGATCCAAGTGTTCAGGCATTGATCGACCAATCATGCACAGCGTACAACACATAAAGGGATTTAATCAATACAGCCTGATTATCATTTATTGGATGCAAATGAAACTGAACTGCAGCAACTAGATTTAATCCCTTCATCCAAGACAAAATGCATTTAACATCTTCATGCTGTAACAACTCTTAGTTCATTGATCGATTAGCTGAAAAAATGCCCAATATTCTGTGGTTCAGCTTCTCCATTGTGAGAAGTTTCAGGTTTTTCTGTTTTATATTACAATAAATGAAATATCTTGGGATTTTAACTGCTGTCAAACAAAACAAGACATTCACAGAGGTCCTCTTGGGCTCTGGAAATTCTTGATTTTTCATTATTTTGTGACCTTTGAAACATGAAGCAGCTTATCAAATAATCAAGGAAATAACTGTCAGCTGCATCCCAATTTTAAATCTGACTGTTGTGAAATAGTATAACATACTATAATATAAAATAATGTCACCGTCATTCACTCAAAACCCGTCTTGTATCTGAAGAGCAACGGCCTGACAGCGAAGTAATGTTTAGCCACACTGTATTCGAGCAAGTGTACATCACAGCAGCTTAATTAAAAATTAGCCAGTGACATAACAATGCCTAAACGAGGTGGCTGTGAATACTGTTTCCACAACAGAGTGATTTCTATGCATCTCTGAAATATAATCTGGAGTCATAACACCTCCGATATTTAGCAATTCTGAAACAGATGGTCACTGAATGCAAACGAGCGCAGACGCATCACCTGGATCCGTCAAAAAACACTCGATGCTGCTCGTGTTTGGGAAGAGATCGCAGCATGATTCGACCCGTGGCGCTTTGCCGAAGGTCCAGCGCACTTAATTTTCCAGGACAGAGAAGCCAGAGATACCGTCACAGACAATAAAACACTGAGTAAAAATATACTGGAGTTCCCATAAAATTATTTCATGATAGACCAACCTCTGGCCCTCAGAACACGATGTACCACCTCATCTTATCCAATGAAAACACAGCCAGATGTTTTGAAGCTCTCACCCAACTGGATGAGACTGAAAGATTTATTCAGGCTTGAATTTACACCTAAGACACAAGAAAAAGGAGACGAGGACCTCTGATCCAGCGAGTTGCAACAAATCTAAACCATGACTGGAGCTTTGTGGACTAATTAATGCATCATGTGCAAAACTCAACACATGCCAGGACTGTGTGATATCTACCAAGCGATAGCAAAGCCACACATGACGCAACCAGGCATCCTGGATTCTTCCAGAGGGCCGGAGGTCAAAGGTTAAAGCAGTTTCACAGTTGAGATAGTGGGACATTTAATCCTGCACCTACAGACAGTCGAACACAGCAGCCGTTTCTGCTCTACAAACCAGCTGCAACGTCAACATGAGCAATGTGCGCCATGATGTCATGATGCAGCAGTTGGGAAACAAGATGTTGGCAGTGATACGAGACCAAACTAACAAACTGTAAAGTCCCAGCGGACTGGATAGATTATACGTAACACATACAGACGCACACGCAGACGCATTTGGGCACGGCGCGCGCGAGACGTGGCGCGTGGTATGTCCGGGACGCTCGGATTTAGGGCCGGCCTCCGGTTAAGTTGTTTTCCTGGAAGAGTTGGGGATGACATGGAGCTTTGAGGAATGTACCGAGCAGCGAGGCAGCAACCAGGACACTCTCAAGGGGGACGACGTGTGTGCGTGCATACGTCTGAGTGTGTGGGATGAATATATCAAGACAAGCTGCTCGCTGAGGGTTTCTCCAAATTTAAACGCTCAATGTGGACGCGCTTAAAACCGAGTCTGATTGTGAGTGATAACGTCCCTCCTCGTGAGGTCCCGTCTGGCTGCTTCTCAGCTCTGGCTTTCTATAGGGAATCCAGCCCTCTCACCTAAGGCTGCACACAGTTGTGTTTTGAAATGTGTGATAAATAACCCCAGCCCGTGCGCTTCCAGGGACCTCTCAACAGAGACTGGCCGGCCCGGTCTTTATGAGCCTGTCATCGCTTGTTTAAATGTTCACTGTCACTTGCGCGTCATTAGAGGCGGGATCACACAGGGAATAAATTTAATCATCGCAACAGAACACACCGTAATACAAGTCTGCCACTAACGGTTATTTTCACTGTCGATTACTTTCTGGATTCACCGGCTGGTTGTAAAATGCCAGAAAATGGTGCAAAACGTCCATCAGTGGTTCCCAAAGCCCAGGATGACGTCGTCAAATGTTTTGTCCGCAACCCAAATATATTCAGCTTACTGTGAAAGAGGGGTGGAGAAAGCACAAAACATTTGCATTTAAGAAGCTGAAATTTTACTCAGACTGATTCTCAAAATAGTTGCTGATTAAATTAAGCTTTTTTTTTTTTTAAGGAGTCTGGCATTGCGGCAGCCGTCGTGTAAGTGTTAGTATTGTACACAGCCTCTTCCTGCAATTACAACTTTCAGTTCCCTTTTGTTAATGTCAGCCAAAGCTTTTGTATCAGCTGCCTCTTTGTGCAGACTTTCACTTTGAGAAGTCACAAAACTGCATGTTCAGGTCAATTTCAGTTTAGTCTAAAAACAAATGCACACCATGGGAGTTTGTGCAACGACATCTTGTGGTCGGGCCGTGCCACTGCATCCTTCAGCACAGCACCACATCACTCATGGCCCCTTCACGTCTTCTGAGCTGTTCAAGCTGTAGTTTCAGGCGCTTATATGACTGTGAACTTAACTTCTTTCAGTGTTCAGCATCTCATCCAGTTGTTCGTGACGTGGTGGCGCTGACTGAAAGCCCAAAGCTTACTGACTCGCGCTAATTGCCCTAATTGATTCGTTCCGGATCTCGCGCATGATATCTCAAAGTTTCCTAACAATGCTAACGAGGAGCGCTAAATTTTTAAGTTACCGGAAGTAGTAATTATGTACTCAAAGTGTCATTTTATGCGCCAAAAATAAACAAAGGGCAGCCGGAGAGCTGCAGCCCCGTGCAGCTTCTCGGAATCGACGACAGGCTACAATTAAGGTTAGAGGAGATGAAACGTGGACAGCACAGAAGCTGAAAACGTGAAAACAATTCAACATAGCACCAACTTCCTCCTAAGTTACCAACTAAATTTTCCTCTTTTCTTTTTTACCTAATAACATGATTTCCAACTTCTTACGGTCCACCCGAAACCTCTCCTCAGTCCACTCCGGATCTGGCAGCGGATGGGGTCCGCTCAAATCCTCCTCCGATCCCGGGAGAGGAGAGTCGGTGCTGCGCTCGCTGTTGGAGCCATGGTCCGACTGCTGCAAGTATCCGCTTAAAGTGTCGCACTGGGCAGCCATTGCGCTGCGCACAAACTTCTCCAGTGGCCAGGTTGTCTGCCGAGTTAACGGAGCGCCGCACAGCACACAGCGGGCGTACCAACCAAGTCCTCGGGAAAGTTTCACGTGTCATCCCGAGGAGGAAAAAACGCGGAACTCCTCCCACAAACACCGAGCATCCACCTCCCCCTGGGCTGCCGCGAGGGCTTCCACAAGTGACGGTTTGTGAGACGTTCACTGGATTCAATTTGTGTTTTTGTGGGACCTGGACTTTTATTATGGGAAACTGCAGAGGGATTAGAGCCAATTATAGCCAACAAAATCATAGTCATTATGAGCTGAAAATCATATTACAGAGTCAATTTAACACAACTAGATATGAAAATAAAGCCGCTATAAAGGATTGAACACAAAGGCAGGCTTGACTTGAGTATTTCATCGCCACTTTTCAGCCAGGCTAGCAGTTTATAATAACACCCCATGCAACCAATTTATTGGTTTATAGAGGAAACACTACACATCCTGAGAGTGGGTGAAGGGAAGCAATACAGGAAGGAGAAGGCAAAACAAATGAAGAGCGAGCTGACATTAAGTCAAACAGAGTGAAAAAGGAGCCACAACCCAGAGAACAAAGATGCTGTTTATGTGCTGATATTGAATAAAGTAATACAGAGCCAGGAGGTACGATAAAGGTCAGGTAACTCAGTAATGTACACAATAGAAAGTTTGAAAGCTGTTATAAAAATATGGTCCTGGGGTTATTCTAGTGGCCAGGAAATGATTGATGATGTTTTCCATATGTTAAATCTACATTTTTATGGTTTCTATTAATATTTTGTATTTTGCGATCTGCCCTCCACAACAGGAACCTGCCAAGCCAATGATGTTGGACCATTATTGTTATTCCTCATATTTAAATGAACTCATGTGAGAGTCTCACTTGCCGGCCATGTCGGACTTCAGATAACCTCATGCCGACAACCTTCATCTGACAGCTGGAGCTTTTGTCACAGAGCCAGTTAACCGTGGTGCTGCAGTACTGCGGCGCTCTCACTGTCCATTTCTTATGTGGAATGAAAACTCCCATTGTGGTTAAAGGTGATTAGTGTGCATCTGACAATTTGGTTTTAATCTTGAGAAAAACTGCATTCAGTTGCCCAATTACTTAAAATGTTTAATTTCAGCCATTGTTTTTCTTCTGGCCGGTCAAAAGGGCCAACATTTTGTGTGTGACTAGTCCTCACTGAACACAGTAGCCTGCTTAGCTCACATCAGCACAGCATTGCAGAGATGAAATATGTGTGACCCGCTCAATTAAATGTGTGTACACGAGCTTCACCAGCAACTGTGCTGCAATCAGCAGAGGTGAGAATAATGGGTGGTTTAATTTCAATGGACAGATCATTTCTTCTCATTTTCATTTCACTGCTAAAGCAAGACACTGTAACAGCCACTATTCATACAAATAACCATTTACTAAATGGGCCTGAATTAAATGTAACACAAACATGAGAAAGTCCTCCAGGAGAGAAACTGCCTGATGTAAAAGGGCTGGGCGGTAAAAAGTAAAGGCTACCACCTAGTGGCCATGTCAATAATAGAATCAGGGGCAAACTGATTTGCTAGTTATACAAATATACACAAGGAAGTATGTTATGCCACAGCAAGGTAGATCAGAACTTCAGTTTACTTGTGTGCATTGCCAAGAAACAATTTACAATTCACTTTTTGATTAATGTTTTTAATGAAAAATGATGAAAAATAAATCCAGTATAGTCTTTTACAATCTATTAAATGAAAAATAGACCATCAGGCCACCTCAAAATTAATAATAGTAATAATAGTTATAGTAATAATAATAATAATAGCAATAATAATAATAATAATAATAATAATAATAATAATGCCAATTTAAGAGAAAAATAAAATAAACAGTAAAAACAGTTAAGTCAAGTAAAGTCCGAGTAGAGAAAGTGCCTCAAGCGAACAAAACACCTCAACTAGAACCAGTGTGGATGAGCAGTTGAACCAGTATTGTCATATTTTGAGGTGTTCAGGGAAGCCTTACTCTCTTCACATTGCAAACTTCTGGGTCCATTCTCTGGCTACTTTGTTGTACCTGAAGAGAAAAGAAGAAGAAGTTTCTAAAGAGTAGTAGACCGATTCAAGTTCTTCCACATTCCAAATTTTTTGGCTTTTTGTACTCACTGTTGTCTGTCTGATTTGTAGATGTGTGCAATGTCCGGCACGAGTGGATCATCTGGATTTGGGTCACATAGCAAAGAGCATATGGATAATAAAACTGGGGGGAAAAGGAGACAAAAAATCAGTATGCACACAGGTTTCAATTAAAAAAGAAATGACCTTTTCAACTTCTCAGCTTCTTCTCCATATACCAATTTAAATACAAATGGACAAGCTTTGATTTTATACACCTTCATATCAAAATTCCATTAGCCACTACTTTCATCACAGATACTTGAACATTCCCTCATTTGCTCTTCCAATTATGCAGTACAAGCCCTGAAATTTCACAATTTTCAAAGTGACAAAAGTACGCAGGGTGCAGAGGTTCGTCTTTGGATAATCAGGCCTGAAAATCCTGTTAACAGTGTTCATGGAGGCTGAAAAGCATTCATGTGTAAGAATCCAGATTATGTCACCCAATGAGCTTCACTGATGTTAACAAACCCATCTTTGCCATTCCCTCCTTGTGTTATCTTATGCTTCAACATCCTAATTTAACCTCAAGTACATCAAATTACATGAAAGGACCACTGTGTAGGATTTAGTGGCAACTAACTGTGAGGATGTAGACTGCAACCAACTGGATACCCCACACCTCAACCCATCCACTTTCTAGATCCATTGCTTGGTTTGCCCATTCTGGGCTACTGTAGAAACATGGAGGACTCCATAGAAGAAGACCCGCTCTCTGTAGATATAAAGAGCTCTTCTAAGGTAATGAAAACACAATTCTTTTTTAAAGGCGATTATATTATTATCATTATTACTTAATGAAAACACAATTATGAATATTCAATTCCTTCCATTCTCTGCCAACAGACCCTCCGAAAACCTACATTTTGGTAATTTAAACAAATCTGTATTTCCCTTTGACTTCAAATTAAATCTTAGGTTCAAATCAGATGCTATGGAGTGCTGCTTTAATGTACTATAATGCACTGTACAGGTAAAATGTAGATGTTACCTTTTGACACTGTAAGAGCAGGTGACCACTGTGACCTCAAGATGTCAAGGCAGATGCTACCATTGCTGTTTATGTTTGGGTGATAGATTTTCGTTGTAAAGGCAACCTATGAAAATGACAAACAAAGCAGCGATAAATCAAATAACTTGTTTTCCAAGGTGGATTCTGAAGGTGGTTGGGGGTCTCTGTGAAAGAATACACTCATAAAATATATATAAAATCATATACCATTCATTCTGAGCAGGGCGGCAAACAACCATTCATTATCCATTAAAGTTCTTTATAAAATGTAGGAACATAGTGAAACATGCCTTTTATAACAAGGTGATGCACTTTTGAGGTAACTCATCGCTAAGATGTATAATCTTACCTTTGGTGGTTTAAAAGGGTAGTCAGTGGGGAAATGGACAGAAAGGAAGAACACTCCTCCATTATACGGGCTGTCAGTCTGAAACAGAGGGGTAAAGGGTTGTTAAACTGTGCCTAATACTGTATCCATATGCAATAAAATGCGAGAGAGCAACCAAACATTTAGATTATTATTTGCCTTTCTTTCATTAAAGATTCCCTTTGCTTAAATTAAGACATTGTGGTATTCCCCCTTCTCCTATTGTCTCAGCTAGGCTATGGGCTTCAGAGGAACATTGGTATAGAGTGTGCTAGTCCGTGCTCTCCATACATAATAGAAAGGGCTGTAAAGTCAACATAAAACACTATTGTCAAGAGATCCAGAAGCAGCTTGATTTAAAAAAAAAAATACAGGAAAACCAATCCAGAAAAGCTCACCGGTCCCATGATGCTTGCCTGCCACTGAAACACTAAGGAAACAAAGATAAAGACATAATCTCTGAGAACATTGTTTAATATCAAGGTTTTACACCCACAATCAAATACACTGCATCACAGTCCCCAAAGCACAACGGTATTGCTAACATACTGACAGGGTGACGGAATACAGTGATAGAAAGTAAGAATGTGACAGGTTTATATACACGTCAGGTGTTCTCACACTTACAGTCGTCCCCTACAGGTCCGGCTGAACATGAAGCTGGAGGGTCCCTCCTTAACTCATTTAACTCCTGTACAAATCGACAAACAACAATTTAAGCGCTTGACAGCTTCCGCCTTAACATAGCGTTACTTACAGTACTTTACAATGCTACCTAAGTTTACAGTTTAATAATCCGTAAATTAACGTCTGTGGACGACAGACTGAAATTCCAGGAACTGAAAATACGTTGACAAGAAGCCAGAAACACACCTCGAAGTGCTTTCACATTACTCGCCTGCTAGGCCAACTTTAGCTGCCAGCGAAGTTAGCGCATTTAAGTTTATATGCTTAGCTAAGCTAACTGGCTTCTGTGTAGTGTCATCGCCACTGGTATGAATTACGGACTTGCTAGCAGTCACAGCTGTCTTGCGAATAAATTTCATAGCGTTAACATATTAGCAAAACGCTGGTACAGTGATCAACCACGCTGGGCTATCAAATAAGTGCTATTAGATGACTGACTAGCTAACGTTATAGCGACGCTTCCGTATCGCACGAACCTTTTCTGTACATTAAATAAATTACGAAAGGGCGAATACTCTTACCTTCTGTATTCTTTTCAAAGCCATGGCAAATGTTTCAGAAGGGGTTAGACAAGCTACTGTGTTAACTTTTACAGCTGTCAGCTACAACTGCGCTCACTTTCTGCCGACTCGGTGTTATTTGTTTTGACAAACTGATTATTTCTTTTGTTTCCGCGTTTTTGTTCGACGACGAAGAACAGACCGGTGCATTATGGGAATGCGAGTTTTCAGCCAATCCCCTTAAAGGGGCCGTTCAACGAAACATTGGCTTTAAATCAGCTATGCAGTTTAGCTCCCGGCCATAATTCAAACTCATAACTCACCTTGTGCACCCTTTCACACTTTAAGTTTCCCACTCAAACCTTAAAATATTCCAGATCTTTCATGTAGGATGAGGTTTATTCAACTATTGAATTACATTTATACTTTTTGAAAATATTCCACTTTGAAGTTTAGTTACAGTGAAAAAGGAAATCCTTCAAACTAACTCACTTTCAACCTCTTTAAAGTCATTCACACACTCGCACAGAAACCTCATTCAAACTAGAAACCAGTCCAAACACTTTCTAACAGCTTTCTAACAAACTTTTTCATATTTTTCATATAGTATGGGGGAGCCTTCTTGCTCTCTGTCATGTATTTATACATGTGTGAACAAGCAGGCACATAGACACACATGCACACATGCAAGGCTTACACATTTTCACACCTTTTCAAGTCTTATCTACTCATTCATACTTTCAGCTACAAAGTACGGCTGCATTTGGAACCACCTACTATATACTACAGACAAACGCAGTGTAGAGTAAAAAAGGAGAAACTACACATGGATGTCTTAAAGATGAACATGTACGTGACAATGGGTAACTCCTATCTGATGTTTGCAAGGAATCTGATTCAACCGCATTTTTTGCGTTACTTCAGTGCAAAGGTAATGTGATCTGGAGCTAGTTCTCCTGGTATTTCTGTTACGTTGCAGCGTCACATTGTCTTCATCCTTGCTTCAGTCAACTGGGTGCCTTTCAATATAACTTGCTGACTGATTTTTGTTTGTGTTAATGCCCATGCTGGTTTGGTCATACTGTGAACATTCCCTCCTTGGGAGGAAGAGCATAATTTCAAGAAGATATGCTAAAAAAAAAAAAAAAAAGAGTATAAAGACAGAGCACTGGGACACAGTAAGTGAGGTAGACAGTATGATGCATACTGGATATTTTTGTAGAATCAGTATAACATCCTGGTATTTTTTGCATATTCAAGATTTTGCTTTTGTTTGCATTTTGTATAATACATACAATCAATACGCACTGCTAGTATGACAGGCAGGTTCAAATACAACCTATGTTCACAACATATGCTCCACTATGCAAAAAATGTTTCACCTGTAAAGATGGAAGCATTCATATGTTTCATTCATCTACTCATTCACACTTTCAGCTACTGTAGAAAGTCCATTCGGCATTCAAACTCTTACATTAATTCAAAATACAGATTAGGATTATGAGGTGTTGGGATGAGGGAAGATGGATTGATGGCATCGTCATTACCATGAAATATTGGTGGGCTATATAAAAACAAGGCAAATACAGCAAGATGTCAGAGGAGCAAGTTTATTTGTCTTATACCTCTCTGACACAGAGCCAAAAACAACCTTTCAAAATATAATGAAATGGTTGCTAAACTGTGTTGAAATACAATGAAATTAACTCACACAAAATATTGATTAAAAAAGAAATTTTAGTACAATAATAGAACAGGAAAGTAATAAATGTCTCAAAATTTAATAAGGGAAATAAAAGTGCAGCAGATGATATAATCAATCAAAGGTGCAGGATAATAAGGAAGTATTTAATTTAGATTGGAAAGGGGCTAAAGTTGGGGTGCATTTAGGATCATCGGGAAGCTGAACCATTCTGTGTGCAGCATAATAGCTTAATCCAACACAGTGTTTGGTTTTGACTCAAGGCACTTTTAGCTGAGTGCTTCCTGAAGATCTAAGGGGCCCACCGGGTTTGTATTCTTCAAGCATATCAGAGATGTATTTTGGCCTTAAGCCATTAAGTAATTTATAAACTAACAGCAGCACTTTAATGTCTGTTCTATAACTAACTGGAAGCCAGTCTAAAGAAGTAAGAATGGTTCTTGCAGCAGCATCCTGAAAAGGTCTCTGGGGATCTATTGGTCTCTCGAGAAAAGCAAATGAGGGAAAATTGTTGATGAAGGCATGAACATGTCTCCCTGAATCCTGTATGGACATGAAACTTCCAATATATGCTGATTGTAGATTATAAAAGGCTCATTATTAGTAGTAATTACTGCTTTAATATGGCTACTCAAATCTGATTCCAACACCAACATTTGTAACTCTACCAGATTGGAGTTTAGAGTAACTTGCAGGATTGCAGAATTTGTCCTGAAGGTAACATATACTCTCAAGTGGAATAATTGAGATCCAAGAACTGAACTCTGGCATGAATCTGCATATCATAGTGATTCATTAAAGTTCAGATTCATTAAAGCAACATAGAACCTCTTCCTCATATATATCCTGTCTGTATGACTTGACTGTTGACCTAAATGAAAAGAGCTTTCTCCATAATTTCTCAATAAACTTAGGAACTTACTTTGGTGTATTTAGCACAGAAGAATCTAGGTTACATGTTTTTAAAGATGCATTAAGTGACTTAGAAAACTGCCTGACCCATTAGCAGCACATCCAGTTTTAAAATAGGCTGTCTCACACAAACAGATGACTATCATGACAGATGATGAGGAAACAAGGAAAATAATGCAAAGATTGGATTAAATATGGACAGGAGTCGACACAGTATCCCCCAAGGCTCTAACATCTACTGCTGTCAGGGTTCGTAACCTATTAGCTTTGCAAAGTGGTTATAAGCACATGATGGTCATACATTGTTGTAATTCTACTGGACCGAATGTTTTGGTCCACATGGCACAGAGCTTCAGTCCAGCACAAGGAAAAAGGAAAGGAAGACAGGAAACAGATCAACATACAGACACATACAGTACATAGGGAAAAGGGGGCACATCTGTCATCTTTCACGCCTGGACTGCTGCATACCTCAAAGCCACAGATTGCAGCAAATTAAGAGATTTTCTACTTATTTATTCAGTTATTTCATGCAGCACTGGGCGCATTGAATCACACAAATGCATAGCTAATTTATAACATTTTCTTACATTTGCAGTCAGTGTCTGACACAGTTTCATGGACGTTAGTGTAAAACGTGTGCTGAATTTGAGTGAAATAATTTATCTAATGCAGGTGAAAGATACAGTTTCAGCTCCTCTGCATACCCCCAGCTATTCCCTTTAATGAAATAAATGCTAATTTGGTTTCTTTGGGATTAAAATTCTGTTAAATTATTGCAAAAACAAAAAGAAAAAAAAGAAGAAGGAATTCAACTCTGACCTTGATGTCTGCTGATTGGCGATTTATATTCGATGCCAAAAACAAAGAAATGATTTGACAAGATCTGTTTCTATTCTGGTCTTAGAAGCAATTTCACTTTTCATCAACATGCATTCTATTATTGGTAGTTTTAATTAAGACTGTAAATCCTTAGGAATATTAGGCACAGTACCTTCCAGATACTTATGAGCGAGGTTAGAGGTAACGGCAGAAAGGTCCACTTTGTCTCATGAAACATTAACCTTGTGTAAAGAAGAAAGACATCAGCTCGTTTGGAGCAGTTAGGGGTAGCGATAGCTTTTCTTCAAGACACACTACAAGGAGTAGGTATCATAAGACGTTTTCATTCCAAATTCAGCAACAGTTACACTCGCAGCCATACTAATGCACAAGGGTGTCACTTTTGAGGAAGAACAAATGATTGCAGACACAAATGGCAGCTTTATCATTATGACTGGTCAGCTATTTAAAAAGCCTGTAATACTTCCCAGTGTATATACCCAACTGGAACAATAGTGTTTTTATTAACTCATTCTTCTCAATTATCCCTGAAATCAATAACCATCATTTGATTATTGGGCTGGACTCTAACTGCGTGCTATGCCCTACACTTGATGGATCTTCTCCCTTGTTCAAAATAATACCATAGTCATTTCTAACTTCATGAGCAATATGGGATGGTCGAGCTCCGGCGCTTTTATTTCCCAGAAGAGAACACCTTTTCCTTCTTTTTGCCAGTTCCCCACTCCTTTTCAAGGATTGATTATCTTATTTTAGATGGAAAGCTTAAGCTGTCTCCCAGCCCTGCCACTTACCATAGCATGGCGATATCACATCATGCCCCTCTGCGTATTGAGTTGGTTTTCACTGACCAGCTACTTTCAGTCAAAGTGCAGTGCTTGAATTCTCTTCTGCTGTCAGATAAAACATTCAAGACATACGTCCAATCCCAAACCAAGTTTTTTATATTCCATTCCATAGTTGATTTATATTCATACATCTTGAATCTAGACAGTCAATGTACCTCAGCACCATCTCCAGAAATCTAACAAAAGCAAACCTGTTTTCACTGAGAGGAGACTGAGTTTGATTTGGTTTGTAATCCACAAAACCAGACAAACTATTATTAAAATCCCAGCATATGTTTCATGAGTTTGGTGATAGAGCAGGTAGGCTCATTGCCCACAAAGCCCAGTGTTTAAAGGGATTATACGGAGCAATATTACAAAAAAACTTTCCTTATACGCTGATGATCTCCTTCTGTGTGTTGTGAGCCTACTGAGTGACTTAACAATTTAATCATTTGGTTGTGGTGGTTTCTCACTCTACCAATGTTGTGCAAGCTAAACTTCATGCCCTAACTGACCAGTGCAAGCAGGATATAAACCACTGGAGTATGCTGACCCTATCACCAGCTGGTCGATTTAGTGGACGTTTTCTCTAGATTTGTGTGTTTGTTTCAAAAATATACCGGTGTTCATTGCTAAAAAACACTTTGACATCAAATCACCTTACAGAGGCAATTTAGGAAAAGGTCTGTCAGTCCCTTAGTGTATGACACCAAAATTGAGCTTTAGCCTTCCACTCCCCTCTTTGGAGTTAGACCAGAAGGCCCAGTGTGCTCCACAGGGATGTATGATGTTATCGCTTTTACTGCCTTGATGGCTCAATACCATACTCTCCTTAACTGGACTCCTGTTTCATAGAAGGCTTATTTTTAAGCCATTTCGTTAGCTATTATGCTTTACTTAAAAACTTGAGGTCAGAGTTTACATTAAGGGGGGTTAAGGACAATTTTGTGGATACCTTTTCTTTTATACTGTGATAGCCTAAAGCAAATTACAGACTGTAAGCTCCTGTCCTGTCACATGGTTCTCAGAGGTGACTACTTGAAGCTGTAGAAATGAGTACATAATCTTTTTCTTCAAATTCCTTTTATTATTATTATTATTATTATTATTATTATTATTATTATTATTATTATTATTATTATTATTATTATTATTTCCTCTTTCTGTACAGTGTGTGTGCATGCATCTGTGTTTTGGAAGGCTTGGGATTTATTTGAAATGTTGCAATGATAAAAGTGATAAAATCATTTTGCAGAATCCCAGTAAACACATTAAAAAAATGTAGGCATAACAACTGCGCTTCAGTCGATCGATGTTTTGATTATTTTAGCCTCAAAGTATTAGCAGCAAAAATGTTAGAGTAGAAATATAAATGCATCACCATGCAGGAGAAATGAGCTCTGTTAGTGCTTCATTATTATATAATTGGATAATAGCCCACTGATGCATTCACATGTAAGCAGCACTTTTACGTTGTAACAGCCTGCGGTAGAACTACCTCCACCTATTTTATGTACTGCAGATAGGCTTTAATTGTATAACTGCATTGTGTTTCATATGTTCATTCTGTGGAGTGGAAATATGAAGTATCATCAAATTTTAATACTTTACTTCATCGGAATGTTGCTTAAAAACACTGAAAAACTGTCCGGATTCTGACTGAATATCCCATCACGTGCAGCAAACAGCACTGTTTGGCACCGGCTACATACGAAAAGACACTTTCTCCTCCTGGTTCAGAAAACATGGAAAATGATTATTTTGTCCCGTCTTGACCCCTGATAGAAGATTCCGATTGTTAAAATATTAATATACCGAAAGTCTATTTTATCTCGACCTAGATTTGTGTGCCAGCCTATCACTGTGGTGCACATGTGAACGCATTTTGAGGTTAAAAAAAAAATAAAAAAATAAAAAAAATAGCTATACTATCTCTCCAAAAAGGGTTGTAATTTATTCTTCACACGCTATTGGTCATGGATCGATGCGCGTTCACGGCGCTCGGAGGTGGCGCGCTCGTGCTTCTGAGCATCGTTTGGGAGAAGAGGAGAGGAGAGAGAGAGAGACAGAGAGCTGTACCACACCAAGTGTCCACCGAATGTCTGCCTCTTCACGCTGCCAATGAATAATCCTCGCATTCCAGTTGACATACTGAAGGCGAAGGACCAGGCTTCCACCTCTGCGAGGATTCAGGAGTCCAACAGCGGACTGCGCGTTTTTTCAGGTGAGCCCCCCCCCCCCCCCCCCCCCCCTTCTCCTCCGGTGACCGATGTCGCTGTGGATGTCTGTGTATTTACGCGCTATTCAGGATTAAGGAGAGGGACGATCGCGGGCGCGGGGGTTTTGCGGTAGCTGTCCAAGGTGCTGAAACGGACTGTGGTAAAGAAAAACACAGCGTGTAGTAAAGCTAGCGTCCTCATGTTAAGAGCGGATTACATGACTTCGCTGTTTCCATGCTATAGGCTATTTAGTGTTGCAGACTAAACCTCCCGAAGATGTCGTGTGGGTGTCGTAAGGGGAAGGAAGAATGATGAAGCTGCAACGTGCATACAATACCCGTTACATTTGCACAGCCTCGCACGTTCCGACTATGGCTGCTCGAGCCGAATGCATGTATCTCAGCTGCATTGTAGAGTAGCCCACCTCCTCCAGAGACGGTGTGTTGTTTTAATGCATTTACCGTTGTCAGGGTCCGGGTCTTCACCTCGCCGGATCTTGTCATTTGCAATCTGAGGATGCATAGCCGTGTGGGGCGCGAGCATTGCTGCTGAATCCTCTGATGTCAACAAACAGTCAAAGGTTGTCACTGTTTCAGACATTGATTTTTCATCGGAGAATAGAGTGATCGTGGTCCTGAGTGGTGTCAATCATTGCTTTTCAAGTTGAACTTTTGCCCCATTCACTGGGAATTCGCATTGTGCCGCCAGCCATACCACCAACAAAAGCAGCTCCCTTTCTTAAAAAAAAAAAAAAAAAATGTCCTTGTCAAGACCTTGTGAAATGTGAACACATGTGGGGTTCAGAGTACAACATAGTAGGAGCTCTGCACAGCTGTTCCATGGGGAAATGTCATATATGTTGAAACGTGATCCCGGCCACATGTCATGTAAATTGTTCTCCTCTTGGCGAGGTAAGGGCAAGTCAGTTCAGGCTCCATTGTTCTTCTGATGGACCAAAATATCTGTTCTGTCCACACCAGGAGCACCTGACATTTCCTGTGGCAGATTTAACTACTGGATCATGGCACAGACCAACAGCGGTGGGCAGGGGACCAACGGGGTAGCGGATGAGTCCCCTAACATGATAGTGTACAGAAAGGTAAGGCAGCTGCTATTTTTAGTCCGCACGTGTGTGTGTGCATGTGTGTGTGTGTGTGTTTGGGAGTGTGTGCTACTCTCTTGAAACAATTTCCTTGACAATGAGCTGTGTATTGGAAATTGCTGCTGCAAATGACGACAGTGTTTATGCGCCATGGTTGATTTAGGGTTGTAATGCTGCATCAGTTTGATGAGTGCATGGACGGATCATGTCATTTTTCACACACATCATACACGACATGCAAGTATTCAGAGCATGCTCGCACACATGGACAAACACACACATCATGAGACGCTGTGATAGGCTTGCACACATTTTCGTTAAACCATCATCTCGTATTGCAACATGTTGGAGGATGGATTTTTAACTGACTGATATCAATGCAACGGAAAGGAAACCAAGGGCTTTTTAACCATTGCTCATTACACTGCCAGGGTTGTATTTCTTCATGGTTAAATCTGTTACGACATTAGAGAGTTGAAAGAGAGAGAGTGGAGAGAAATGGCCCGCTGCTGAGGCACCTTAATCCAGTGCTGCTCCAAACATCAAACAGATTAATGAAATAATAATCTGCAGGGAAGGTAGCATTTGTTTACTGTGAGGCTTGAGGTCCAATTATAGTTTGCAGAAATTTCAAAATCTCTCGTGGTGAGCGTGTGCGCGCTGCCCTTTGTGTCTCCTCCCTGCACAAAACCATCCAAATTTAAGACAAACCTACAAATAAGCCGTTCCGAAAATTGCTTTTGTTACCATCAGGAGAGGCTTCTGTTCCCTGGTGGAGCTGTTATTGTCTCATATTTAAATGATGTTTCTGATCTGTTTTAGCATAATCCACGCTGCATATGTTACATTTCTTGCACATAAAACCCACTGCCTGTAATTCTCTTATCCCAGGTATTATTATTCTTTAATTAAGTGGAGCAGCGTTCGAGCTTATGGTGTCCCACAAATGTATTAAGCGTCCGCAGTATCACACCAGAGCAACAACAGCTGTGTGTATGTGAATTCAGCGTTGCCTGATGGGCAATGCAATGTTTTACTTCACTCTCGGATGCACCAATGAAGTGATCATTTTCTCATCTTACTTGTGGATGACTCAAGCGTTGAGTGAATTTCTTCATTTCATTCTCTTCACCCTTCAGCGAATGCTCCCATTCCATCTGCGACGGCTTCTGCACACCAGAACGAGGATACACTTAGCATGATATCATGGATTGACGGTATTTTATAGCACTCACAGTGTGTTAAGCAATATTACTGCCAGTGTGGGACAAGATTTGCTGGGAGTGTCGCTATGCTTGACGCAAAAAGGAGTGCTTTCTATTTTATAAGTCACAATTTTCAGGATCTTCCCAAAGCAGGATGACAGGCTCATAAACCAGATTGTTCGTAAAATAGGACAAATATTGAGAATAATAGAGATAGATGAATGTGACTGCTTTTGTCATTCCTTTTGCGTTTTATTTATGGAGACAGCGCAGGAAATCATGCCTCTTACTGAATTACCAAAATATGCTAAGGCATGAAAATTAGTTGCATCCTGTATAAAAGCATCAGATATTGACGTGCAGCTATTCAGTTACATGTGATGTCTCCTCCTTTCTCCTGCTATTGATCCGTCAGTCCAGCTTTTTCGATCATGCCATGAAGGATTGGTACAACTAAATATGCAGAGAAGCAGTCCAGCTTTTACCTTCAGCAACAAGACCTAAATGTTGTTGTTTTTCCCACTTCTTCAATATTAGCAAGCAAGATAGAATTTAGCCTTAAAGAGCTGTTCGGTCACATTAATATCTTGTCACCCAGCTTTCATACATCATCAAATGCTTCACTTCTCCGCACTTGACCACACATGGCCGCAGCTTGGCTCTGTACACTGACTGACCTAGATACACTGCAGAATGAAAGAACATGGTGAAGGCAGCGAGGATGAAATCGTGTTTCTGGAGTGGGTTTAACTTAAACTGCCATTGGAAGAGCGCTGTCTGTAGACATGTGGACACCGCCAGGATGAACAGGTGCCCCGAATGCTTTTCAGATGGAGATGACTTGGCAGAGGTGTACCAACCCACACTGACTGAGCCACACTAAGACGTGTAAGAGGTGAATTCTCAAGTGGGAAACACGCTTTTATGCTCTTTTTTGCTGCTTTTGCCTCATGTACATCAGTATCGTAAATACACAGTGGAAACGCTAATGTTGATATTAAGCAACTGGCCACATCTACTCCATAGTTGACAATGTGGTAGTAGTGTATAGTAGTGGAAGGATTATGTAACATGAGCAGAGCGAGTTTTATGTTTGAGGATGGCAGAAAGTGGTTTGATAGACTTTCCACTGGGAGCATAACTATATCCTTTCACTCTTTCAATCTTTCTTTCTCTGTGGCCTGTCCACCCCTCCACTCCTGTCATTAACGTCTAATGAAAATGGATGGGTGAGCTAAGGTGTTGACCTACTGCGTGGAGAAGCATGCAGAGATGTCTGTTTTCCTCAAGGATGCATGCACGCAATCAGCTTACTTGACTGCGTGCACATACATGCATGCATATATATATATATATTGTACATACATAGACATATAAACACACACACAAATATATGGACTGCACACAGACACACATGCACATGCACACACACCTCATTTAAATAGTTACATGTGCAGAAACACACACACAGCTGGCTTTGTGACAAACTGATTTATTGACAACAGTTGCTGCTGACCCTGAAAATTTAATCAGTCACCAAATATGAATGCAAAGAGGATGCTAACCAGCAATATGTCAGAACTCATCTGGTTTATCAGGAAATGCCAATAAAATGTGCCGTAGAATGGTTCATCTGATACGCATGGCATGTCTGGACCATTGTTTACCATATAAAAGCCTTTGTTATATTATGCTGCTCTAAGGTTAACCATGTCGGGCTTATATCATCAAGTGTACGAGATTGTTCTGTGTGTGTATGTGTGTGTGTGTGTGTGTGTATGTTTTTTTCATTGCTGCTCACATGTGTGCACCATGAATAATGCTGTGATGCATGTGTGAGTATGTGTGTGTGCTGTATGTAGGGCGAATGTTGCTAAGATAGAGTCCTGAATTTTTTATGCGAGCCTAAAACAGCTCTGGCGAAGTTCATAGGCACTCAGCACGAGGAGGGAACATCTTCTCTCACCAGCCAGAGCTTTATGTGTGTCCGTGTCCTTGTATGTATGCGCCTGTGCGCATGTGTGTGCTGTTTGTAATTACGTTGGTGGAAAGAACGAGGAAAGAAAACACAGTGAAATGATTAGATTTGACATGCGGATAAATAGTAAAATATTGAGGGTTTCTCTACATTTATCACATTCATCCATTCAGTGAGAATCCACATTCTCCCAACTGAAAATTTGTCATTTACCAGACACCCACCTTTACAACCTCACCTATTATCATATCTTTGACACATTTTCCCTCAGAAATGACACAAGCTTTTCTCCATCGCTAGTTCTCTGTTGCGCAAGAGAAACCGTGAGATATTTTCTTGATTGAAAATCTTTTCTTCAACCGCATAAAACTGACAGACCTCTTCAAACTGTGCAACAAAAACGTTCATCCAGCAATTATTTGTCTTGAATGTAATAATATCTCAGAGAATTTTTTACAAAAAGAACAGTTAATTTCACACGATGAAAGAAAAGTTTTCCTGTAATTTCTCGAAAAATAGGATTTTTCTGACTCCATACAGATAAAATAAGTTGTTGCAATTACACTTTTCTACATGTATACCTCACAGTATTGTAACTACTCTTCCTTTGTGGTGGAGTATCTGACAGCTGAGGCACCAGCCCACTCTTATTTACATCTGAACTGCTGACGGGCATCCAGTAATTGTTCTTCCAGCAGTCAGTGTGGCTTCTGTCTCTGTGTAGAGCCATTAATCCTATACTTCATGTTTATTTTCTCTTCTCTTTCCCATTGAGCACTTGCAACATTATATTGCACTGTTATCTTCAGTCCATGCGGGAGCACTGTTTTACATTCTGGTGCTCACATAAATGTCAAAACTGTGCATCTTTGAAGTAATTGGTCCCTGGTGAAACTTGGTCTTTTCTGCAGATGTCAATGATGTAGAGTGTGTGAGTCTTATTACTCTTGGACATTTCTCCACTGTACAGTATGGAGACAAACTAACTTTGGGTATTATGGCCAATGTCAGATAATTGAATACACAACCTCACATAACGTCCAGCTATTGTCACTTCTTTGTCCCGTTCAGGTCGCTCTTTGCCCTGATAGCTAGCATGGAAGACAGACATGTTCCTTCTAGTCGTTCCTTTACAAACATACGCTTCAAATCATCACACTCAGGCAATTGACATATGACCAAACATTACATTACATGTCATATTTATAACTTTGGCAACAATTTTGTTTCCTATGTGGAAACATTTTCCAGTGTTTTTGAAGCAGCTGCCAAAGAATCTCAAAATGGGTTTTGCATATAACATGTAACACGAATTACCATCTCAGAATATGTCAAAAAATAGTATTATAGTAATAGTTTAGTGATCATAAGTCAAAAATATGATTAACATTTCTCTATCAGCTTCCCTTCTTAGAACGTTAGCATCCTCTCTGTGTTTTCAGCGTCAGGGAACTCTGTCCTTCACACTTTTGAAAAGGGTGTTGATGAAGCACTGTGAGATTTGAACCGTTTCCCCTTAGCGCGACTTAGTAATGAAGTAATGAACAAACAGAAATAACAAACAGGGCAAATGTATTAGTGCATGCTATTGATTTGTCAATTGATTAAGTGGTTGTATACGAGAGATCATTTTGCAGGAACACTATTGTCCCTCTCCTCTGTATCATTGCAACACAGCAGTAATACAGTATTGTTTCACGGTGCAGAACTGCGGCCATTGTTAATGCACCGTTCCTTGGTTTAGACTTCTACAAATTCAGCATAGAGCTCCTCATTGGAAAGCATTTTTCAGTCCAGGCCTAATCTACATCTGTTAAACCTACCCTATATCAGCCTGCCCTGTTATCAATATGATTTCCTGAGCATCCTACATTGTTCATGAGTCATAAAGCGGAGGGAACTGAATACATTTTCAGCTTTCTCTCAGTTAAGAGCCAGATTGAAGGGTTCTTGTACTGCCTGTCTCCCTCAATCTGCAATCAGAAGATCAGGAAGACCGGGAGAGAGGGGGGGGGTGAGGTGGGATGATCTATAATTGCCAGATCAGAGAGAAATCTTTGTGTGTGAAGTAGGGCTCTTTGTGTGTCAGCTTGCCAGCCAGGCGATTTCTCTTCCTGTGTATGAAAACACGCATGTTCTTTTTTGCACACACTGTTGAGGGAAAGTGTGGGTGTCTGGCAGACACTGTTGGATGTAAAATTGGCATTTATGGCTTTTGTGCATTTCAAACTAATCCATTTTGCTTGTATTTGCTGACATCAATACCTAAACGGCAATTAGAGGGGCTGGCATTAATGACACACACCACAGGCGATGGTAGGGTAGTTTCAGTATATCTCACCATGCCACTGTGGACTGAAACAATCCACCTGGCCATGCTGAAGCTTGTCACAATGCAATATATAACTGATACATTTCATAGATACCATTACCATGATATTTGTACAGTATAGTTTATGAGTAGTTAATTCTCCACACTCCTACTCTTTAAACAGACTACATAAGCAGAGAGAGAGGCACACAGGGAAGATGTACACGGTAGGCAGCATTATCAGAGGCAAGTTATGACTATCACTTACCACATCTTAATACTCATAAGTACTCTTTCTGTGATAGCTTGTTGATTAATCAACATTAGTGGCTATGAAACATTTAAATCCTATAGCCTCTTTTGGTTGGATTAACTGTGCTGGAGGCTGGAGCCATTAAAGTGACACTCTGCAACCAGATAACAGAGAAATATTTTCATATAGTATCCAACTATTTTTCAATAGCAAAATAGTGTTGGGGCAGATGTAATGCTGCTTTGATTATGTTTAATCAGACAAAGCTTTAATACCATTGGTGCCCCCTGTGGTTGTAACAAAAACGACATTGTGGCACATAGCATTGCCACACAGCTGAGCTGAACATATGTGGCACTAAAGCTCACTAATTAACATGTTTTTTACGTGTTTGTACGGATTAAATACATTCGATATGCTGTGTTAATTAGTGAGCTTTAGAGATGCTGGTAGGTGATTTCTGTTTCCTTCTCTTTCCAGTCTTTATGTGAAAGCTGGGCTAACCAGCTGCCGGCTCCATGAACAGACACATACTGAGAGTGATATCAACCTTCTCATCTAAATCTCTGTAATAAAGTGAATAAGCATATTTCTTAAAAGGATAAGACTCTTTCTTTAGAGTAAGGATAACTTTAGGCAGAGGTTGCTGAATGATTGTGCTTAAACATTGCAAAATTCAACATTTACTTAGAGTATATGACCATTATTTGGCCATTGAACTCAAAGTGGCACAATACTTCCTGCATTGACACTAAATGCCACCAGTGAGCGTAAATCAGGAGCATTAGTTGCATATGAATTGGATTGTGGGAGACAAAGTTGCATGGCAAAAACTAGCGCGGGACATTAAAGGAAAAATTTTGACATGGTTCACCTGATTCTGCAGGGTTAGTCAGTGAGGTGAAAGATGTAATAGTGGACCTCACTGGGTTTGTTTTGGGCTGCTCCGTGGAGACAGTGAGAAGATACTTAGGCCTGTCTTGCTCTAAGCTCTCCTCTCTGTGTATGTCTGCCACAGCTGGAGTCTTTAGTCCTGTCTGTTAGGGTTATATAAGGGTCTAAGGAAGCCTGGGCATTAAGATACAGACTGACTCAGGCATCGCTTCTGTCTGGTCATTTAATTCCAGCTCAACATTTAGCCAAAGATTACAGGAGAACCCCTGCCAGAGTTGTGAATGAATCTTCTGCCATCTCTAATGTGATGGTCTTAATGAGGACAGAGACGCTCAGTTCGGACTGAAATGAAAAGGAGAAAATGAGAGGATGTAGAGGGAAACAGACAGGATGACAGCTTCATCTGAACGCCTTTGCTCTCTTTCCCTGCATTCACACGTGCTGGGTATGTGCCTGTGCATCCGTCCAAAACATCTACTTGTCCTTATTCTCTCGTTGTTTATTTCTCCGTCCCTCCTCCCCTGACCCCCCAGCTCTACATACACCATCTGCATCGCAACTGTGTCCATGCAGTCTGTACTTCTAATGCACTCCCCTGTTGTTTCTGGTGACAGCTCGTTCCTTCCCACACTCCGTCTACAAAGTATAAATTCCTGCTTGCCTGCTTGTCTCTATGTCTTGATGGGTTAGACGTTGTGTCTCTGTTTATCGTAGACATATCGTCCCCTCTAAATATCTTCAGTTACGTTTAGCCAATACAAGATTCCTTATCACATGCTTTAAGACAGGTCAACAGCATGTTCCTAATGCTGTGGCCTAAGTCAGATAACAACTGCGAGATATTTGAGATCTGTGTACACTGTAAAAACTGTCATCTTATGTGCATTAGTACATTGGACATCAGATCCACTATGACACTATCACCTAATTTTTCCTGTTTGCAGAAACAAACTTTTGTTTTCTCCAAAAATGTCAGTGCTTCTCAAATCTGTGAATACAACCACTGAAGCATTCAGCCAAAGATAAATAAATTATTGGAGGAACGCCGTTCTCCAAAACAAGCACTGTATATTTCATAGCAGCCTCAAATCATTGCCAAAGCTAAAATCATATTTGCATGTCAAGAACCTTCAAAAGTAAATAGAAATAGGAAATCTGATCTTCTCCGCAGAGTATTTCACGCATTACCTCCCTTCTCTGCAGTGTATTTTGGCAGCTTGAAGCAAGAATGTAGTTTCTCTGCAAAACATCCTTTTACTTTTCTGCGTCTCTGTCTCTGTCTAGACTTCTGAAAACATTTCCCCCCTCTCTCTCTCTCTCTGTTCACACTTTGCCCTCTCCTATTTCTGTTCCCCTCTCCCCCCTCACTCTCCCCTCCCACTCTCATGCCCTCTTTTGTTCGGTTTCAGGTCTTTGATGTTTCGCATATACTCGCAATATCGCACTAACTTTCTCTCTTTGTATCTCTCACCCTGACACACATGTGCACTTCACTCTCTTTCTACCCCTCCCTTCTTACCAGTGAAGCATCCATCCACCTCTGTGTCTCTGTCCCCTCCTCTCACATCCCTCGCCTCTCTTTGAAGTCATCAGAGCCCTAGTCAGAGCTCATGCCACTCCAGTCAGCTTTTATCCTCACACAGGGAAAAAGAGAGGAGAGGAATGTATTTAGACCCTGCCGGAGCACAGTCATCTCTCCTCCTGTGTGAAATGATTCACTTGTGACTCATAGCTTTATTGGGAACTCTCTCTAAACAAACAACCAGTGGATGTGGCATTTTCCATCCAAATTGACTGGAACTGTAACTGAGAGTGCTGGCCTGATTGTCCCCCTGCAGCTCGGTGCCTCTCTCAACAATGAGGAGTCGGTGTCCCAGAAGCAATCGTGTCTCAGTGATGAGCCTGCCATGACATGCCGTTGCACAAATTCAATACCAGCCAAATAATAAAAGTCAAACAGCAATTGTTCCAAAGGGTACATTTTCATATGTTTCAGACATACAGTTTCATTTGCCTAACAGACGGAGACACACCTTTGTCTGTGTGCTTTTCAACTCATCATTGTTGCAGTCAGACACACACACACACACTCAGCTTGCAGGTTGCACTGTGCTGAGCAGCTTCCACCTGCAGCCTACTGAGGCTCACAGCTTCACACCATTAGTTCAGCTTAGCAAGCACAGCCATCCACAGTACAGCCTAGTCTATAAACCTCGGGCGCCATCTTGACTCAACCTGCTGCTGCTTCTAGCGCGTTTTGTGCCTTTCACCGCTAATATGCAGAAAATAATGATTTCCAGCCATAAAGAAAATATATGCAGCTGTGGTGTGAGTGTTGCATAAGTGTCCTTATATCAAACACTGATGTTTCAGCAAACTTCTCTGATAATGTTCAAGCCAGCAAACTGTTAGTTTAGGTAAGAGGTTTATGTTATATTTAAATACAGGGAGGCGAGGAGTGAATGTTTGATTTGGAATGTGAGGTTTAATTAGCTTGGCTTCCAAGTTATGTAATGCTGAGCAGCCTATATTATTTCCATATACCAAAATATTTGGAGGTGCACTTAAAAGTATTATGGCAGCTGTAAAATAAGAGGAGGTAAATTAGGATCTGGGTGGAGGAAAGTTGGCCTCATTAAATGAATTCAAAGTCTGTCTTTCTTGTCCAGACAGCTATGTAAACAAGATGATTAATAGCAGCTATTCTGACAAAGTTGGCAGTGGAAATTCATATTAATGTACAGTTTGTTTTTTTTTCAAATAGATGTGTTTTATGATGAGCTGTTTTTAGTCATACTAGCTGTGTAGCTCTGTATGACACGGTGGGTTCACTTTGATCCACAGTGGAATATCTCAGGAACTATTGGGTGGATTTTGTGCAGACATTCGTGTTACCAAGAGGACGAATTGTAATCTCTTTGGTGATCCTTCTGACTTTTCCCCTAGTGTCATCTTCAGATCAAAATTGTTCAATTTATCAACACTTAATGACTAAATATCTGCAAAACTAATGCCATTCTCATCAGCCTCAACTGAACTTTGTGCCCAATGCTAATTAGTAAATGATACCATGCTCACTCACAAAATTTAGATGGTTAACATTATACCTGCTAGCATGCTGACGGTAGCATTTAGCACACAGCCCACCCATGCTAGCAGCCTCACACAGCTGCTAGCATGGCTGCAGACTCTCAGGCTGAAATTCTGCTGTGGTAGCTGGTGGCTGCTCTGTTGGCATCCCCATGACAACCGCACCAGCGGTCTGTCAGATGCTATTATCTCAAACACTTCAACAATGTGCCCGGCACATCCTTACCTAGCAAAGTGACAGGACGCGAGTGTGTTTATGTGTGTGCATGTGTGTGTGTTGCAGGCATTCTGTGTTAGTCCATGCGTATGGGTGAGCAAACATTCACACACTTTTAAGTGCTGCTCAGTCCATGGAAGCCTGCAGTGCGTCAGCACCCCTCACTTATTGCTACACTGATGAAAGGGTGAGTTAACTGGATGAATTTACTTAAGAATGTACTAGAATTTAATGCAGGAGTATTGGAAGAGACTGCATCTATATCAGCTAGGTGCACCTAATCAGTATAACACTCTGGCCCAACTTTAGTTTTAGTCCTTAAACTTTTAAACTTTTTGAATTCATATTTTAACAAAGGGTTAAAAAGTGTTTCACTGCCCTCTCTGGTAGAAAGTGCTGCATCTCAACCACCATTACTGTTGGGTGTGGTCTGTTACACCCGTGACCACACCCAACAGTGATGCCACAGTGTACCGACCCACTCTTGGGTACACTTCACATCACTTCAGACCACAGTCACACTTCAGACAAATTCAAACCACAGAAGGTCAGCAGAAATAGGAGTTATTAAGTTACTCTTTCAGTACATTTTGCTGCTAATGCTAAGGTACCTTTCCTCAAGTTTACACCATTCATTGGAACCTTTTAAAGGATTTAATTACTTTGTCCTGTTAATTAGAACATACTGCATATCACATTCTCCATCTCTCCTCTGCTTCTCTTCTCTGGTGGACATGTATATTGGCAGCATTGCCTCTTCCTTCTTGCTGCCTGTGCTGGACAAAAGATATAATATGTAATCTAAGCTTGCGCAGAACGAAAAGGAAAGACAAGGTCAGGTTTAACAGTGCATTAGGATATGGTGGGAAAGGTCCCATATTCCTCGCAGCAGACTGATTTGATTTGTCAATATTAGCTTCCCTTGCCTGTAATGTCAGCAGAGCTCTGCTGTTCATGGAGGAGCTGGTATTTGTGAGAAAGCATATGCCCATAAGTGAGGATGGATGTACTGATTTGAGTCACCCGAGTTTGACAAGATGTACTATTAATGAAGCTGTCCTGTATGAATGTGCGAATTGAGCTGAGTTATTTTTCCCAGTGGCCTCATTTGCAACATCCCTATCTAAATTGTTCAAATATAACACGTTCACAACCTTGTGACACCTGTCAATCATGACGTGTGGCACTGCACATCCAAATACTGTGTCTACCTGATTTTAATTCAGTGAGGCACTGTAGCTTTCCATCTATACTTCTGTATCATGTTAATGGTCTCTACCTGATGACGGTCTGAGACACTCCACAAGTAGCTGTCGTTTTGGAAGGTTCCATCATCTCCATTGCTCCGTAGTTCAAGTGTCACTTGCGTTAAAAAGTCTGCCCTTATCGGTTTATTGTCTATCCTGACTGTTGTGTCCTCTGAAGTGTGCATGTGTGCGTGTCCTGTCAGATATCCAGTCCTTGTCTTGTCTCTGTTCTGCAGACGGGAGAAGGCAGAAGAATGTCAGCCTGCCAGTATCCAGCTGCTTCACTCTTATTGGTATTCGGGGCACACAGAGCCGTCCTGAGTGTCTGTTGCACGTGCCAAGGAGGAATGTGGGAAATGAGGGGATGGAGAGAGGAGGAGAGGAGTGAGGGCCCCCTCCATCTCATGTTATGTGGACCTAAAAATAGACAGCATCCTCCCTTCTTCTCTATTCCCAATGCATCTCTGTTTCCATACCCAGCATCCCTCCCTGGATCTCTCCTTCTCTGTTTTCCTCTCATCATTGTCCTCTTCCTCCTTGTCTCTGTGCTTAGTCTAAGTAAACATGCTCTCTGGTGCCCAATGATAAGACTCCTCAAGTGTAATGCCAGACAGTTTGGACACTTCTAACAGGCCTGCCTTGATTAAGGATTAACTATAGAGGTGATTTCATTTAACACTACAGTATTCCCATGGCCAGACTGTGCTGTTTAACCTCCAGAAATAAAAGCATGATTATGAAATGCACCAAGTACAAATCCCATTAGTGTCAGCCACTGCTGATAGCAAATCATGAACAAGTGTTGAAGTGACGGCCTTTTGTTATGGTTTTATTGAATTATAAATGAGGACATGTAATTGTGTGTGCTAGGCTGATCAATATATAACAGCATGCTTATTTTAGGTGTGTGTACATACAAACATTAGCAATCAGACAAACTGCTGTGTTCATTTTCGAAAAACTTTTGCACAATGCATCTGAAAGTAACGCAGCTTTCTTCTTCCTTTATCTACTAATTTATGATAGCATGCTGTTTGAGTGATGAAATCATGGTAGGTGGGCAGGAGGGATATTGGCTTTCAGTGGATTATGTTCTAGCACATGGCCAACCTTGGCTTAGTCATCGCGCCCACGGCCCGCCCACCAAGAAGATGAGAGTGAGAGAGATATAGAGCGAGAGAGAACGGGAGTGAGAGAGAGGCCTTGCCCTAGGAACACTATCCCAGCACCAGCCAGGAACACCAGATCATAGTAGATTTAGAAATAGACAGAAATCAGTGCCTGCAAAACGCAGTCAGATAAAGCTAGAGACAGGAGAGGGAAGGTCTAGGCCCCAGGTGTGCTGTTCTAACATGAACCTGAAACTGATATGTGGTGATGAGATTAAACCAACAATAAAGATAACACTCAAAACGGACATTTAATACAGGGCATATCAGGTGTGTGCGAGTGTGTGATACTCTGCCTTGGGTCACCTGTATCACACAACACGCAGTATTACATTTGTTAATTATGAGCAAATAAAAGCACAAACAGTTTTTTAGTGGATCTTTTCCCAGACATAGTCAGTGTCACCACTTGCTGTCCCCGTGGTTACTGCTGCCTACTAATGAAAACACTACTACGAGGAATACTACTACTACCGCTTGTGCTGCTACTACTTCACCTGATACTGCAAGAGCTGCAGTGCAGCGTACATGACAGTAGAAAAAACTACAAAAACAAGACTGAGTAACAATATAAAGGAGAATGACCTTTGGGTAAAAGCAATTAAAAATACATGTGTTCATTTATTTTAAAGCAGTATTCATTGATTTTTTTTTTTGACCACCTTGGAGCAGTGCAACAAATGTAATGTAAACATGTTATCATAGCAGTTGCCTATTTACATATTCACCAGATTCAGAGCAATATTAGCATTATTTGATTCTAGCTACCTGCTGAATGAAATTTTCACTCTTTTTTGGTCTCTTGCACCTCCTGAGGGAAACATCTGGCTCTTTTGCTGCCTGTTCTACCATGTTCACCAGCTATTTGCTGAATGTAAGTTTATTTATTTGCCAGGTAAATCTGATTATTATAAAGTAGAGCACCACCCTGGACAGAAAGTCAGGATTTGGAACTGCAGTCTGTTTCACTTCCGTTTGACATAAACAAGCCTGGTGCCTGCAGATCACAGTTGATGGAGAAACACACAAACAGCACCAACATTGTTTTACCATTTCTTTTAAGTATGAAAAAGAAAAAGGGGAAAACTGTAAGAGTATACCATTCATTATACCATAGATTAGAATATGAAATTCTGAAGTGCTCGATGTTAAGCTAAACGGTTTGTTAAACCCTGTAAGAATCAACAACAACGATGGTAAGAACTGAAAGAGACATCACATAGAGCTTTAATTTGCATTGGAACATAGGACCACACAACAGACCTTCGAGAATCGTAAGATACTTTAAAATGTGCTGTATGCATAAAGCATGAGACGGCAGAAACCCACCGGCTGGCAAATTTGGAACAAGAACTGCATTAGCTGCAGCAGTGTCAAACGAGGATAAATGCCAGTGTTTTTTTTCAAGGAGCAGGCATTGCTGGCTGACTTCCTCTCATCCATGATTCAATGCTTGTCTCTGTCTCTCTAGTAGAGGGTTGTCCCTCTGGGAGGGTGATGTTGGGGAGTCGGGGGAAATATTGAACATCCTTCTGCAGCCGTTCGCCAGGGACGATGATTCTCTGGGGACGTGAGGGGGAAGGAGGCCGTGTGTTCTAAAAAGCTGTAAAAGTTGATGAAAATACTGTGAAGGAGGGCGCCGTGGATGCTGATCTGTTGGCAACCATCTGGAAAGCGTTCTAAATGAAATATTGATAATGCCATCTGTCCATCAAAACAGCTGACAATGCTGCGACTGCTGCTTCTGCTGTTGTGCGCGGGAATGCTTTACCACTGAGTTCTGATTATTCCACTTCCAGCAAGGAAATGATGGAGATGATGATCCACCACCAACCAAGTAGTACATTGTGAAAGGTGTGTTGGGGGATTAAAGGGATAATTATACAGAAAAATAACTAGATTACCTCAGTTTCCTGGAAGGATAAATTTGCGAAGTGAAAAGAATCCGGCAAATACTTATTAGCCTGCCAAAATCATGCAGATGTTCACTTTGCTCCATGTGGTCTGGCAAGGCCATGGATGAATTAGCTTGAGACAGACATCAAAAAGGCTGTGCAACAGATGACTGACAGTTCTCTCTTTCACTCAAATGTGATCCTTTCCTACACCTGATTAGACAAAGGCAGCATTCACTGGCCTGTGATTGGTATTTCCTTCAGATTTTCAACCCGGAAATATTCCAACTATCCACTGAATAAATTAGAAGTGGATCATGCAGCTGCAGCATCAAGCTCAGTTTATGTCTTCAGAAAGTATTTGTTTGTGCGGTTAGAGTTTCACACGACAGTAAGACCTATCATAAATAATGGCTGTTACTTCTGAAATCCTGCAGGAAAAACGCTGCATAATAGATGTAGTCTGTTTGAAAAAACCTGTGTTGCTACTGCAGCACAACAGTGTCAGAGATGGGTTTTTGGTTTGAGACTAAAGGTGTCAGTATGCTCAAAATGAACTCGCTCATATGACACCTCGTCTGAGGACAAGTGTCTGAAGTGTTTATAGCTTTCTTGAAAGGCCACATTCAAAGGCAGGGTGAAAAGCCAGCAGTCGTATGGAGGGGCGAGATGCAATGAAACATCCAAATTGGGGTATCCGTGCACACTTTCAGACTGTCAGTCCATGAATGCATTTATGGTGTTGTGCTCGGTTGCACTGGCAAAAAGTGACAGAGGTAATTGTGTGAAAAATAAAAGAAGAGAGCTTGAAAGAGAAGTTCAAACACTGCCTACATTCTCACCTCTGCACACCAGGAAAGTTAGAGAAATTGTCGGATACAGCACATTCAGTTGTGACATCGGGAAGGTGTTGGGGGAGAGGAACAAGCACTTTGAGTGAAGCATACTGACACCTTTATGAGTCCGACGTTCATTTCTGCCACTTATTTATCAGCCAGGTCTTACACTACCTCTGGTGACAGTTTCCACACATTACGTATTACATGTTACTGATTTATAATATGTGTTCACATTTCACCTAACACAGAGGCTTAGTTATTTTCTCCAGACCTGATGGGTCATTTAAAAGTGAGAAGAGTAAGAGAACATCCTGATCCTGGTTACATTCAATCATTGGACTATTTGGTATTTGGTGTTTTTTTTTTTTTACCCCATTCTTTTGGTTTCATTCAGTAGCTGAAAAGAAACAAAGAGGAAGTAGACAACACACAAGCAACAAGTCTATGAGCCTATTATGTTGCTATATTAAAGGTTCCCAGTGTAGTTTTGACCTCTAGTAGGGCTACGGAGCTGTTGTTTTAGGAGTGGGACTTGTTTATCTCGTGTATACTCATGCAGTTTTGCCAATGGTTTCACACTTTTCCACTAATCTGCAGGTGGCGGTAACACGCCAAGATATGTTGCAGTACACCAACAAAGACTGGGAAGTCTAGACTGCTTGCAAGTAAAGATGGATGAAAGCAATTTTGGATTCAATATGCTTTAAAAGATAGCTTTGCAAATGCTTTATGAAGAAGGAAATGCATTCAACACGCTCGTTAGAATACATACATTTCCTTCTGGAGAGCAACGCAGAGTGTAAACAACTTTTTTGTGTTCACAGGTGCACCTTTAACACCAGGAACAATCCACAATTGAATCTGCTTCAAGTAGATTTGATTTAGTTCAGTTATGTGATGTGTTTGTCACATTATCATCTTTTCAGACAATCTAAGGAATAGCGCTTGGAAGAGAAAAGATGCTATATTTAAACACACAGAGAACAACACAACAACATGCCGCTAAGGTGACTGTAAGTCAACAGCAGCACACAAGGAATCAAAGATCTTCTTGTTTGCCTGCAAACATCAGTCTCACTTTCATCCATTAGCAAATCAGACCAAATCAGATCAAGTCATTATAAGGCTCCCGGTCACACCTCGAGGAGCATTTGAAAGCTGAGGGGACATTATTATTGACTGCATCCATTTGTAATCATCCAAAAGACAAAAAACAAAGTCTAGAGTAAGACGGCCATCTATCCTTCAATGTCCATCAGAGCTTGCTTATTATAAAACTGCTGCCGTTGCTGCCGCGAGCAAGATTGTTTTACAGTGGCATCGGGTTTATCTTATCACAGTCTTCTGTGGAAATAATGGACAAAGCAGTACCAACTGGTAAATTATGAAACACATTAATGATATTAGGTGTGAGGAGGGAGAGGAGGCATCGAGGAGGAATAATTATCATCTAAAAAATTCATAGATCTTTGCAGTTTGCCGAAAAGATAAAGACATGAGCTGCAAATGGCAGAGGAACATTTGGATTCCTCAGGTTTCTTTATACTGTACGCTCTATGATGTGATGTTATTACAAGTGACATATAATGGAGAATAAAGACGACAGAGGAAACAAATGTGCAGAGTGAGAGAACATCCTGAAGTGTGAAACAGTGAAGTGACATCCCAAGAAACAGATGCTTCATTTGACTGATGGCTCAATGGAGCTTGATTGTGTACACAGAGACAGAAGTGTATTGATGAATGCCACTGAAAGCAGTGCTTATCAAGCACCAAACTGCAGATGTTGTTAAATGGCTAATCACTGGTTAGCCAAATCTGCCTCGTAGCATATAGGAATAAACCTTCAGGTTGGATGGAGTAATTGCCTACACACCAGGCAGTGCTGTCACCTGGGCATCTGTTCCTCATGTTCTGTGATCCTTGCCTGCTGTGAAACAGACTGTCGTCCGTTCTCCATCTGAGAGCCACAGCGTATGAGAAATGAAGGGTTGGATGGATACGTGTAAGTGAGATAGAGACAATGGAAATGCAAAATAGGCAGCCGTAAGTACAAAGGAAGAAACTCGAGAGAAATTCATTTAACATAGGATGGATTAGAAATCAGGGTAAGTCATGTAAGATTAAAGGTGAGCAAAGCAAGTAGAGCGTGACCATCTGTTGCCAAGACAAAGAGATTTTCTCTCATTGCGTATCAGAGTCTTTTCCACCATATAACCCTGAATCATTTATGTTTAACAAATACACTCCCTCTGGGTTTGGGCTGAAGCAATTAATGGATTGGTTTAGTTTTACGTCTGTGACAAATTTTCAGGCCAAACAATTGATCAATTAATGGAGAGATTAAATGGTATATTAATCAGCAATGAACATAACTGTTACATACAGCCGTAGCGAAAAGTGGGCAACAGCTTTTCTTAAAAATAGTATACCTTTAAAATAATATTAACCGTACTGTGATAGTTGTGAACTAGTAGTAGTAACTAAATATTACTGTTAAGTATCGCATACAGTGTATCATACAGCTAAGCTCTATAACGCAAGTAAAGTTGAGAAATCCAAGTAAACCATATGTGATGGGAACAGAAGCAAAGGAGCAGCAATCAAAAAAGTGTTTCCTCTTTTTCCTCTAGACAATGTCCATCTTTCTCTCCATCATTTACACCCTCCACACCCGCCCCCACGCTACCCCCACGACCACGTTCTTTCACTCTTATGAATGAGCGATGGCGTGCTGCCAAAGATGTCCTTGTGATAGTGGTCACAGACTGTGTTGCTGTGGTAACTCGAAGACTTAAGATTCATGGCATCTATTCAACAACCTTGTCAGCATGAGCTCAATAACTTCCCCCACCTATCTGCAGGGTCATTTTTATTTTGAATGCCCAAGTGGTGCAGTGCTGCACAGGTGCATGCTGGGTGTCTGACTAACTTTGTTTGTATATAGCCTGTAATGAAACAGTGTTTTGTTCATGTTAATGGACAGCAGCCAGTGAGTTGAGCCAACATGTTCATTGTTTGATCTGACTCTTCCCATTGATGCGCAAAATTGCAGGTATTTGTTGTACGGTCCAGTCATGGTGTAGTAACAGTATGCAGAGTATGTACTGTATTGACAGCTGATATATGAATGGCTGGTTGTAGTCAGGTGTTGTCATGCCATGGGCGTAGGATTTCAAGTGTATTATCTGCAGTGAATATTTGAATTAAAGATTGACAGCTGGAAATTGACTCTAAAATTTAATTAAATATATATATATATTGATTGCCATAGGACTCTTTAATCTCTGCATTGTCATTAAGTCATCATAAAGCTTTGTTCTCAATGATGTAATGACTCAATATCATGCATAAAGAGTATTAACATAATCCATAGCAAATGTATGCATTGTGATAAATTGTTTCCCTTTTGTTAATCATTAGGTTTATTTTGGCCTGAATAGCACATACAGCCAAATACTCTATAGATTAAATTGTGGAGCCCAGTTGTATTTATGTAAAATCGTGGAGAGTTATTAAAATATTGTACTTAGGCAATATTACGGATTGATTTATCTGACAGCCTGCAGTGACATATGAGCATGTGGGGCATACATCATATCAACACTGTAATGATACTAATTCATCTTTTACTTTCTATGAATATATTTAGAATAATTTTACTTTAATAATTAAGATTGGTGTAAGGGCTTTCAGTTGTTTTATTGTGCTGTTGTGCTGTTATGTGATTGATTTAAATGTTCTAGTTGAATATAAAAGCTCCATCGTGCCTGTGCAAAGTGCTCTTGTCTCACAAAGGCCATTACAGTACAAATGCCTCCGGTCAGCATATCTCCTGTGTTTCGCTTGTATGTGTATGTATGAGTGGAGAAAGAAAGTCCTTCAGTTGGAGCTAAACACTAACCTGTCCTCAGAGATTTAGAGCTTATATAAGAAGTGATAATCTAATTAAAGCTGTTTGAAAAAGGTGTTTGAGTTCATCAGGTACTGAGATTTCTCTTCATCACCTAAATCTAGGTCAGCACTGGAGAGGAGCAGCACCATTTGAATATATCATCGTTGTATGCAGATAGAAAAGGTAAGGGCTAGACAGGCAGGGAAGAGAGGCAAAGTTATGCAGCCAGTGGTGAACTCAGGTTGTCTGAGGGCAAGGGGAAAAAAATAAAAAGGATTCCAGCGACAGGCGTTGGGGCACTGGGGCACTTAAAGGCATGCAGGGCAGCCTCTACAGCACTGCACTCCATTTTCTCCAGCAGAGGGGCACCCTAGAGGGCACGGCATCATGTTTTCACCACTGGAATGAGCACCTTTGAGGGACCTGCGTGATGTTTTCTTCACTGGAAGGGCACCTTAGAGGAGCTTGCATCAGGCTTTCTCCACTGGAAAGGCACACTAGAGGGCCCTGCATTGCAGTTTCTCCACTGGAAGGGCACTGCATCACATTTTCTGCCTGTATTGTGTCCTACCATTATCCTCCAAAGTATGGCATGAAGAACATTTTGTTTTTGGATTGGCTCCATATGCAAATGAACCAGCCTGTCTAGAAAAGATGTCTGAGTCATTTGTGGAAACATATCACTTCACAATGCAGCTGTAGTGTAGACCTTTGAGCTGGTTTTGTTGTCATAATATTGATCCTGTTAAAAGTTATTGACCTTGAATCTGGTTTGTATGTTGGATGTACTGCTGGTTTTTTAGGGCAAACAAAATGTGAAACACTATCTCTAAGACTCTGCCACAGGTTCTGCCTCATCCATGCAGCCAAGGACTGCAGTTCAGAAGGAAATGAGATCAAGCAACTGCAAAGACTGTTTTATCTAGTCGAGCTGTCATGCTATATAGCCGCAAGCTCTATTCAGGCTGCTCTCTCACTGCCTTAGGCAGCCAGACTTGAGCTTGGAGTCACCTATTTTGATGTTGTGCTTTTTAAAATATAATAATCCCCCACCTTCTGGGTTCATAAGCTTTCATAATATGTGTCTGTCTGTGTGTGTGTGTGTGTGTGTGTGTGTGTGTGTGTGTGTGTGTGTGTGTGTGTGTGTGTGTGTGTGTGTGTGTGTGTGTGTTTGTGTGTGCACATGTGCATGCATCTCTGAGTTCTGCCAGGGTGCATATGCTCTGCTTGCAATGTGACTGATAATCACTGTGTGTTCTGTGTGTCATGGGAATATCTGTACAGTGTGTGTGTGTGTGTGTGTGTGTGTGTGTGTGCGCACGTGCGCGCACGTATGTGGATGCATGTATTCCTCTGCGATGTGCATATTTGTTGGGAGGGATGTCTGTTCTCGCATGTAGACACACTTGTCCTCAGATAACACCGTCGATGTAATACCATTCTCCCCGTGCATCTTGATGCAGTAACATTCACCCGTCACAGAGCAGGCAACGAGACCGAGGGAGAGGGGAGGAAAAGAAGAAGAAGAATAGGACGGCTTTTAATTTCCTCAGCAGTGCAGTCAGTGCACAGAAAGACAGAAACTGGCTTGAATTCTAGATGAGTTCCCGAGTGAATGAGTGAGTTCCCAGGACAAGCTGCATTTGAAAGAGCGTACAAAGAGACTAAATGCAAGGTCATTTAGTCTCTTACAAACACTCGCCTGTCTTAAGGGATTTAAAGTGTATGTAGGTAATGATCTAATTATCGCTGTTTGAAATATACGTAGTATTTCTTTCCATCACTTAAATCTAGGTCAACACCAGAGACGAACAGCATCATTTATTAAGGCAGGAAACTATTTTATGCAACCTGCAGGTTGTGCAGCACAATCATGATCAACAAAAGAGCGTTTAATGGCTTGCATATAGTTGCTTACTTCAAATGTCAAGGTCATAGTCAGCTCCCCACAGGGCTGTCGTAGCTAAATAGTTTATAGAATATTTTGTGTCCACATGCTGAGTTTATCTGTACCTAACATGAGTCAGTTTTCATGCATATTTAATTGTCTGGACAGGAATCACATCCAAGCTAATTTCTCACCTTTTTCTTTTTGAAAAATACACCAAGGTCAAGCTGTCAGCTGTCCTCCTGCTCTTTTTGATGCCATTCCGGCCACAAAATCACAAAGCTGGCAATGCTGCCTGCAGTCCTATGTTCAAGGGTATTTCAATAAAATTCAAGGAGGTCTGGTTAGACAAAAAAAATCCTCAAGACATCATAATGTCTACCTTTCATTATGATTCAGTACCATTCACATTGCCGCCTTTAATAATCACCACAGTCTTGGAACATATAAGACATGCTGGTCTATTCTTGATTAAAAGCCCTTTTTCACTGTCCACTTTTCTCTTTTTAGAGCATACCATGTGAAATCACTTCTCTCTGACTCACTTATTTCTCCAGCTGTTGCCATTCTTGTCTCGTCTGTCCCATGCGTAGCATCACATGAGATGATTTACAACCCATGCTCGTGGTCTGTGAGTTCCCTAGGCCACCAAACCAGTGTCGTGAAGACTAGAAATGCTGTTAAAGCCAGTTGAAACAGAAATGTTCTGTCAAAATGTAATAATTCGCAATCATCTATTTCTTGTAGATCTGAGTCCAGATAGAACAGTCTGCCTAATAGTGACCTCATGGGTGATAGAGGGATGGCAGATTGACAAGAGGGAGGCAGTTCGGTCCTTTTGAAAGCAAGGAGGATGCGCCCCCCCCCCCCCAGAAAAACTTTTCCCTTTCTTTCTTTCCTTGTCCTTTCCTTGTCCTTTCTTTGTCCTTCCCTTGTCCTTCATCCTTTCTTTTCTTGCTGGGAAAACGAATGGCGGTCACTTTCTTAGGACACACATTACAGCCGCTGAAAATACCTCCTAAAAACATCCCACCGTCCTGACGTGCTCAAGATAGAACCTTTCTAATAAATGATTCTTTTATCACCTCGCCTGTCACATAAAGGACTTATGGTGCACTTAACAAAGGCTAAAAAGAAATCTAAGAGTCCAGCATTGATTTACAAACCCAGTTTGAAAATGTTTTTTGCTCCAAATGGTGCTTCAGAACATTCTGATTGCGCCCTGAGTGCCCTCAGCGATAGTCTTTGAAGTGCCTGGAGCCGTGTGCTGGAGCTCAGTGTGCGCTTATATCCGGAGCTTTTGTTAGTCACTTCATATGTACTGAGTCCTGTGCCATCATTATTCAATGATTCACACTGTGCAGCCAAAACACTCACTCTTATCTGTTAAGAGGCTGCACAGACGCAGTCAGACAGCTCTGGGTGGGTGGATGGGTGGGGGGTGGAGAGAGAGAGAGAGAGAGAGAGAGAGAGAGAGAGAGAGAGAGAGACTCCCGCTCTCTTGTGGGAAACGACTTTCCTCTCATCCTCACAACATGAAGCCAGAGAGCATCCGACTTCAAGAGCTTTAGATCCTGAATATTCACGCTGGTGGCATTTTACCATGTGTAGGCGGTGAGGGTTTGCAGAGATAGGAGAGGGTGTGTGAAGTATTGATCACTGTTGCTGTTGTCCTTGTTTGCTCTGTGTCTCACAGTGCCAGCTAACTCTCAGGGAAAGACAGTGATACGCAGGTACAGAGAGAAATTTGGCGTTACAAGGCACTCTTATTCGACGGGGATAAGCCGAAAACACTAAGGATTGATTTAGAGAGATATGTTTAAGAACAGCAAAAAGACGGATGCATGCGGCGCATAAAAGCAAGCCATGTGAATGCTGGTAGTTTTTGTTTTTCAGTGTCAGTTTTGGATGACTTGCTTGAATTATATAATGATATTTTAACATGGGTTTGATTTGATTTTAGAACGGTTGAGTTTCTTCCTGAAACAAATCTTTTAACTCTAACTTTAACCGGTGTTGGTTGAGGAACACCAGAGAAAAATCTCACCCTCTGATGCTTAAACTGTTAGATGTCTACATTTCCTGAACTTCAACAGTCTCCATTATGCTGTGATCAAAGTCTCTCCTTGAAATGCACCCTTCTTCCTTCAACCTGCCTTGTCTCTCCTCAGTTTAGTCAGTGACTTCCTGCATGTCGCAGAATGACTATTAAACCATATAGAGGAGGTCTATGATTGCAGCGGTGCCACTTATTAAACATGAATCCAACCTTGTGGCTGTAGGCATTGTTGTACATTAATGACATTGGTATCAGGAGGGGCCTGTCCAGAACAATCAGTTATGTGTGGGAATAAGAAAAATCCACCAATAAACAACAAAATGGAAACAAAACTTTCGAAATAACGGATAGCCAGAAACATTTTTCCTGATATTTGTGTGAAATTTCTGTTGTTTTTAGAATTGTATAGTTGGTGAACATGGGTGAACTACAACAGTTTGTTCAGGCACATCACTGACCTGCATCGTGCAGCACATCTGTGCTGAACACACCGAAATGAACTGAAAAGTAATATTTTTGTCATAAATTCAAGTTTTGCTTCTTTTCATTTCTCCATCTCTCAGTCTCGCTGTCCCTTCAACTCTCCTCCAGCAGCTCCTTACTTACAGCACTTGCCTGTGCTCCATCACTGCCAATTAAGCTCCGATCACTGACTGGGAGGATTTTAGCTCCAGGGTATTTGGCTAGCTACAAGCTTTCTTTATAACATCATGCTACAGTGCTAGCACATGAACTGCTAAACCCTTGTCGTGACAGATTTGCAAGTCAAACTCAGCTTTTTTTTCACCAATATGGCCACAGAAATTCATTTTCACCCACACTGAACCTTTGTTTGAAACAGACTTGGCTTATTTGAATTGTGTTAGCTCTACCCAGATGAGTTCCACGGATAAGTCGTGAATGTGTCATACGAAGATGGTGAGGAAAGAAAATTGAGGGGGATGAACCATGAAGTCAGACCTGTGAGAGCCACATAACACTTCAGCGCAGTGCACAGTCACCGCATTCAGACACCACACACTAAGTTAGAAGTTATGTGTGAGTATGTGTGTAATCAGATAAAAAGGACACCAATACACAGCACAGCACATTACGTAACATAGCTGTCTAACTAGCGATAGATAGATAGATAGATAGATAGATAGATAGATAGATAGATAGATAGATAGATAGATAGATAGATAGATAGATAGATAGATAGATAGATAGATGTTCATTGTAACATTTGATGGTAGGCAACAGGCTTTATTTTGGACTTTATGGACATGATTGTTATATGTTTAAACATTTTATTAACAGATGATTGAGAAAACTGAATTGCAATCAAGGATTTGGCTTGATTGTTTCTGCTCTTACTGTAACTCCCAAACAGAGGTTCCTGTGTTATCTTAGAACGGCCCTTTCCTCTTCTACAGTCCCTCACCTGTCATGTGGTGTTCCCCAGGGGTCTATCTTGGGTTCACTGTTGCTGTCTTTGGAGAATGTTTTTTTCTTTTTTTTTTTTTTTTGGAAAAAGATAACATTGATTTCATGCCAAATCTAGTGGAAGTGGCAACTTTATGCAACTCACTGCACCTGATTGAAGTCAAATATCCTTTTTATTACCATCAGACTGTTTGAAATAATTTGGGGCAACTTGTCTGTACTGTAAATGTGTAATTTGGGCATATTTTTTTAAATAGTCTTTTTAAATACAGGGGTTGTCTGGTGGAGAAACATAAACAAAAAAATGTGTATTTTTTAAGACCTTGACAAACTAATCAATGCTCTTTTTCTATCAGAATACTGTACCTAATATTGCTTGTCTTCACTATGAGGTTTAGAATTGATTTTAAGATTTCATCAAACAAAATATTTGACTGAATCAAGATTTACAGGGTCGACCACCCCACAAATTGCTGCCACAGCATTACTGTAATGAGAATCACAAACCATTTAATTTTGAAGTTCAGCCACTGTGACCAAAAATCCCACTTTAATTAATTAAACCTGAGACCTTACACTCATGACCATCTCTTTTCAGAATAAGCTTTCAGTAATAATACTATCATTAACTGTCTGTGTTAAAAATGGATAAACCTTGACAGAACTACTACAACTGACAAAACAGGAAAATGACCATCCCCAGTGAATACCTCTCAGGTACAGAGCAGGTGGAGCGATATAAAGCAACACGTGTACCTGTTTATGTAGTACATTAGTGTGTTGCCAGGCTGTTGAACTACATATTTTCCGTGTGTATATTTTTACACGGAGGGAGGAGTTTGGGGACATCTCTTGGCATCTGATCCAGCTGACATATCGGGGCCACGCTCTACTCTCTGCTTTGCTCCCCTCTGTGCGTTCTTGGAAACATGGCTGCTGTGTGTTGCCCTGCCAGGCCCTTGAGACAACTCCCAGTACATTTCTGTCTCAGTGACGTGTGTGTGTTTGGATGTTTGTCTGTCTGTGTCTGTTCGCCCTCAGTGCAGCTTTTGGTTCAAATGTGTAACTCATTCAATGCTGAACACAAAACATTTGTGTCTGACATGTCTTTTGAGTGATGCTATGATTTTTCCTCTCAGTTCTGCAAAGTTTGGATGTGTGGCTGTTTTGGGACATAAATATACTGTGATGGATAATGACAAGAAACTTCATTGCTAGACTTCCAAAATGCAATAGCTGCTGCAGAATTCAATAAGTGCAGCTTACTGGCAGTTTTATGTGACAAATGACACAAATTAGAGAGATTTGTCAGAGGAGAGGCAGAAATCTGACAGCAGTGATTGTTAGTCACTAACTGCCTAGCCTCATACTCTGTCCCCTGGGGAGATGGCTAGGCCACACAGGAACCTGTTAGTATCTGTTTACCTCGTTCTGGCTGGCTCACACACAACCTCCACTTACTAGGCAAGTTCAGTAAAAAAAGATAGTCATGTTCTCAATTGCTCTTTCTCCCCCTTCCCTCCTCGTCTCCTTCTCTGTCTCTGTGTTGTCCAGATGGAGGAAGTAATAGCACGCATGCAGGATGAGAAAAATGGCATCCCCATCCGAACGGTGAAAAGTTTTCTAACCAAGATCCCCAGTGTTTTTTCAGGTAAGGCTTTTATATCTCTGCTCTGTTGCGCTGGTCCCTTCTCTCCTCTTCTCTCCTCCACTTGGCTCCCACCCACTAAATGCCCGAATAGTACTCTCCTCTTGCCAAACAAAACACAGAAAGTATTTGGAGATTTGTCCATTTTGCATTTCACACCAGCAGTGCCAGAATGTCAAGAGGATCATATTGGATTTCCGAGCTGTGCAAACTAATAGATAAGAATCCACTCCGGAGTGATACTCAATGATAGATTAGTCAAGTTAAACACTACTAAGAGGAAGGACGCCATCATCGCTGTTATTTTTACTGTAAACGAAGATTTAAAAAAAATCAACAATGCACTGAGTACTGAAATATATATGAATTAAATGTACAATATTATCAGCCCAACCTCACCAGGAAAACAGCCGTATAGGTCATCTGCGCAAACAGGTTATTGCGACCCATATTTATGTTTATGGTTGGGCTGTGACCTCTAGTGGTCGTAATAATTATGACGGGAGAAAAGGCGGAAGTCAGGTGACACAGCATAAAGGGCAAGAAAGTCTGCACGTGAAGGAAGGTGGCGTGGATGGACAAACACAGGACTTTCACCCAGGAGACTGCTGTTTGTGTCCGATGTGAAACTGAAAATCAGTGCTAGCTTATTTTAACTCATGTTACATACTTAAGTTACGTAACGCAACGCACGGAACAAACGTTAAAACTCAAACCATGATCTTTTCCCTAAACCTAATGAAGTAGCTTTGGTGCTACTTGTCGCTAAGCCTGTTTCACAGCATGAACCACCAGGTCCAGTACGCCTATTGCTGGAACTCTCCAATGTTCATATATGTAATTTTCAGAGTCATATCAATCGACCTGTTCAGTCCTTTTGTTATGAGGACAGGTTGGTATTACAGCATCAAATTAAAAGCCTTTTTAAGTTCATTAAAAAATTGATTAATACAATATCAAATCCTGATAAAATATTAAAGTTTTCAGAATGGCTGATGATAGATTAATAATCCAAACCTTCCTGTAATTCTTCCACTGTAAGTGCTTGTTGCAGCAAATCGTGCACAAACCTCCTCTTTCTGCATGATTTTGCCTCAGGGCACCAACAACCAGCCAGAGCCATCGCTGGTCCCCATCGCTGCTAACTAAGGACCATGTTTGACTTGTCCCAGCCAGTGACAAATCCAGACTCTTTTGACATGAGCACAGATTCCCAAAAGGTTGGCAGTGAGCACCAACCTGTGAACACCAGACGCAGATAAATTTAGATAGTGAAATTTAGCTTGACGACGTTATTGAAACAATGATGTATGCTTCGAGCATTTAAAGGGCAGCTAAGGCACAGTTCTTTTTTTTTGTTTGTGTCCATTTTGGTGCAGATTGCATCTGTGTCTGTCTTTGTTTAAAAACAGTGGGAAGCTATATTGATTCCTTATTTTACATCTGGCCAATAACAACAGATCGGATTCATCTCTTTTTGTCAGATATTATACAATCAGTACAGCTAGCACACGCCAGGTACGTCTGAATGAACATGACAGCATTGCAACAGATGGCTTGTATTTGCACTTAACCCTATGGACAGTGTATTTCTATACTTAACTATAATGCCATACTTCAACTTCATCCACATGCCTGAAAGCTGCATCATAATAAAGAATATTAATTATAATTCTTTCTGTCAAGATAGCATTATTGTGGAGCAAAAGTGGTGTCAGGGTGTTAAGGAGTAATGCTCAGACTTCATGCTAGCATCTCCTCCAAAACACAACTCCCCTGGCAGTCTGTGAGGCTTCAACAAGGACACAGTCCCTCTGCAGCTTCCCCTCTGTGAACACTGCCACTTGTGTTCAGTGGAGCACTTGGCCAAGCTGTAAGCACAACAGTCAGGGATACAGCCCAGGTTGCTGCAGTGTGTTTTTCCTCTGCACCACTCAGACCCTTAATTTTTCATAAAATACATTGATTTCTTCACTTGTCAATTTATTCACTCATTACAGCAACAGCGCTTGCTCTCAACTGACTGTACTGCTGACAGAACCGGTGTATCTAGATCCCATACTGAGTGCTTTTCATAATAACTGTTGAACATGTTTTTTTTTATGTCGAATGGAGATATATAGAAGCATATTTTTCATCTCAAAAGTTATAAAGTTTGTAATCACACAGGTGCTCAATCTGTTTGAACTTGTACTCGTATTTCTTATACTTTTTGTGTGTCGGTGTGTTGCCGCGGTGTGTTTTTGTGGTATTTTGTGTTAGGTGTCCTTGTGCGTTCCTCCCTTAAAGTGAACAACAGAGCCATAGCTCAGAAACAAGTCTGCTGCTCACTCAGTTTGTTTTCTATTCATGCTCGTACAAATGCAACGCAAAGCAGAAGTCAGTGAACGTTCACATTCTACAGGTTTTTACAGCTTTTGCAACCGTACTGTGTATTCTAACTTTCACATATTTTCCTCCTAATTTTGTCTTTGCCCTTGACTCAAATAGTTCTACAGTTATGATTTTTACAATCTCTCAATGTCAGTAACTTTCATTCATTTTTCCATTTCTCCTTCATATGTTCATATATTCATTCTCAGCTGTGCATGATGTCCTTTACTCCATCCTGTTAGTATTTGCTGCAGCAATTATCTAATATTTACCACCACTGGGATCATTTATTATTGAAATGAATGCTTATCACTCCATTTCGTCACATTCTGACACACGCATACAGCCCAGTCCATGGGCGTGATATTAATCAATTCAGAGAGCAGCCTTGTTAGAGGATTACCTTACACATCTCATTTAAGCTCTCTCTTAGAAAGTGGGTCAACTTTGATAGTGTGAAAATGGGGCTGTATTAATGATGTTAATCCATGGAAAATCTCATCTGGCTGTGGGGGCGCCGAAAAGCAAGGGGGTGCAATGAAGAGAGACGAAACACAGACGGACAGAAAGATAGCTTGATGGACAGAGAGACAGCCACAGGGACTGACTTTCTCGCTGCATGAATTCCCTCATGTCTCCATTTCACACCTTTTTTTCTGCCTTCTGTGGCTCTCATCTCCTCAACACACCCTCACCTGTCAGCATGACAGGCAGTAATAATAGCTTGAAAAATATATATTTAGCCAAAGTGCCAAAGTCACATGTTGTGGTGGGGTGCGAAAATGCCCAGGGGGCAGAGGATGCTGCTATGTGTGCATGTATGCTGTATTTTCTGAGAAAATGATTCAGTTTCTGAGGTGGAGAAGATGAATTGCAAAATGGAATCCGCCATGAAAAGTTTGATGTCAGGTCTAGAAATATGGCAGAGGTGACTTATAAGTCATCTCTGGACCTTTACTGCATCTTTTGTTTTTAAAGAAAAGCTGAACGTTTAGTGTCTTGCCTTGTTTTCTGCTCGGTTTCTACATTTCCTCCCCTCTCTGAGACGTGAACTGTTCACATCAGAGTTTTTGTTTGTGACAGCGGGAAATGTTCAGCGTGATGCATTGACTTATTAAATCAAACAATAGCAACTGCAGAGACTGAGTCAGACAAATTGTGTTGTTACTGTACACAATGGATGCTTCATTATGCCATTGTACCTCTCTGGTCATTTATATTAATGGACTACAGCTTGGAGAGGGTGTCAGAAAAGAAAATTTGGTAATGGATGGCCTATTACCCACCCACAGGGAGCAAGGCGAGAGGCATTGGTATGCACTGTGATGATGAGGGCAGGTGGGTCAGGTTAAGAGTGTCATTGTTTTCCCTTTCATTTACATCTATATGCAAAAAGGTGTTTCAGCATGCTGTGAATATATTAGATGTGTCAGTGGTTTGTATTTATGTGCTTTCTCTCATTTCAGGTTCTGATATTGTACAGTGGATGATCAAGAATCTGGACATTGAAGATCAAGGTAATTGATTGATTGATTGATTTTGATCTCGGAGGTTTTCAATAGGGATTGACGTGGCGCAAAGATGCTGTGTGAGGTGTAAGAGACAGGTGCATGCTGATGTTTTAACAGCAACTTCATTATTGCAGTTTGGTCGGTGATTTGGTCCCTTTAAAAACACGAGATGGAGCTGCAGCAATGGAAGTGACACACACATGGAGCCACTTAAGGCGCTCACTCAGCTAGCACGTAGTCGCCACAATTTACGTCAAAAGTCGCACTCCTCCTCTGAGTCACATCTCAGTCGAATCATAACGCACAGACGTGATACACATGTATTTGTATTGTTGCTTTCAATGTCTGAAGAGAACATTATCGTGAATGTCCATCACAAATAAGTGTCCATAAATTATAGAAAGCAGACATTTCTTTAGAATTTGCCTCAGAACCATCAGGTTTTTAAGTTTCCTTCAGTATCAAAGTAATCCAGTGACTGTCTGTACGCTCATGGAAGCATTTCAAAAAGAAGCTGCTGATAGCTAATTTGGCATACTTTTAATGGTGTTGCCTTGCCAAAATGTACACAAATATAGTCTGAAGATTGCAGCTGACTTCATGGAACCATTGTATTTCCTGTCAACATCCCTCCAACGTCCTTCAGTGTCACACCTTGGAAACCACAAACCTACGACAGTAATATTAGCATCCTCTTTATTAATGTTGACTGAAAGAAGTTTGCTGGTGGTTCTCAGGGTAAGATGAAAGGAGAAGTGCTCATCACCATCAAATAATAGACAACTTTATGAACGCAGTTTTCATTATTCTGCACGGACAAACAGGAACACCTATGTGCCTCTGTGGAACCTATGAGTACCGTTAGCTAACTGTGTGTAAAAGTCTGCACTTTTCTTTGATCTGTCTTTTCATGTCCTTGAGCTAAAGCAGAAACTGCAATTCTTGTCGTTATTCTTCCTCTTTTCTTTCTCATTATTCTTATTTTATTCCAGTAGATAAAGCAGAACTAGGCTGTCTTGAGGGAGTTGCCAGATCATTAGTCGAGCCCCTCAACGCACACAGAATGACTCAAAAGTGGGCTGGTTCGACCGTGATGAATATGAAAAGTTCAAACCGGTTCCTTGCTTGCATTAAAGATAGTGATGAAGAAGTATAGCTAACAATGTGAAGAGCGGCCCCTTCTGAGGTTTAGGTGTATGTGTGTCCTGTAGGTGTGTGTTTACTTGGGTGTTGGAGTGTTTATGTGTGTGGGTGTGCATTCCTGTGTTTGTCTGCTCTAGCGTGCGCCTCAGTATTGTGAAGCCAGCTGTGATACTTAGCTGACTCATCAACTCACAATCCCTTTGTGTGTTGTTTCATTTGCATGCAAGGATCTGTGTGTCCTTTTCTGTGTTTGTCAGTCAAGCATGTTTATATCATTAAGGCTTTTTTTATGCTGTGTGTGAGGGGGTTGTGTTGACTTTGCGCAGAGCATATGTGTGTGATTTTTGAATGCATTCAGAGACAGATCATAAAACACCTGAAATATTTGAGCCCAGATGAACTTTTTTCTTATTTATTTATTTATTTTTTTGTCCTTTTGTTTAAAAGTTTAAGTTTCAGATCTTTAAATTTGAGCCAAAGATTCTGCTTGTCTCATGCCTCAGACAGCACCACTGTCATCAGTGATGTTTCTGATTCGTGGCATCTCTATTACGCCAAAAATAAAGAAACAACCACAAAAAACGAGTCAAATCTTCTTTGACTTCTGCTTATTGTGTTAACCCGGGCCCAAAATTCTTATTTTCGCTGGTCTGTTTCTGAAGTCTGGCAATTCCATGTCCCTCCCTGAAGCAGATTTACATTGATAGTGTCACATTTTGTGTCACCTGCAGTATTGAAAGTGCTCTACCATAACAGAGCTCTTGATCGAAACTGTCAAAAACTGTAACTGAAAAAATGTGTCCACAGACAGATGTTCCTTGTCCTTCAAGACTAAATTTTACGTGTGTGCATTTTTTTTGCACACAGACACAAAACATGCTGCCAATCGCCCTGCGGTGGTGAGCAGAGTGTGACTTCAGCACAGAACAACTCCTGACGGGGCTGACAAACACAGCAAAGTGAAATGCAATTAATTTGGCTCACAGCACGATAGCAGCATGTTTATTATGTAAAGGCAGATGAGCTTATATCAAAGTTGACTGGGGATTTAAAGCTTTTTTTTTGCAAAATGAATGCCAGAGATAATGTACTGACACACTCCAGATGAACTCATTATCATCCTATTTTGCAATGTTTGTAGTCCTCAATCCTATTTTCATTCAGTACTGCATTTGATTAGCCGACGCAAATTCCTGCTTCCAAAGTTCTTCTCTAAAGTTTCAGATGTTCTAGCAGAAAGTTTTGCATGTTTAACTCTTGGCCATAATACTGTCACTACAATTTAGACCATTACAGATCATCTAAAGCCTATTGGTTTGTCTGGCATGGGAACTATTGGAACAGTTTACCACATTTAAGGTGGCCTGGACTTGATTCATTAGCATGCACTAATGTGCAGTCCAGGCCAGACAGCTAACAAATGGATTGGAAACACTGAGAAGCTAAATGTGAATGAGGAGGTGCAGACGGTGTATGCAATCCTTGAATTATACATTTCAGTCATAAATCAGGAATCTCAAAACTGAGCAAGCATCTGCCCTCTGAAAAAGTATATAAGGTTTTTAACACTTTGAATCACCACCAACTTTACTTACGTACTTATGAGTATTCATCACCGATAAACGTCCACAAATCCTCTTAGAAGTCATTTTAAGTCCAGATATTTCCTTTTCTGCAGTTTCAAAAGTAATCCAGTTGATTGTTGTTGGTAGATCTGTGGTTACAGAACAAAAAGAAACAGCCAGCAGCTCAACTCTCCACGGTGCAGATTCACCAAAATGTTAACAACAGGCTTAAACTGAGGCTTAAGACTAAACTGGGATCTGTGGAAACCACTGCTGACTGACTGAGTCCATGCCAGCTTTTTCATTTCCTGTTTACATCACCCAAAGCATGATGGGAACCCTGGTGGGAAAGTCTCCTAATATATTCATCCCCTATGAGAAAGGAGAAGCAGCAGAAGTGACTGAACACATGAATATAAACCTTTTTTTATTTTAGAAATGTTCTGTTTGGCATCCCTACATGTAGCAATGAGCCTGTAAATGAAGGAAGAGAAAACTGAACACAAACAGCCTGAGGTGCAGACGGGTTAATGGACTACAGATCACTTCGCTCACAGTCGCTTACAGTATGAATTAGCTTTGCTGTATTTGCTTTGCTGTAACAACCCAATCAGCTTCAGCATGAGTCTGCAACTCTTCTGACCTCTGACCTGCCTGAAATAAATCCCTGCAGGGGTATTAATGACATCCTGTTACTGCTGAAATAAATTCTATGACCCCGTAAAGCTCTTCAGGTCTGTCTATTAAATGTAGAACAAATATTCAAAATATAATACTAATAGAACAATAATATCGATAAAGTGATACTAATAATTCATCTTTAATGTTGTTTATAGTGCAGTTCATTACCAAATTTTAAAATTCTAATCTTCTTTTTCACAAATGAAACAACATAAGAACAACATCAGTTTGGACTTTTGCTGCAAAATGTTTGCAGCTTTTAAGTATCCAGATCATTATTTGCCACATAGCAGTTAGCTGGGTAAATTAACGAATGAAATGCTTGTGAGTGTGGTCTGTGTGTGTGTTGTTGTTAAAATCTGTGCATGCATCCGCGTGTGTGTGTATGAGGAAAAAGTGAATAAACTGAGCTGAGATAAGAAGATGACACTTTTCTTTTTTACAGTCTAAAGCCTTCCCACAACAACAAGTAAAATTCCTGAGGTTGATATAATCTCTCACTCAGAGGAGAGTGTTTTGTTTGACTGACATGTTGTTGGCAACGAGGCAGAGTCATTGCATCTGTTTTTTTTTTGTGTGTGTGTCTGTGTGTGTGTGTCTGCTCTGTACCTGTGTGAGAGAGAGCAGAAATGACAGATGAATGAAATCATTATAGCAAAAAATGACAGTCTTTCTATTTTAATTTTGCAAATGTCATCACAGTTTTGAAGCAGTGTATTCTGATGCCCCAAACACATTATTGGATTTGTCTGTATGTATTTATGTTGAAGAAACTAAGTTATGTTCATTAAAGAAAGTTAATTTGATTAAATCCAATGAATCACTTATCAAATTAAATGTAATTTTTGAGGATTTTAAAAAAAAATATTTTTAGGGTGATGAAAAAATAGGAGCTTCAAATGTACGACGCTTGGTAAAATCAAATTCACCACACGACAGAGCATCAGCAAAAACTGTCATCCAGTCAGACTATCAGTCAAGCTGTCTGTGAATGTTATTAAGGGTGTGAAATGCATATGAAAGAGCCCTAATCTGATCACTGGAACACCAGGGAACGGTGAAATGATCTCTGAGGGAGGACACGTGGCTCATCAGAACAGCATGGAGTGGGTGCATGCTGTTCTGTATAATGGTCCTGGTTTTCTCCTCCAACCTTCTTTAAACCTCCTCCTCATCAGACTGGAGAGTCACTCTTGTAGTGGAGCACTTTATATGATCTTTTTCAGTCTCCTGAGATCACCCCCCTGCCCACTGCTACCCTTGCATACGGATGGATAAAATCTTGAAAAGAAAGATTTATGAAATAGCGTCGGCATTCTTTCACCAGTCCCACTGATAGCTCAGTTTCACATGTTATTTGTATGAATCCATTATTTTCTCCTCTTAGTCCTCCTTCTCTACTTAAACGATCAAAGTAAAAGTACAAATTTTGCAGAAAACTGGCCCCTGCAATTGATAATACTGGCGTCAGCTTGTTAATGCATTGATGCAAACAGTAAAGAACATGTTCATTCTGTAGCAAGTTGAGGTGGAGCTAATTTTAACTACTTTATATACAATCCCATGCAGTTTAGTCCAGTGGTTCCCATCCAGGGTCGGGCTGGGGGCCGCAGGATAAATCTGAGGGGTTCTGACATGAATAGACCGCAATAAAAAACAGAGGCGTGATCCACAAAATTTTGTTTTTATGTGAAATATTGGATAATATTACCTCCTAACAACCCATAAACATCTTAAAGATGGCTAGGACCTCCAAGCAGACACTGTTTTGGAAGTGGCCACAAGCCAAAAAGATGCATTAAGATGATTTAGGTTTCTTTTTGTTTTTCATGTAAAATCTGGAAAGGAGCAAGAAACAAAAAGAAATGCAATTTCATGAGAGATGCAAAGGAGTAGAGAGTATAAAATTTACTTCCCACAGCTGATCTGATTAAAACAAAGATCCTTCTTCCACAAACAGCACATACTGTAGAGTACAGACCACAATAATGAAAATATAACTATGGTACAGCATCTCTTCCCTTATCTTTAGCTGAAGCTCAGCTGGAAGAATACTTCCACACACCAACTGGCAGGACTCCAATCTGCTGGGTTTTTGGCACAGAGCTGGTAATATGATGAAATCAAAGGGTGTTTTCCCCTTGGACTCTGAGACTGGCCTTTCTTGACAGCTTGACTAATTCCAGTCCAAGGTTTAGTCAGCTACAAAGCTTAAAGAAAAGCCTGCGATGTGTTAAATGGAAGCCAGAAGCTCCCTTGCTACCAGGAGTTGATCTTTCTTCTCTTTCTAGAAAATCACCAACAAAACCATCTTGGTTAATCTTTCTTTTAGTCTGATTTTCTAGTTTCACATTTATTCTTTTGTGCCCATTGTGTTATTTCTATACACTTAGAGAAATTAAATCTTTGCATTGGATACTTAATGAGCTCTCAGCTGCTCAGCTTTATCACATTTTCTGTATCTGCCTTTTAGCTTGTGCTGATTTCCTAAATCCGAAATAAGTAAAACAAGAGAGGAAGCAGGCAATGCAGAAACTGTTGTATCAGATATTGTACGCGGGGATGGCATTCAACATCCATCCTTAAAACGAGCAGCCCTCAGCTTCACTTCAACAAAAGGAGAGAGTGTGAAAACCATCAGACACTCAGCGCTGCGTTTGAAGAATGGGTGACAGCAAGCTCTAACTGCACTGTCCTGGATGTCATTTTTTCAGACTTTGCTGACTTTACTTTCATCTGACATTCATCCTGTGTGAGATAACGATCCAGAAAATGACATTTTTGAATGGATAATAAGTGAAAAAGTATACGGATGAGTGGATTTTGGCTTGTAAATGTCTGTCTTGAATTCCTCTGTAGTTCATGGACAGACGATACACACAAGCACAGTCCGTCCCTGTAGCTCCCCGACAAAAAATGACTCTTTCTCCTTCTAACTTAATAAGAAACCAAAATGTAACACACAGTAAATTATACATATGCACGTGGGACAATGACAATGTAAGAAATAATACAGTAGGAAAGGAGGAAGGGCTGTCTTTGTAAGTAAACAGCTTTAAATAACTTATGAGTCATAATTTATTAATAAATGGAGCTGAGGCACACATACGTGCACACACACACATGCATAAAGACAAGCATCCTGACCTCTCAAAGCTGTGACAGTCACCTCAGAGCTAAAGGAAAAACCAATCTATATTTATCTCATGCACACACACACACACACACACACACACACACACACACACACACACACACGCACCCAGTGCATGTGGATGTGTGTGTGTCAGAGAGTGAGGGAGCAGATTTGTGCATATTTTATGCATGCATTCAGTAATCTCCTGTTATGCCTTCTCTGCTTATTTAGACCACGTCAAGCACTGCAAAATGTGTGTCTGTTAGTTTATTGGTGTTGTAGGATCACAGTTTACTGCTAGCCTCCACTGGGCTTTACACAAAAAACCTAATAAATAATCAAATTGTACTGCAGCTGGTGTATGAAACAGCATATAAATGAACTGTTTCCTATATTGTTCACGATGACATAAAGGTGTCAGCAATAAGAGACAATTATCAAAACATTATAGTCAACACGAATCACAGACGTCGACACCATGAAGGGGTTACAGGTTGAGAGCAGCAGGGAATAACTGGCGGCAGACGAGACACACGCTTGATGATGATTACATGTTTTCATTATCTGATGGTTTTAAATCAGGGACAGTCAACCATGTGCTGTGGAGCACCAGAGGGAAGCAGGTTTTCCCTCCAACCAAGCACAACACCAGGTGATTTGACTGATGAGTTCCGCCTCTCTGGCTGAAGGTGGGCTAATCAGCGAGACCTCCTGCTGGGCTGTTTGGTTGGAACGGAGACCCGCCGATTCCTCTGTCAGAGCAAAGTCTATTAAAGCAGCAGCTCCTAATTCAGGCTGTGTGGTGTTCATTCTGGCCATTTTGTCAAAGATCAATTTATACCAGGGGATGAAAAGTGAATAAAGTTAATTAGCTGTGGGACAAAAGAAACAGCATGCTAGCTCAGGGTGTGTGATGAGGAACTATTGATTGCAGGGTAATCAGAGAATCTTCTTTTAATGAAAGGTGAGATAAAGTGAGATTCCAAAGCAGATTTATCTTTTAATACTTCAGTATAAAGTGAATAAAGAGAGTTTATAGAGAGGATGAATTAGAATTTCAATTAAGGAAGGGCCTTATCACTTTCATCCTTAAAGTCTGACATTTTTCAGGATTTGCTCATTCATTTTCCGGCCAGAGTCAGATGATGGCATTGCTACTGCTCTCATATCTGTTAAATATAAGGCTACAGCCAGCAGGTGATTAGCTTAGCTTTGCACAAAGACTCAAAACAGCCACCCAGGTTCTGACAGAAGGTAACGAAATCCACCCACCAGCTTAACAATGATATCATGTGTGGTTAATCCTTAGAAAAACTGACGTGTAAAAATGACAAGTCACCATTTTACGGGGATTGTTTGAAACTACTTTTAAAGAAATGTAATGTGTTAGTCTGTAAAATTTAGAGGTGCTCATAGGCGGATTTTGACATTTGACAGAGCCAGGGTAGCTGTTTTCCCATTTCACGTCTTTGTGCTAAAATAAGCTAAGCTAAACTAAAAGAAGATGTCTGCTGTCTGTAGCCTTACACTGAGGCTAATTGTTTTCCCCTGCTCTCTTTGCGCTAAGCTAAGCTAAGCCAAGATAACTGGCTGCTGGCTGTAGCTTTATAATTAGGCTAACCGTTTTCCCCTGTTCTCTTTATGCTAAGCTAGGCTAACTGACTGCTAGCTTTAGCCTTATATTCAGGCTAATTGTTTTCCCCTGTTCTTGTTGTGCTAAGCTAAGCTAACCAGGATGGTTTTAGGTTTTTTTTTAAGCTAGAAAAGCATATTAGATCATAATTTAGTGGTTGTAAAGATATTAGTAATCTTTTTTCTTTCTAGAGACCAAAGATATATACACATATATTAAAATACTGATTAAAGATCTATATTTTTTCAGTCCCCACCACATCTCACTCTTTTATAATAATCCTTTAACACATTTCTGAGAGCACAGAATAGCCATATACTGCACGACAGTTGACAGTGTTGTTGAATTAAACTTGTGAAATGTTCTCATCTGCTCTCTATACGGGAACAAAACCTTCCTGCCCACAGCCATTTCATTTCACACACTCTCAGAAGATGCTGATGCATGTGTGAATGTTTTATATGCATGAAAGTAAAAGTGTATGTGCTGGTGTGCAATATCACTGGGAAAGAGCTGACAGAAAGAGCAGTACAGCACATTGTAAATTGACTTTTTGTCTGTGTTTTCTCCCAGTGGAGGCTCTTCACCTAGGAACTCTGATGGCTGCACATGGTTATTTCTTCCCCATCTCAGACCACGTCCTCACTCTCAAAGATGATGGCACTTTCTATAGGTTTCAGGTAAGAACAGTAGGGATGCTCTGATTCTAATTTGTCTCGTGATATACCAAATAACTTAATAGCTAGCTGCAGTCATGAGAATTTTCGAATCCATAAATGGGGGAATAGGCCAGAGAAATAACCTGTTAAAGTGCCTCTGTGTGATGTGCTGGAGCCAAACCAATGATAAGGAGTTTCTGTGGCACATACTTATTACAGGCTTCATGAAAAAAGAAAAAAAAAGCATCCTTTTGAATGTCAATACTGGGATTGACAGTTTTAGTGATTTTTCAGTAAGCTCCCCCAAGTGTGCTGCACAGAACTAACCAAAATAAATCAATGCCTGAGGCTGCCTGTGTTCATAGCAGGCTTCACTTTGCTCTTCACGTGTAATCGGTTTTCATGCGAGGCCGGTCCATACAGTGCTGCCCCGAGGAGGGTCAAGATTCATACTGGTGTCTGCTCTCAGCGCTCACCAAAAGGAGCTTATGTGCTTTGGACGTTATGCAGAGCCTATTATACAACAAAATGTTTTATTGTGACAGATGCAGGGCCCTGACTGCGTGCCCACCTCACATGACAGTGCATGCTTTGATTTCAAAACACCATGTGGTTAGCTGTACGCTCAAACAGTGTCTTTTAGTTTTGTTACTTAATGACCTGTTTTTCCCTTCAGACTCCATACTTTTGGCCGTCAAACTGCTGGGAACCTGAAAACACAGACTATGGTGAGAGACCTGTACTCCTCCTTTGTGCATTGTGCAGTACGCACTGAAGAATAATGATTCTGACTATTTTTGTAATGCATAAAATATTTTTGTCCAGTCAATGTGTTATTACTGCTGATGTTCAAAAGATGAAACCAAATGATGCAGAATCTGGACGGTCGATTGGAATAAAAAATCCCATTTTGTATCAGCGTGCTTGGCCCCCCAGTAGGAATCAGTTATAGTGCAGTGGGTGTGCAATATCTCTGTGTGCTTCCCTTCGTATTTCTACTTTATGTACAGTATCTTCAGTGTACTCCAATCTCAGTCCGTTTTGTCTGCTCAGTCATACTCTCTGACTGATGCAGACTGATTACAGTGAAGGAAATGAGGGATGTGTCTGTGTGTGTGCACCTGTTGTGCACATTTGGCTGCACGTTTTAATGCTCATGCAGGGATGAGCTTTTCATTGTACATAGTGGAGCAGAGTGGAGATAAACATTTCATAATACCGAAAATGGCTCGGATGAATAGCCACGGCCTTGCAGGTCTTTCATTTGTTGTTTTAATTGTAGGAGAGGAAAAGGGCTGATGCTCCCTGTGGGAATAATCTGCGAGCGTTAGGGGGAAGGTAGAGCATCTCAGATGTAGCAACTGATTCACGTGAATGATACCCCTTAATGAAAACAGTCTAATGGCATAATGAAGCTTCCACATAATGGTCAGTTAACAAAGGGATGAAGGGATGGCGATAGTGCAAGAAGACATCAAAAGTCAGGCGCACACAAGCGCAAGCACGCGCCGTAACAGACGCTCAGACACCACGCACAGTCAATGACCTTTGTGATTTACAGGCCAGTTTAAATGTGCAGTTGAGAGGATTAAATGAGTAAATGCAGGGCCACTTAAGGCTGTTAAAACCAAGCTGAGATCCCGCTCTCCCTCTGTTACCAATCTCCCTCCCTTTCTCTCTCTCTCTCAGCTGTTTACCTCTGCAAAAGAACAATGCAAAATAAAGCGCGTCTGGAGCTTGCAGACTATGAAGCGGTAAGTAAAAGAGGTCTTTTAGTGTCAGAACTCTTCACGTATCTGTTCTCAGGTTTAATCTCTTGCCTTTTTGCTCATGCTGAAACAGAACATTTGTTTTTCTGTGTGTCACCGCAACTTTCCTTTCACCAGAGCTATTAAATGAATCACCGGCTTAGTTATACTCTGGGTTTTTGTTTTGTTGTTTGTATGGGAGCAGGGACCATTAAAGATGGTATCCAGCCATACACTGTACACATTATGTGCAGTAAACATAATCAGTGCAGATCCCTCAAAAGCCTTCACCCCCCTCCATTTTTTTGTTCTTTGTTTTGCTTGCAGGAGAGCTTAGCAAGGCTACAGAGAGCTTTCGCCAGGAAATGGGAGTTCATTTTTATGCAAGCAGAAGCACAAGCGAAGTAGGTTTCTATAAGAACCACACACGCATTGAGCTGTTATGAGTGAGTCCTCTTACGCCCTCATTATGACATGATTAAACTTAACTTAACATCACAGATGAGCTGCAAACTAAACATGTGACGGAGCAAATGGTTCATACATGTGTTGGAATGAGCTACATGTAAAAACAGCTCTGAACCCCCTTTTTTGTCTCTCAGAGTGGACAAGAAAAGAGACAAAATTGAGAGGAAAATTCTCGACAGTCAGGAAAGAGCATTCTGGGACGTGCACAGACCAGTGGTGAGTAAAATTACTGATGCTGTCTTCGTTGTCACCTTCGCTGTTAACCGATATCATTGCTGACATTATCACGTACATCTTAATTGTCCCTGCAAAAGTTTGAAAAATCGAATAAAAAAAAAAAAACAACAAGACCACACACCGCTCCACCACACACACTGCATCAAAAGAATAACTACATAGTGTAGATATGACAAATCATTTACTCTCTCTGGGCTATTTGAATCTATTCCACACATTTCACAGGCTGTAAGGATGAATCATGCTTTGTGTCAGAGACACACAGACTTGAAAATGCAGTTGCAAACTCCTCATAGTTTATGTAGTTTATATATATATGAGCATCTCGACTCCTCTGACATATCAATGACATAAGACGGTGAACACGCTGTAACTCCCCTGGTGTGTATTCCTCTGCCACACACATGAAATGCCACATCAATAACTGTCACAACACTTCAGCTTCACTGCTGCTCTTTACCTTGTTCATACGCACTTGCTTAGCATTAGCATTTAGTTTCCCCCTGAGGTTAAAGGGTCTCCTCTGCCGCATTTCTCTGAAAGCCACTGCTCCATGCTTAATTGGAAAATAAGTTCAATTTATGCGTCCTTGGAGCAACATAATCAATATTAATTCAAATTTCACAGTGATGCTGTCAAGCTACTTAGCTTTGTTCTTGTGGAAGAGACCTAGATTAGACCACTTGTTCAATCAGCCAGAATTTGCACACTGAGACTCTGATTTCCCGCTGGTTTACTTGTTTTGCTAGAATTGGCACATTCCATGTTCATTAACCAGCGTCTGACACATTGTCCCGAAGACTTCTCAAAATCGCGTCACACCCCAGCTAAGCATATTGTATTGATTAAGTGAAGCTCTTATGATAGTGGAGAAATTGCACCTTCATCCTACAGGGTGAAGAATAAAGTTAAATTCTTTAAAAATTCATTTAAGTTGAATGAACGCATGCTTTTCTGATTTTCTCCTCGCTCATCTCGCAGCCTGGATGTGTGAATACAACAGAAGTTGACATAAAGAAGTCCTCCAGAATGAAAAATCCCCACAAAACCAGAAAGGTACAGTACAGCGTCCCACTGATGCCCCTTTCTTTTAAGGTCAGGGCTGATAACTGTAACACAGACACGAACAGACAAGCCATTGTTCCTGTGTTTGTCAGCAGCTGTAAGACTACGACTATTGATGGTTCTATTTAGTTTTTCTGGTTTTGTGTTCGTTTCAGTCTGTGTATGGGCTGCAGAATGATATCCGTACCCACAGCCCAACTCACACCCCTGCCCCAGAGGCCAAGCAGCCCACAGAAGAAGAACTGCAGGAACAGGTTCGACCTGCAACTGAATCTCTACTTAAAGATGCCATTTCAAGTCAATGCTAGCGCTCAAATTTTACTTTTCCATCTGTAACTTTTTAATTAAATTATGTTATGTACACACCTAAAGTCACATATTAAAAAAAATCAAGCAGTTGGTATGCAGTTGCTTGCAACCATCACTGTCATGTGAATACATGGAGATTGATGTATGCTGATTGTTCCCTGCTATGGTTTCAGATCACCTTTTGGCAATTGCAATTAGACAGGCATCGACTGAAAATGTCCAAAGTGGCAGAGAGGTGAGCGATGTTGTTTGTGTCTTTATTCAGTTTAGCCATCGATCTGTTTATTGAGCCTTTAAACGGCTCAACACGGTGTGGAATTAAGAGCTCCGGTGACCTTGCGGAGCTGTTGGGCTCGGACAATGCCTTCAGCGAGCGTCAGCGCTGACGATACCAGATACCGGATGGCTAAACAAAGTGTCGATTTGTCATTTCCTCCACTGAAAAGAGAGGTGCATTCAGCAAAGAGTTCTCTATCCTTGTGTCCAAACACAGGGTCAGTCCCTCTTGTCAGGCTCTACCTCTATTTCAGTTTGAAGGACTTCACTTCTCATTTATTGATTGAAGCTTACAGATAGACAGCCCAGTCATAATCACTCACAGAAAGATGTGATAGCTAGGTTATAGTATGCGTCACATTTCCAGCAGACTGATGTCATTCATGTGGTCTCTGTTGCTTGTTCTCCAAAAACAGTTTGCTGGGCTACACAGAGCAGTATGTTGAATACGACCCCTTCCTCACGCCTCCAGATCCATCCAACCCCTGGATCTCAGATGACACCACGCTCTGGGAGCTCGAAGCCAGGTGAGTACATGAGAAAAGCAATATGGATGTTTAGAGGGACGCATTAGATTAGCTGATATTTCTGGTTTATACTGTAGAGTGCTTTGTTTCACACATACTTCACATGCATTTGTATGTGTCCTCCTCCAGTAAGGAGCCAAGCCAGCAGAGGGTAAAGAGGTGGGCTTTTGGCATCGATGAGGTCTTCAAAGACCCTGTGGGGAGAGAGCAGTTCCTCAAGTTCCTGGAGTCTGAGTTCAGCTCGGAGAATCTCAGGTACACGATAAAACACACAAAAGAACATTGTATTGCCTGACATTCATTCCTTTGAGGCTGGATCTAACCTAAAAGCCTAAATCTATATTTGTTACTGCATAGATATGAAGTGTATTCACATGCATGGCTACAGAGTTTGACTCACACCCAAATAAAATGCTTCTCATCTGATCGTAATTGGAAATATGCTGTTTTACTGCCACAAACTCTCCACAGTGATGTAAATAAACCTTTTACATCATCATAAATTTGTAATTTAGATTTTAAGTTAAAGACCTCAGCAATGCTGCACGGTGGCGCAGCAGGTAGTGCGCGTACCTCACAGCAAGAAGGTCGCAGGTTCGATTCCCGGGTCGGTTCATTCTGTGTGAAGTTTGCATGTTCTTCCCATGCATGCGTGGGTTCTTTCCGGGCACTCCGGTTTCCTCCCACAGACCAAAAACATGCTCATTAGGTTAATTGGTGACTCTAAATTGCCCCTAGGTGTGAGTGTGAGTGTGAGTGTGAATGGTTGTGTGTTTGTGCCCTGCGATCGGCTGGCGACCGGTCCAGGGTGTACCCCGCCTCCCGCCCATTGACAGCCGAGATAGGCTCCGGCCCCCCCGCGACCCCGAAAGGGATAGGCGGCATAGAAAATGGATGGATGGATGGATGGACTTCAGCAATGGTGAAAGAAAGACTCAGATGCTTTACTTTAGTAAAATATTAATCATACTGTAGAATGGCTCAGAGTGTTACAATATGATAATTAGTATCTTGTTTGATTATTATCATTAGTCTGTTAACATGTAAGCAGCATTTTAATGTTGGTCACAATAGACCTCATTTTAACTGCTCTATGAATATGGATTAGGCAGTGGTGGGAGTAAGTCATGCACATGATCTAATATCCCTGTGATGGTCTTGTTCCTACAGCGCTATAATTATTTTGCTCAAGGACCATCTATGCAACTGACCAGTTACACAGAAATACACACATGGGAGATGAGCCAAACTATGATCTTTATGTAAACCTAACCAAGTAGTTTGTTGCCTAAACCTAAGCAAACTAAGCGAAAATAAAGAACATAAGCTGAAAATAATGAGTGTACGAAGTCTTAAAAATAATAAGTCCAAGTTCCACATGGACTACAAACCCTGGTCTCCCCGGTCAAAGTCCTGTGTTTGATTCATTGCAGCAACATTAATCGTGTAAAATCAACAGCAACAGTTTTGATGATCTCCCCCAGTTTCCACATTTCAATCGGTTTAAAAACAGTGGACATTCAAAGCTCAGTTTTATTTTAAGTATTAATGAAAACTGCTGCAGCCTGCTTACACCTTATAAATCTTACTGATATTCATCTACTTACTGAACCAATGTGTGTTCCCGCGTTACACAGTGATATAATGACCCTTCATTTGTAGTTTTATTGCCGCTAACGGGAGGCCATTTCATATCGTTTCTAATACGACAGTGACCATTATGCATTAAAAGCATACGCTAGTCTCCAGTGAATAGGTTTTTACCACAGCTGTAACAACACTGATTGTTACAGAGCGGGCGCACAATTCAATTTAATAATGTATTAAAGAGGCGCTTAAAGCAGCAGAGAAAGGCACAGTGGCACGTCATGAAAAGGCTAAATTATACCTGTAACCATTTAGTCATGAGCACGCAGCTGTTAGCCAGTAACGTGCCTGCATAGGCTGTGGATGAAGTTGGATGTCCTTGCACAACGCTGTCCTCTTCTTACCACTGTCCCACCATGATAGCTGCCACCTCCATTGGCCTCTACATCCTAGTTGATTGACAGGTTTGCACACAGTGTGCTAGAAACCACCCAATCATGTTTCAAAAACAAAACTTCTCAATATCTGGATAAATGCAAAGATTTAATGAAAAAAGTCAGATCCTCTCAAGTCATCTGTCTCAAGTCTTGAATACTGAGCCGAGTCTTGAACAATGTTAGCCAAGCAAGTGTCAAGTCCTGAAGTTGGCAACTTGATTCTGATTCCAGTTAAGTCTGCCACCTCTGGTATTTGGTAATTTAATCTATAACAATTCATGGTACTTTATAAGATGATCATATGTTTTTACTTTGCAAGGCAAGCTAGCAACTACAACTGTAAAATAAACATAGTAAAAAATACATTTGCCTTTAAAATGTAGAGAAGTAAAAGTATAAAGCAGCATAAGGTGGAAATGCTCAGGTCGAGTACCTCAAAAATAAGTACTCCCCACCACTGCCTGCAATCAGTGCAGCAGGGAAGATAGCCGGATCCAGTCATGTGTTTTGATTTGGTTTATGGCCTGTGCCTGTAACCATAGATGCCACATGCCTAATCTCACCCTGCACAGGTGTCTAAACCTTTAGAAATTGTAACCTCAACCATAAACCGAGCGTTAAGGTGAAAATAAATGGTTAACTTTTGTGGGACCAGCTTCTTGTTCCCACATGGGTCCCCACAATGTGACTGTGTGAACAGATATTTGTCGCTTCAACGTGATTAATACAAGCACACACACACGCACACCTACCACGCACACACACACACACAAATGCATGCTTGAGAGACTGTGGAGGATTTAACTCACACTTGACTCAGACACTCAGATGAAATGTTCACAAACACTATATGAAACATTCACAGAAACAGTTCGTTCATTGCAGGACTCCCACTGTACATACATATGATCATATTGGAATAGCTGACCGTCAGTTTTCAGTTTTCTCTCATGATCAATAACACCTCACTGGAATTAGTTTTTACTGTACAAATGCTCACATAATGGTTGGTACATTTCCAACTCAACTGTAGCTGTGGCTAGAATAACACAGGTGGGCAAGACTGTTATGCTAATCGGTTTATTCATGGCAACAGAGCTGAGTATCAAAGGTGCATGCTAACAGCTCGATATGAATAGAGTAACCACTGTGCAGGATAGCTCCTCTGCTGCCTCTGATGGTGCATTCCTGTGTTGTTTATGCCTAGAGCTAATCATGTGGTCAGTTTGATTACATTATAATTTAATATCTCAGTCAGTTGAGCATCGTTTCAACTCTCTTGCAACAGTTGCTATTCATGGCCTTTTTAACATTAAACTTGTAGCATAGTGCTGTGACTGTCTGCCATTTAAAATCATATTGAATTTTAGGCATTACTTCAGATTGAAAGTCTTCCTGTTGCAGTTACTGCTACACATTTCTTCATGAGATATAAGATAAGATATAATTGACAGAGACTATTTTTCTGCAGAAAAGGTACTTTTACTTTTGATGCTTTAAGTACATTTTGCAGATAACTTGAGTAAGGTCTCATATGCAAAGCTTTTACTTGCAGTGGAGTACTTTTACTTAACTAAAGGATCTGAATACTTCTTCCACCACTGTGAATGTCTCTTTCACATACCAACTGTCAGTGGACAATATCCAGAAATGCTATCACTATGGATTATCATTGCTACGATTATACCATCATTTGTTTCACATAGTTCACTCGTTGCTGTGCCACTTCCAGTTTGTGGTCCAGAGCTACTGTATTAACCAGCTACTATCTGTCTGTTACCTGTGGGCTGTAGGTTCTGGCTAGCGGTCCAGGAACTAAAGAAGCGCCCCATCAGAGAAGTCCCAACTCGAGTTCAAGAGATCTGGCAGGAGTTTCTGGCCCCCGGAGCGCCCAGTGCCATCAATGTTGACTCCAAGAGCTACGACAAAACCACCCAGAATGTCAAAGATCCCGGACGCTACGCCTTTGAGGATGCACAGGTGCAAATGATGCAAACACATTGAATCACATCCATGGCTAATTCCTGTAGTGGTTTATGTATAATTTTACACCGTGATCTGAAACTGCATGGTGCATGATACAACAGCAACATCTTCACTTCTTATGGATTTATGAATGACTGCTCTGTTTTGGTGCAAAATGAAATATTGCATTTTATAATGTCTTTATTTTCACGTTATGTGCTTCTACGACAGGAACACATCTACAAGTTGATGAAGAGTGATTCATACAGCCGTTTCATCCGTTCCAGTGCCTACCAGGAGTTATTACAGGCCAAGAAGAAGGTAGAAAAACACATAGCCTGACTCAAAACGCTGGATAAATGTTTAAGTTTGAAACTCAGATGAGATGCAGGGAAGACATTGTATACTTACGTCTTTGTACCACCGACTCTTCAGTCTTGGTGATGCTGAAACCTGCCTTCCACCACAGTCACGCCTCGTCAAAGTCCGTTAAATCACACTTTAAGACCATTCCCAGTAATCTGTTTACATAGAAAACAAGCATGGAAATTTCGTTGCTGTTGCACACACCTGTAGTGACATAAACTCTGACACAAGGGCGGAGTTCATATAGTTCTGTTCACGGAGATATTTTTGACCACTAAGGGGCAGAAAATCCTAGATTTAGGACAACAAGGGTACGCCAGTGGTGATGTGTTCCTGTTCCACTAACCCCTAAACGAAAGCTAATCTGTCTTGAGCTGCAGAGTTAGTGTTAGTGCAGTGTTTTTCTCCCCAGTGGATTTGGCACATTAAGCAACTCCTTGACATTATGCATGCAGTCATTTGTTTCAATTTAGAGAGCATCATGTAATGCAGGTTCAAGCATATGTCTGCTACAAAGATGGGCTGTATCTGAAATAGACGGAAGTTGATGGAAGTAGATGGAGTTGCTTAAAGGTGCAGTCCAGGTCAAACCAAAAAACATGTCAAACAAAATCGCACCCACACGCCACTGAGGGGCAGAGAGAGTGAATGCAGCGGTTCAATGGAGTCCGCTTCAGGTGTGGAGGATGGAAAAGCTGATCAGGACTCCTGCCGGGCTTGTAGAAACCATCATGAACAGCAGAGACCAGAGGCTGTCATAACATGACGGATAATTCAGAATTATACAGGTGTATTTATGTGCCTGAAACCTGCTTTGTCTCATACCGCCTACACGTTCTCTACCCGTCAGTCTGGCAAAGAAGATTTCAGTATTACAGTGAGGATTTCTTGATAAAATATCATGTGAATGCAGCACATTGGAAGTGATAATGATGACAGGGAACTCATTCTTTATTCAGAGGTTCAGCTCCTGTCTATCTGGCTCGCAACCTGTTATTCTCTACATATTACGGTTTATATATAAACCCCTGAATCCCCGACATGGTAACAATACTTCACTTAACGTGTCCCTTTTTTTTTTTATCCCTACAGAAAAGTAAGAATTTGTTCTGAAGACTCTTGCTTCCAGGTAACCAGCCACAGTGTTACTTTTACATTCAGCTCAATACTTAAATTTGAAGTACATATAGTAGAAAATGTCCAATTCCAGCAACATACCCATTGCTGCTCATACTGTTATTAAACAAGAAAATAAATTTATTTATTCTCTTGCTTTCTCACTTAATGACCTCATTCTCTTTTCCACCTTCCTTTCTCTTCTCCAGTGGAAACCACTAGCATCCAAGAGGCTGACCAGTCGTGTGCCATCATGCTAAAATCAATGCCATCCCTCTCTCTTGGACATGGAGAGGAGGACCATCTCATCTCTTCGTCATCATTGTCTGTCCATCCGCTCTTGGCTCAGCCGGGCGATGAGCTGGACCGTCTGTTCGTCTGTTGTCCACCGGATGTTGCATGTCCATGGAGAGGATGTCCCTTCTTCTCTCTCCTCTTACAGTACCTGATATATTTCCAGTATTCTCAGAAAGGAGGCACTGCTGGACTTGTGAGGACACTGACAGACTGGCGAGATGAAAAACATCAAATCCGGTGCTCCGGTTCTTTCCATCGAAACTGCTGGACTGGCGCCCCCTCTCTCACTTCCAGCTGAAACAAATGATGTCAGAGAGAAAAAAAAGAAAAAAACATAGAAAAAAATATAGAAAATGACAACTTAAACTGATCTAACCAGTGTCATCGCTTTACATGATCTGAGGTCACAGATACTTTGTCACGCTATGGGAAGTGTTGTGCAGAATGAATATACAATATATATATATACATATATATATATACATACATATATATTATGATTATTATTATGATTATTTATTGTGCATTTATTTTTGCTTTGCATTATTTAATTTCACTATAAGAATTAGCACATATGGTTTTCATTGCACTTGTAAAGTCACATTCAGAATTACAAAAATGCTGTCTCCTGTCTTATGTAGAACATAATTCTTTGTTATTCTCTCCTGCATTTATTTTTATACCATATTTAAAGACACTTTTACTTACTTGTATTATTAAAGTTGGCCCTCTATCTGTTACTATGGCCTGGGCTTGGATTTTTTTTTTTACTTTTCAAACCCACAATGAGCAGTGAAGACGCAGCGTAGCACTCATTCTGCAGCCTGAAAAGAATCCACCAACAGCGCTTGAGCAATGCACTTTTGCTTTTTACCACTAGATGGTGTTAAATTATTTCCTATAGCAGGGATCTGCCTCTTTTCAACACCAGCTCCTCCTCCACGCAGGTCAGCAAAATGCACCACTGTACTCTGCAGACAAATGAAGTTTTGTCATGCAAAAGTGTCATCATCCTCTGGTGTGCTGAAGGGGTTATTGTTCAGACTGTACCCGTCTGAGGTTTTTCAGGGTCTGTTGATGTTTCAGCTCTTTGATGGCAGAAGTCACAGTCAGTGTTTTCAGTCTCTGTGCCCAGTGGTCAGCTTAGCAAGAGCCACAAAACAGACAAACATTATTGTCTCAGTTGCATCAAGGAATGTGAATTGTGGCGTTTTTCAAAGCGTCCTTTTAGTGTGTCTGGGTACAATACATACAGTGATTTATGGATTGGAGATTAAGGGGTTGTAATGCGATGTGGTCACAGTACCAATCAGGGAGGATAATTTAGGGGTTTTGTAGATGATCATTGTTTCTTCACAGTTTTGTCCTGTATTGTCCATGGTGGCAAAATATTGTCCACTTCCTCAAACTGTAAATGTAAATGTCAAACACGGGAGAACAGGGAGAGAAAACTTACAATGGAAAAAGGACGACAAAGGCGAAGCTGTCATTTTGAGAGGTTTGGTGAGTGGGCATTACAAAAAAAAAAAAGATATCAAAGAAAAATATCAATAGGCAGAGAGAGAGGCAGACACAGGGTGAGACAGACTTAAAAATGAAAGAAGTGAAGCTTGGTTTGATTCACACAATGACCAGGGCCAATAGGATAAACCCTCCCAGTCTTGAGGAGGGAAGGGGGTGGTGGGGATTCAAACTAAGGCAGGCTTTAGAGTGAGTCAAACACTCTCAAAGACAGACTACAGACAGTCTCCACAGCACTAAGATACAGGCTTACTGTGACTGAAACTTGGAGCTTCTCTCTTAGACCTAAAAAAACAAGAAGACTGAAAAGAGAAACTGAGACTGGGAGAGGAAGTAAGAAAGAGATACAACTGGTCCAGGAAGATGGGAAACTGACCGCGTCCAAGACTTTGAATCTTTAGTCGAGGGGGGGAAGAGGAGCAAGGACAAGCCTGAGGATACTACAGATTATGTTGCCATGGAAACCAAAACCTGGAAGCGGACGCAAGGACCACTAAAGGTGGACAAGCTCCCTTGACTGCATCCTCAACACGTTACTGTCCCGCTGCGCACCGTGGTGAGAGGTACATAAACCATACTTTATGCTTCACTGCGATAACACCTACTTAACACGTTAACACTTTACTTAAGAGCCCAGTCAGCAGTTTGACCAGCTTTACTTTCTGAGGATGTTTTAAATTGTCAGCGACCACAACAAACGGTATGCGCTTGTTCAAAATGAATGTCATTTCATACAAGAGAGTTCTTGGTGCAAGGTGATGAAACAGCCCACCTGACTGGCTGAATTTTTATGCTAAATAACGTGAGAATACAGTGACAAATGCTTTGAAGAGGCAGAAATGGTGATTATATATGTGAAAGTACCACGTACCAGTTGGATTCAAGTACGTATAGTACAAAATGTCCAATAATATCCCACTTGAACAAAAAAGTGGGCCGTAGGAGACTGAGATAGTGAGACTCAGTGACTCAGTGAGTCTTAGAATGACTAAGCGCAGAACCATGTAATTCGACCAGCAGTTGTTGTTCTGTTATTCAGTGCTTCTACCACCGGTGAGGGTTTGATTCCCACTGGGGCCACCCATAGCAAAAATATATACCTTCAAGGTACTGTAAGGTGTTCTGGATAAAAGCGTCGACTAAATGACTATAATTAGCGACTGGAGGTTCCAGGGAATTAGTGTTGTGAGTGAGAGAATTAGTGAGTGATGACAGTACGTTGTACTGCACATCTTGGTGAGATTAAGAGGCAGTTCAGTTTTGCCAGTGAATATGAAAAAGACAGAATGACAGATAATGGTGTTAATGAACATGATGAACTTGTATTCTGTGTGTACAAAATAACTCTATTCTTTTTCTATTCATGTGCACAGGTGTATGTCCGTGTGTGCGTGTCTGTTCACTTTAATATCCTGAGTGTATTTGTGTGTAGTCGTGCGTGTCCTGAGGTGTATCCAAGCTGGTGTGTGAACATATGTGGGAGTGTGTGTGTGTGTGTGTGTGTGTGTGTGTGTGTGTGTGTGTGTGTGTGTGTGTGTGTGTGTGTGTGTGTGTGTGTTCCTGCAGTATGCGTGCAGTGAATGGTAGGGAGTTTGCCTTCTGATCCTTCTTACAGCTCTGGTGACTGCACCACCTTGTACAGTCCGCTCTGATGTCAAATAGGATTTAGCAGCACACAGACAAATTACAGTTTCTTTAGCAATAGTTTACACTTCATTGTAAGCATCTAAAGATAGTAAAACTGGTATTTGATAGAAGCCTTAACAACATTCTAAACACATGAAGATTACACATGAACAGGTTGGAAGAAAACAGCAAGGTAGCGTATTAAAACGGCAAAATAATGCTGCATTTTGGTCATTGTTGGCAATTTCTTTCTGTTAGAATCAACTTCTTTCTAAATCAACTGAACATTGGCGACGCTCATGAGCAAAATATGGTTTAAAAGAACTACTTTTAAACCCCTTTACACGCAGCGGCCTGTCTGTGCGCCAGTCACTGCAAGCTCCTGCTGTGCAGACAAACATTGTTGAAACCCACAAAGCTTTAATTCATATTTTAGTGGACACCCTAAAGTTTCCACCAAATATATCTAAAATGATGGTTAAGACATGAAGACTGTTTGTATTTGATGAAGCGATGAAGCCTTAAAACACATCTTGGGCTCAGATATTTCACTCATAAAAATCATGTATCTTCAATAAAGATCTGGAAGAAGCTGACAGAATATAAATGCAATATTATCAGACAGTGTGAAATAAGGCTGCTTTGGCAACTGTGAAGTTACTTGAGGGGAAAACTCTATGTTCAGGGATTAAACAAACAAATTCCTTACTAAGTGCAAATGGAAGGTGGTGTTAATCACCACAGCTAAGTAGTGCCATCCTGATCTGAAATGAGAAACGCTGTACTATCATAGCATCTCTAATTGCCCCTCATCCGCCACCAAAGCACTTAATGTCGCTGAGGCGAAGGAGTTGCCTTACATTCTTGCCAGCACTTAGCTTGGAAAGCATTATATATGGGCTGCTAGTCATTATCAAGATGGATTGTGGTGACAAATGGCTGCCCAAACTGCCTAAAGCAGCCTCCTGGCAATGTTGGCATTAGACACATTTACACAGAAAAGCCCCCAAAAGGACAACCCCCCCACCCCCACCCCAACTGTTAATGAGCCAACAGCCCGGCGTAGTTTGGGAAAATAGAATCCGCAAATGCAGATAATGACATGGTTCCTCTTTGTGTAATTGGCTCCAAGTGAAAACATTTCATTTACCTCTCTTTCCCTCTCTCTTTATATCCTGTGTATGTGTGTTTGGGTCTGTGTATGTCTATGTGTGTGTGGTCACGTATGAGTGTGTGTGTGTGTGTGTGTGTGTGTCTGTGCGTGTGTGATTGAGGTTTGAGCTGCACGGTGAATTAAATGCAGTTCTACTGTAATTAACTGCACTTACCAGTCTGTGTGTGAGACTTTCTGACGCACCAATAATTGAGGCATCAGGTTTTGTTTGTTTTAACCTGCCTTTGAAGACATGCTGGGAAGATGTTTCACATGGTTTAGTGGAAGTACATCTGTGTGTACAAATTTGAGAGTCTTGAAAAGGTTCCTTTTTTCCAATTATTTAACTGAATATAGGAAATATTAACATATTTCGCAGTGAGACTGGATTTTCATGGCTAATTATGTTTTTCATTTCACTTTGAGATTTTTATTTTTTTTAAAAAAGGCCCATTGTTATCCAGACAGGAAACATTACCATGGTATTATAATGCCACTCTGAAAAAAAAACATAGCAAGTTCCCACTGATGATAATAGCTGTTTTCAAAAAGGCTTGTGTGTAGCTCAGCAGTCTCTCTGGTATTTGTTTCTGGTATTTGTAATTTCATTAGAGGTCTGAATTTTGGAACCAAGGTCTGCCACAGTTCAGTGAAGCATGTCCCCCAAAGTCTTTGCGGTTCTTGTAAAACATAAAGCTGTGTTTGTGGACAATATTAGCGTTGAGCAGACGGAGAGGTCCGGTTCAGTTCTGTCTCAGCATTAGCACACAAAACCACAGTCTCCTTCCGTCTCCAGGACTCTGTGATGATTAGAGCTGTGCGTCAAGGAGAGACAGACAGATGGAGTGACAGAGAGATACAGATGGGGGGAGAAAGACGTTGAGACAAGCAGCTTGTGGAGAGACATAGAGCGGTGGGAGGAGGGCATATACTGTGCATGAAGCCCAAGTGGTGTTGGTTTTGGTTCCCAGTAGGTCACCAGTCCAAAACCCCATTCCTTCTATCTCCCAGACCCAACCGCTAACCGCCCACCCATCCACCTCAGCGCTCCCTCTAAAGCCCCTGAATCCCTGCCCCAAAACCACAATTTGTCCCGCAGCGGAGATTGATGAAGATAGCTTAGCAGGGCTGCCACTATCATACTTAGGCCGAGTTTTAGGATGGAGAGGGAGCACGGCTGCTGACTGCCATCCGTCATGTGCTGTGTACACAGTCAGTCAGGCCATCCCTCAAAAGTCCCTGGGGCTTTGCAGGCTGTAGCTCACCGGAGTCACAGGGTGCCTCTTTAAGCGAAGGATAGCGGGAGAACAGAGGTACAGAGAACAAGAGGCTGCACACAGAAGCAGAGCCTGTTCCTCTAACCAGGACTTCATGCACTTAAATACACAGTCAGCAGGAATGAGACAGAGCAGCCAAAGACAAATGAGATGGTGTTGTACATGGAAGGTAGATCACTGGAAGATGGAGTGAGGTCATGACTCCCTGATGCTGTAGGTGGTGGAAGGGCCCAGCGGGAGTCTCAGGTTTAGTTATTCTAACCTTACGATGGGTGTGTGTGTGGGCGTGTGTGCTGGCTTTTGTGCGTATGCGAGAACGTGTCTAGAGAAGAAGCACAGATCTGAGAGGCGGTTTCTGCCCTGAAGAAGATATTTCAGGAGTTCTGTTTGGCAAAAAAAAAAAAAAAAAAAATGATGATGATCTCAATGAAAATGGACTTTGTCCTCTGGATATCCATAGGTGAAAAATACCACATGTCAAACATCGGCTTGATGTGGGCGTAGAGCAATTAAATCGCTTTCTTGCCAGTCGAAAATACTTCATTTCTCTGCATGTTTGATCTCCAAATAAAGAAAACAAAAAAACAGAATGAAGAGATCAAATCTGCACAAGAAAGTGCTTTCTGTTCCAACTCCGAGATCTATGGATGTCTTATAGAAAAAGCCAGGTTAGAATTCATATCGCACCTCTGCTCGATGGACAAACAGCTGCTGTGTAGCTTACGGCTAGCGCCGCCACGACAGCGATATACAGACTCGAGTCGTCGTGCGGCTCGGACACAGCTGCCACGACCTCGGGGTCAAGGGCAGAAAAAAGGAGACAAAAAACAGAGTGGATTATGATAAAGTAATTTGTTCCATGTCAGAGTGAGTTGCTGGTCCAGGAAAGGAAGAAAGAGAACATACAAATTTGCACAGCAAAGAAGAGTCTGTGAATAGGAGCAGCCAATGGCCTTGAGGCAGTTTGGTTCTCTGTCAGAATTTCGGACTTGATGTCATGCAACGCTTGTCAAGAACAACATCTGCTGAAAAGATGCTTGAGTGATGGTCAAAAATGTGCTGGCGCAAACACTGACAGCATGCACACGGACAGATACTCCATCCTGAGAAGTGGAGACATAATTTCTCCTGATCATGCTCTCTTTCTGGTGCTAGAATGATGCAAGGGACACTATGGTTACTATAGACACTATGGGTCATTCTCAGTTCACTTTGCTCCATAGCATATCACCAAAGAGTAGAGAGTGGACTCCCAAAGGGTACTGTAGAGTTCCCCAACTCTTCCCCTAATAACATGCAGATGGGCCTCTCTAATGCCTGTTTACATATCTGCGGCATAGTTCATGACTAAAGTAAGCAAAGCCCTAATTATTTTACCCGGCGACGGGACCAATAAAATCAACTTCCCCTTCTCGTTATGGGTGTTTAAGTGTATCCTTTGATGGCAGGGCTTTGTTTATTTTTAGAAGAGTTGCGTAGCCGAGAGGAAAGCAAATAGAAGTAATGACACAGGGATGCTGACAAATGGGGGCCCTGGTGATGGATTCATTTCCTCAATGATGCCTGGAAGGCCAGGCTGCAAAGGTGGTTCAACATGAATGCACATTCACACAACTGTAAACATGATTGGCAATATTAATATCATGTTAGCGATTGTATGACTGTCATGTATCATCGTGGACTGCCTGAAGTAGTGTTACACCAGTTAATAATTCTATGATGCTGTCATGTGACAACATGTGTTACTCCTCAGAAACCATCTTTTCTGCACTGATAATTAAAGCATAGTAACGTGTCTCTCTCCTTTTGCAGAATGCTGTGGAGAATAACTATCCCAGTCATACTGGCTGGGGTGCTCTGCATCACCGCAGAGACCAAGAAGCCCCGTCCCCAGGGATCCATCCCATCCCCACACAAGACCAAAGGGAACCTGTCCTCAGAACGTCACCACCGGTTATTGCAGCAGAAACCAGAGGTGCTGTCTTCCAGCCGGGAGGCCTTAGTGGTGACAGAGCGCCGCTACCTCCGCAGAGACTGGTGCAAGACCCAACCCCTCCGTCAGACAATCAGTGAGGAGGGTTGCCGCAGCCGCACTGTGGTCAACCGTTTCTGCTACGGCCAGTGCAACTCCTTCTACATCCCCCGCCATATGGGCCCCAGCTCAGGTCAGGGCCAGAACCGAGGCCAAGCCTCAGGCTCTGGAAGGAAAAGCCACAACAAGGCCCAGGAGCCGTTCCAGTCCTGCTCCTTCTGCAGGCCACACCGCATCACACAGCTCACAGTGCAGCTAGACTGCCCAGACCTGCAGCCGCCTTTCAGACACCGTAAGGTGCAGAGGGTCAAACAGTGTCGCTGCATGTCTGTGGATGTGGGCGGTCATGGGAAACTGTGAAGGACTGAAAAGGTCTTTGAACTGACATCACATGAGTCTTGTCAAAGGCAGAAACTGACAAACTTTGCCAAACAAGGACTGGCACCAAGCTGAACTATTCTGCATCATGTGGTACAAATAATGGCTTTTCCCACAATAACATGACATGAAACATGGAAGTGGTATTATTCAAAGGCACAACATTGATATAATGAGACTAGCAGCGATGTTGGCAAGCTGATGCTGTTGAGAGAGACTGATTCAAGTGGCTGTGCAAGAGACATCGATGATGAAGCAGCCAATGTTCAACATTAAACAAGTTTTTCCTCTCTCATATCTACCTGACTATTTGTCATTAGCTTCCTTTGTGATAAAGAAGTTAAGAAAAATGCCTCAAAACATCACTGACACTACTGATAATGCAGTGTCTTAAAGAAAAACTGTAGAAGTGCGACCCCTTTAAAAAGTTTCCCTGACAATAATTACACAGTTTTCCAGCAATGTTTTTACCTGTAGATGTTAACAATGTTTTACAAGTATTTGATCTGTTATCCTGTATTTTTTCCTTAATGTCTGTGATGTCCCAAATGATACACAAGTTGATTTCAAGGAAAAGATTTCAAGGAACAGGAAACTACACAGCGATGACCAGTGCCATCCGCCTGTTTGGACACAAGCCTGGCTGTATACTGTACATGCCACAAATATACTAGCCAGTAGGAAAAACATATTGAAGCATGTGTAATGGAGGTGCAATTCAATATATACAGTATATATATTTTATGTATGTGTGTATGTATGTATGTGAAAAGTATATTAAATCTATTTCATATAAAACAGCAGTGGTGTTTGGAGTGCATGTAGTTCTGTACCATCGCACAACACAGACAGATGATAAACAGAAAACAATCAGAATTTCTATTAAAAATGTATGTAATTTCTTTTATTCAATAAATAGATTTTTTCACGGTCAAGGGTCAATCAAAACATGTTGTTGGTATTGCACACAAACGTCACGTCACGTCAAACGATCCTATTGCTCCATTAACACATGGGAGTTCACGTGCTCACACATATTAGGAAAGACAAAACTAACTGCATAGGATTCTGCTTAAAATATAAAGCACGCTGACGATACGGCTGAATAAATCAAAAACAGGTCTGGATCAGAGCACACCATGGCTTTTTGGGGATGAAAAAACCTATAAGACCACAACAGAAAAGTGCTGTATGTAAAACACACATAGAATTATAGGTGCTGAGACACATTTGATGAAACTATGAAGGGAAGTTAATGCGTCATATTTCAGCTGGAAAAAAAAAAATAAAAAATCTTGTTTATGTGTAACATTTAATTACATATGATATGTCTCAGAAATAAGCTCACTCTGACAGCACTCGTTTGACCTCTCCGCCGTGCGATAAGGCACTTTCTGTCTGGCAGGCGATCCAAACCTACTGTATAGAAACGTTATAAAATTCTGTGCTTTTCACCATTAAGGAAGATATAAAGAGGAAGTGTTCACGCCTTCCTGGTAAACTAGGCTTGGGAATTGCATTAAAAAACAGAAACAGGCTACATATGGCTTATAAAACACTGAGAAAACTCAAATGTAGTGTTGCTACACATCTCAGACTCCAGTGAGCATTTTCTGGCAAATGACTCAACTTCATTTAATCATCTCGGCATAAGGACATCTTTTAGTGGCCATATTTCATTTAATTATGCAAGTGCTATCAAAGGGTGGCTGAGATTGTAATTTATCATGCCACTTTTAAACAATATAATATCTACATACTGTTATATCCACTTTGAACCAACTCACAATAAACAACAGGTCTAAATCAATTGAAAACAAGTACTGGAAGCAAATAAATGTTGTAAAAATGACTGATGAGTCATTGTCAGATTGTACAAACAGTGCTTGTGCAAGAGGCTTGGTGATGATAATTTTCCATTCTCTGCTTCAGATCTTCTGACCCAGCTTTGCTTTCTGTGGGATAAAAAATGGGTCGGAGTTATTTCCAGCTGGCAGCACCGGCACTCGTCTAGATAGGTTACTGTAGGAGCCAGGCGTGCTGTTTCTTCAACACCCTGACAAGTGTTTGTAAGGAGCAGAGTCTTAACAAATAAAAGCACAGATGAGACCATACAGAAAGCGTGGTAAGAAGCGTAAAGACGTACGATTCCAGTTGCATGTTTGGGTTTCACATTGTAGGAAGCCTTCTCTCTGGCCTGTTTGAAGCACTCTTCAGCCATTTTGACCCTGAAAAAAAGACCATTAACCATCAGTCAACCTACGGAGATACACTCACTGATGCTGTTGAAATTCACCATAAAAAAAGACAAAAATTCCAGCTTGGACCATCCAGACTATGGTCATGTGTTATGTGGACACAGTGATCTCGGTTTGTCAGTGTGCCAGTCCTCCTACTTTGAAATGACTCACTCGTTTACTACAGCATGGAGAGAGCCAGCGGTGTCGCTATTCATTTGTGCATTAAAAAGACAAATGATCAGCAAGTTGAGTTACACAGTTTATACCAACAGACATGCATCCTGCCTCGACTCATTAAATGAGTACATGTCCATGCAGCGAAAGCAAGGATCAATATCTATATTTCCAGTGCAGTCTAAAAGGAAAAGCAGCAGAGAGAGAACTGGGATGTTTGCCGATGGCAAAGGGCAAAGAGTTAATGCTTTCAAATTTGCTTTTATTCTTTCCTACTGAACAAGCAAAGCTTGTGACATTTCGCTTCTCTTGCAAATACATATCACAATTCAATCTTCATTTGGCATAATGGACCAATTTGCTTTTTGTTGACATATGCAGCGGTATCTTTACGTTCATCAAACCACTGGAAGCTAACTGGATGCTGCATGTGTTCCTTTCATTACTGGGGTGAGGACAAAGATTTGGGTCATTTAACCTCTTTTTCCTTCATGAATTTGAATGAATCTGATAGGATCTTCAGTGAACACAAGATGTACTGCAAGTTATTAATGGTTTGGGAACTTACGCTTGGGGAAAATTCTAAATGTAGGAACATTGGTGTATCTGTAATGACATTTTGAAGGTCAGAGAGTTGTGCGCCCTTCCCAAAGACACAAAGAACTGAATGAAAAGACCCTGATATCTCAGCAGGATTTGATTTTAGGACAATAGGTTCAAGTAGAAGAAGGTATCTGTTGCAAGCGTAATGTCACAGTCTGAAACAGGAAACCAGTCGTCCCATTATATTCTCACCGTTCCTGTAACATCAGCTTATTCTGCTTCTTCCACTGGTCTTTGAAATCGGTGGAGAACTCGTGCCAAATGGAGAACAAAGTGTTGGGAGAGACCTCTTTCTCGCCTGCCTTGGGTTTAACTGAGAAGGACACGCTCAACTCCAAGAAGCTGAGGACAGAGAAGAAAAACATCACATCGAGACCAAACTATTACAACACGAGATTACAGAAACCTTCACCGACTGTTGTGAAACCTGGCCGTGCTGAGCAAATATGCAAAATATGAAAGTTAATCTTAAAATAATATGCTTTTTCAGAGCTTTAATCGTACAGTAACATAAAAACACCAACCAATGATGACTGTGCAGTTCAGAGAAGACCAGTGAACACAAAATGGATTTACTGCCACTAAAGCTGCACAGTCACTCTGTTTTTATGACGGTTCAACTTCCAGGACTAAATGAAACTTTTATACATCTCATATACAGTGTTTAGCTTTGTCACTCCTCTCCCTGGTGTGCGTAAGTCTGTGCAAGTTTGTGTACATATACACGCACATGCTGCTCAATGTTTGCAATCATGGGTGAGGAAAGAGGGGAAGGAAAAAAAGACGTCCACCCAGGAGACAAAGACAGATCTAGCAAAAGGAAAGCAGTGTGGCACAGGGATGACACATGTTTAAGTGTTAAATGTGGAGGCAATTTGCAGTGGATCAATACAGTGGACAGGTTGGGGTCTCTTTGTTTGGAGTGTGCTATAGGAACACATTCCTAGCCAGCAGTAACAGAAGCCTGGAGCCAAGGCTGTCTACTCTCGCTCCGCTTAGATAAACAACACAGACACCGCACAGGGGGCCTCCCGTCTACTGAAGGCCCTGCATGATGGCCTGCACCTTCCATGAAACTGAAGGAACCAGGAGTCCTAAATATTGACAAAGCAGGAAGATTATGTTTCTCCTCCGCAGTGAGAATATATCGCTTCAAACTGTATTGGATTGCATCGTGCTGCGACGCCTTCGCTTTCAGCTTCACAAGCGTGATCACTGTTTTGACGCTTGAGAAAAGACCAAATGAAATGGAGCAGAAGCGTTTGTTTTTCAGGTGAGGACACCGAAGTAAAATGTTTAATGATAAGGAAAGCCCTTACATCTTCTGAGTGTCTGCCAGCTGCTTCTCCTGAGTTTCCAGTTCGGTTTTGGCTGTAAAGGAAAGCATAAATAAATACAGGATTAGATTAGGATTAGGACAGACACAGGATTTCCTGCACCATCAGAAAATACATCGTTCACCTACAATGCAAGTTGTATATCAGGAGGATTCCACATGTCACCATTACTTAAATCAACAGTCCTCTTCAAGGTCAGTGCTGTGCCACCAGGTTATTAAGTGCTGGATCGTCCGCTGTTGCACAACTGACAAATGAGCACTGCAGATCGCAGTACAAGTGCTTCTTTGTGCAGCGTTACTTAGAATGGAGACAGATGACTTTGTGTGTGCGTGTGTGTGTGTGTGTGTGTGTGTGTGTGTGTGTGTGTGTGAAAGAGGTGTGAGAGTCTAAAAGAGAGACGGCGAGAGGGTAAGAAAACTGCGAGAGTTGGACGCCATGGTACACATTAGGAGATATTTCTAGCAGGCCACAACATTTATCTAGCTGGGCCATCAGGATAAATTCTGATATAAGAGAACAGCAGTGAAATGTGACAGCTTCAGTCAGGAAAACGCTGCAGGTCACGACTTATCAAATTTCAGATCTGATTTATCGGCCCATTTTCAAATATAGCTGTGCAGTAGTAGAGTCAGTCCAGCTGTATTGTATTTTTTTTTTTTTTTTTTGCTGGTTTATGTCTTCACTCTGCTGATGTGTGACCAAAGGTTAGACATTAAGGTTAGAGCTGCCCCCCCCCCCGACAGCTCCTGGTCTGTGAGCCACAGCTGCCTTAAACTGTCGAATGGTCAAAAGGAACTATGACCTCTCCATGGCTGTGCAAGACAGACATGACAGTAGATGGGACAGAGGATCTTTCCTGGAGCTAATCTGTGTTCCTCTCTTATCCCGGGAACATCTGGTTGCCAACGTGTAATTGAAGCCAGAGCGGCATCTAAAGGTCTCAGAGAAACCTGTTGAGACCGGTGCTATGATCATTCCACAACCATGCACCCTCTCTCCCTGCTGATGGCTCATCAATAAATGATGAGAAATTGATAAATCATAGGAACGGGGCTTGCATTGAGCATCTTAATATCAGGACTGCGCTCTGTTGTTTGAGCAGTGATGGTACTTTGCCGCTTACTATACGGCTGAGATGGAAGTTTATGCTGTGAGTGATGTAAAATTTATTTCTAGAAATAATGAACATCAATTAAAATAGATAAACTGCGACACTTCTGCGACGCTGAATGATTCATTGTGCGTTCTTACCAAAAGCCAAAAGAGTTGTGTAAAACATAAATAAAACCGAACGTGATAACTTGCAAATCCTTTTTGACACATGCTCAATTGAAAACAGCACAAAGACAATATGTTTAATGTTTAACCTCATAAATTTCATTGATTTTTGTAAATATCTGCTTATTCTGGATTTGATGCAGCAACATGTTTCAATCAAGTTGGGACAGGAGCAGCTAAAGACTGGGAAAGAGGTGGATCATTCCACAGGTAAACAGGCTCATTGGTAACAGGTGATAGCATCATGACTGGGCTCAGTCGTTCACAAGCGAGGATGGAGCGAGGTTCCTCACTTTGTGAACACATGATTTTATGAAGGATATTCCTACATGGGCTCATTGTGTGAAACTGCTGTCAGCAAACACAGTTCATTTGCAAATGACTGCATTCTGTTTTTATTTCCGTTTTTATGCAGCGTCCCAGCTTTGTTTGAATCAGACTTGTACTTAAGAGTATTATTGTGGTAATATGAAGACAATGTGGTATTGTGGGGCACACTGACTAAACCAATAATTGTAGTTACAACAAAATAAAAGGAAGAAAACACTTCAAGGAAGATTATTTAAGGATGTCAGTTCTGTTATCACATCATTAGAGTTTACATAATATGGTCTACATTAACATGAAGGGTTTTAACCCTATCAGGACACATGATGCGACATCCCAAGCAGCCGAGTTTGTAGCTCCTCGAGAAGGGAAGTGGAGTTTGACATGAGTCTTACTAATCTTAATGTCCATCAGAAACAGATTATCACATGGCCAGTGCTCTCTCACTAGTCACAGAGACTCCATCAAAGGCCTGCATGCATGAGAATTTGTGAAGCGAGCGGGGAAAATCGAGCTAGACCAAACAGCCGAGCTCCAACAAGTCCGCTCCCACTGTTATTCTGTGGTTAGTTTCATGGTCAGAAAATAAACAAAAGCGGTTTAAGCTGTGGAGCCAGAAACAGTTTAACCCCAGGCTTTTTAGAAATTACAGAAATAACAAAAATAAGACATTTGGCTGTTGTTCTTTTTTTACCACCGCAGTGGAGGAACCCCAAGAATCCCGTCTGGAGCCTTCTGAGTCACATGTCCACGTTACGGTGCTTACATTCTGCTCTCAGAGGAAAAACCTCGTCATTTGCATCAAAGAGAGAGCTCCCATATTTCTCTCAAACACACAGAGAGAAAGGAAAAGCGAGGGGGAGAGGTGGAAATGGGAGCGACGCTTTCATCTGCAGACTTCCTTTAAAATGGACAGTGAGCATTACCACGGAAGAACATATGCTATATATTATACTCTCATCTGAATACAAAAGCAGTTGTAAGAGAGGCCTGTGAGCCGGGTCCTTCAAAAAGATTGGTCACACTCAACTGTATGCAGCCAGGGTCAAAGTCAATGCTACATAAAGAGTGACATTTGGCTTGTTATGTTAAAACAAGCATAGCAAACTGAAGTCTTACACCTTTGAAGTGGACCAATATTGTTTTGCTGTAGATGTCAGATTATGAGAAAAAAGCACGAATGTATGACATCTGGTGAACATGACGGACAAACACGACGAAAGTTCCAGTTGATTTTGCTGTTACAATACGTAAAATGAAAAAGTAGCAGGAGCTGTTAGCCTCCTCTGGAACATGAGTATTTTTTTCAGTCTTTAGCTTCCTCTCACGGCAGGAGATTTAGCTATGCTAGCAGCATGACCATAGGGATGGCAGTGTTGGTCTGTCAGTCCACCACTTTAGTCCAGAATGAAGCATCTTTGCAACTATTGGGTGGACCGCCCTGAACTTTGGTACAGATATTCATGGTGCACAGAGGATGAATCCTAACATCTTTGGTTATCCCTTGATTTTTTTAATCGCTGTCTCCAGCAGGTCGAACTTTTCTTTTCTCGTATCCAATAAAATATCTCCTTGATGGATTGGCAGAAAGATTTTCCTCTAGCGGTCCCATGAGGTTGACATTTGTGGCTTTGAGTCAAATGTTTCAACAACTAGTGGATAGATTGCCATGAAATTTGCGGTAAACATTCCTGTTCCCCTCAGAAAGAACTTTGGCGATTTTCTGACTTTTCATTCATCATTATGTCAAATTTCTAATTTGTCCAATACTTTGATTTATGACCAAATCAAAAACAAAAACATTTCCATCACAATTCGTGTTTGGTACCAATTAGAAAATTTTCGCATGTTAACACACAAAACTAAGACGGTAAACACGGTAAACATTATACAACCCCCATTCCAAAAAAAAAAGTTTGGACGCTGTGTAAAACATAAATAAAACAGAATGTGATAATTTGCTTATCCTTTTTGACATAAACTCCATTGAAAACAGCACAAATATTTAACGTTTTCCTTCATCAGCTTCATTGATTTTTGTAAATATCTGCTTATTCTGAATTTAATGCAGCAACAGGTTTCAAACACGTTGGGACAGGAGCAACAAAACACTGGGAAAGATGTGGAATGCTCCAAAAACACCTGTTTGGATCATTCAACAGGTAAACAGGTTGATTGGTAACAGCTGATAGGATCATGACTGGGTATAAAAGGGCCATCCTGGAAAGGCTCAGCCGTTCACAAGCAAGCTTTGTTGGATTCAGAGTTGTATCTGCTAAACATAATCATGTTAGCATTGTCATTGTGAGCATGTTAGCATGCTGACATTGGCATTCACCTCAAAGCACAGCTGTGCATACAGAGATGCTAGCATGGCTGCAGACTCTTAGTCTTGTTAGAATAAAAGGGCAATGGAAGAGGAAGTGCTCATCATTTACAATCAATTCATCATCGTTTTAACAGCCCTCTTAGTAAACAGCTCACTGTGAAGGATTATTTGAATTCCTAATAGGAGTGAATGAATGATAGAAAGAGAGATGAGGTCAGGGGTGCTTTTAATCTCTCTGTCATTCCTCTGACAGAAAAAAGAAAGACACCTTGTTATCAGAACGGCACAGCAGACAAGAGTGGAAAAAGAAAGGAAGGCAGGAACTGAGGAAAAATCTTTACCAGGGGGAAAAAAGGATAAATATATGACAAAGACATGCCATGACGTCAGAGGCACTAAGTGAAAGGGATCAGGTGCCGAACAAGTCAGTTTTATTCCAGCCTCTCAGGCAACCAGCTCTGTTCTCTGCAGTCAATTTAACGGGCTGCATGACAGGTTCACCTTCGGCCATCCTGAATCTGCCTTCGAGACAGAGCACGACATTCGCTGTTTTATAAGGTAGAGATCAAGATAAAAGACCCAGCTACCACGTGCAGTCGTGATCCGTCAAAGCAGATAGGCATACATGAAACAAAAGCCGTGAGTTATTCAATACGCCCTGGAGTAAACAGGCGTCCCTATGGAAACGACACTGAGTGAACCCTCGTGTGTGTACCGTATATATCAACCAGAAAGCAGCACGAAACAGATTTGGAAATGTGTCTGCAAACGGCGAGGGCTTAAATCATTCTGACTGATGAGCTGTTTCGCATACTCTCACGCCACAGATGCATTTTCAGCCTCGATATGCCAAGACTATACCAGCACCAGATACTTTTGAATATTTGCCCGCTTTGCTTTAACTTCCTGTGTGATGGTAAGCAGACGAGCAAACTATGTGTTTAAACGGACTGACCATCACCTGTTTCATCATATTTCAACGATAAGGCCGGTGATGCTTTTTCCTGTCAACAACTCTCACGAAAAGACCAAACTTCATGCAATAGTCTTATTATCAATACTTTCCCTTTCCTCTCTGCGGTGCTCAGCCCCGGGCCAATTTTTTTCCTACTGAAAAAAAAAGGGAGTTCCAAGGATGGTTTGAATTTATCATCCCGCAGAGAGCTACAACTTTAACTTTTTAAAAAAGGTTAAATTATTTCAAAACTGGAAACTTTAGTTTGTAGCAAACCCAAACGGGGGTCACGAGTGTATTTATTAGGGATTCTTTTCAACAGCGGATTTGGCGAAATTTGCTAAATATTTATAGAAGCAGAGCAGTTTAAATGGGACTCAGAATACACCACAGTGCCAGTGTTCAGTGTAATGAAGAATGAACATGTCACCCAGTGCAACAAAGTGGCTCACTGATGTGTTTTCAGCAGTTTTTGGACAACATTGGAGGTCTCTACCAGGCTTCCCACACAATACTTGTTAGCAGCATCTGTAAGTTGGATAATATCACCAGACTTGTGCTTTAATGAGACCGGTGAAAGTTGTATGAATCATCAGTTTCAACTGATTTGGAAAACAGTCTCACCTTGGCTAAGAAATTCGTCCATCTTGTCTTTAAAGGGCTGCAGATTCTCTTCAGACGACAACTTGCAAACTTTCTCCGTCTCAGCTGAGCATGCTGAAACAACAAGAGATGATCACGATGAAAGGGGGAAAAGTCTTTCAGAGCAATAATATCTTATCCAGCATTTGTGCTGCAATTACAAAGTCTACAGCGCACATCATCAAGGTTGGACTTGCTTTGATAAATCTCTGCTGAATTTCTGCTGAATAAGTGTCAGCAAAGACGAAATGATCCATAATGACTAATAAGGCACCCCAAGGAACCAGGAAGGCCTGCGCTCTGATCCCGGGAGAACTTCATCGTCACGCTCTATTGGCAACCATAACGGATACACAAACTCAGCTCAAGGCCTTAGAGGTGCAGAGGCCGTGAAACGCCTCAGGGAACGTGGAGGTCGGGACTGGGCAAGTGGTAATTCATAGACCATATGGTGCCTCAACCAAAAAGGTACACAGTGAGCTCTCTCCACTGTGTTCAATGCTGATGTCCTTCAGGCCAGCCAAGGCTATTTCAGCGCCGCCTACCTATCGGAACCCCCCCCTCTGGGAACTGTCATCGAAGCCCACGTCTGTTAGAGCACTCAGCTGGCTCCTGCTAGGTAATGAAGAGGTCTGCAGGTATAGCATGTGATGATATATTTATGAACAGTCAGCATGTGCCATTGCCGCTGGGGTCCATGCAGAGGCAAGTCCATCTCCCCTGCGAGCAACTCCATCTTTATGAATTGCAAATAATGAACAGCCTAAAGAATCATTATGGCAGAGGAAAAACAATATTTGGCAACACGGATGAGGCATCTGATTGGTTTAACAGCAAAGATACATAAAGCATGATAGAGGACAGATCGGGTTTTGGGAATTGTCGATCAAGCTGCAAAGCACACAAAGTCACACGTACGGTGCAGACCCACACGTGTGCACACATATGTTTGCACAGAAATACACAGTCATTTTTTACCACCTGTAGGCACTTGAGTCCTTGGAAAGTGTTCTGAGTGCTGAGTGACTTGAGACAGAGTAATGAAAGGGAGCATTTCCCAACTGCCTCATTCATTAGGACTCTTTGCACTCAACCAATCAGTTTGGTATGTCAAGCATAATCCAATTTCCACAGTGTTTTCCGAGGTCTTGATTTGTAACATAACACATTCATTCTTACAGTGTTTCTCTCTTTTTTTATAAGTCTCTTGTATAGCTTTTCTTTTCATTGTGATGAATGTGCTTGCTATATGTTTAATACAAAAATGCAACACACAAAGTCCCTTCATGGGGTAATACTTTCATCATGTGTTTCATTGTGTTACATAATTGTAACCAAAGTTCAACGGAAATTTGGAATCCCAATTTCCTTGGCTTGAGAAAACCACAAAAAAACATTTTTTGTTTTTTGTTTTCCCTAAAATTGAGGGTTAGTGGTGACAAAGATTTTTAACCTAAAAATAATGATTTGTTCACTAAATAAAAGCATGTTTGTAGAAAGTTATGTAATAGATTCGTCACGTGTATCTGTTCAGGATGACTGAAGATCTGGCTGATGAACTAATGAATGAAAAAATCAATGAATTAAAGTCAGCCATTAGGCAAATCATTCCATGCATTAATCATATTGAGGACCCTGCTGGTCAAAGTGATCATGCACAACATGAACAGAGTGAGCCTCGTTGTTGCATGTTGGAGGTTTGCATCTTGCAGGGTGAGGTGATTCAGAGCTCGAGGAGAGCTTCATCCAGTTCAGTGAAGAGCTGATGAACCTCTGATAGTGCACACAGGTAGTGGAAGTTCCTTGACCTTGCCCCCTCTATATTTTGATCTCTATTTCATGAGGACGGCAAAGGCACACTGGGTCCAACAGGAGTCTACATCTGACAAGTCACATCTGCTTCTGGTTAGTTCGTCTGTATGACAAACAGATGCTATCTCTCTGTTGACCCGCCTCTACGATCCACACATGACCATAGCTGGTCAGGTTTGGAAAATTACTTTCCATTGTGCTAGAGGATACGTGGATGGACTAATACAGAATTTATCACTACATACATTAGCATGTGGTGGTACTGACATGATGTGACACCTGTCATAATTTGGCGAAGTTTACTACCTGATAAGCTTGTTGTAAAGATGCAGTTTAAAGCTTTTGGAATGTAGGATGACAATCATACCACTGAGGTCTTTCCTCAGCTTGCGCAGATCTCTTTGAAAGTCTTCAAACTTCATCTGGGAGGCCTGGAAAAGGTCCTGGGGCTCAGGCAGAGGGTAGACACACGTCTCTCTGCCCGCATCCTGATAAAGCACAACAGACATTCATGCACAAAAAACACACACACCAATGTCAAAGTCAATCTTCCTCAAATGGGAGAGGGCCTCTTCTAGTACACAGAACACACCAGGCAAGACTGAAATAAATGTCTTCAGAGACCTACATGCACTTATCAGCAGTCCAAACATCCTCGAGAAGATATGGCTGAAAGTACAGCGGATAATGAGCGTTAAAGCTTAATGCAGAAACTACACGGCAGTTCTCTCCGTCAGAGCTACTACGAGGCCATTATGAGTGCGAGAGTCATGTCATGCAGGTTGATTTTGGCAAGCAGCACTCTACTGAGTTCATCTCATCTGGAGAACCTAATTATTTACACTAGCGCTCCTTTGGATGCTGTGCCAGTGAACAGACTGCAGGTTTGAATGAACCCAGACCAAAGCACAGCAAGAGCAAGAGATGAAGAGTGAAAGACAGAGAGAGAATTATAAGAGAGAGCCAGAGGAGGAGAGAGATTTGTTTCTGCCGTAAATGAGGAAAGAGAAAATAAATAATTTGATAAAGGATAAGCCATGGTATCCTCTGGCAAGAGAGGAGATGAAAAGAGAGCTCTGGAAGGATTTCTAAGCAAATCAGACTAAAACAGAAAAGTGATTCAAATAAACAGGAACCAAAACATACCTCATCAAAGTGCTTTAGATAGTAAGCAACAATGTAGGACAAAAGACTCCGGGAATTATCCTGAAAGAAAGAAAAATAAGATCCAAATAAATAAACCAAATTCCCTTTATTTATTAATTTAATCATTTTGGAGCACGACGGTTTAATTTGTGGAAGGCAAACAAGAGCAGAGACAGCGGTCATAGGAGTTGGGGATAAATCATGACATTGAAAGAGCAATACAACAAAACACAACTGCGCTGGGCTGGCTGTCATAACTCAGAGTTGGTGGAAAGTTTGATGTTCTTTATGGATACCTTACTCGGCCCACCACCACAAAAACACAAACCACTGTGTCCTTATATGGCAGTGCCAAGGGCACACTGAGCCCTTTATGATATTGAATAAGAACAGTAAACAGAATGGCCTCTCCTCTAAATCTGCACAGCTACAGCACTCATGTTTGGCAGCAGTGAAGGTCCCTTTCAGCTCCCACACACTCACCAGATAATTGTAAAACTGAATCAACCTTTAGTCCCATACCACCTTTTTTTCTAGTACTACATGAATAAAGCTGTTTCTGTGAGCGTCCATCTACATAAGTTTGTCTCCTTAACTTATGTTGCACAACTTAAACATACATTTCCGGCCTGTTTGTTCATGAAAAACACCTAACTGAGTGTCTGCTCTTGTGCACTGAGCGGTGTTTGCTTTTATTCCTGCAACACACAGACTCACACTGCTTTTAACGTCCTTCAGTTTTGGCAGAATGTCCAAGGTGAAGCCGTCAGCCTGCCCTCGAGACCGATTACCTCCGTTCATGAAGTTGCCAAAAGCCAGCACCAGGCCAAGTACCTTCAATACACACTCACCACTCTGGAGAGTCTGTTGCACACACACACAAATGAGATGAAGATATGAAGGTTAAACTGAGTGACAGAACGGAAAATGAAATGAGAACAAGCCCAGTGGCTCACCTTGCATACTCTCTGAAGGATTTCTACTTTGCGAAGGACTGAGGTGATACATTCATGGAAAGTTGACTGAAACAGGATGCAGAACACTCGTTCAGAGAAGTTGGGGATTTGGGACAACTGGAATAGAAACCTAATGAAGGCACAAAATCAGTCACCATGACACATCTGTTTGATGACACAGGTCTCATGTACTAAATTTGGTTCAGGAAGTAGGTTTGGTTCTTACTGTTCAGGCTTGTCCAGCGGCTTGGCATCCTCCTTGTCTTCGCATGATTTAATATGCTTCTTAATGCCATCCATCTCATCGTTTTGAGCTCTCTGTCAAATGAAATGCAGATTAAGATGGAAATTCATTGCATATGGGCAGGTGGAATCTAAAGGCGCCATTAAAATGTCTAAATAAGTTAACGTAAGTATGAATAATGTCACGAATGACAAAGTCTCACAATCGAAAAGGGATTTTTTTCTTTTACTCGAAGCGAAAGACTAGCTGACCAAAATATAGTACTGTATGTACATAGTTTGGCATCAAGGGTGGAATTTGATCAATTCCTGATGCTTCCCTGATCAAACACATTGACGTTAAACTGGAATTCTGCTTCTCCAGGCGGCTCATAAGTGAACAGGTGTCAATTTGGACGCATTCACATGTGTTTCTTACATATATATATTGGTATGGATTGAGGGTATAACATATGGGTTCACTACTTAGCATCGTCATGTTTAGCAAACTAAAAATCCCAGTGACAAAACCGCTGCAATTGTAAAACAGACCTGAAAGAATTTGGATTTATCAAGGTAAATGGACATGATGGGAAACGATATGAAGTTCACTTCATATCTAAAACAAAAAGCTTCCCAACAGGATGTTGGATCAACCAATCGGCTTAGTTGATGTGCAGATGCGCACTTTGCTTGCTGAGATTTGGGATGCATGGACGAAGACGTTTACTTTTACAGAAACATGTTCCCAGCTTTACAGTACATTTATGAATTATGTCGGAAGTTACTCTGTGTCACTAGTGGCAAGCAAAGCCAATCAAGCAAATAGATGATAGATGGTAACGGCCAGCGTCAGTTTTCTGCTGATGAAGATCATGCGATATGATCAAAAGCGCTTACTGCATCACTCAAGTTGTTTTGTCAGTTTTCCAAGTCAAGAATGAAGCTTGAACCTCAACTTTCAAGCCGACATGGACGAGAACTGCACTAAAGTGCTCAAACAAACTGGAAATTTGAACAGCCGCAGTTTCATAACAGCTGGCAAACTCCTTCTGCTCATGAAGATATGCGAGTTGATCAAAAGCTCCAGAGCAGCTACTAAATGGATCTTGAGGTGGGTTTGTTTTGTCAGCTCAGTTCTCTATTTCATTCTGCAGCCAAACTGTAGCTGAAGCACAGAAGAGCTCTGAAATTGTGCAGTTTTGTACTTAAACTCGACCGTATGCCAGTTTATACTGTATAAGTTTTATAAATGCTAAAGAGTTGCCTTCAGCCAGACTTGCATTCCTGACTATTATCCTGCTGTCAGGCTCTGGACCACAGTTTTATACAAGGTGGTATAAAAAAAGCAGGCCAGAAATGCCCCTGTGTTTCACAAGAGGCAAAGACAATAGATGTTAATGCGTCTGACGCAGTTGGGCAAAACAATAAAACCATCCCCAGGAAGAGAATGTAAACTCTCTCTCAGTCCCTCCAGAGCCCATAGACCCCCAAAGAGTCTCAGCAGTCTGGTCTCTCCCTCTGATTCTCTCCATCTTTCTCTCTGGGGTTTGGCCTCGACATGGATCCTTGGGAAAACATCAAACACCAGCATCAAACGCACTGAGGGCCCGATTAGTATTCTACACACCGCTGCCTTCTGTCGACGAGGGCAAGCTCTCCTTCGCCTTCTCTCGAGATGTTTTCAAGTGTAAATATATTTAATACAAAGCAGATCCTTTTCAAAGGGCAGCAGCGGAGCCCAGCAGTGTTTGGTGTAATTGGGGACAAGTAGGCATTAGCGTGTGATCTTTGAATTGCTAGGGCATGTAGCAGCGGTTGTTAGCATGAGAAATAGAGTCCCATGTGGAATATCAAATGCAAAGGAAAGTAGGATGATATTTGTGATGCCAGAATTCTAGCGGTAGCCAAGTGGTATTCATTAGCAAGGTTTCTAGTACAGAGCTAAACAGAGCCAGGCAGGGCTTAATCACTATTTATGTCACTCAATTTTCAATGGAACAACATTTAAGAGATTATTTGTACATGTGAGCTGCCAAAGAATGGTGTCTAAATGACAAATTGCATCATGTAATAAACACGTCAAACATACTCAGACATCACAAGGCCTTGTCGTAAAAATAAAAAGTGGTATGAGGTGATTATTTGTAGTGTAAAAGTTCGTAGGAGGGACTGTGGCTCTAGCTGACCTCTTTGACATTTAGCTACTGTCAGCTGAAAGGAGTCTGAACTTCAGACATCCAGTCTGGGCCCAGATTATGGCTTGTGATATTAGAGGGGAGGGAGCGGTGTCCCACTATCACTGTGACCCCTTTAATGGCGGTGGCTTATTGTTCAAAGAGCAGGAGTGGCTGTAATCTGCAGCTCATAGACTGAGCGACTCTGTCCTTGCCTGTGTGTGTGTGTGTGTGTGTGTGTGTGTGTGTGTGTGTGTGTGTGTGTGTGTGTGTGTGTGCGTTTCTGTCTGCATGCAGTACGGCATGTGCACATTTGTGTGGGTCAACATGTTTGTTTGCAAGCATGTTTGTGCGTGTGAGCGAAAAAGCCAGCGAGGGAGGGCAGTGTGTGATCTCGCTCCTAGCACAGTGAGTGAGGGTGTAACCATTAGAAGCCCCTCGCATTCCTCAAGACAGGCTGACTGCGCTGCCAACTGTGGTTTAGGGGGCTGGAGACCCACAGACAGGATGGAGTCTCGCAATACAAAAGAGAAACAATTTGGCTCCTCGACTCAATAACATAGCCTTAGGCCATGAGGGGGAGAAGGAGAGAGGGAGAGGGCTTGAAGTCTCGGGGTGAGTGGAGAGGTTAGGAGACTTTTGATCCTCAGTTATGACACATTGGTTCATAACTACAGCTTGTCTCAAGCCTCAGTCTCATTCCCATGATCAACATTATTAATATGCCTCTGGCAGCCAAAGGTCCAGGCCTCTCCTGTGTAGTTGTGCCAAAAAGCAACTCACAGGAATTTCACAGCATCTTAAAACTGTATTACAGTTGAAATGTGGAAAACATGCCCGTTTTCATGTTCCATTATTTACTGACCTGACTTCGAACGGGTCCTGAACCGCTCCTATCAGTGAAGGCTGATGAATATGTATTTACTGTGTGCGAGGAGCCCCTCAAAATGGAGACATATCAGAAAGCGGCGATGACAGCTCCGTAACTCTTTTTATGCTAATATTATACAATACACTGTGGTCATTTCACTTGGCAAAGCTCAGTGTAGTCTCCCTCTCTTTTTTTAAACCACACCAGCGCTTTCAAGAGGAGCCGCGTGACACAAACGCTGGAGTTTCTCAGCTATCATCTGCTTCGCACAGGCGCACTGCAAAAGTCAATCACATCCAGTGTGAAGAAAACATGTTTACTATGTAAAAGCGCTGGTCCCCTTCCAGGCCAGCAGACAGACCTACATAAGACTGACTCTGTCGCCAAACAGCACGCATACCAGTACGGTTTGTGGCTCGCCTGTTTGTTTTGGTATCTAATGCACACTTCCTTTAGCTCACCCTGTCAAGATGGAATCAGAACACCGCACAGAGAAACACTCGCCGTGAAGTGACGCTGCAAAATGCTGCTTTATGTAATAGACATAGCAGTTTAATTAAAAGGTGGATTTCTTTCCCACCTACACTGTGCAGAAAGGTTTTTGATAATCTTCGAAAGGTATGATTTGATGGATAGCAATTGGTGTGTTGTGGTTTACCCTCAGGGCTGCAGCAAATAAAACAACACTCACAGCTGATGAATGATTTTTTGCCATTTTGTTGATATCTGGGCTTGTTGCGTCGTCTTAGGTTTCATTCTATAATAAAATGATTGCATATATGGCATGAAATGAGTGACCATAAATCATTCTATTTGTCACAAGCAAACTGTTCCAAAATAATACTTTTACTGCAAACCGCAGAGGAAAAGGGGGAAAAAAAAAAAAGACTGCAAGGTTTTCCCAGACCAAATGCTGCAGTCAAGATCAGCCTGAGCTGTCAGTGGTGTTACTTGTATAATTATACTGGGTTTGTTGCTCAACATTGTATATTTATGTGATTCTGCATTGGCAGGAAAGTGCAGAAATGTATTTCAGTTTGGGATATTGTCTTTTTACTGGTCTATTGACTTTACTGAAACCACTGTCCACATGAGCCTTGATAATCCTCCATTCAAAGTCAAAGATTGGCAAAGTTAAAAAATGTTTGTTACTGTTGTGACCGCAAAGACATACCTCTAATTCCAAGTAGCGTTACAGCATGTTTTTGTACTCACATTTTCATAAAGAGCATGCAGAGTCTCCAGATCAACGACTGTGTTGTCCATATTTAGGACGGCTGCGGATGGAAGGAGAGGATGACATGGTTAGGGTGAATGTGATGACTTTCCTCCGCCAGCCTCGAGGAACACCTTTAACAAGTCAGACATCAAACACTCATAGCATTTTTCTTTGGCTGAAACAAACATCACAAACTTCACCTTTTCAAATCTGTGAGGGGTTTTTTTGTCTTGCTTTGCTGGACTTGAAGGTGGCATGAAACAACAGAAAAATTCTCCCTGCACGGTCCACATGAAGTGTCATGTGCCGTATGCTGTGAGTTACATAGATATCAGCTCTCATCACGCTGGCAAAGCAGGGGCCACAAACTAAAACATAAATATGGAGGTCTTAGAAATCTGTCAGAGGCACAAAGATCTGTGTTTGAACTCCTGTGTTTGAATTCCTGGTGTCGCCTTTTTGTCTCGGCGCGAGGACCTGGCGCCCGTGAGCATTAATCCTTTGAAAGTAAATGTTTAAAGACAAACAGAGCCCGGGGGTCTGTGGTGTTGAGGCTGAGGTGTTGCTATATGCACAATCACCCAGCGAAGCACTCGACACCTATATATGTATTTCACCGTGCTGTGGGTGTCCAAATTACTCACATTGTTTTGATCTTCTGATTTGCTGCTGAGGTGCAGCGGGGGAAACGAGTGTCAGAGGGGATAAAGGAACTTGGAGTAATGGACTCAATGCACGGTGTTCACTTTGCATCACATATTATGCTTGGACACGGAATAGGACTGGACTTCGTTTCAGCTTTCCACCGATGCAAACTCAAGAAAAAAATAAGAGTAAAGAAGATTATGAGATAAACTAAATTAGAGAAAGGACAGGCACTTGGAAAAAAGCCTCAAGTGACTGTTGTGACGGTCCAGTCGGTCCAGTCTCGTGTTTTTAGCTTTGATATGGCTTTATCTCTCTTTATGTAATCCTGCAGCCTTTTTAATCTCTTCATTCCCGTTCCACAAGGGCAAATCCACCCCTTCTTTCCCAGTTCTTTGCTGTCACTCTCTAACCTCTTCACACTCTCTCTTCTTCCAGAGCCACCACAGAAATAACTTCCTCCTCTCTGACTCTCCCCTTTTCTGTTTCTCGCACTCTTCTCTTGTAACCATTTGGTTTTCATTACTATCTGAACCAGAGTCTGGCTGGCTGGTTTGATTGGAGACGGGTCCTAAAAGACATGGGAGAAAACCGTATCATCGCTCTGACACAAACACACACAGACCCATCTGCCTGCGTCTACCCCAACTACCACATTCAACCCCAGCGTGGCGCCGGCAACCACTATCTAATACTGCGACTGGCGCTCCAAAGCCTCACAGGAAGCAGACACCGCACGGAAGTGTCCTATGAAACACGCAGAGCGCCGGCCAACTCTGACAACAAACAACAACAGCTGTGAGGAAAAGAAAAATGTGTTGTCTCCTCTCTGAGCAATGGAGCCGCCATAAAACCGACACGATCTAAATCAATGACTCAGAAACTGTTTTTCCTTTGGTCAGAGATATCCAAGTGATGAAGGCTTTGCTAGTCACACTCTTCATCCTGAAATCAAGAGGAAATAAAACAATGATTCACTACACCGTGAGGGGCAATTACAACGTTTTGACGAATGAATCTTTTTCTTTCGCAAACAAATTGCCCTTTGATTCTTTAATCATCTTAAACCTCTAATGGCACAAGGGAACATGAGATCATTTCAGGAATGGGAAAACAATAGCATTGTTAATACACAGTCTTCTGGGTTTTGTTATTTATGTGAAATAATGAGAAGTTTTAGCCTATAATCATTCAAGCCTAATAATCATCCAATTAAGATGCAGGACCATACTCTTTTTTGGGTTATTTTGTTTATGCAAGGAAGAAGGCATCTGACTGTTTGTGCGAAATAACAAGTGCTTCACCAAACCACTGAGATATCTTCTCCCTGATCTTACGCTCCATGATATACTGAAGTTTCCAATCAGCGCTAATTATGTACTATGGAAAAACTAACATAGGAGATGAATGACAGCGCTGATGAGAGTGGCCTTTGCTTGCCCTCCCACTCTGTCCTGAGATGGATGCACCAAAGACTGACATGAAGGCCAGAAAGAGGAGAAAGGAGTGAAAACTGTGACTACAACATGTACCGGCCATGGTTTCTGTGGTACACATTCATTTTAATGTAACATATCCAGCTGCCATGCAGGTTGAGATAAAGACTTGAAGCTGGAATAAAGGCTCTACTGTAGGAGGGTTGAATAGGACGAGGAGATGAGGAAGAGTGTTTAGACACATGGATGAGCGAAGACTGGAGAGCAATCAGAGAGTAACTAAAACAGGAAAACAGTCCGTTCCCATCAACATCTCCCGAATGACTTCACTTTAACAAAGCCGTTTAGACAAGTTGGTGACAACCCATCAGAGAAAGAGAGAGAGCTGCGGAGAAACGCGCTGTGGATGTTAGATGGGGAGAGATTATGCAAAATGAGAGCGAAGGAAAACAGACAGGAGGAGAGTTACAAAAGAAAAACAGTTCAGATGCCTTCCAAAGTTCTGACCTGTGATAAAGCTCATTTCTACGGGGAGGTTAAGCTTTGACGATGACCTCAGCCAATATTTGATCTTCATCTCTTCTCAGTAGACTGAGAACAAGATTATTTTATGAACAGGGTTAGCAGCGCTGCAAACACAAACAAAACAATCTCAGTGTGGCCATTTTTTAACTTTGTAGAGAGAAATTGCCCTGAAAGATGTTCAAGAGTGGCGTTTGATGTGAGCGTTCAGCGTATGTTTGTACTGGATGAAAAGGCTCTTTTCGTTCTCGTTTATTGTAAGTTAATGTCTTCTCCTGCACACCTGGGGGTGGCTCCTAAGCTGCTACAAAATGAGGAGGACACCAAAAACACATTCGCACAAAGATAAAATGGTTAACTAGTAGCTTTAGTAGTAGATTTAAAGTTTGATCCTGCAGGGAACATGAACAACTGAACCAGATTACAGGACAAATTCATCGAACAGGACCGCAGAAGTCAACCTCATGGCCGCGCTAGAGGAGGGGGATCACCAGTGAGCTGACCTAGAGCTGGTCCATGGTGCTAATGTGGCTAATAAATCCAACAAATGCATTGAATTTAACAAAATTCTCTTTAGTTAAGCCTTTTTGGTGTATAAAATACAAGCAGATTCAGAACAATATTATGCTGCATATGTTTTGGACAATGCTGGAAAATAAGACATCAATCACAAATAAATCCACTATACATAGAGATATTTATCATTTTCCCTCATTGACCATTACTGTCGTATTTTCAGTACCACCTGAATACTGTAGTAACATGCAGACCATAACAAGTACACTTATTGTGCAACGACATCACACTGTTTCCACAAAGTCATTTATCTATAACCTGTGTCATTGAAGCTATAGGAAGATGTATGCCCACATGGTAACACTTACCATTCTGGATGTCCTTCATATCGAGATGAATGCTGGACATCAGGATACCGACAGCCTGCGAACGCTTGTTGCTCAAGAGCTTCACCACCTGAGAGTCGATCAGACAAAGACATGTGAGCAGTGGGGCTGCACGAAGCCAAAGAGAACAGGGATGATACCACTCCAAATACTGCACCAAGACATGCACACACACACATTCAGACAAGACGTTTAATAATTGACTGGAGACAAAAGACAGGAACATCACTCTCTTTTGTCTGTTTACTTCTGTGGGAGGAAAACTTAAGACTATTCACCCGCAAACCTTTGCAAAATTATAATGCTGTCGAGCTAAATTATGAGGATTAACAATTTATCCGTTCCCTCAAATTTTCCACATCCATCATTTTTCAGTCGTGCAAATGAAACCAGCCATCCAGAAGACATACTTGCTGAGTGTTGTATGAACACATGATTCAAGTCCTGCGACTAATTAAATATACAGAAAATCTCTGGTTGTGTTTACGTTGGATTTTATGGAATTGTGCGATGCAGGGATATGACTTCAATACCTTGTAATCTAAACTATTGTATCACAAGATCAAAACTGCTCCAAAAGCTGCAGTATTAACAAATGTCAACTGAATAATAATAGCTTCCACTTGTCAAACAGCCAGGAGTTGAATATCAAGCCAGTGTTGTTATTATGCATGAAAAACTGCATCCAAGGAGGCCATTATGAACCGCAGCTCGCCTGAATAAGCAGAAGTGTGCGTCGGGTAGCGAAGCAGTGAAGGGACAGGACAGGAAACCCATAGCCTACTGTGATCCAGACAGAACGCTTCCATCTAAACCAGATCACAAAGACCACAGACCTCTCAAACACACAGGAAGTTATATCACCAGGCCCCAACTGTCTCCATTTTCCCAGCTCAACCACGGCTTCAGGGGACAGGCCGTTTGAGACATGATGCCGAATGGCTTCCACCATGAGCCTGCGATAGCTGGTGCAGGGTAGCTGCTTAATGGCAGTGAAAGAATAAGTCATTAGTCATGTTTTATCAGCTGACCCGACTCTCCCGCATGTGCCAACAACTTTAACTTACATAAAACAGAGTTCAGTGCTTTACTACCTAGCTGAGTTGCCTGATTTTTACAGAGGATCACTTTACAACGTTTTACATACATCTAACATGAAATATCCCTTGCATCAGTACTATCATTTCGTAATGAAACACAGCTGGATCCATGAACCACAAGCAATTGAAATTATTTTCGTGACAAACACTTTCAGCGGAACAGAACAACCCTGAAAATTTCATCTAATACAGTGTCATTAGAGGATCTTATGAAATCCATGTGTGTACGTTTTTGGTTTAAAGAAATCTGTCAAGTCACATGAATTATATCTTGATCTTTCATCCATTTATCATTTCAGTACTGGACTTTCATCGATGCAGCACAGCTTCAAGTTACGTGCAATGTACAGCTTGTTCTCCCACAAGAAGCTGAAAAAGAGACCTGAAAATAAAACGGTATGTAAGTTCTGAGTTGTAAAAAACAGTAATTATTGATTATAATCTAATCTCTTTGTCATTTCATATTGAGATCAAGCACTGGGAGTTGTCCTGGACTACAGCTCACTCTTATTTTGTGAGAAATGGGCACTGAACTGAGCAGTGGAGGTGGAGGGAGTTTCTGCAGAATCCACATATTGATTGATTACACAAGAGCCAGATAACCAGCAAAGACACCGCGTCAGGTGAAAGAGACAGTTGTACGCCGCTGCTCTGAAAAGGAAGAGAAGTTAGTTACCGTCTGGCCGCTGATTTGACGCCTTTAACAACACTGTCAGCAGTTGCAGCACTTAGTGTCTGATTGCCCCAATTTGCATCAGAAATAGCACTCCTTCTCTGAGTCATTAATCCAAACACTTAGATATTATACACATATTTTTAGATTTAGTGTGACCTCCACCTTCAGAGGATATCATTACCTCCAATATCCATCACGAATAAATATCCAGAAATTAGAAATCATTGAGGAAAAGCTCCTTTAACTCCAAACTTGCCTGAGAATCATCACATTTTTACATTTTCTTCAGTATCACAGTAATGGACATCATTGTATTATTACAGGCAAAAAATAGCTACTCACCAACTCCATGGTAACATTATACTTCCTGTTTACATCCCCCAAAACATCATGGGAATTGTAGTTCCAAACCTTACAGAATGATTCACTCCAAAAATAGACTCCTATTTTTAAGACAAAGGTTAATAATAGGAGCGACAAACTAAGCAGCGGTGGTGGGGTGCAGCTGATTTTGTCTGTTATTGTGGGGCCCACAGTGTAAAACCAGGCCCCTGGATTAGCTGATTGACAGTAAATGAATTTGCAGCTCCTTTGAAAATAACTTAACTATTTAAGTAATTTTTCAAGAACAAACTCCAAACTTTCAGCCTCTTAACTGCGAGGATTTGCACACAAATTTGATTGCAAATTGTCTATCTTTGGGCTTTAGACTGTTGCTCAATGATTAACTGATTAATTGAGAAAGTAATCAGCAGATGAATCAATGCAATTAAACAATCATGGCCTCGCTTAGCAGGCCAATAAGAAATCCTCGTTCATGTGGGATGGAAAACTTTAAGCCTTGGGGAGCTTAGGACCCAAGCTGCATATTAGCATTCATTTGATCACAAGTGAAAACACACTTCTCATCTCAAAAACCAAGCACTGGTAATATACAAAATACTGACGGATTGACAGCAGGTGCCAAGAAACAAAAGCCCCAAATCTTCAGCGCTGAACAGATGCATATCACATCATTTAGCAGCATATCCTACAGCTACACTCCTCCTCCGTATGAAAAGGACAGCAGCATATCCTGAAAGACGCTCCTCTTTTAAACCTCTCTGCAGAGAGACAGCAGGGTCAACATGTGATACTGGGTGTCAGTACAGTGTTTCTTCACATCTGATACTGATGTCAGCAGAGGCCTTTAAACTGGCCCAGCACTGACGTCAAAGCTGCTCTCTAGTGGTAGCTCTTGAGAAGATGCTTGTCTGCTCTCATCAGCAGAACAGTTGAACTCAGAGCAATAGTGGATTGAAATAGCCGCAAATAGCGGGAGACGGGATTGATTGTCTTGAGGCCGGGGGCCAGTCCTCACGAACTGTAAATGTCAAAGGTTTGGTTCTAAATTGGGGTCGATCACAGTTCTGCATACTGCTTGTTTTTCTCTTTGTGTTATAGGCTTCAGTATCTTCAGCACCATTGTTGTGCTGGAGAGAAAGCACAGCAGTATCATGCAGTGATGACCGAGGGAGTTCAATCCACACCCAACTCAATTTGTCTCTCGTCTCTCGCAATTTAATAATACAACCACAACACGAGCGGCTTTGTGATGTGGTAGCCGACGTACTCAGAGCTCCATCAATCAGAACAACACGTCAAGGAAAGTCTGTTTTAACAGAGATGAGGACAGTCATTCTGGCTGATGCCCTCCTCCCAGGGCAGGGAGGAGGGCCCTGTATCTAGACAGGTGTCATCCTGCTCTGTGCAGAGGTGAATTCCCTCTATTATGTCTCTAAGGTGTCAAAGAAACCATCTGACAGCTGCTGGAGTGTTGACATGCTTAATGACGGCTATTTTTGAGGAGTGTTTGAAAAGGAATTTGTTATTTTCTTGTGAAAGGTAAACTCACTTAACTTATCTACAGTTTCCATTGCTGTTGACTTTTGTGCTCTGTTGGATCAAAGGGCCTTGAACTTAGCTACCGCAATTACCAAGTTACTTCCTGGAAAGTGCATATTCCTCATAACAACATAAACATAATGCAGCTCATGCTGATGCAAGTGCAAGCTGCATATTGCCTTATACAGGCCTCTCAGGACTCTTCACAGCTTGAAGATCCAGAGCGCTAAGCAATGCCAAAAGTGTCACGCTCAAGTGAACCCGTGAACAGATTAAAATAATAAACACATACTGTAGAGGCAGAGGATGATCAAGTCTCAGATGTTCAATGCGTGATTGATTTCTTTGGGAAACACTCAGTGGTGGAAAGTAACCTTCTGCTTAATCTACTTAAGTACACTTTTGATGTACTTGTGCATGTTTACATGCATTTCTGCTGCTTTAAAAAACATAATTAGCTTAGACAATGCAGTGGATTTAACAGACTTACTTAAAAAAGCCTCCTTAAAGTGGTAAATTTAAAAGCTGGAGCTAAAAGAAATGCCAAAAGTGGTTTCGTCCCACACGTGGGATGGACCACGTAACAAGGGCAAACACAGCATTGGGAAAGAAGCTATGTGACGTGGGTTATTATCATCATCATTATTGTTTTTTTATGCTAGCGTAGAGGAGTTCAAACAGTGTTCACGAGTCAAACTTTCTTTCAACTTTAACCATCTTTGGAGAAGGTCTTCTATTTTGGTATTAAGGTTCATTTCATCACGTCCCATAAACTAAGAGGATTTCCCACCAATGTCTGTGCCGGAGACCAACATTTCATCTCAGCAAAAACTGTCGGGTGATTCTACTGGGTCTCAATTAGAGGGGTGTAACGTCCTTCCCTGGTGAAACATTATTTGTGATTTAGACACATAATTTTGGCAAATAGTACATTAACATAAAAATCTTGACTAGAGCAGCTTTAAATTGTAGATCAAATGTTTGACTTGCAGATTGATGGAGTGACATAAAGGGCATTGGGGAGGCAAACAGTCTGACTATTAAACTAAAAGTCATACAGAAAGCACAATGGGAGGAACCGCACCACGAAATACAGCTCCCAGGCTTCTCCCTCCCCTTTTCCCTCTCTCTCTCAACAGTCATCACCGTCGTGAGGTTTCCTCACCGCACGCGAGACATTGGCTCGGTGCCACTGGATGGTCACGGGGGAGTCGGGTGGGAGCCAGAGCTCACACCACATAATAACTGTCTGGCTGTAGCAGTTCCTCCTGTCACTCAAAGCAACTTGGAGAGCGGAGAAATGGAAAGGACCAGGGCATCAGAGGAGTGAGAGTGACGCTGGGAAAAGCCCTGAAGAAAGCCATATTTGGTGACCCAGAAGGATACGAGCACACATTTACGTACATGAAGAAATTAGCACGGATGTAGTGTACTGTGTTTTTCTGTTTACAGTAGAGACAAACAGAAAGGAACACACACAATCGTAAAACATACTGTACCTGTTTTGCCTTTGACTTGCTGATTGTGTCTGAAATGGGCTTTTTCTTCTCCTTAACAGCACTTTTGGAGAATAGTTCCACAAATTCTTCAAAGTTTACAGCTGGTTCCTCGATTTTCTCCCACACCAGTGAAACAATGGGTCTAAAGATAGCCGGAAAGAGGAATTATTTACAGTACAAGTAGGCGAGCTTTAATCTGCCATGTATTGTTTGAAACAGTACCCCAAAGTCCACTTTTATAGTATAATTCATGCTGTTGTTCAACCACAAAATGCATTTTTGACATTTCTAGGGTGTATTCGACTGTTTTATGAGTGCTCATTTGTCATCTTTTACAGTGTAAAAAGTTGTGCACTTGTCAAATCCGTCAGCCAAGAAATTACCTTTAGGTTTCATTATCAAGCTCCTCACTTGCATGTAAATCAAGTAGTCTATTTTTGGACACGTATTCAAATACAATTTTCCAAGCCTTATTAAGGAAAGGAAACCTGGTTCAAGTCAAGTCACTGCTGACCACAACGCCTGGACTGCATCACGTTCATTTTCCACAAGGTTAGCATCTCTATTGCCGTCACAGCACGAGGTCGATCTTATCTTAAGTGGACAAGCTTCCTCTCAATTCTCTACTGTTCACAGAATTCCTTTGTGCAAATGATCCACATCTATCTTCACTTTCTGCAGCGTATCTTACTTTTTATTATGCAGCTGTATGCGTGTCCAGTAGAGTGGCTTCATTGGCTTGGGGGGCTCTATCACAGCTTTGGCAGGGGCAGCTTCCTGGACCATCATGGAGGGCATGGGGCCTGGTGGTGGTGGAGGCCCAAAGCCTGGGGGTGGGGGTGGAGGAGGGGGGCCCATTCCAGGCGGAGGGGGTGGCGGAGGAGGCGCCATGCCCGGCGGTGGAGGAGGTGGGGGTGGAGGTCCGAAACCGGGCGGGGGAGGAGGTGGTGGGGGTCCAAAACCTGGTGGTGGAGGAGGAGGAGGAGGGGGTGGTGGACATGGTCCAAGCCCAGGTAAGGGCGGGGGAGGTGGTGGTGGAGGAGGAGCAACACCCCCTGGTAAAGATGGTGGCGGTGGAGGTGGGGGCATACCTCCAGAGATTGAATGGGGAGGGGGAGGTGGAGGTGGGGGTGGAGGAGCTGGCTGGCCGCTGCTCTGTTGCCTCTGCTGGCACGTGCAGACAAAGCTCTCTGTAGATTTGGGGATGGAGGAGGAAACGGAGGACGACACGCTGCCTGCTCCTCCGCTGAAAGGCACGTCAAACTTAAAACCCTCCTCCACAGGCGAGGTCTGGACAGACACCTCCTGGCTCATCTTTCCCAATCTTCCTCCTCGCATCTGCGAGGCCTTGTGGTGGGCAGCGCCCAGAGCGCCCATATTATCCCAGCTGCCCTTTGCCAAGGAGGCCTGCTGGCCCTGCAACACAGCAATCTTAATCCGCAGGTCATCGATGGTCCTCTCCAGCTGAGGGATGAGACAGCTTTCATCCTCTGAGGATGACTGACCTGACGTCAACCTGCTGGATTCTGTCTGTCAGAGAAACAAAAAACAGATTTTAACTTCACAAGCAGCTTCATTAAGGAAACTGTAGAAAATAAACCCAATGAATTTGTGTTGTGCTGTCTTTAAAAGCAGGTTGTCAAGCCTATGCTGTACTCTCAGTGCTGAAAAGCAGACATAAAATTTGCTGTTAAGACTTGGAAACATCATCATTCAATAAATTACGCTTTATAAAACAACAAAACAGCCACAACTGAGGAAGCTTAGTGACAGAGCTATGAGCCAAAGAGGGGTCAAAAAAGTCCATCATGTCTAGACTCCATCAGACCTCTGGCTCCAGACTGGTTAGAGAGCAGGGATGAGGGGATACCGAGAGATTTGACCCCAGAGACAGTGAGTCTCGTTGGGCTCACACGGGGAGGGTCTGTGTCTGCTAAAACACATTCCCCAGTTGTGGTCACATCGTTGAATTTTAAGGAGAATGTTCAGCCTTCCTAATTTATTAACTCCTCTAGGAAACATGGAGGTTCACTGTGATAATCTAACAGGTCTGTCAAGACAAGCCTGCCCTCTAGTGGCAAAAGAACAAGTCACACATTTATCTCATTCAGTTCAGCGCGAGTTGTAAGTGATGAGATGAGGTGTACTGTATTCACCAAAAAGGTCACACAGGTCATATTGTTTCTTTTTATTATTTTATTATTATTATTAATTTATTTTATTTTATTTTATTTATTTTTTTATTTTTTTTTGGGGGGGGGGGGGATCGCCTACCGGCTGAGCTATAGGGGCACACGGGTCATACTGTTTCTAAAACAATAATGCAAATATGCATCAAATGAAAACCTTCATAAATGCACCCTTCAATGAGTGATAATCATGTACGGACACAATGGATTGTATTTCATTCAAAATCTGCATTCATGAATGTCGTACACCGACATCCATTACATCTGTGCAACTTATATTGTGCAATATGTATAGAGAATTATTGTGCAATAACCTAAAATCCACTGTGAAGTTGAGCCATTCCTCACAGGGCATACCCTTTTCTCTATAATGTATGTAGCTTCCATAGTTTTATTTTGCATCTTTTCATTGTCTATTTGTTCTACTTGTTACTTGTTGTTCTTGCTGTTGTAACGTGAATTTCCCCAGCATGGGATCAATAAAGTCTTATCTTAAAATTCTATTAAAGTTGTAATTTTAAAGCTAAATCAAGTGCCGGTCCTCTGATACAGAAAACATTCATAGAAGCACCGCATGCAGCATATCTACAGTACTCAGCGAGTGGGTCTTTCAGAAACAAGCATTTTTGCGATGGTACTGAAAGCATTATTTCAAAACAGAATCTGCTCTGTAAAGATAACAGCTTTGAAAATAGCCTACTTTGCAAGAAACCCGTGAAGTTTTGCACTTTGCATATGCGTGTTTTCATTTGTGTAGAATTACAAATGAAAATATGAGGTACACACAAACACCCTCAAAATAAAAATAGTACAAAAAACATAAACAATAGCTGCTTACTGTATCTATCATACTTTATGTATGTAATAGGTTACTAGGGGGAAGATGCTCTCTGATGTTAGTAGTAACACAAGAGGCCATAAATCAAAGCAAGCATCATGCACAGAGTGCAGAGTGTAGGCAGGGGAAGCATATTATAAAATATTTATAGATGAAGAGAGGATTTAACCAACCTGAGAGTGCAGAGCTCCTGGTGCCTTGGCTGATGACTGATGCGAAGGGGATCTCAGGCTCTGTTCCCTGCCTGTGGTTCGGCCCCCATAGAGTTCCCACAGGTGAGAGGACACCGGCAGGCCGACGGATGCCCAGGTGTACAGCTGCTCCTCCTGCACACAGTTTAGAAAACGAGCACGTACACATGCAGAAAATGAGATTAGATGTTTGTGCTTAAAACTACTCGCTCCCCCCAAGGACTACTCTGTTTGACATACAATGTGAAAATGTGGTGGGATGCATTGAAAACATCCACCAGGGATATGGGTCAAGTGGTAGCTCTTTCTGAAGCTTCAAGCATGGAAACACTTGAGGATAATAAGCAACAGTGGAGGCATGATTTTCCTTCCCCCCTTTGCACAGTCGATGTAGCACTCACAGGCAGAAAAACTGAGACCGTCAAAGCTTCTCCTCAATCTCTCGTCTATTCTTTATTGTCTCAAAGCGTCATATCGCTTACACAGGTAAAATCTACAGTAAATAATGACTAAAACTGCAGTTTTAATTGAATTGCTGGCTTTCAAAGTTAACGCTCATTCAGCAAAAATTTCCCAGTTCCATCATGAAACCTCATGTCTCCACTACACATTACTAATGTGAACTAACTGCTGCACCAAATTTATCAAGGGCTGAGTATCAGTGGTAATAGATTACTGAACCGAAATCAGCTTGAAATAATTATTCATTTATTCCTTCTCCCTCTTTCTTCAAATGGCTCTCCTCATAACCACTCAAACACTTGAATGAAATACTGCTTTGCAATCACAGAGCTTTTTCAGCAGCATTGCTTGTTAGTAAGTGTTGTTGACCATATTATGGTCAAGGTGAAAATTACTCCATTTAATACATAATATCTGCTAAATCACTTCCAACAAGCAGCTAATTATAATCTGAATGTTAATGCATTTGTATTTGCTTTCATATTATTGTAGCGCACTTATTTTTAAGACTCTAAAGACAGTAACAGTCACGACAGCAGCCCCTCACCAAGACTGTAAGGCTACACAGTGATGAACTACGAGCTAATACACAACAAGGTAAAGCAAACTATTAGTTAGATCAATAAAATCTGCTTAATTACAGTAATTTCTGTAAGACTTCATATGAGCGCAAATCACCTGCAAGCATACGTTTCTCATCCATTAGCTGGATTACAGTAGCATGACCGACAGCAAGAAACATACACACAGAACAAAGCATGCCCCAGTGAGGTAAGCCCATGCCACTCATTAATATTTATCCACTCAGCAGTGTTTTGCCAAGCGTAAAAAGGGATGATGATTGATTTGCACAGAGTTCTGACTGCAGATACTCATCTTCTCCAAACCCCATTTTTGGCCTGCATGAAGCTGCTGGAGTATTTAATTTCAGACGATATGCAGAACAAGAAACAAACAGCTCATACATTTGTTCACTGCAGCAAAATAAAGTAATGAAATTGGATACGATGCCATATTTAGGTAGCAAAGTGGAGGACAAATAGGAGATGAGAAATAAGGATGGAAATAAAAGGATGGGGAGATGGAGAAACACAAGACAGAGGTGATGCAGTAAGAGATTCATTTCAAGACGGAATTTAACTGTAAAAGGAAAAAGAATATAAACGGGAGATATTAAAAGGGTTTAAGTGAAAAGGCTGCAGAGACAGACTGTGATGATTTATTTTGAAAGGGAGATTAGCCGTAACATGGAAACCAATAACAAAGAGATCTGTACTCTCAATGGCAGCAGTAAAGGTTGTTTTTGGTCAAGCTGAATAATGCAGGGCTCCAGGCTAAGCCCCAGACCCAAGCAGGCAGAGTGTGGGGACAAAAAAGAAATAAACATGGGGGCAGGAGTCCAATCCTGTCCAATCCTGACATGGTGAGCTTTTTGCCGGGGAAGAGCAGCCTGAGCCCAAGGCACGTGGAGTTGTTACATAACATGGTCAGCAGATTGTCTACGCAAGCACAGATGTGTGTGTCCATTTGTGTGTTTGACTGAGAGAGTGTCAGAGGGGCTGCTATTAATCCAGCCATGCGAGGAAATGCCTGAACATGTATGGGTGTCTCGGGCAGTCTTTTTGTATATATGAGTGCACATGTGGCAGAAAGAAGGCTCTCTGCATTCGTGACTGCACCCAAAACAAGCAGAATAAGATGTGAATTTATTTGAGAGATTTGCATTCATGTGAGCAAAACAGCTTTAAAACACACATTTTCTGGTGAGTGACCTTGTTTTTGTCTCTGTGTGTATGTAACTGTTTGTGTTTAGGAATGCAAACTGTACCTTTATGTGCATTTGAGCGTACAGTGAGCATATACAGTGTGTCCATGCATGCACATCTGTGGGGGAGGTGCACTGTGCAGTTAGAGACCAACACTAATCTGCTCACATTCTTTGATATTCAACAGATACAACAACAACAAGACTAAGAGGAGACAGCAGTGCTAGCAGCCCATTGAGCCTGCATTTAAACATAGAGGTGCTTTGAGATAATATGAACATCAGCATGATAACATGGCCACAATTACAGTGCTAGCCTGTCATGTTTTGTTGGTAATGTTTACTCCGATTACCATCTTAGTTTAGCATGTAAACATTTGCTGTTTAGCACAAAAGTCTATGCATGAAACTCAAAGCACAGCTGAGGCTGATGGGAATGCCATTAGTTTTGCAGGTATTTGATCATCCTAAAAAATACTCAACAAATTGAAATTTCTGAGACTTCAATTCATCCTCTGGGGAATGTGAATGTCTGTTCAAGATTTTTTTGTCTATATAACATTTCATGGCAAACATACATTTCATTCAAAAATATAGGCAAAATTGCAAGAGTGAGTCAGATAAGGCATCTGGGATGGTGAATGTTCATGCAAAGATTTCATAGATTTTGAGATATTTCACACGAAGGAAACATCAAGAGTCATCAATAATGGGCAGAATGGATGTCTGCAGGAAATTTCATGGCAATTTAACCAAAAGCTGTTGAGATATTTCACCTGTTGTGGACTGACTGACATCAACATCTGTACACATCCACACATAGCTTATGTGAAACAGGATTAAACATAGAAATACACTGAAGACAGAGTGCTTCGGATGCATATATGGAAATATCATTTTACTGTACATAATCTCTCCAAAGGTACATGTTGCTTAACTCTAATCTGCAGTATACCAACATGAAGGTCAGCCGGATGGTCGCAACTACAAGAGGACCTTGACAGAAACGGCTTCTACAGTGGCTGTGATGAACTGTGCAGAGGAATGTGATGCACATGAGATTAGGTCTGAGCAAAGCATTACTGGAACGCAGAATTAAAGATTCATGAAAACAACTTTCACACGGTGACCCTGTCTACATGCTCCACTGCTCTTCAGATAATGAAACGTCTCTGGGATGAATCATGGTAATACAGCAGTAGATATAGAGCACCGACTGGGAATGCTTTGCGTGACTCTATATATGGTACATAAGCAGTTGACTGCAAATAACTTTGTGCTACATCCTTCGAGTATTTCATCTGATAAACACATGCTGTCTTCTGCATACCAGCCCATGTTATACTACCTTCAGGCTATCAATTAGTAGGAAAGAGAAATACATATCACTTTGTCCTCCGGCTCTTGGGACACTCACTAACATGTATCACAGCTTGGTAAGTTTAATCAAAATTGGAGCAATGGTGCTGCAGTTATTGCCTCTCAAAGAGTGAAATTTTGACCTTTACAGTTTTTTAATACTCAATATATCCCCTTGAGTTAAAAATCAATGCTGTCTGAGAATGCCACCTACTCACTCCTATAATTTGGTAAGCAAAATCATCTGCGCAGCCATTTCAGCTAATGTGAGGCAGCTCATAGCATCATTTTTGTAGAGCAAGCATGACAGTGAAGACAAAGGTCTTACATTAAAGACTGCTGAGACAGTGCTGTCACCATGGAGCCCCGTGGTGCTGTCGCTAAAGGGGCGCAACAGACCCTGGACCAGCATTCGGTGACACAATTCTTTCACTTCCTCCTCTGTGGACCCATCTCCAGGATGCGTACACAGCCAGTCCAGCAGAGTGCGACCTGAGAACAGAAGATGCAACAGTGAATCCTGATTCTGGACTATTTATTTCTTATTTTTGTGATCAAGAAGACACCCTGTCTTATTATGACCAAAGAGCTGAAAATAGATGCTTCAGATTTAGATGTGATAATGAAACACCTACACATGCAAACTCTGTTCACACCATTTTACATGTGGGTGATAAGAGAGATGGTGTTAATTGTGCAGCGCAAAAAGTTAACAAATGCTAAACTGCATTCAAGATGCTAGTTACCAGTACCATCTTATAATATCACTTTTGGTTTTTAAACAGTGATGAACTCCATATGCCTAAAAACTGTATTTTTAGTGTCAGAGAGAGAGAGAGACAAATGGTTTAACCTTGCGGTGTGGATGTAAGGCTTATTAATACTACATTTGAATAAACTAATTTGAGAACAGCAGATTGTCTCTGATTTTTCTTTGTCCTGGAACCTCTGAGTTGTGAGAAATATTAAAGAAACTTGTCAAAATCATTAAATGAGCAGGTCTGAATCCCAGATAAGGAGGGATCCTGATTCTTGATGACGGCAGGAGCAGAAGTAATCAATATAGGATGGAAAAAAATACTGACTATGTGACATGAGGATGTTGAACCTAGAGGCAAACAGCTCTATTACTTCAGAAAGCCCAGCCATGACACGCTGTGCAGTCAGTTTTTAATGTTGTTTGACTTGCTTGATATTTCTTTTAAACCATGTGATTCAGAGGACAGTGAATGAATTAACAAAGTCCTGTGACTCATGGTCCTGTGGACACTGATTTGAGAACTCTGGGTTAAAGTTTGACAAACACTAATGTGGGCTAATGCGGGAAATTCATTGTGTTTCATAAACTGTGACGTAACTTAGAAGAACAGGCACAATCTTCAAGACACAAACCAACTTGACTTACACTTGATTCAAATCCAGAATTTGTGTCATCAATCTTAATGTCAGTTGTTTGACAGTAAAATCTGCTTTATTTCTACGCTCGCTCACTCCTCTCGGTCTTCCCGCTCCCCCACCAGGGATGGATGTGACCTGGAAAACTCGCTCACATGGAGTGCTGAGTCTTTGTGAATAGGAACAGGATGGCGTGTTTTCTACTTTTATGAAAATCCAGAAAGGCCAAATGTTGACGTTAATGTGGATTCAAGATATGATGTGCGTCCGCTGTTTGGCTACTGTAACTTCACCTGACGAAATGAGAATGGATCTCTTATCATGACTTATTTTTGTCATGCAGAAAAACTGTCACTCGGCTTTAGCATCCACAAGTGTGCACTGTGCATGAGTGTGTTTTTTGGTCTGGATTCAGAGGATGGCATCGCCTCGGGTCTGTGGCAATGTTGTCATTTGGTCCTCTGATTTATGAGCACAAGTGCAGACAGTGGAGAGCAGCTGAGCTCTTGAAAGGCACCACAACAGAAAGGAGGACAGAGTGGCATTGTTTTATGAGAAGGATGCATTTGTTTCTGAAGACGCTTCAATAAAGAACCCCCACCATTTCATCACTGTTTTCATGAGCTTTTGCAGTCTTAAATCATAACTTTAGCATTCCCACTGCGATAATTTCTATAATGTGATCATTTGTAAGTCATTAGAATTCAAATCACTCGGCAATTACCATAACCATTTCACAACAACATTACATAATAACTTAATCTCAAATGAGGACAGGGCTTGGAGCCAAACAAATAGGAGTCACTTCTGGCCCACTGGGGATTCCCAGCAACAATAGTAACACATGATGAACAAACAGAAATATTTCAATGGAAAGATTCCTTGTTTTCCTCTGATGCATAATGTGGTCAGGAAAAGGCTGATCCTATGAGAGCAGAGGAGTAACCAATGACAGTTAAAAATGTTAGGTCTGCTGATATGACAGCCTGATAAAGGTCATTCCTCTGTGCCATAGACCTCCACTGTTGTCAAAAACAAACAACACATTAATGAACCACACAGTTTCAATGGGTGTCATGTTCCTTCGTTACTATGAATGTGGGAATTGTTTCTTATTTTATTCATTTTCCTACAAACACAATATGTGGCTGAAAATAATGTGTAACAGTTGCACCATTCACTCCCATCTGAGTAGCATTTGCTGAAAGCTACAGTGCACAGCTGTTTTATTGTTTAACTGCTTAAATGAGACCGTAAATTTGTGACTTTATTGTTTTGAAAGATTTTAAAAATGGGCTTGGAGCTGCACAGATGGGTTGGGGAAGTTGGGAAATATCGAGAGAGGTGCTGACATATTGCTTGGTCCTTTTATGGGATTTGTTGACAATAAAAAAATGATGTTTGACCTCCATGGAAATTCATGCAAACACTTCAGTATAACATTGTCCTTGGCTAGCAGTCTATAAATGCATATTTTGTTCCATATTGCAGGGCTACGTAAACCTGCCAGTTGTCTTCAGTTAGGTAATCCTGTCTTCATTCATTGCTTCCTCTCAGACAGACCTCGTGGTTTCTATCCATTCATACTTTCCCACATCCCTGTTTCATCTACTCCCTCCTAGTTCACACCATCCAATCAAGAAGCCCCAAAGTACTGCGCTTCTCCTTCTCTCTTACCTAAATAGAAAACTACCACAAGCCACTGTGGTCTTCATTAACCAATTTAGCCACATATAAGTTCATGAAGTTGAGATCCAGATCAAACTACTACCACTGGAATCTCAATGCCATCCAGAGTCTGTGCAAGGATGGCGGAGGTGTGGGGTTATGTTGCTAATGGATTACAGGATTATATTCCATAATCAGGCATTAATCAGAGAGGAAGTCAACACCGAAAGTCTAATTTACTGCGTGTTCTATTAACAGCACTTCATATCTCTCTGATTGAGCCTTAGGTGTGGCAGTGGTTCAGTGTTACTGTGACTCACCGGAGAAGACATCCAGGTAGGGTACTGTGGTGGTGGAGGCCTTCCGTGTATAATGTGCTCTCCTGGAGCCCAGCGTCCAGTAAGTCCCACCTGTGTAACTCTTCTCTGGTGTATCCTGCTCTGGGAATTTGGCCCCACCACCTTGCCTTCTTCGTTGCTCATCCAGCTCTTGGGACCAGTCGGCAGACACGCTGATGGGCCCAGCAATGGAGCAGGACCTCTGCTTGTGCCTTTTAAACACTTTGGCCTCACTGGATTCCACTGAAGCAACACTGGCATCTGTTTTCCTGGGCACATGGGGGCTGGTGATGGGGGAGCCAATTGGAGAGGTGAGCTGCCTGGTGGTGGTCTTAACGTAGGAGGGGTGGACTGGAGGGTAGAGCTTGACGGTGGAGGGAGAGGTGGAGGACGGCCGTCTAGGCTGAGAACCATGGAGGTCAGTTGTAAGCTGGCTAATAGACAAGCTACTCTTCCTTCTTTTCAGTGACAGGAAGTCCCGCCTCCCAGCTTCCTCTTCCCCCTCCCTCTCCATGGACAGGTCCATGCTGCTTACACTCTTCTGTGACCCCATCGGTCCTGCCCCCGCCACCACAGGATCCAAGCGCACACATGTCCCATATGTGTTTTTGCTCTGCTGAGGGCTCTCCAGGTCCTCCTGGGGCTCCTCAGCACTCTCATACGAGGTGGTGGTTGTTGTAGTGTCGGGGAAACTATACGTGCTGTTAGTCTTTGGGAAAAGACTGCCACTGCTCCTCTCTGTGTCTGGGGCTGACGATGGTGGACCACTCTCACTCAGGGACCCCGGACCAGATGAATTTCTTGATATGGCTATGACATGACTTTCGTTCTCTAATTTCTTGCACTCCTCACTTACTTGTTGAGGTACACACTCACTTCCCAAAGGGAGAGGGAAAACTTCCTCATCCAGATCAAATTCTTTCTCAGAGGCTTTGCTCCCCACAGAAGTCGACCCTTCAGGTAAATGGCCAGCAACCATTTCCAGCACACTGTCACTGGCCTGGTCTCTAATAGCCTGTTGGATGTCAGACAGCAGATCTTCATTTTCAGCTGCTGCTGAGTGAAAACTGTAGAGGTCAGCATCTGACCCAGAGCTTGTCTTCTGGCCAATCTCATCCACCATAGAATGATGACTGTCTGCGGTCAAGCGGCTTAGATCCCCCTCGACATCTGATAGCATGCCCATCTCATCGGCTGACAGGCTCGCCTCTGCAGTTGGCTGGTGCCCTGCTTTGTCAAAATGTGCTGACCTCCCATCTTCCAACATGTCATCCTTGGACAACCCTTTCACCTTCGATAAACTCTTCCTGATCTTCATGCCAGAAAACACAGATCCCTTCGACTCTGACTTAGATTTTTTCTTACCATTATGTTCTCCCCCCCCTCCTTTACTTATCTTATTGTGGGACTTTTTAGATTTTTTATCCACTTCCCTCTCATCACCATCAGCATCGCACGAGACATCCCCTGCTGCTCCACCACTTCCTCCTCCTTTCTTGTGCTTTGTTTCCTGGTTCCCCATGTTCCTGAGCAGGCGGACTCCCTTGGCTAACAGGCCATGTTGCTGGGGTCGAGGCTGGGCATGCTGGGCTTCCTCCTGGGCTGCTACTGATGCTGGTCCTCTGTTGGTCAGAGCCCTTTCAGAGCTGCCTAATCCCTGCTGTCTGCCCACCACAGTTAACGGCAGCTGTGAGAATGATGCTGCCTCCCCCAGTGCTGCTGATGCTGATGATGAAAGGAGGAGGAGACTGGCACTGACAGCCGCGGGCTCACTACCACTCACTCCTCGCTCTCCCCCCCTCCCCTGCACAGTCTCTCTGACTTTCTGATCCTTCCTCTCTTTTTGCCCCTCCTCTCCATCCCCATCTGCTCCTGCATGCTCAGCTGTCTTGCATAACGGGCTGCTGGTCGAGCGAGCAAGGCGCCGATGCTCCGGAGTGAGCTGCCCTTGTCCATTCTCATCTGACTGGGGAAGAAATTGCTTAGGATGCTGCTGCTCTAAAATGCACTGTTGTTGCTGGTGTTGTTGATGGAGGAGTGAGTGCTGTTGTTTACGGAGGATGTTGGTAACGCTGCTCTTCCTCCTGCCTTTGAAAGTGGTAGTGAAGAAACTCTCTTTCAGAAAGGGCACTTGGGTCTCTACAGTCTTGAAAGTCTGCATCCTGACCGCTGAGGCTTCATCCAGAGGAGAGACGATCTAGATGGACTGGAGTAAAGAGAACAGAGCAAGTTAAAATCACACTCATGCATTTTAAATTGAAGCTTAGCTTCACAGTAGCAGAGGACAGGCAGTCGGTTCTCAGTGGAGTCATGAGGTAAAGGTTGAATGTAAGGGCAAGCTGACGTCAGAAATCTTATGTCCCCTCTTGTCTTCATTTTTTCTTCATGTGACTCTACCGGTGACAGCAAGATAAACAACATGAAACTGCCATTATTAATGACAATGCAGGCATATATAAAAATGGACAGCTGGAATCATTCCATTCCAGTGGAATGATGTCAAGTAATCAATCAATAGAAAGTGACATTACAGAAATAATACAGACACAGAAATAACTTGCAATAGTTTGTCATTTTTTTTAAGTAAAAACACCACAATTCTAGTGGTTTCAGCTTTCTTAAATGTCAATATTTGCTGGGATTCTTCATCTTCTATGACAGTAAACTGAATGTCTTTGAATTTTGGACAGCTGGACATTTTTCACTTCTTTGACATTCTTTTAGACTAAACCAATAATCAATTAATCGGCAGATTAACCCATACTGAAAATAATGAAGACTTTCAGTCCTCATATAACTTTACAGCAAATATGAATTAAAATCAGATTATGTTAAATCAGCTTCATGTCAAAATGGGAAGTTTAGTTTTACAAATTATAAATTGTTCAGACTGCCCTTTACTCCATTTATATATTTCATCTACAGTTAAAGACAGTGCAGTATTATCACTGTACATTTTATTGACAGATATCTCTTTGAGCTGATAGCAGACAGTCCTTAGGGCATCCATCAAGGCATGCCTGAGGACTGATTAATGCCTGTGGGTGTGGTGCCGACAAAACTGAGCCATGTAAAACCAACGATAAAGCTTGCCTTTCTTACTAAAAGAGTCAAAAGTAAGTGTTTTGAAATAATAATTCAAATTGAGTGAAACACAACACAACAACACAAAAATAAATAAATGACACACATTGTCAGAATGAGGATCCTAATTAAAAGAAAAAGTTTTTACCAGCTCATACTTCCGTTTAAGTTTGTATTTTAGTAATTTTGTTGAGTAACTTTCTCCTTTGAGCACATGTTGGTCTGTTCTCGGTGAAACAGACACACATTACATCATCACTTTGCAACATGAGTCAAATCTGAGACATTTGTGGACAAATTTAACAATATATGAAACGGTGGATAAACTGTGAAAAAGCATCGTAGTTACATATTTTGGGACTTAGAAATGACAGTATACTTGCCTGACTGGTGGATTCCCCTCAGTGGATGAGCGCTGACTGAAGAAAACAGCACAAATGGGTGTTTGTCTTTGCCTACGAGCCGCTCCTTAGCCATGGGTCACATGAAGTTGGTATTTTCCTCATCACATGTCTGGTCTGCTTGGCCATCTCCCATTAGCACTGTCTGAGACTTTCCCCTCTAACTTCATCAGACTTTATCATGGGAACATACAGAACTGTGCAACAGTCAAAGCCCACTCTTGTGTTTATTCAGTTTCTGGTTAACATCAGACACTGTGTGCTAATATTGTGGTAGCGTGAGACAGTGATGCAGGAATCATATTTAACAGAAAATTAGATTTCTGCCTTCAGCAATCAGTATTTTCTACTTTTGGTTTCACGCTCCCTGGTGCCACTTTTAAGTCCATCCCTCCAATCAAGAAATGAGTTTCAGCTGTGTCCTCTTAACATAGGCAGCTACCATCTGACATTTAAAACACACACAGGTTTCTGAAGACAGTGGATGTAAGATAATTCAATTACAAAGAGAACATGAAAGGCATGGGGGGAAAGGAAAAATGAATTCTGCAAACTATAGCAAGAAAATAAAATGGGAGTCCTACAAGCATAGAACTGTGAGAGCAGGTAAAGCACTGAAACTCACCATCACAAAGACAGTATTTGAGATTTTTAAAGAAAAAAAGTAAATACCTATCTGTTATCATATATGCTCTCCAAACAATGTTTTATTGGCAGGAAATTAATTCTACAGATGTATATTAACCCATCATCCTGCTAAGATAATGACACTGTGATGCTTGTATTCAACTATATACAGACCTGAGTTAGTGTAGAGGTTTGTGGTATCGTTGTCTAGCCATAAAAATAAAATTACTTGCATGTGATGTCTGTGTTTTTCTGTTTTTGCACACCATACCAGTGAGCATTAATATCCCCCTGACATTTTTACAGCTGATATTTTCAGCATTAATGGAAAAATGCTGACATCAGATAACATGAATTAAAAGCTTTCACCCACTCTGGCTACATAAAGGTACAAATAAATTAAAATATAACGAAAAATAACACAATCCTGACTTGCACACGGACAAAAAAACATAGTTTGTCAAAAAGTTTTTTGTTTGTTTATTGACTTAAAATATGAGTATGATCAGCATACTTCAAATGTAACAAAATGTTTGTGTTTACCATTTTGGTAGTTTACATTCCCAATATTGAAGTACAAAAGTCTCATATTTTGATGAATGTGTTATGACAGTAGAGCACGTTGTGTTAAAAGCAGACAAAATATCCACTGATGACAGGCATGGGATGTTTTTTAACATCTCTTTTGCATACAGCACATAAGCCATATCATTACATATGACCATTGCATCCAACACTGTATCTTATAATCCAATCTGCTCATTCTTCAGTATGCCAGTAATATAGTTTACCCTTTATCTTCAATTCTTTTTGCACAATATTCAAGATTTGGGTGCAGCAACAATTTAAAAAACAACTCCTTAAGATAGGAATAACATAATGTGCATTACAAATTAAAATGAAAATAAATTCTTGCCTTGGTTGACATCTTTATGATAACTGTTGATATGCGGTGTTAAACCACTTTCTGTACAGAAAAACCTGATGACTGTTGACCAAGACAGCTACTGAATCTATTTACAATCCCGATTCCAAAAAAAGGTTGGGACGCTCTGTAAAAAACTTACAATCATTAGCAAATGAAGGGTGTTTCATAACAGTTTTACAAAGTGTTCCTGAGCCCATGTAGTACTATCCTTCATACAATCATGTGTTCACAAAGTGGTGAACCTCGCTCCATCCTTAATTGTGAACAACTGAGCCATTTCATACCCAATCATGATACTATCACCTGTTATCAATCAACCTGTTTACCTGTGGAATGATCCAAGCAGGTGTTTTTGAAGCATTTCACAACTTTCCCAGTCTTTAATTGCTCCTATCCCAACTTTTTTGAAATGCGTTGCTGGCATCAAATGCAGAATAAGCAGATATTTACAAAGATCAACGAACCTGATGAGGTAAATATATTGTCTTTGAATTGTTTACACTTGAGTACATGTGAGCAAGGATTTATGCCTTACACAGCAACCCAACTTTTTTGGAATCGGGGTTGTACAAATCAAGTGCTGTCAGTCAGTTTAATTAATAACTTTAAAGAAGAACAATTTCACCCATAAATAACATAAAATTAAGCCAAAAAATGTGGTTATGACAACAGTTAAAATATTGTACCTTCAATATTTGTGGCCATTTCTGTCTTCGTATTGGCAGAATGAGATTTTGATGCTGCACTGTGAAAGTTGGACTGACAGTGATTCAGCCTGGATGGCATGTCTTTCTCAAACCACTAGAGGCTGCCATTTCTCTACTATATCAAAGATGAGCGGCCATACAAAGAGCTCCTCAGCTGAATCATTTTGTAGAAATTTCAAAGATTGTGTAAAATCAAAATGCACATCTTTATAAATGGACATCTTTGTGTTTGCAATCAATCATTGTGTATCAAGTCAGAAATATCCAAATGTACACAAACAGAATACCATAATTGTATAATCATTACTCTTGACAGAGAACTTCAAGTACATAAAACACAACCAATGTACTTATTGTCTCCACCATAAAAACCACAACAATCACATTAAACACAACAGCAGTTCACTGACTGTGGTGCCACACAGAATATTCACAACTCAGTTCATCAGAAGGATCATTTTCAGACTGGCTCAAAATCTCAGGAATATCTAGAAAACCAAAGATGAATATCACAAAAATAACAGATCTCTGTTGACAGAAAGTAAGGACACAATTTAAGAAGTTTTTATATTCCATCAGACACAGGAGAGCTATATCCATGTAGAAAGGCAATGTACAGATGTTCTGATAAGAGCACATGCCAGTCAAGACAGGCAGGTCAAATCAGTACAATGTAGAAGCCTGCAAGCAAAAACAGTTTTTGTCCCGGCTTTCAGTGGCGTATTACAGATACATAGTTTTGTTTGAAATGCAAAACCACTCTGCACGTTACAGATCTAGCTACCCACAGAGAGAAATGATAAGAAATGTGAATCCCCAGCCCTGTGACAAACATATCCTGTCCCCTTGTGTCAATTGCACTTCAATAATTCACCTGCAATGCATTTTAAAGCCCTTTTCTATTATTTTCCACTCAGTTCATTTTCTCTCAGCTGTACTAGCGTGAAATGGTAAACAGTTCTTCAAGGACAGAGGGAAAGCGGTCTTCTCTGGACCTCACCCTATTCAACCCTTTACGCATACACACAGCTTTGCTAAATGGATGCACCAACACAAACACATACCTCAAGACCTCGACATAGGGTTGCTGTGCTTGACATCTCAGCAGAGAAACACATTAAGGATCTCGAAGCAAAGAAACTCCACACAAACAACTATATGGACGCTTCTTCCCTTTCCTTGTCTTATGACAAATCTTTTGATTCGCTGTTTCAACCATCCAAAATTCTTGTCCTTTACGTGGACTCCCTGGGAATCCTCCTGTGGAAGACCACTGACTGCCTCTGCTGGAACTGCTGCTTCCTCCTTTTTCTCTGGTCCCAGCGGCACAGCAGTATCATCTTGAAGGTCGTACGGAAAGTCTTGTTGCAAAGTGCGTAGCACATGGGGTTGACTGTGCTGTTGACATAGCACAGCCAGTACCCTACTGCCCACAGGGTCCCCGGGATGCAAACATTACAGAAGGCATTGATCAGCACCATGATGTTATAAGGTGTCCATGTGATGATGAATGCAAACAGGATGGCGCTGAGAGTTTGAGCTGCCTTCTTCTCCTTCACTAAGGACATGCGCTTCCTCTTGGTGATCTGAGTCCGAGCTCGGGCTGCAAATCGCTTTGCCAGAGCTGCCTCTTTGAAGGACATTGGAACAGAGGGAGATTTAGTGGTGGTGCTGGTGGTACTGTCGGTGGCAGTGGTAATAGCTGTTGGGGGATCATCCGAAGAGCCTTGGTCAGAGGCAGCCTGAATGGTAGGCATTGACTGAATCTTGCGTGAGCAGAAGTGTTGGTGGTAGCTATTTTCTGAACTGTTTGCTCCATCAGGAGTAGTGGTGGCAGTGGTGTTAGTGGTGAGTGTTGAGAGGCTGTCTCGGCTATACTCTGCTCCCCTGAGGGGATCCTCCTCTGTGGCTGCATCCAGATCCTCACATGAGGTGAGCTGGGAGTTGACAGCAGCCTTTATTCCAGGCAGGCTAAGAACAATGGAGAAAATAGCATGACTCTGGGAAATCATCTCTTGGCCGCCACAGTCCTCATCCTCTGAAGATCCAGAGTGGTCCAGTGAGGCAGCAGCATCATTGTTGTTCCAGCTGTCGCTGCTGCTCTGGTCTGGATCGCCTTCTCCATGCCGGGTACTACCAGGTCTCCAAGAACGAACCCCTGGCCAGCAGTGGAACCGGCCAACCAGTTCCCGACATGCGCTCTTTCTCTGGGACAACCTGGTCAGCTCGTAGCTGCTGCAACTTCTAGAACTTCCTGTCTGATGGACAAAACGAGGTCTCTCACCTCCGACATTCCCACTTCTTCCTCCTCTTCCACCACGACCTCCTGAACCCTGCAAGCCAGCCAACTCTTTCGAACGGTTCTGGGTCTCCTTGTAAATGCGCCAGTAGAGAACACTCATTATCGTCACAGGCAGATAGAAAGCTGCTATGGCTGTGCAGAAGGTTATAGTGGGCTGTGAGAAGAACTGAATATAGCATTCATCTGAGGGTACTGTCCTTTTACCCTCAAAATACTGCCATAATAGGATGGCTGGGGCCCACAGAACAAGGGAAACAAACCAGGCTAAGCCGATCATGATCCCAGCTCGCTTTGTGGTCCGTTTGGCCCGGTAAGTTAAAGGTCTGGTGATTGAAAAGTAGCGGTCAAAGCTGATGACCAGTAGGTTCATAACTGATGCATTGCTGGCTACATAGTCTATAGCCAGCCACATGTCACAGGCTAAGTTGCCCATGGCCCAGTAGCCCATCACAAGATAAGCTGTGTAGAGGTTCATAGAGATGACCCCTATGATGAGATCAGCCACAGCCAAGCTCAGCAGAAAGTAGTTATTGACCGTCTTTAGCTGGCGATTAACCTTGAAGGATACCACTACCAGGATGTTGCCGATGATGGTGACCAGTGACAGCATACCTGTCAGCAAGACAATGAGAACAACCTGCCACACAGGATGGCCACCCAAGGGATCAAGAACTGTGGTACCATTATCATTCTGGGATTCGGGGGTTAGGTTTAAGAGTTTGCTGGTGGAAGAGGAATTATCATCCAGGGTATTCACATGAAAAGCCAACCAGGGGGCTCCTCCAGTTCCTCCTTGGTGGAAAGCATTGGACTGTGGGAGGGCTCCAGCTGCTGGGGTTGAGGTGTTGTCAGTCAGGAAAAGGCCAAGGTCCGTGCTGTTTGAGCTCATTGTTATGTCCTGGCTTTTTCTAAACAGAGAGACAAAAAGAGAGACAGAAAAGGGAGGTCAGAAGGGACAGAGTGAGGGGGAGGGGGACTTGGCAGAGAGGGAGCAGTAGAAAGGGATAAAGTAGAATGACAAAGAGAATGAAGTGGAGAAAAGGACACATGAGTGACTGACATTCCCATTCATATCCAGTAGGTGAGGCTAGAAACCTATTCTACCGAGCTAAATATAGATGTTTGGGTCTAATCTGTCTGTCCTGTTAAACAATCACTCATAACTTCATTTGTAGACGATCTGTACGGACACTGTCAATGCATTGCAAGCCATATATTAAATTACAACTTGACATCTCTATGAACAAGGCTAGACAGCCAACACTTTAACTGAGGGGGCATGACTGCAATCAACACCTGTTTCTGATGACACCTGGCAAATTGGAAAGACATATCACTTTTATATATAAATGTTGGGATTGGCGGTGGACAAGAATGTTTTTTTTCCTGTCCGATCAGGTGTGGTGGTAGCACACTGGTGATCTCTATTCAAAATTTAGCTATGGTGTTGCTCTGGTGGCAGTCTGTCTGTCAGTGCATCAGTCAAATGTACGCATCTGTCTTTTTCCAGTGATTGTCATTAATTCTCTCAAACCCTGTTGATTGATTTTTCTAAAATATGAACATGACAGAAAACAGCAGGTGCCTGTTGGTACAAAATCAACAACAGACAGAAGTAACTGACAACGTTGCTGGCTCCAGCTAGGCAATAATATTATACGGGCATCTTCCAAAGCACGGACTTGCAGAATGCGCAAAGAATAGAGGGCAAAGAGGAGATGCATTAATTGAGGAAGTACTCTTGGGAGGTATTCTGGCATTTCCTCCTGGCTGAATACAAAATTCCTGGTGCTGGTTAATTTGTCACCAGATGTGATCTAATGTTTCAGAAGCCATCTAAGAAAATGAAGGCAGATTTTAGGCAAAGAAAGCAACGCAGAGACAAAATCTAATGCTGAAACATAGAGAAAATAGCACCGCAAGAACTAATAGCAGCATGATCCTGAAACGCTGTTTGTTGTTTGATTGGGGATCACTTCACGATGGAAACATAAACACTAAACAGAAGATCCTGCTGTTGTTGTCGAAGCAGCTCTTCATAATTGGATAATAAGATGAGCAACTGCCATTCTGTAAAGCAGCATGCGCTATCCAATTCAGGTTTTGCGGTGCAATCATTTGTAATTACCGTGGTGTTTTACATTCAGATGTGTGCATGTATGTGTGTTTAATTTCTTGACAAGAAATACAGAAAAGTGAGGAACGAGGGATGTTTCTGTGGAAAGAAGTGTGCAAAAGTGACTCTGACTCTAAATGTCTCTACAGTTCCAGCACACTGTCCCGTAGAAAGCAAAGTTGTATAAAAGTGACTAATCTCATTCTGTATATTCTTTGGAATATTCCACATATTTTCTGAATTATGTGGACATGGATATCGTTTACATAATAACATTCACATACCAAAATGTGTGTTTGTTAGGGTGCACTACTTTCTTAAGATCTGCTTTGGATGAATATGACGATGTACTTATGAAAACTTTGCACCTCTGTTAGTCAACTGTTAAGTAGCACTTTCAAATCTGACAACTGCAGCACTAATTCTCTAATTTGCATTAACTTTAAATCAACAATGGGTGATTGCTTTCTTTTTATTGTTAGGTTGTTTTATAGTTAGTTCTTCCACTTTTAAACCTGACGCTGGCCTAAGCAGGTCTCCGTTAAGGTAACAGACCACTACCTGTTACCACAATTAAGAACATCTAACCTCTAACCCACCCAAACACACACAGCATTTAAACAAATATAGCGACAAATTCATGTGCTGGAAAACACACTCATCCCACAGGCAAAGGTATTTGAAGCTGAGTGCCACACCTGTGCCTTGACAGAATCTCAGACTTCCTACAGAGCTGTTGAAGAACCCCAGTAGCCAACAGCGACTGACAGCTGCTGGTGACACTGAGCGCACACTGCTACTACTATTATCAGGAGGCTTGCTTTCCCCACTGTGACACGTATCAGTGCATCCATGCACAAGCAGAGAGAGTATGCTCTCATATTTCACACATATACTGTTAGATGAGCATGCACACACACGCACATGCATCCTCTACTGTACATCATATCTGCATGGAAACACACAGTGCATCCAGGGACACACACCAAGTACAGTGTGTGAAAAACAAAACCATGCAATACAAAAGACAAATGAAATAACCCCCAATTGAGGATAAAACAAAGCCTGAGAGAACAAATGTAAAGAAATGCAAGATTTATGACAGGCAGCTTGACAACCTAAAAGTCTATTAAGAAAACAAAGTCTACTTTTGACTTCTCACAAAACAAATTCTACTGAGACAGCAATGTGTTGCTAATGAGTGTTAAACATCTTTTAATTGGTTTATGAGGGCAAAATGTGCCCGTGTGAAGATAAAGACTTTAACAGCAGGGAAATCAGTCTTTAATCTGCTACCTTGACTTGCTGCAAACACGGAGGATGGAAAAACAAACGACGGCACAGTGAAGTGCTTGATGTCCTGCGTGGAGAACTCATAATGCATAAGGCTTGTAGAACAGGGGAGGAAAGAGCGTATCCTATGGGAAAGGCCAAATGTCGGACTCCCTTTGAGAGTCACGGGATTATTCAGCATGGTCAGTTGAGAAGCCCCTCAGATGAAGGGATTTAGAGTGTAAAGCACACTGACAAAAAAAAAAGACGAAATAATGTTACAGTGATTGGAGAAAATGATGCGGTTCATACAGTGTATGTGTCTGTATGTGTACACTGTTTATTCATGTACTTTTCCGCTCACAACATTGACTTATACCACAGCAAAAATATTTACAGAACGAACAGTTAAACCTTGCTGTTGATTGCTCTGGTTAACTATCTTAAATTTACATCTGCATCTCCTGGAAGCAGAAACTGGCAGCACAACAGAGGGAGAGTGGTTTTTGTATTGTTTGTTTTCTCCTAAAATTGAGCTAATCAAGCCTGTGTGCTGCAGATGACAACATCCTTTTCCAACCTGGGTGGGCTAGCTAGGCTTTTGACAACCCGCTGCAATTACAATGAAGCCATTACAGTTTCGATCTCTCTCCAAGCCCACGTTAAGCCTTATATCTTAACTTTGACTCCCAGGCACGTAGGTGGGGTGATTTCAGGTACACAGAAAGATCGATACTCGTTTACTGTGTTGCAACACAACGTCTTCCCTGACATTTTGAGGCATGTGTCCCAGCAGGGTTGGACAGCACAATCCAAGTTGGTTCCAAGAATCCATCTAAATGATTGGGTGACTAATACGCAGCCATTTCAGATTTCTATTTTAGGCAACTAATCTGGCAGAGCAGTGATACAGGCAGATGATGTCCAGCAAGGATGAGTCATTTTGTTGAGTACTTTTTTAAAGAAAGGTTAAAGCTGCTGTAATGTGAATCTTGGTCACTTTGGCCTCCCCTTGAACGCTACAACATATGTTCAGTTTAATGGACGTCGCTCTCCAGTTTTTATTTACAAAGCTTTACAGTCAATCAAGTCTAATTAACAGTTACTGTGTTGTTAAATAAAATAGTGAAGATTGTCATCTTGCTTTTTTACACTGCTTTATCTAAAACTTTATAGTTTGGTCTCCTATTGCTCATGGAGCTTTTTATGTAATATAAAATTTAGTGCTGGAGCCAAGTGCAAAAATACATCTGGAGGCAGATAGGGGTTTTAGCAGTTTACTATAATAAGGCACTGTTGTAAGAAAAAAAAAAACAAAACCCAGGCATAAGCAGCTTGAACACAAAAATGCCGCTGCCAAACAGGGCAGAACTAGAACCATAAACTCAAAACACTGGCTGCTGGACAGGCTGACAAAAACTAATCAATAATTGGAGTGCTAGGACTGACAAAGCTAGAGCTGTCGGGAACGGGCAATCCCAAGACAGCAGCTACAGACAGAATGCATACTGTACATATTTAGTCGACCCCGCAGATGATAAACACTGGCTTTTTGATTACCATGACAGGCTTGGCAATGCTGAATTGTCAAATAGCGTGCATATTGCTGCGTCAGGACTTCAAACAGTGATCACTGACCATGTAATAAAAGCAACGATGCCTTTGATTTGATCCAATTAGAATGTGTTATTTAGACATCAAACTATCTCTGTAAAGCCTGTACTTTACCTCAAAGCTGGATGATGTGGTGCTACATGATAAGGGATAACACTCAAAGATATACCATGCCTGATCCGGGTCATACTGAGTGATAAAATGTGGTGAGGGTGCTTGTTTCAGGGTGAAATGTGAACTGGAAAATGGTGCCACAATGCCGACCGCTCTGTGGAGTTATTGATTTCTGTCTACAGAGCGAAGTCTTGTTGATGAGCAAAACCCAGAGCAGACCAACTCAGACCCACAAGTTTTATTCTATATTTGCAAATACTACACCACCACCTGGTGTAAGCTGCATAGTTACTGGCTAAGGATAGACAAACATCTCTCGAATAATACACTGTATGGTCTGCCCCATGGGCTAAAACTATACAAGTATATGGAATCTGTAAGATACTTCATATTGACCATCCATAAAGGCAGTCATCGCACAACAGCTAAACACTCTGGATGAATAAAACTAATATTTTTACACAATTTGGGCCAAAGTAGAGACCAAATCTCCATTAATCCAGACACATACACACAGTGACTGCCAGAGTAAAATGATAATAATAATGACACTCATATCTGTAAAGAATGAGCCCTTCAAGAAGCATATTGAAATTTTTAACCCTAGTGCAAGATCCATATTTGAAAGCTTTTTTTTGTACACCATACATCCTCCAGTCTGCTGCTCTTTCCCCACCACCTCTGACATGTGGTCCAGTGAAACATCACAGAAACTGTGACAGACGTCTTCAAACGTTCCTTTTTTCCCACAGCCACCAGAATAATGACTGATCTTTTCTCCCATGTTGTTATATAATTGTACCTAGACAGAAAAATGTGAGATGCTTACAACAGATAAAATCTAAATATTAAATGAAAATGATCCACTTCATTATATTTTCTAATGAGAGAGGGTGTAGTATGTAATGAAATGGTGTTGGCCTTGTCCTTCATAAAACAAACGGGGACTTTGTCATTGCACAGGATGAGCTAAATCTAACACAAGCTGGCGATGATAGGGATGCTGCCAGAGGATGGTGGCAAGGGTTGTGAGACAGCGCAAGGCCATCTGTCAGGTACTCACTGCTGACAAGAACAAGTATTTAGTGCCTACTTGGCAGGAGACGGGCTTGCTGGAGTCCATGAGTGATGCTCTTAGTCGACTCTTAAACTTCACAGATTTTCAGACAGGCAAATCTTAAGTGTGTGTTATTATGTGAAGCCTTTACAGCACCTCCTCCAAACAAAGGCTGTGAAACCTGCACATGATGACACAGCTCACTAAGGATGTCCACCACCATGGTCTGTCTCAGTGAGAAATATGACAAAGCAAAAGATGACTTGCTGGACAAGTCATTGTCGGTGGAGCCGCGCTTCGAGACACAAAGGGGTAACAAACGATGCCATCAAACTGAGGGCGCTATCTGATGGCGCAGGGCGCCCACGATCCATAAACTTCAAAAGCATTTGGAGGAGAAGCTGTGGAGGAGGAGATAGAGCCAGCTGCTGCAGCTTCACCTGCCAAGGTACAAATAGTTAGAGGCTATTCAACTTGCTTCACTACTGTTAGCGCTTTCAGCTGGCACATCTCTGCCACCAGTTCAACCTCCGACAGGATTTCAGCGAAGAAAGAAACACTGTGCCCTGTCAGAGGGTAGCTCTAAAACGGTTACCCTGTGAGCAACGTCACTTAGAAAACTGTTTTGACCTCCAGAGTACATTTTGAGTGAAGCTGCTTTAAGTTCAAATCAAATCCCATTTTTGATTCAATCTATGCTCTGTTCTTTCTGCAATAGCATTGAATGTAATTAAATTTAGAAATTACCTCATTGTCGTTTTCATAGTTAGTTGCAGAGCCCACCATTACTGGCTTGGATTCAAATTGCCCTCACATGCAAGAGGACACAATGCATGTGTATAATCCAGTTACTAATATCAGCCTCACTGTTTACTGTTCAGCCGTATCAGAGCTCTGTTAAGTTCCTGCTAAAGCAAAACATTTCTATTGTTGCTGCTTAACATTAAAGGTCCCATATTATGCTCATTTTCAGGTTCATAATTTTACTTGGTGTCTAGTAGAAAATGTTTACCTGCTTTAATGCCCAAAAAACACCTTTTTTCTCATGCTGTCCATTGCTGCAGCACCTCTATTCACCCTTGTCTGATGTTAGTGCCTGTCTTTTTAAGGCCCCGCTCCAGAAAAGCCCAGCCTGCTCTGATTGGCCAGCTCTCACAGGCCTGAGCAGGTACCGCTGTATTTCTGAATCAGTTGTGCTGGTGTTTGTACAGCTATAGCCATGCTGGAGGCATGCCAGAGGGGGGTGACTTTATAGTTATGACATGACGGCTTGTTTAAAGGCACAGATTTCGAATATGGGCTCAGCAACCAACTCCTTACTGCTCCCTGCTGTTTGGGTTGAAAATTACTCCACTGAGTGCATGAAATTAGATCGCAATTGCTCATGGCATGGTGGAAAAAGGCGGACTATTTGGCAACTTCTTTATCAAAACAATGGAGTTTGTTTGGCTGCACTGTAAACCGACAGACCAGTTGAGCTGCTCTCTGTTGTGTTTCTGACAGAGTTGCTGCTCAAGGACTGTCTGCAAAGGACAAAGAATTCTGGGAATTATTAAGCCTTGCTTTTAACTAAAACTTACAGCCCCTTTCTACTTTTTTACCAAGATGAACCCAAATATTAAGAACACTTGGAACGAAGTGACCTTATATTTCTAAATTAAAATAACTTAAAAGTTACTATTATGAATTGACTATTTAAACAGGATCTCACCATAAAAATAATCAAACTCCTCCTGACCAAAAGAAAAAGCATAAATGGCAACTCTGTCTTTTTCAGTTTGTTTTGTCCTTGTTTCCCTCTCTTTGTGATATGTGTGACAGACCCAAACTACTCCTGGGTCACATGACAAAAGCCTATGAAGCATCACCCTGTCTCCTTGACAACATGCATCATATGCTCAATAATGCTGGAAAAATATGGAGCAAAAGTGCTTGTCTAAACATATTTGCCTTGTTCCCAAAACTAACATGGCATTTAGACTGGAGAACATCCCCATCTGCTAATATTGTGCTTGAATTTCAGACATGTTAATCCTTACAGCTGTCTCTAAAGCATAACCTTCAAATTTGGGTTTTGGTATAAATACAGTCCATGTGGTATTAATATTAAGTATTTGCATGATTTACCAAGGACGTGTCAGGCACATTGCAATTACTCTGTGCCTTTTCCCAGGAGCCCAGAGTCAGATAAGGACACATTCTACTTTACATATGTCTTGGTATTCAAGTCCAACTGACAAGAAATGTCTCAAAAAGCAGCCAACCATTCATCCCTTATCACAAACAGCGCGTGAGAGGTTCTCTGCAAGTAGTAAACATTAGAGGATGTGCTGAGCAGATAGGGAAAATTAAAAAGCCAGAAAAATAATGGCGAGTTCATTGCACTGGATGACAAAACCCTCGCCACAGTGAACAATATTTAGGGTGGATGTGCCAGATTTGACTGGGAGGCAAAATCAGGACATCCTTACATGAAATAAAGGAGCAGAAGTGTATAAAGCTAACGTCATTCAGGTAATGTATGTCACCAAGTCACTGATTAGCTGTCTCCTCTGGCTAGTGTGCCTAATGCCACATGTTATTTTGCATAGAGTGAGCAATAGTTTACTATTAAATTGTTGATTATGTGTTGATACATAAAATGTGGTCATCCTAAAATATTAATTGAGGTTATACCCCTTTTAAAAGTTTGCGTCCATATTTCATTATTTTTCCTGCTGTCCTGTAAACAGATGGAGTCTGGTCTGTTTTACCATCCACAACATTCAGTCGTCCTACTTTACCGTCTGAATTTGCTACAGTCTCCCTGCAGACCCTTAAAAACACTGTAGCTCATATGCGTCCCTCCTCCAGTCCATGTCATAGAATTCCTATAACATTCCTAAAATCCATCTTTTCTGTCTTCAGTCCAAGCTTGCGCTCTAAGCAGAAATTTTTATTGCTATATCAACAATCACGTGTCCTCCTCAGCTCTCCTGCTGTGTGGTGTCCCTCAGGGGTCTGTCCTTGGACCAATCCTTTTTTCACTGAACATGTGGTCATTTGTTCAGCTGCTCATACACCGATGATACACAGATCTAGTTCTCTCTTAAATCCAAAAACCTGATTCAACTGTCCTCCCTCCATGATTGCTAAGTTGTGACCGAAGAATGGATATCTCTTAATTTCTTCCACCTAAACCCTTACAAAACCGAAATTCCTGTAACTGGTTCTGATGTCTTTTCCTCTGCAGTCCATTTCACTCTAATATCAAATTTTCTATTGCATCAGGAATTCATAGACAATCACAGGTTTCTAATGCTAGATGGTCTCAAAATGAGTTAAAGGTTGCTAAGGTCAAAGTTAGGTTGATTTTTCCAAGAACCCTGGCAAACAATGTAGTGGTCACAGTGTTGAGGCAAAGTCAGTAATAAATTAAATGCATCATTAAAAGATCATTTTAAGTCAACTGCCAATAATTACAGGCATTTACACGTCTTGTGTTTTATAGAATATCTGTATTAAACTTTATGGCAATGCATCTAGTAGTTGAGATGATTCGGTCTGGATCAAAGTTGTGACAGACCAGACAGACCAGGATAACCACGCTGCTAGTGTAGTGCTTAAAAAAGAAACACATCTGGTGCCAGAGAAAGTCAAGTCCTTGTTGAACAACGCACCGTGGAGTCTGGTTATTTATTTGTTTCTTAAATGTGTTCACACTTTAGTTTCCAAGCCAGCCCAGAGAAAAATGAGCATTATTTACGTAAATGTTGTGTAAGACATAATAATTTAATTTACCTAACACTACATTTTCACACTTCTGGATATTGTAGTCAAGATACATGTTTCATTTATCTACTGTAAAGGAGAGAGGGAATCGTCCAGAGTGAAGTGCATAAGTGAGTAGGCACGTATGTATACAGGCAGAAATATCAATACTTAAGTCATCAAGTGTGAAACTTGCTCTTCAGGTGGAAAACATAAATGTGATCAGTGTAAACTCCTCTGCTTGGAGAGCCAGAAAAACAGGACTGTCTGTACAATGGAAGAAGTCCTGTAAGTCCCTTAATACCAGGAAGCAGCTCAGCATAATTATTCTGCCTAACCTTGTTTATTCTCCTTTATGACCGTGGGCAGCCAAGAGATCTGCTTTTATTGAGGTGTCTTTTTTGCTGCAATCCAGATTACTGCAGCACAGTGTCTGAGTCCTGCTTACACTGGCACCACCAGCCATAAACAGACAGCAGTCTGACAGTAGCTTAGTCTGATAAAATAACAATGTGAGGAAGTGAAATAATAATCAGTGTGAGAGGTTATGCAGGGTGCCAAGTGTAGCTGTGCATGGGATCCAGCCATAAGCAGACACTTGGAAAGATCTCTGCTGTACCAAGAGCAGGTAGAGGGATAATGCAGCTATTTACAGGTTGGTAAATGTAAGCTATGTCTCTTCAAAAGGTTTGTCTCTTTTGTTTTATTACCTGAACATTTACATTTTGTCCCTCTGATGATTTATATTGACTGGAACATTTAGTTCCAATGCAGGAAGTAGTTTAACATTCTTGCAGTGCTGCGTAGGCTCAGACAAGAGGCTGAGGTGGATGGACGGCTGTACAAAGAGCTTGGCTGCACCACAGGAGTCCAGGGCTCACGTCCTGTCTCAAGCAAGGTTTGAGTTTACGACATGATCTGTCTTAAGTGGTTTTAAGTCACCCAAAGGTAACACTAAATACCTGGAATATGATTTAGCTGCCATGGGAGGCTACCAAGCTTGTTGGAAAAGCAAATCAAAAATATTTACAGGGAATATTTTTCCCATATGTTCACTAAAACAGTGAGAGTGTCCTTTCAAGAAAACAACAGCATCACCTGTTTTATCAAATTCCCAATATATGAAAAATGCCTATGTTCAAGTGACAGAGCCCTCTAGTGGCCACAGAAATTATGACTCCTGTTCATATGGAGCAAAGCAGATAATTGTGTGATGTTGTTACAGAGCCACAAAGTAAGCAGAGCGAGGAGGTTGCTGTGGTTGCATGGGTGAACAAAACATCAGACTTTAATAGAGGAAACCGCCGTTTGTTTCCCATTTTTTTTCTGAAAGTCAACATTGGTTTCTTTCCATGACCACAGTCCTTTCCTAAACCTTAATGACATCATAATTTTTACCCAAACTATGATCTGTCTTGGTTTGGCCGAGTCATTTTTGTGCCTAAACCTAACCAAACCTCAACCAAGCTGCGTCAGAACAGGAAAAGTTTTTTTTTTTTTTTTCCAACAAAGATTTGCAATGGTCTCTAAAGGCGGCTGCCAAAAGAGGCATCAGATTATTATTGATATGTTGATTAAAGAAACCCTAATCTGGGTAGTCTATACAGTTCAATATGGTACGAATGTAACTCTTATTGTTTCAGGCTTCAGCTGTTATATTACAATAGTTAGGTGTGAGGAGAAGAATCTACACGTGGAAAGAGAAGAAGGATGTTGTTATGCTTCAGACCAGTGCTAGAGGCTCATGGGATTTCACACACATCCTCACCTCTGCGGTGGGTCTTGGTGCTTTTTGACAGCCTCAGTAACAAGCTGCTGGAACTCTTTAGACATGGCACTCTTAGACACTTGGACATGCCTGTGTAGTATGTGTGTACGGGAAAGCGAGAGACGGGAAGAAAAATACAGAGGCAAAACAGAAAACAGTGGAAGAATGACTCGGGAATATGTCAAACTAAAAGGCTGCAGCCACTTGAGGATGACTGCACGGAGAACGCTGAAAGTCTTTCTTTCATTCTCACAGTAAATCTAAACCTGGATGAGGTCCAATGCATACCTTGTCTGTGTTTTAAAACAAAGCTAAATTACTGTCGCTGAAATTAAATTTGTGGTGGATGTCAGAGTGGAACACGGGGAGGAAAAAAAAAAAAACATACGCTTGTGCATTAAATTTATCACAGTGACAGCTCATTCCTAACAATTCCCACAACCCAAACTATGAAATACCACACTTTCAGAAACAATGTTGTTTCGTGTGAGGCTAATTCCAGGCCTGACCCCTTGCCTTGCTCCTCGTGCCTGCTCTTCAGTACAACCCTACACAGATGCTATACACATGTAAGTGATAGGCTGTTGGGATCAATCCTTAAAAGGAAGTACAACCATCCGTCTATTGAACAGGCACTCGACGGAGACGGAGAGGGAGAAAAAACACTCACTCCTCTGTAAACATGCTTCGGCAGGAGGAGAAGGGGTCTTTAAATGCTGCAGGCAGAGATGGCAGGTTGTGCAGGGGGCTCAGGAGAGGGAGGCGAAGCGATAATGTCGGGGGGGCTAAGAATGCGCGAGGAGACACGAGTCGTCACACCCCCTGCTGGGGGAGTGTAAGTTATCCAGCAGCGGGATATTGAGCGTTTATGTGAGAGAGGAGCAACAAAACGGACATCCCACCTCAGGAAAGAGCTCCGTCAGGTGATGGAGACCATGCCTACCACTGCACTGTGTGCGTCGACACCACAAAACATACAAGCATGTGCACTCCTCAGATGCCCAGATGTGCTTACATAAGGCTGCACACACACAAACACACACACACACTGTCTCCCGAACACACTTACAGCCATGCAAACAGACGCACTGTCAGCTGCCAAAGCTCAAACACTCGAGAGGGCAGTGAGTCAACAAGGTGATTACAAGGAAGTCTTGACAATGATCCAAGTACCGTATCGCCACAGAGAGAGGTAGCGCTGACAGAACTGGTTATAATGCAGTCCAAACACTTCTCCTGGCGGATGTAGACAGGCTTACAAAGACAGTTAACAAAGCGCTAACTGTATTAAAAGCATGAACACTCACAGGGACAAGGAAACACAATCACACACACACTTACACACACATAATCTCACATCTCTGGCTGCCCCTCTGTCTCATTCACTCAGACATTGCCACCCCATCCCACCCTTTACTGCTCTCTCAAGCTGCTTCTTTCCCCACTAATACACACGCACACACACTTGGCAGAGGGAGTATCCTATTTCATCCAATAATTCAACCCAGGTGACGTGACTGTACCTGGCACTGGAGCCTAAAATAGGTTTTAAATTTGATTCCCTAAATTCTCGGGGGAAGTCATAGCGGTCTCATCTGTCTTTCTCCGTATCAAAAGCCCAGGGTCTGTCAGCTCCAGCTGAACCGGACCCAGGCATGCCGATCTGGACGGACAGGTCTGATTAAAAAAAACAACAACACAGGCATCAGTGGGCGGGCTTGTACATATGTTTTTTTTAACACCTGCACGCACATTCAGAACTTTACCTCGGCTGAATATTCAGAAAAACATTTCCAAACTCACTCAGCTGAGAAAAACCATTTGTTTGTTTGTTTTTTTTCATGCACAATCTCCATTACGCCCAGAAAACAGCCTGAGCTGTCCCAACAGTCTACAACATCACAATACCACAGATTTCACAGTAGAAAGTTGTGTACACGCAGAGCTGGGCCGAGTTTACCTGACGGTTGCATCTCACATTCTTTTCGATCAATATTTAATGCATTTGCCAACGCAGCATCTTGTAGAAACTACTTGTCCATACAAACTATTTATTCCTGTTTACCTCCCTTGTATTATTAATTGGAGCTGTTCTGACCGTTCAGCATAACTGTATTATATTTAATTCACTGAGTTCAGAACAAAGTTGGATAGGGTAGTGATTATACAGAGTGATGACACGGTCCATGCATAAGTTATGGTCGGCTCAGAGGTTTTGAAGCTGGTTGCTCAAACAAACAACAGAAATGATGCTGGTGATGATGTAGGGGAGGTGAAGACAGAGACTGCTGTTTTCAAATGGTGGGTTATAGTCAATCTTAAGATGTAAATAGGACATAAATGGATGAAAATGTCCCCTTGGTGGTGAGAACTGAGTTGTGGATGCATCCACGGAAATTGAAAATGTTCCAGAGGCTTTAAGACAGCAATTAACAAACGCACAGAGAAAAGGAAATGTAAGGGTCTGGAGGACTGAAACAGAAAAATGGTAAGTTTTGACAGCAGTCAGAGCTTGAGCTGTAGCTACAGCAGATACACTGGCTGTTTGGGCCAGATGAAGACAGAAAAAGTCCACCGGCATCGAGTGAACGACAGTAATGTCTGAATGTAGGGAAAGTGCTTCTCTCTTTAGACTCTTAGGACAGTTTAGTTATTTTATTTCATCTATCTCAGGACAGTATAAATTAATTAACATAACAAAATGTGCCACATTGACCCAGATGGTTTATTTTCACCTCCAGTTCCTGGTTGATGTTAGACACTAGATGAAACCAAACAAAAAAGGTTTAGTGAGTCCACATAGTGGGAATAGAGGGACCAAAAGAAATAAAAGCCTACAATTATATTTTATATTGGGTGATTACTGCCTAATGAACCTTGAATGCTAATGGCGACAGATGAGTGATGGATCAGCCACACTGACAATTGGCTTTTGCCGCAGAGGCCTGTTGTTACTGGTCTGTCAGGAAAGATCCGACACAAGAGGGAGACATGAAACGGAGTCCATTGATAGCTAAGGACTCTACATGAGCTGGATTACAACGGAGCTTAACTAAGAAGAGGCCAAAGACCGAAACTGACATATTGTAAAGTATATCTGAATAGTGGAGACGTGTAATCCGTTTGACGAGAGCGTCTTGTATTCTGCCGTCCTTACAGCTAACTACAAGGTGCACGAGACACACTCTGAAATTAGCATAACGAGGAAAACCACTGAGCTAATGCACAAATGGACTAATATCTTGCATAATAAAACTGCCAGTATTTATGGGGGGCCCCTGCATGTAGTGAATGATGATCTGTGGCGTGTAATAGTTCCCATCCGGCACACTGACAGGAACATTATGAGGATGGAGAGTGATGAGCTCTTCATAAGCCTCTGATACTGTACGGAGCCATGCTGAGTGGAAAAAGACTCGCTTTGACTCCTATTGCACTTACAACACAGCTAATATGAGTGGGAGCACTCACTGCTAGAAACAACACAGACCAGAACACGCTCTGATAATATTATGTGGGTGGTTCAGCCATAAAAATCATCCTCAGGCTGTAAAGGAATCATACAACCAAATTACATTTTGGCTGTAATGACTATGAATGTTTACTTGCTCTTGAGTTTCTTCTTCAGGTGTCATCAGTTTTTCAGTGCTGGTTTCAAATCCTTCTCCTCTCAGGGCTCAGAGAGCACAACGTGTCCAAAGCCATGTATACTACAAAGGGTAACACAGGCACAGCATGAAATAACACAACAAATCTCTCACATGCCTATCAGTGACCCTCCTGCTATTTGTCAAAAATTAGGAACAACTTGAGAACTTTCATTTGTCATAATCACTTTACACGTGCCGCTCCAAACACTTTGCGCCAGAGCGCTTGCTGCGTAAATCACACTGTTTATTGATACTTCACCGCTGGACTCTCATCATAATTTGTGCTAAAAGCAGCAAAACATCAGTAACTGTGTTGATTTTATGTGAGAAGAAGCACAGAACAGTCTTACAGGTCTTAAATTTCTATGAAATTAGTCTATCATTCCTGCATTTTTTCTTTCCTCTTCAGCCACTTGTACCCGCTGCCAGAAAATTTCTATCCCTTCTTTCCTCCTACAATACCAGGAATGAGGTTTTCTGGGTTTTCTGCTTTGAACTACCCTCTCTCTTAATCAACTGGACCATTTTTCTCACCCTACAGGCTCTCATGTCTCTCTGTTCAGATGTCAGCACCGAACAAGGAGGCTCTGAGGCCCTTAAACTTATTTAAACAGTGCTGAGAGTGAGTATATTACTCAATGCTGAAGCCAGTGGATGAAGATAAACACAATAACCATCCGAGGGTCTCAGTCATTCCTGAGGACTGTGATCCAGAGGTTGCAGTCGTTTCCTAGCCTTAAATATAATATATAAGCATAGCAATCAGAAAAAAGCCTACTGGAATACAGTTCTCCCTCTTTATCTCTCCCCCTGTACAGAATTTCTTTCTGTGGGCTAATGGCTTTATCTCCTGCATTTAAATGGACTCATGAGTGTTTCGAGTGAGAGAAAGAGACAGGATATAAAGAGAAGCAGTTAGACAAAGGACAGCGGAGGCTAAGAAAGACACAGCAGGTAGGACGATCCCCCAGTTGCCTGGATGTGGCTGATAGTATTCCATTATCTCTCTGCCTGATTTTCTCCCCGGGTGACCTTAACCTAAACGATGTTGAAATTACAGTGCACTGGCTTGTCATCCATGAACAAGACATGAAGCTGCTGTATATGCAGCTGCACCTCCTGTACTCTGATTCCACAGTCTCTCACAGTTATTTCCAACCTAATCGCTAGAACGGATGTTGGCATTGTATGTTTCTGCAAAGCATGGTTGAGCTGAAACTTAGCATTTCTGTACGTTCAAACATGCTTTTCAGTTATATGTTGTGAAAACATTATAGTTACGGTCTGGTTAGGTTTAGGCACAAAAACCTCTTGGTTAGGATTAGGAAAAGGTCATGTTTTGGCTTAAAATACCAGGGTTCAGTCGCCACAAACACGGCTGGAGCAGTGGTCTGCAGCCCGGCGGTCACATGAGCACCATCCTCTCCTCCTGCAAATGAGAAGCTAAGCTCACATACATGCAATGCTAATCTGTTCTACGTCACTTTGATATCTATTGTGGAAGTCCTTGATATGATACATATGAAATGTACAGATTTAACGTATTTGTGGTTTGCACAACTTATTCTGGCAACTTTATGGCTATTCTGGCTGTTTATGTCGTCCAAGCGGAAACGTGAAGCTCCACAAAATACACAGCGAACACATTTTCTACTGGCTGCCACACCTGCAGTGTATTAGCAATCAATATGAAAGCACCCGACCGTGATGACAAAGGGTTACCTTATTGAAAAATGCAGGTCATTGAGCTCTGTAAATATTGAACAAACGCCTACGTTAAAGATCAACTTGATGACGCACAGAAAGCGAAATGAGTCCACCGCACACATCGCCGTCATTATTCTGATATCAAAATCAAAAGGGTTGAGTCCGACCTTTTGAATAAGTGATGTCAGAACATTTTGTGCCATTTTGAAACTCATCAAAAACCAGCAGGTAACAACACCTGCAACTATGTTATCAATAATTCTGCAAAGGTGAACACAATATCTCTGATGCATTTGTAATTTGTGTGGAGGAAGAATCAATATCTCCGAGCATTCTGCTGTAATTATTAAGTAAAGCATGTTTTCTATTACCCGTAAGAGCTGAAATATGTGAAATGAAGGGCTGACAGCTCGAGCAGACAATCGCCTTGCTTGAATCACTGAACGTGATTGATGTTTGTTGGATCAGCTGATGATCAGCTGCCGGGTGCACATGACTTACAGTACACGTCCTGCCTGAACTAACACAATGCTTCATTAACTTTTTATCTATTCTTCTTCCAAGTCCCAAAATGGCCAGAAGAACATTCACATTACAACTCACACTGAAGTACGGTACTCCCATCATGTGCAAACTGTCATGTGCAAACACAAATCCCAAATAAGCCCACTGTCAAACACTTCCATCTGTTTCACACAAAACACTGCAGGAGAAAGTGCCATTTTTGGACACTTGGTCATCAAGGGCAGGAAAATCAGGTCAGAGGAGGCAACAAAAAAAGGATTTCTGAGAAAGTGCAATTGACACTTTTCAAGTTCCTGTAGAAAGTTCAAACTCAGTCTCCAAACAACTCAATAAGCATTAGATTGCTTGTTGGGTAGCTGAATTACTGTACACCTAGATCAATAAAAGATTAAGGTGTTAGCAAACACAGGACTCTTCATTACTGGGTTTTCAAGGTGTTTGAGTTGGAATTTCAGTGCGAATCCACATCCGGGATCTGTCACATTAATGGATGCTTGTTTATTTAAGTGAAACAATGCGGCTCTGCATTTCATGCCTCATGTGTGGAGGGCAAGCCTCTCTGTAAACATGGCTAAAATCAATCATCCAACACAATCAGAATCACCTTTCCCAATCATTCATTATTACAATTGCTGCATACTAAACAGTCCTTTTTTTTTCTTCTGCTAAAAAACAACTCCCCTTTCTTGATCTGGAAGAAAAGTAATCCGTGCCTTTACTTCATCACGCTTGGATTACTGCAGCTCTCTATTCTCCTGTCTGAGCACGAGCTCCGCCAGCCCCTGAGGCAAAACCGCACAGAACAACACTCGCTTCCCTCCAGCAGCTTCCCCCTAATTTAAGACTTGAATTTAAGATCCTAGAGTTAGTTCTGTAAAGCTCAAAGAGGTGCACCCTCGTATTACTGACCTTATGACCTCTGTAATTGAGCATGAAATTTGTTCCTGGGTCCATTCTTTAACCTAAAACTGACATTCTCACACCGTCACTGTAAGAGCCTTCTTTTGCAGACCTTTACATCTCTGCCCTTAAAAGAGCGCAGGTGCTTTCACCTAAACATATCCTTTATTCTGTGTTGCATTGTCTCTGCTTTTATCTTCCAACACGCTTTGAGAGACTTGTCTCTTTGATGGTAAATGGAACCAAACAGAATCTTTGCAAGAATCAAGTTTCTGTTGCAACAGAACGACAGCTGTCGTCATGATACAATGAGAGTGTGAGCAAGCTGCTCGGGTGGCTTTTGTTGTATTGGTAAGAGTGATTCATAGTATGCATGCATGACTTTGTACTAATGAGAATCTATGTGTGATGGCCACAGAGAGAGTTAGATACAGTGAAATATTTCGCAGTGTCATGGTGGTGTTCAATTCAGAGCCTGTTAATGTAGACTTACCAAAAATACCATATTAGGCTCCCCGTGTCTGTCAGAGCTGCGGACATTTAATGAATACTTTCTAAGAAGCTCTCCCTCTGGGGGTGGACAGCATGAGGATATTTTGGAGATGCAGTCTACTTGTTGGTGTCGCACATCAGATCCGCATTCAAACTAACGCTCTGATTTGCCACCTGTATGTATACAGCATGCTATGATCCCACGAGGCTCTCAGAGAGTAGCTGCTTGCCGAACAGCATCATTACTGCATGCGGGTGTCATGAAAGCTCCCGAAAAGTGAAGCCAAAACATCTCGATCAGCTCCTATAGAAATCAAAGTACACATCAAATAAATATTCCCCAAAGATGATTCTGTCATTTTAGATTTTAGATGCTAGATTTGATGCTGTAAAAAGGGTGTGTGACATCATGATTGACAGCTCGTGTGTGCTCCTGTAAAGGTGGGACCTCCACACCTTGATATTTTGGCCTGGTTTTTGTACAGCGGGAGGAAGTGGAGACACATCGTCCACCTTTACATACAGTCTGTCCATGCAGATATGCAAACATTTTTATTTAGACCAAACTATGATAAGTGACGGTAAGGTCATACAGCTCAGTGCATGAGCCTAGTTTGATAAACTATCCAATTATTCTGCACTAGATTTGATGTTGCTCTTCTGAAGTATATCATCCTTGCTTTTTAAGATCATACATCAAACAGGCGAATGTCTTATCATGAGTGAGTCTCTGTTTTCACTGACAGAGTGATCACTTCTTGCTATCGAGTGCACAGTCAATTTTTGGCTTTCAAGTTTCAGCAGTGTGAGTGGAGATGTGTCCACAGGGACCTGAAACCAGGGGCAAGAGAGCAAAGACGCAGGATTTCAAAGCTGCCTTTTGGTTGGAGTATTTACAAGATCTTCGTTGCGCAGCCTCAAGATCTGAGATATGTCCACCATATTCTTAATTCAGCTGTCTGACATTAAGGCAGCTGAACAGGTTGTATTGACTGCGTGGAATGAAGAGGGGAACGGTGACTGGCTGCTTTGGTGGACAACAAGGGAAACGTAGGCTGGTGTGAAATGACAATAATGCTGTTATTTGCACTTTCTCACTTCTCTCCTTCTCTTGAGCATGCATATTATTATTAGTCTAAATATCAGTGTTGCGTCCTTTTTATTTGTCAGGAGTTAGTCAAGAAAGCGCTACAAGAGTTTTCCTGTCTGAAGTCCTGGATGCTTAGAAGCTGCCCTCTGAGAGGCAAACGCTTCCTAGATATAATTAACCACTGACAGTCTGCAGGTGGTGTTTCTCTGTTCTATGTGGGAGGCCTATGTGGGAGTCACCTCTGCTTACAGCCTCCTCTGATTGTCAAGGACACGACTCGCAAACTGTTGCAGTTAACAGTTTATGTTCCTCGCAAACATTTCTAAAATTTGCCCCTGAGTGAAAAACATCGGGTGATAACTGCCTTTCATGTTACTGATTGCAGTCAACAAGAGCCGCCATCTTTACGCTCAAATCATTTTTATATGAATTCCTTTTGCTAACTGCTGTCAGAAGAATAACACAAACTGTCAGGTGTACGCGCAGATCACCTTTATATGAATCATGAAACAGTATATTTACAGTATTTATAACATATCTGTGGAAAAGAGGTGCAATGCTTTGAAAGTTAGGGTTCAGTAGAACAAACTTTGAAGCTGTGTTGATGTTAAATTGTCAGTTTTTGGCATGTGTTGATGTTTTCGCCACATTTTCTCCTCTGGAAAGAAGCATCGCTGCTCAGTTGATGCATCGAGCATAAATCCATTACATTAAATGTTCTATTGCTGCATTTATGATGCAGCTTTTCAATTCACAGCCTATATTTTTTCTAAAGTGTGAGGACTGTAGCGCAGGCAGCAGGCATTATTTTAGCTTAGCTTTTGGTGGATTGTTCCAAGAATAATGTGAAATGCTATAACAGAATCTTTGGTCTCCGGAGGATGAAGACTCGTCCATCAAATAGACATTAAATTAGCCCGTGGGCAGCGTACATTACAGCTGATGTGGAAGTTACCACTGAAATATGAGCACAGTATAAAGGCTCACAGGATGTGATGTAAGTAGAGGTCAACCAACACAACCGCTGAGGCCTTTAGGTGAACTCGCGCCATGTCAGACATCCATGCCTGCAGGCCCACAGGAGCGATAAAAACCTGTGGAATTCATGAGTGAACTTGATGCCAGTTAACTTCAATTAAGATTAGCTGCTTATGTTCTGTTTGCTAAGGATGAGTCTGTTTCCCTGCCAGTGGAAGTGTTTTCATCTGGTTAGCTGTTTTCTTCTGGAGGGAGAGAAAATTAGGAAAGATTTTCAAGCAAATGGATGCATTGAATACCCCTTCTTCATGTTTTTAATCTTATTTTCTCGTTTGGTGGAAGCAAACTTTTTTTCAAAGATTTTGGCACCAGCTTGTTTGGTGCGTTTGCAAGGAGGAAAATTTAGGAATGACAGCACTAAATACAAAAGCAAACTAAAAAAAAAACTACATTTAAATGACCAGACATGAAGCAGGAAGCTACTTAAAAACTCAACGTCATCATTATATCAGAATAAATGAATAGCAAACATTGCAAACACACTCGTCTCCAAAAAATGTGCTGTATTAATATTTATTAGATTTAGAGTATTTGCTCAGCTTTAGAGTTATATTAGTATCAACAAAATCAGTTTTCCCTCATTGGTATGCAAATTTAAGCAGCAATGTCTCCCAAATGTAACGAGAACATGTATTTCATCAGAGTAGTCAGCATGGATGGCTTACAGAGACGCTGTTTTTGCCAGTCAAAGAACCCATCACCTAAAAAAATAGTGGTCTGAAGAAGAATTGAAAATAGCCTTCAACAAAGAGGCCATCATGACAGCTTCACAGCGAGTGTTTCTCCCCCAAGGTTTTCTTTAAAGCTGTCGACTGACACCATGCAACATGGGCCCTCTGACTCTGGGGAAGGGGGCTGTATGACATTTCTGTCGTGTTATCCTGTTAAACTCAGGCAACTGTTCATCTATTAGTTCAACGAGTAATTACATGGGAACTATCAAATTTATCTGTGTAATTTCAATTAAAACATTTACATTTAGGGCGGCACGATGGAGCAGGAGGTAGTGCGCTTGCCTCACAGCAAGAAGGTCGGGCGGGGCCTTTCTGTGTGAAGCTTGCATGTTCTTCCCGTGCATACGTGGGTTCTCTCCGGGCACTCCGGCTTCCTCCCACAGACCAAAGACATGCTCATTAGGTTAATTGGTGACTGTGAAATTGTCCTTGGGTGTGAGTGTGAGCGTGAATGGTTGTTTGTCTTGTGTGTTGCCCTGCAATCGACTGGCAACTGGCCCAGGGTGTACCCCGCCTCTCGCCCGTTGACAGCTGGGATAGGCTCCAGCCCCCCCGCTACCCCAAAAAGGGATAGTCGGGTACAGTTTCAAAGCAAACTATACAAAATAGACAAAATCAGCCACGAGCATGGGCCTAAAACTTAAAAATGTCTGAAATTATAACAGCTAACAGTAAAACCTCAGTTCCTGAAAAGAACTGTGAAAAGTATGTCAAAAATAATCCACCAATCTCTTTTTTTTTATTTAATTCTCATCATCTTCTCCTACCAAGTTCAGTTTTTTCATTTTGCTCATCCTCTTAGCTCCTTTTTGGCATCTTATGAAAACCTGGTAAAGGACGTTGGCTTTAAGATATTAATACATCGCTTTAATTGTAAGTAGTAACACTGCCGTTCATTAAAAAGGTCAAACCTCGTTCAAACAAGCACTGTAAAGTGTTTATTTAGTCCTTTTTGTGGCTTTTCTGCCTCCCATCCCTCAGTCAGCCTCTTCCTGTCTCTCTGTGCTCCTCTGACTCCGACACTCTGCCGCCTTCAGTCGAGGGATTTGTGCAGTGATATCCCTGCTCTTACAGGAGGTTTAGATGGAGGAGGGACGATGTGATTTCATTGATCAGACGCGACTGACTATAGTGGATTGCTTTGATCATGTCTGTGCCTCAGCTCTGGGCAAGATCAGCCTTTCTCATCATCATTTCTGAAACTTCTCCCCTGCAGCTCGCCTCCTCCGCTACCACAGGCCGTCTGCACAGTTTGTTTTAAGTCACAAGTTGGGACACAGTCGGCGAAAAGTGCTCTTAAATGTTGTTTATGCACACAGTAAACATAGCTCAACATCGGCAGAATTCATCATTTTGTTGGATGTTACAGAGTATTTGTTTAGTGTTTGTTTTACAGTCCGAAGGACAACCTCAGTGTCCCGCTGTCAGTCTTCCTGGTTGTTTGGTTGGTATAAATAATACTTCCTGTCTTCGGGTTGAATGATGGGATTTTATGTGAGTGAATATAAAGCACACAGAAGGTCACTTTAGCCTCACTCACAATACATTTTACCCGAGCAATGAGAGTTGTTGCTACAGAAAAGTTCAAGTTCAAGTCACATTTATTTTAGAACGTCTCTTGGCGCACTCTTACACCAGAGGGTATTTCTACTGTTGATGCTACTTTAGTATGCATTGCATTGCTGTTTAGATAACTTCTACTGGAAGCTATTTCAAGTATAAAAAGTACTATCTGTAAAACCTAACCCTAAAGGTATCTGTGTGGCAGCGATAAAATTGTGTGAAGGGAAATTAATTAACTTCCACTGACCCGACCAGAAAATTAAATGAGAAAAGCAAAGTAAGACAAATGCTCGCTGGTGCAGAGTTCCAATGTTTGCTCAACGTTCAGTCACACTCATCATCATCTCGTCTATCCGGCCCATCAATCCATGTTGCTGCGTTTCCTTGCACAGGGTTTTGTCAGGGATGACAGACTTCCAACCGATTGACCTCCTCATCATCCACAAATGGGTGAGGGAGAAGTCAATAGACCCCAGCAGCTCTCTCCTGGATACCCCTGCGAAAGATTTTATCCCTGAATCCAATCTCAGACATCTTTTGTCCACTTTTATCTGTGGTGGAAAAACCTGAATGACATGTCTCATGTGTTGCTCACTCAATTCTTCCAAAGAACAAAAGGCAAATGACAGCGTCCGTTTTCTTCTGGGGAAGTTAATAAGACATTTGTTTTCTTACAATGGCACATACATGAGCAAAAGTCTATGTTTTGTCTATTTGCTGGAGAAATTTTAAGGAAGCACATAATGAATTTACATTTTCTAATATTTTGCTGTGGATTTTTTACACAATAAATGTATTTTCCCCCTTTGCATAGTTCATTCACTGCAGTACAGTGTAGTGTAACTAAATGACACACTTAATACGCAGCTATAATCAGCTTCTGCAGAAACTTGGTGCTGAAGTCAGTTGCTTTTTAAAAACGGCACTTCTGAAAGATTTGAAACAGCTGAATGCAACATGCTAAATTGAACAACGCCTGCCAGGATTTGTCAAAACCATTCTCTGTTTGTGTGTTTGTCTCCTTCCTGCATTTGTCACACTCCGACACACAAACTGGTCCCAGCTAGCCACCAAACTTAGTCGGGTGAAACATCAAACGTTAAATGCCAAAAATCAATTCAAGTAAGATCTAGTTTAGAAGAGTAAGCTCGACAAGCATGGTAGCATTTTACTTCAGTTTTGCAGGTATTTGCTCATATGCTTAATTAGCACCTGACGATGGTGCTACTGCAAATGTCAAACACATGGTGGCACTAAGGTCAGCTTCGTCTTTGGAGGACTGTCTTTACCATATTTCATGGTAACGCATCTAATAGTTGTTGACATATTTTAGGCAGGACCCAAAACAATAGATTGACACCCTCCTAGCCCTCAACCAGCACCACATTACTTCATACTGTGTGCCAAAACAATGTGTAACACTGCAGCTGAAGGAGATTTGGGTGAAAAACAGGTGACCAGATTTTAAAATGGGATTTTATTAGGAAAAAGTGATATTTTCTCTTTAAATGTGTATCAGTAATTGCGCCTATTAGAGAAGAAACTAACCTGCCTGAGCTGCAGCTTCCATTGAGAACACTGTGGCCATGTCCGCTGAATTTTTCCAGGAATTTGGCAAACTGAACCACAGGTTACGTACACAGCGAGTTAAACAGAGAGGGAACAAAGTGGAGACAAATTCAGTCACCTTTAAAGGGTGACACGCATTACACATTTACAGTATGACTGTAATAGGTTTGTCATTAAATGTGTGCATGCATCATTAACATTTACTGGTGGTGAAGACTCTATCAATACAAGAAGACATTACAGTCAACTCTATATTGACTTTTTGTCCCCTGCCACATGTGGTGGCTGTGTGCTTCCTTTGGCACGTTACAATGTTTGTTCTACTATTGCCAGGAACTGATAACAACATTCGATTGTCACTCAACCTGTAATTGTACTTTTGTTTCTCCTGTTAGTGCAGTTTTATTGCCGGGCTGCTGAGGGCCGCACAGCAACATCTGAAACTCTTGGAAAACTTTGCATATCTCTTAACTGAGGTGAATGCATGGTGGCACTTTATTGAGTGAAAGCAGCGAGGCCTGTCTTTTTCAGCATTCACCCACAAATAAACGTTGATGCTAATGTGGAAGTGGAAGTAAAAGATACTTTGGTAAAAAACTAATTTGATGATGCAATTGCGAGATGATGCAATTTGGATGCAATTCATAATAAGGTTTTAGCAAACTACACAGGAGTAATTGGAGAGTAAGATTGAGACAGAGAGGAAAATCACCAAATTGTCTTTGGAGCGAGAGTGTTTGTCATATGTTCAAACAACAGATCTCACTTAAGTAAGCCTTATTAAATAACTGCCTTAATTTGCATAGACAATCAAGAGGAAAAAATACAACTTAGGCTCTATTTCTCTTGCCAGAATTTCAGAGTTAGGGTGTTTTTCTTTTTAGCCGAACGGCAGCATCAGCACAGTAATTTCCAGTGGGATAATAAATCACCTCTACCCTGGAGACAGACAAACACAGCATGTGTGATGGATAGCCAAGCTGTTAAAATGTGATGGAGACAATACAATGCTACAGCCTATGCCAAGAGGCATTTTGCCAATATGAAACTACCCATTATCATGAAAAATAATCTTTAGGGAAAAAGGTGATTTAAAACTATGTTGCTCAGGGTGACGACCGTGATAGCACCAACAGGGGGAAAAAAAAATCACTGAAAATATGTTGGAGTGTGTCATTTGTGACTTAAACACATAGAAGGCAAACTATGAGCAAACACAATCTATTTAACTGACTGCCAAGGCGAAAGACGAATGAGAGGTTGCAGCAGCTGAAGACAGAAATGTTATGAAAGAGAGATGCCAGGGAAAACAAGTAGGCAACGATGCATGACAAAGGCAGGTCAAGGTAAAAAGTAGTTGTGATCTTTAATGGAGTGAAGTGGTTGTAACATCCAACCGGGCTGGTGGAGATGTGTGAGGCTGCAGCGCAAGAGGCGGGTGTTGGGGGGATGGGGGGTGACAGGGGGGTGAGGCAGAATGTATCTTCTCTTCTGGGGTAAATTGTCTGTGACTGCTTTGCGTGTCCATCATTTCTCTCCACAGTCTAATTACAGCCGGTTCCACCTGGCTACACTGCTCTGTCCTCCTCAGTGCACAGTGATGGTAACGTACAACCACACTGAGGTTCTAGGAGCAGGAGTTAAAGCTGGGACAAACTGCTGCAGGAATGTGGCACCATGTAGTTGTTTTTTCCCTCTTTACATCGCAGACTCACAGACCGGCTGCATCCAACAAAAATCATGAGTTGTGTCAGCAGCTGTGCTTTTCAATTTCTGCAAAATCTCCAAGACGCACGCTTTTATATTCAATTCTGTGGCATGAATCATTACGACAAAACGCCAACCTGCCTCAACAGTGACTGGCCAGTCACAGTTTAGCAGGTCTGTTTAGCAGTTTGTCGTCATGATGAAGTGGTGTGCATGGGGCTGAAGTGAGAGAGATACTCTGTAGTATAGTTTGGAAAGAGGCTTTTCATTGTTTTTTGCAACTACTATTGGTTTTTATCTGCTCTAACGCAAGCTGCAAACATCAGCATGTCCGGCTAGCTTGCTGCCTACAGTAGAAATATATACTTCCAAGTCCAAGGAGTATGTCATTAACAAACTACTATAAGGCCTGTTCATGATAGCGTTTTACCTCTGTGGGCTCGAGTCAGCAGCTCTGTCCCATTTATTCAATTTGGGGAAGTTTACACTCCAGCAACTCCTGCTAACGTTGTTATCTAAGATTGTGCTACGTTTGCCGAACATGCAGGTCAGTCCTCGTCCTAAACCCTTTTCTTTTGCACGCTCAAGCATACCTCTTACCTTCTTCTTGCTTAACCAAGTATGCAAGCAAAGCAGCCACACAATCCCATGGTTTTACATTTTTCCTTATTGTAATAAAAGTATTATCCAGCTTCACGCTGCAATACAAGAACAATGCTGTTTCCTGCAATGCCACAGACTTTTTGCCTGAGACATGCAAGTGCATACTTAATACTCTTTTAACAAGATATTTGTATTGAAATTCATGGAGCTCATATTAGCTTAAACGGCGGGCGAGCTACAGCGAGTTAAAAAGAATAAGAATTTCAGGTTATCACTGAACTGCGTATATGCTGTGCAGCTGGGTTTAACGAGCGGCGTCCAGTAGCTAGTGCTTTATCTGGTCATTTCTTTTCATTGGGTAGCCTGTCATTATCCCAGAGCTGGTGTGCAGCAGAGGCATCTCAATGCAGACCCCTCCTCAAACATCAGCAGCTCCCTTTAACATTTCTTGAGATCTAACAGAGCTGCTCCTAAGATGCATCACAATGAAAAGTCCCTGCCTTCACTGTTTAATGAGAGGAATGTTCTTTTCTTCTTCTTCTTTCCAAATAATGATGGAGACCGAACCTGAATAATGGAGCAGGGAGACTCACTTCATCAAGCAACAGATTCTTGCCTTCAACTGCCTGCTTTCTGTTATCATTATCCCCAGGACTCATTCGAAAGCCGTCATTCAGACTAATTCGAAATTACTTTTGAAAGAAAATTCATCATTACCAAAGAAAAAAAGTTGTCTTGGTTAAATTAAGATTGGAATATGACGGTGATGGCTTTGAAGAGACGGGACCAACAGAAACATAAATCCACCAGTGCTGCCTTCAGGTGTCAGTGCTCAGTGCGGTAACATATTCAGAGAGGTTGAGCAGAGCAAGAATACAGAGACCCCGTCATTCAGACGCATAGCACGCAAGAAATGCTGGCATATATTTGTACTGACAAACACCGTGGAAAATAATTAGTCATTACAATAGCTTATTATTTTCAGCCTTTAAGCCTAATTGTGCAACAGGGGGGTGATACTCAGAATCACCCTGTCTTTTGTGGTCTCATTAGCAAGTGAAGGGATTCATTTTAGTGTATGAAACCCCAGCCACCTCAGCTGAATAACAAGTGGTCCACATCGGAATGCACGGTGAGCATTTGCTTGACATCACAGAGGCTTTGGCAATCACCCTTTAAATAAATAAATAATCAACTTATTACAAACCCTGACAATTATCACTGAGTGTACCGATTAAAGAGGTGACAGCTGACGGCCTTTCAAAATTAAGCAATAGCACTAATTAAACAAGACAAGTACGTTGTACAACTTTTATGCTGTGTGACTTAATAATGTGTCTAAATTGCTTTGTCAGATATGATTTGCTGCATAAAATAGATGCATAAAGCAAACTGCTCTTTGTAGTGCTCTGAAAATACAGCACAACAGATGGAGGGTGTGAATGAGGAATGACAAGCATGGAGCCTTCCAACTGTACAGAAGCTGCCATCGCTGTCTATCAGAGGAGACACATGCCAATAAGTTTAACAACATCCTCTTGAAGGCACAGGCAGCAGTTCAATAAGGGGCCGGAATTACTAACAGCTGAGAGTCAACACCCATCTACCTGCAGACACTTTGGTGACAGGACACTTTTCAGCTGTCTTCAACAGCTGGACAAACAGGTGATCTCGGCGGCTCAGCACCGAACACCACGACTCTCTGCGCCACGTTTCAGCAATCCCAGTTGCTCAAGGAGAACGAGGGAGGACTTCCCCAACAACATGGTGTCACTTCAAATTCAGACAGAGTGTTCCAAGGCACTAGGTTGAAAGACGCTTCTCTAAAAGAAATCCATTAAGGGAGCTCGGCTCTTCCTCTGAGGACACATCAGTCACTCCCTGGCAGAGCTGCGGGGAATCAGCAGACTACGTGCACTGTATAGAGACAAAACGCCTCTTAATACCACCATACATTTCATATTATGTCTTTTATGGTTCGCTCACAACCCTGACAATCAGTCAGTTCCTCAGCTGGCTGCAGTGCAGAGCTTCTTCTTTTTTTTTTTTGCTGATTCATTATAAAACCTGTGTGAGGTGAACATGCATTTAAGGTGTCGAGGACAGGCAGAGATAATGTTTCATGTGAGGGATGAAATAGCGTTCTAACTGTAGGAGGTGAGACAACAGAATCAAGTGAGCATTTTATAACCTGAGCGCCTCGTAAGTAATGAAATACTGCCATGTGAGACATTTATTGCTGTGAACCCTAAATTATCCACGCAGCCATTTGGAAGTCAGATTTCCGGCCTGTGTGGCTGAGGACATACTTTATGGCCTTCTCCTGCTCTGCCCCGCTTGGGAATTGAATTCAATGATATTACACTGCACATGTGACCGGTATTAAGTTTGTGAACAAACAAATGGCGGGCTATTTTTGGCTATTAGGTCAGGTGTCAGTTACACCACCGGTGATTGTGTTAGCGCACGGGGTGACTTTACCCTGCGACCACAGAGCCACTTACACATCGAAGCAAACCTCAGTTTGTTATGAAACACATCTTGGCTCAGTCTTGTCTGAGTAATGCCAAGTATTGGCCACCCAAACAGAGGACAAGATTGCGGCTTGTGTTGGAATGAGATTAGAAAATAAACAATAATAAAATGAATTAATATCTGCAATCACTGTGGAAAACTTAGATAATGTAGGTTGCAAACATAGAGAAACATGCACACGGCTGTTTTCAGCGCATAAACAATCAGAGATACCAGCTAAACATACAGCCTAAATAACAAGCTATTAGCTCATTTTAATCTCATTTCAATTCTCTCTGCATTATGTAAAAATGTCATGCTCTGTGTCTCAGATCGTGCACAGTTTCAAAGATGAAGTGATGGCGAAAAATATGACCTCCAAGTATGAGGAGGGGGGGTGTCACACAAACAAACTGATACACATCACCATGTCAGCTGCAAAACAGGCCTGTCTGGAATGTCATGCTGCAGCAATTTCATGCTGCAACTAACGTGACTATTCAATCTTCTCTCCGGTCAAGTCCAATTAACTCCGGTGGATGCGCAGTCACTTAACGTGATCCCATTTTCTGTCATTTGTCCTCTAACCCACCATGTGCATGAGCTTTTGCCACAGAAAGACCATAACTCCAAGACAGATGGCTATAGATTTTATTAACCATGCCCACTTATCATTAGTCTGACTGTGCAACAGCCACTTGGACAAAGGACAGCTGCATCTCTTCCAGCAGCACTGCATGCTCGCTCTCCGGCTCCCATCTCTCTTCTGATGAACCCACGCTGTCTTGCTCTCTATCCTCCCTTCTTCACTTTCAAGGTTCTCTTCTTTTACCATCATCAATCTCTCTCTCTCAACTTCGGTTTTCTCTTGATCTGCCCCTGCTTTTCCACATCCCCATCCCGTCTTGGTCTTTAATTTTTCTCCCTTCCTTGCAGAAGCTAGTGAATCTGCCACAGCCTTTGACCACTTTTGTTGTTCTCATCCATAGATGCCCATGACAGCTTTAGTGCGGTACCGTCATCCTCAGCCAGATACCTATGAAGATGATGAGATAGGGGCATTTGATTTCAGACATGCTGAAATTATGAATTAAAAACACAGACAGATTTTGGCTGTGGGGGAACACTTTGAAGTGAGTCTGATCTCTGCAACTTCATGCCGTGGCTTTGATTAGAGCAGCTGGGTACAAATCTGCACTTCCATACATCGTCACGGGCCGAGTGTTAAGTACTGGGAAACGTTTGTCATTCATGCTCCTCTCTGCTGCGTCTTCACAAGGACAAATTCATAAGCATGGGTCAGCCGGCGCGCTGGGGCATTGGATTTTGCTTAATGTTGTCCTGCTGAAGCCATTAACACGATGCCACTGATGTGCTTCTCTGTCAATGGCTACACACAGACATGGCTATCAGGATTCTCATCAGATCAAAGCTCATTGTCTATGCTTTCGTCTCCATCAGTGGCAGGTGCAGCCGCAGAATCGGCTTGGCAACAGTCACTGCTGCAAGAAAATTTCACTCTCTCCACATGTGTGGAGAGACAGTGCAGGGGAAGCGAGGCGAATGCAAACACAAACCAACATGGAAACTGAGTGAGACAGGAAATCAAGACAGAAATCCATTAGCGAGTTAGACGTAGGGGTTGTTTTATTGATGTCAAGGTGGATCGGCCGCATTGTGCCAGTGAGTGTGTTTTGCTGTTGTGTGCTTTATAAAGGTGAACATGACTTTATAAAGCGAACTCTTCTTGCGCCTGAGCCATAAGCAATTCCTGTTACAAGAGCGAGAACGAAAAAGCTTTCAGAAATGCACTTCTCATCATTACAGATAAAACGCACAAGTCAGTAAATGATGCTTAAGGAAACTCTGACCCTCTGTTCACACAGAGCACAACGTGATCAACGAGGCATTCATTTCCTAAAGAACTGAGAAACCAGCAGACGAACGGATGCCCAGCAAGTCTGTCAGCTGTGAAAAGTGAGTCATCGGTCATCTCAACCGCGATCAGATTTTCATCCTTCATTCAAAGCTCCGAAATTCTCCAAAACGTTTACTAGAAAGATTCAGGACGACTTATCTGAACAGAATAATACAATCAGTAAGATGTACTCTAGAAATGAAAGCACTCACTGTGCAGCAGAATGACCCCAATCAGTGATATATCACTAATTTATTGATGACTATTATTGATGCATTAACATGTACACTGCATTTTCATGCTGTAGCTGGTTGAGAACAAGCTAATTTTTAACTGATGTGCAATTGAGTCATTCACAATTGACAATGATCCATATTCTAGGAACTGATCATATGTTTTGTATAGAAAATAAGATAAATCCAATAAATAAATCTAATAAATCTAATCTAATCTAAATAGTAGTAGTATAAAATTCTGTACAAAGGTAATACATTTCAGTCAGTGTTATGATCTGTCACTGTTCACACACTACTGTGAAATGTTATCAAAGGTGAAGCGACTCCACGGCTTTAAAATTAAAATGTGATATTTACGATCACAGCATGTCTTCTTTAGATTAAATACACTGCACGAGACCTTTGCAGTCAGAGTCTCCAACGGTGTGCACAGATCGACCAATCATCGAGATCACGAAGTGAAGAAAATCCATCAAGGGTTCATTCAAGGTAAATTTTTTATGCTCCATGACGTAAGTTTGGAAAGTTAGCAGTTTTATAGCTGAACTGCATGCTACTCAAAACTCTCTGCAGCCTGTTTTCCCCTCTCAGTACATACCAGAGCTCCTATTTCCCTCTCAATAGGCTTCACCCCTGCCTCATACTGCAGGGCTCTGTGTCCCTCAGTATTGGATCCTGACCAATAACACAGTCCCTTTGCCCTGTAATGCTGATGGAAGGCTTTCTATACCATCTGCCAACCAGTGCTGTACAGTTATTTCTGACAAATACAGTATGCTGTGCGGAGGAAGGAAGGGAAGAGAGACAGAGGAGGAAACAAAAAGGAAGAACTGGAGGAGGATAATGATCTTTTTTCTTAAGCGCTGCCATTCCTCAAAGTAACAATGGGGAGGAATATCATGAGATGTCAGAGTGCGGTTTCAGCCTTCCTGCTGAAATCCACTGGGATGAGCAATAATCCACCACACTATTTAAATCTTGGCTTTCAAATCAAATCAGACTACTTCTAATTGAGCTGAATTCCGTTCGCAAAATGTATTTATTTATTTATTTTTTACACAATCCGAACATTACTTTGAACTGATCATGAATATTCAGAGCTCAGCCGACTTGAACTGACCTCAGTCACCGGGTGAGGTGTCATGTTGAAAAGCAGACATGTTTGACTGGGCATAAAAATCCACTTTAACACAATGTTCTGGGAGGACTCTTCATTTAGGGTCTACTGAGGTTAATGTTTTGGTGAAGCTCGCCTGTTACGTCCCCAGAGGAAAATTTAAACTAAGTGCATTAAGCCAAAGAAATCTGTGAGTAACATAAGCATCCCCAGGGAAGAACAACCCTCGAGAGAGCTTTTTTTACCCTGCCAAAGGGGAATGGACTGAATCAATGGAGTGTCATTAATTGCAGGACAGGGTGGTATTCTTGGCTCCAATAATTCACAGAGGAAATGGCTGTGAGCATTATTCCACCGCACAAATCACACTGGCAGTTAGCTAAGCTGATGGACAAGGGGCAGCCGGGCTTGAATGTTCCTGAAAAATGAACACGAAATTATACATTAGAGCCGAAGCTCCATTAAAGTCACATTATCTGAATCTGGCCAAAAATCTGAGCACTTCCCACCCCATATCCATCCCTCTGTCTATCTCAGGTTCTGACTAAAAGCAAGGATGAAGGCAGAGCGATGGCATAAGCTGCCAGAGGAACAGCACAGAAGGTATTAAATCTAAATATCAGGCATCATCAGTAAAGAGAAAAGACATGATTAATTTCGCACTCTGGGTGGGCGGTATGGATAAAATCCTCTATCACAATGTGCAGAATTTTAATTGTCAATATATATAAGATATGTCAATATATATGGTAATTAATTTAAGTCTACTGTTTCCAACTAAAAATAACAATTAGAGCTTGAACAACTTCTCGATTATTTAATTAGTCCATTGACAGGAATCGTCGTTTTTCAGCTCCTCAGCAGCTTTTCTTTTGCCTTATAGGATAGTAAACTGAATATCTTTGGAAAATAATCATTACAGTAGTTGCAGCCCAGCTAATACTTATTTTCATTACTGACTAATCTGCAGATTACAGTCCTGATTAATCATTTGGTCTATAAAGAAATGCCCATTAAAATGTCCTGAAGCACAAAAGGTCATCTTCAAATTGTTTTGTCTGACCGACACACAACAATCTTCTGTTTATCAATTAAATCAGCAATTTCTCACAACTGACAAACCTGCTTTTTGCTTGAAAAGTGACCAAAGTTATCAATCAAAATAACTCTCTGTCAACTGAATAATTAGTTAATTGTTTCAGATCTACTGTTGGCGGGTGAATAAAATTATTAATCCCATGAATTAAACACTTGACAAATAACATACATCATCACACTGATTCAAAAAGCAAACACAAATCCAACATTGGCATAAGGTTGTTCTGCTCACTGATGTGCATCATTGCCCACGATGACCCAGAGAGAGATGCCACAGTTCAAATAAAACACTATATATCGTCATTTACACAACGCGCCCAACTGTCACTGGGAGAATCAGCACACCAGATCTTTGCTCAGCTTTTACAAATTATAATATAAATACATGTGCACAAACAACTAGCTGGCAAACAGCAGAGGGCAAAACATGTTGCATATCTGCAATAACTCAAGATTATGTTTCCTCAGTGCACTCGCAAATTATTGGTGGGATTCCTTTTACTTATCATATGTTCTCGTCTTGATTTACTGCAAATGACAAGCGAAAATTGAACTCGCGTTATCCCTGTTTGTCGGCTGCAGGCTATGATGCAAAAGACAGAAAATTCTCCCTCCGTGTGCCTTATCAATGTTTGGAGACAGAGGGAGAGATGCTCAGCATGTGCGATCGCTCATGCACCCACACGCATAGTGGGTACCTCATAAAGTAAGCCAGCTTAAGAGCCTATAGCTGCTCAGGCATAACACTTTCCATGCATGCAGTTTGCAGAGGAGGGAGGTAATGAGTTGAATTACTTTGCTAAATGGAGGGGTCTGGTGCTCTGGAGTATAACACTGTGCAGGGGTGACCTCAGGAGGCCCTGCACTTTACTCGCGTCTCTTTCTCTCTGCTGATGGGCAGGATTGAGCTAGGATGATATCAGGAAGGTTAAACAGGATCACTGAGCGGTGGAGAACAGGTAAGGGGCTGCAGAGGAAAGTCAATCCAAGATGCCATTACTCTCATAAATTTGCAAGCTATTAAAATATTATAGAGGGATATCTATAATTTCCTCTGTATATCCATATTTTGCTTGATATGTGAGCAGTGGGGGAAAAAGCTATACCAATTAATTCCAAAGGTACATTAACATAATTACCCAGAAAAATGTAAATATTATTTCCATTGATGAGGTGACTGAGGAGAGAAAAGACAGTGATAAAAGCCAGACTGGGGAATAGATAATTGAGAGCATTAACTTCACTGGGCTTTAGTTGAAGTCAGGGGGTGGGGGCGGGGTAATGCAATCATTGGCTTTCTGTAAAGTCAAATGCTCTCTGGGTCTGATTTAAACAGCCACATTAGGGGTTTAAAAACAGCTAGACGAGATGGATGGAACCTTAAACATGCAAGTTAATTGCTCTTAGCCATAAAGACAGATGATTTGTCAACATAGATGTAGATAGCATGACATGGTGGGCAGTAGCTAATACACCAAATACCAAAATCAATCACCCCGAGTCTAAAGCATGTTGAAAATTTCTGTGTGTGTGAGAGAGATGAGAAACTGCAGAACTTAATCATGAAAGCTTAATAACGATTAATGGAAAATTACTTAAACCATTAAGCTTTAAAGGTCGTCCATGAGAAAAACTCTATGGGTGATTATGTTAATGAGAGCACATTTCCTCTCGTGGCTGTTTCAAAGTGAAGCCTGCACAGGTGGATTGATATTCCTGCTCGGAGCCAGACAAAGCAAAGAGGGCTTTAGGGTTAGTGTGAGGCCAGTTGCGCTCGATGCATGTGTGCACACGCGTGTGTGTTGTGTGCATGCGTTTATCCGTCCATCTCTGTGTCTGTGCGCGTCTGCATTTTTTATCAGGGTCTGATCCAAGTGCCTCCAGATGCTGGTGCCATTTGCTCCCCTGCCAATCAAAGGCCACCGCAGAATGCCAGTCCCTCAGAGCCCTGGTTTACAGGCAGCTTACCTGTATGTCAGTATTACTCGGATACACACTGCGCTCCAGCCCTGTAGCGGCAAAGTCACACAAAGAGAAGATTTTCCCACACTAAAAGCTCCATTTATAAATTGTGAGCAATAGGTGTGAAATATTCTTCTTAAGTGAATTCTGTTCAGTACTAAATACGCATAATCTGATTAGCATGAAGCAAAACCGCCAGGATTAAAAATCTTTGTTTTAATCCTTCAGATTTCAGTTCTGTGATTACTGGCGGTAAAACTAAAGCTGCTTTCAGACCATAAGAAATTTTCTCTTTGCTCACCGCCAGGTAGGGTGCAGAGTCAAGCTAACTTTAGCGCTGGATTTAGCTGAAGTTTGTAAACTATATGCCTCTGCAGAAACCCAGTACATATCTGGCTGCTGATATTTAGATCCTTTAATGCTGTGTTTTACAGTGTGAATACGCTCTCTACACCTGCTTGCATGTGTTGCTTCTGGCTACGTCACACACAGCTGTCATCTCACTGGTTGCGCTTTGAAAAGTCAGTGGCAAATGAGGTCAAAGTTGAAATTATTTGATCTTTGAGCGGCACATGGTGGCAACTTCGAACGGTGCGCAGGATTTTACTGCTGATCATTTGGGGGCATCGCTCAGTTCAGTTCGAATATGACAGATTTATCGATCTCTGGGGGCAGAAAACAGAATGAGAGCAGCTATTCTGTGCAGCCATGATGAAACTGTCCCCTTTAAACATTTGTGTAGCTACACTTACCAACACAAATATATTTCATTTTCAATATGCCAGGGACCAAATGTTCTGCTCTGACAGATGACATCCAAATTCTGTCCAGTCCGTGCATGCATTGCTTTCTGCGAATCCCTCGTGCATGTGCACACCATCTGAATCCAGCAAGAGAATCACTCTCTGCCTCTGACAATGCAGACTGCTACTGTATATAGAGAAGTAACTAATGAGGGTAAATAATTAGAGGTTACAGCAGAATAAATGTAAACAGAATCAAAAGCTGGGTTCGATATGATGAAAATCTTCAAGTTTCCAGACATAACATCAACCCTGATCAAGCCTTTTCCACAGGGATTACACAAAGTAAGAACAAGACACAGCATCATCCATTTATCACAGCTGAGGTCAATGGCTTTCAAGGACTGGCATGCTATGAAATTAAGTGTCTACAGGTTAGACACCTCTAACCCGGCAGGTTAATGGAAAACACACCAACAGAACATGGCAGCAGCTACTGCAGCCTGCGTTGTCCGTATACTTTTTCACACCAATCATTCACCTCATCCAACATCAAAAGGTGCAACAAAAAAACAAGGGGGGGGGGGATGAGATACTCACACCATCTTTGACATTTACACACATCGAGTTGTCGCCCTGTGGATGTTTCAGAAAAGGACACTTGATTGCAGCTCATAACACGTACGTATAGATTGACCGTTCGCAGGTTTTATTCTGGTAATTCCAAACTCTATCTTGTTTGCACACATGCACCTTGACAGCCGGCCTTTATCAACTTCCATCCATTACGATGAACTATTTTTTTGTTGCTCTGCTATATTTCAAAGCATTGCCTCAAAACCAGCAACAAATAAAAAGAGAAATTCAGGGAATGACAACAGTGCAATAAACAGCCTTAACGTACGTCATGGAGAAACGCATCCGTCCCAATTGCATTGCTGATTCTGGCACAGATTAGCATAGCCTGTAAAGAATTGCTGACATCACTAAAACAGGCTATACTAATTAAAGCCAGAATCATCAATTCAGATCTTCGGACACCTGGACCCCTAAAAAAGGAAGAGAGGTTTGGTTCCAAGAGGAGCTAAAGTTGGAAAGAAATCAGACGTTAGCATCAGAAGGTGAGTAGATGAATGGAGGATAAAAGAAACACAAGAAACTGGATGCTTCCTTTGTATGAAAACATAAAGAATACTTCAAATTCTCGGTAAAATATGACAAAATCTGCTCTTTACACGCAGTACATGCTATAGAATTTTCCATCCTGTTACTGGGAGAAGGGATGCAAGGTGTCTTCCCTTTTCCCACTGTGAGTGTTCAACACATGGTTCATTTTAGTTCAGAGCAGCCCAGGTCCACAGCACAGATGTCCCCTCGTTCTATAAGCGGTCTTTATCACACATAAGCCACATTTGTGAATTATACCTCACACAATGCATTACACCCGGACCGGCTTTATCAACGACACCTCGCCTATAATGGATGGGCTGGTGGAAGAGAAACGAGGGGTGCATTAGAAAGTAAAGGAGAAGAGTGGGGTGTGAGACAGAGGGCAACAACCAAAGAGAGAGCTGGAAAGGTATAGTATGCGATTTCCCACACAGGATGAATACAGCAATTTCTAGAAAGGATGAGTCAAAAGCTCTAATAATGAAGATGTTTTACTGGCTTTGACTCTCAGACTTATATGTCAAAGAGATGACGTTCCCTGTGTTTGGTTTGGTTTGCTCTTTAAAACCTTTGTGAATAAAACTCCTTCAACTGCGCCGGTTTGACAGAATTGTCCAATGAGACAAATAAGCACTCAAGATGCTCTGCTCAGAAGTCTCAGTCCTTTACCATCTATCTGTGGCTTAGTGAAGGCGGAGGCTGTGATCATTCATCATCATAATGATACTGACCCAAGACACAGTGTTCAGCAGAGGCAGGTTACGCATTCATCTCCACGCCATTATGACGCATGCCTAGATTTCTATCACTCAGGTTGAATAGGAAAAATTCCTAAGGGGTTGTGTAAACCAAATAACTAAAGTGGTATGACAGAAGGTCAAAAGACAAAAGGAAGAAAGTCTATTTGGTCCTTTGCAAGGTTCTGACTAGTGGCTTGTTAAGTAATCTGAGACACTGGAATGAAAGTCATACTTGAAATACCTAAGAGGTGTTTATCTTCCTCTTATCTCGTCGTTTGCCACTGAATTGATGAACCCAAATACATCAAATATAAGTTGCAGGCCCTTGTTCATTTGTGTATCTGTGACATACACAGTTTGGTTTTGCACCGGACACTGCAGATAAGAACTCCTGTGGACTGTATACTGCCTCAGGATAATATTGTGACACTTCCATTAACAAGACTAAGACTCCACAGCCATGCTAGCAGCTCTGAGAGACTCTGCTTTACCTGCACTGATTTGGGCTAAAATACTAAATGCTAACTTGTTCAAAATGGTATGATGTGTAGCAGGTAATGTTTACCATCTTAGTTTAGCTTCTCAGCATGATGGCATTGTTGATTAGCGCTAAACAGACAGCACTGCTGAGGCTGGTGAGGACGTCATTAGTTTCACAGGTATGGGACAAATTCAAATTTTGACCTGATGATGGCGCTAGATGAAGAGTTAAGGGATCATCCAAGTCCTCCTGAGGGAGCCTGGATGTCTGAACCAAAGATTGTTGAGATATCTTTCTCAAAATGTTAACATCATGGAAAAGTCAGGACATCATCAAAGTCAATGGGATTCATCCTCTGGAGACCACGAATGATTGTAGATAATTTCATGGCTGTCAAGCTCTTTTCAGCCTGTATGAAAGTGGTGGACCACCCCACTGACTAGCCATCGATTAGCAGCAATGTCATTCTTGATTAAGTACAGTGAACACAGTATGGAGGAGACTGGAGCATAAATGGCTATGACACTAATGTTAGAGCATACACAATGCTGCATAACACACTCACACACACACAGCAGGCGAAAGAAGCTTAGAGATTAAACCCAAGACTGGGCTGCAGGAATTTCCAAATTCATTTAGCAAAGAAGCAGAATTAAAGCATAAAAATCATTGACTAAAAGGCAAATATATTTTTTTCCACCCTCAAATAAAAAACTGCCTCGTTCCAGCCAATAACTTTAAGTGCTAAACAACACTTTTAGTGTGATGGAGTCATTCTGAGCTAATGAAATTTAATGAAGCGCTCTGACTATACTATGCTCTTGCCTTCAAATGGACTGTTTCAAAACATTTTTCTGTGCGCATTTGAGTGCTGTGACCTGGAGTATTTCATCATTTGTCCTGCTTGTACATTAAAAGAATTGTGTGAGGTCTAGCGAGACAGAAAGCTTATGAAATGGGTAATTTACACTACAATTAAATCATGTTGTTCTGTAAGGAAGTTTTGTTGCCAGTTAAGAAATATTTCATGTTGTGTAAACATATCCCGTAAAAACTACATTTCCAAGTTATAGCCATCCAACAGCAGGCAATGTGTAGCAGGTGTCCATTAAAATTCCCAGAGTGTCTAGTGAGAAGTGATCAAAGGATGCATTAAATATTGCAAACATGCACAGAGGTTAGACTACAGCGCTGTTTCCACCCGTGCATTCCACATCTGCAGAATAACATGTCTGCTGGTTGACGGAGGAGGCGCACGGATCGAAAGCCACCACATAAAAATATATTTATGCCACAGGAGAAAAGTTGGAGAGATACATCTGGACACTGTCTCCAGCAGGTAGGGGACTGTGTGTTCTGGCAGCTGATGTAGGAAGGATAATAAAACAAGGGAATGTTGTGGATGGAGGCAAAGGGAAAAGGGAGGAGAAGGGAGGTGAGGGGAAAAAATGATAAAAGTTGTGTCGCTCGTGGAATTTTGAGCAGATTAGCGAAATGCATAATTTTCCTTTTAGCTTTCACTGTGGGGGAAATGGGCGTACAACCCAGAGGGGGCGCTGTGTAAAACTAAAACTAAAGCGGGTGTGTTAACTTAATGAACATGTGTGACACATACTCCACTGAAAACACTACAAAGACAGTATATTTTATGTTCTACCGCATAAAAATAATTGATTTTTGTAAATATCTGCTTATTCTGATTTTTATGCAGCAACATGTTTCAAACGTGTTGGAGCAGGAGCAGCTGAAGACTGGGAAAGATGTGGAACGCTCCAAAAACACCTGTTTGGAACATTCCACAGGTAAACAGGTTCATTGGTAACAGGTGATAGTATCATGATTGGGTATGAAAGGGGCGTCCTGGAAAGGCTCAGTCGTTCACAAGCGAGGATGGAGCGAGGTTCACCACTTTGTGAACTCATGGTTCTATGAAGGATAGTACTACATGGGCTCAGGAACTAGTGTAAAACAATCAGAAGTGTGCTGTTTGGTCAGCTGTGCCTCACTTCATGTTCTTAAATGTAAACTTGAACACTTAACCTGCAGATGGGAGCTGAAAGCATATTCACAGTTAAGACCTGGCAAGTGGAAACTGTAAGAGACCAAAAGGAACTCTAACATGATTAGAGCGTTGGGAACAGCTAACAAAGGTGTCATGCTGCAGTAAATCACACAGATCATATTTAGGAGATAAAACAGAGGACAATTAAAGGGGTACCAAGGGCACACAGTTTACGTACTGAAGCTCTATTCCTAAAGAGCTGTGGACATAAAGCTGGTTTGTTTCCGTGGCTAATGCAGTCAGAGGCAGCATAGGAGAAAAAAATAATCAAGTTTAAGATGCTGGAGAGGTCGTGAAGTGAGTCTATGTACAGGGAAACACTTTGAAACTGCCTATATCAAGTCGATATGGTGCACAGGCACGACCGTGAGAGTATAGAGCTTATGGTACCAACAGGCTGATAATGAAATCTGAAAGAAGCACCTGAAAGGCATAATAAGTGCCCAGGCATTATTGGACAAGTATACAGAAAGGTATAGAAGATTAGTGCTGGGCATAGGGCAAGCTTTCTGCAGCAAGAAAACTGGATCACACAAAAGACTAATTGCTATGGAGCAAACATATTGACAGAAAGAGGCAGCAATTTGAGACAAAGCTGCCTTTGGACAAAGCAGTCAGTGAATGAGAGCTGGTAAAGTGCGGGAAAGGGACTTGGCTACAGGGTTGTGCAATATGGCAGGAAACCAAATTAGACTCATTACATGCAACATAATATGTGCCATCACCCTGCGATCAAACCTCAGCGGGCGAGAAAAGACGAGACGACACTGGAGAGTAGCAATGCAAAAAATAAGCATCATAACTCAACATTAAAAACAAGATTTGCATCTAAATAGTGAAATTGCAACTCACGATGTAATTATTATTAGAAATCGTTTAACGGTGCTAATTATCCAGCAATCACTGACGTCTTCCTTTACTTTCTATTAAAACAATCACACACTGTCTAGATTTTGAATCACAATGTGTCACATATAGAGCATCTATACTTAAGTGGGAAGGACACAGCACTCAGTGTTGACATGACAGCACCTCTTCGCTCTGATTCCAGAATAAAAACGAAACAGTGTCACAGCTGTGGGTCTGCAGTGCTGCAGCTGTGCTGCTTTTCCTCCCCTCAACATCCATGCCTTCTTCACTCTGTCCCCAGAGGCTTCACCTCACACCCACAGGGCCGCTCCATCTCAGCACCCCTGTGTCTGTGAAGTTCACCACTGTCCCCCACAGCACCTAATGCACATGACACAAGCATAAACAGCTCCACAGTCAAGAGTGGACTGGAAAAGACGAAAGGATCCCTGCCTACCAGTGACACACATACATGACAAGGTGTACGTGTGTTTTCTGTTGAACATAATTCACTTGTAAGTTATCTTGTTTTACATAACCTAAAACAAATTCAGGTTTAAACAGAGCACTTTGCATTACAACTCTTGCTCTTGTCCTTGCAATAAATTCATCAATTTCACAACTGCTGGAAATCCATGTGATGTTCAGCCTGTATATACAGTATGCACTTTACACTATGCAGCACATGAAAACACTCTCCACAAGGAAGAAATGTCTGAAGCTGCTCAGCAGGATCATTAAATAATCCAAGATTTTAAATAATCACTCACAGCTGTATAAAGGCTGATCCAACTCACATCCTTTCCCCATTCTAATCCATTCTGCTGCAGCACCAGCTGTAAAAATGTCCCATTGTGCTCCATTCAAACTACTGCAAAAATACTGCAAGAGAAGCGCAGCAGCCAACTGTCTGAATGAAGACATACATTCACACTGGCAGCAGAGAGGGACGAGGTTTAAAAAAACGAGTCGCTTTGCATCTTTTTCAGCAACATTCTGCACAAGTACCGGCTTCTCACGCGCTGCAGTTGGTTAAAAAACATATCTGAACTTCAGCATTGAGGACAGCCGCTGTCCAAATGCTGTCCAGACAGATCCCAGCAAAACACACACTCTGCATTTAAAATCTTATGCAAAGAAAGGCAATGCAGCAACTTTAGGCACTACACAAAATACCTGTCAGGCATCCGTTATTCAAGCGCTCTGCACAATGAACAAGTATTGAGTAAGTTTACACTGTGTAAGGAATTAAAATGGTTCGATCAAACATGTCTAAACTGTTTTACTAATTTTAACAAACACCACATTTAGTATTCGGCGTGCTGCTGCTTTATGTAAATCTAAAACTATCAGACTGAAACTCTGGAATCAACAGACACTTTGGGCCAAAAGACGTGATTAGCGCATTCCTAGAAAACACACATCATTGACAGCTGCTTTCATACTTTACGCTGTAATTGAAAAAGTCTTGAGAGAGATTGAGATTCCCATTTGGCACAGCTGAAGAGTTTTTGAGGAGACATGGAGAAAAAAACACAGCAGTGTTTAAAAATTCCTTATCTTTTTAAAAACAGCGTGAACAGACTGAAGCAGAGTAAGTTTAGGCTAAGTGTGCGCGTGTGTGTGTTTGTGTGCGTGCAGTCGTGTGTGTATAAATGGACTTGTTAGATCAGAGATTTCCTAACTTAGTCAAGGATTATTCTGTAATTGCAAGTATGAGCTGCTGAGAACTGCAGCTGAATACCAAATATTTTTGACAATGTTTGAAGTATTATATCGCAGAACCCCGCTGCCTAATGAAGTCCCACTGGACTGGTTTTCCTCTCTGTAACTCACCTTTTGTTCTCACAAACACTCAGTTCGATTTTGACACACGTGGTAGGATATCCAGCCAGAAACAGCAAAAGATTATGACAGAGACAGAGAGAGAGAGAAAAAAGGGGGGGGGCACGGAAAAAAAAATGATGTAGTTATGGTGAATTTGCAACTTCTAAACTAAATCTTTCCTTCAGAAATAAAAAAATAAAGTGTATTCACTCACTCTGTCACACTGTGCTCATCAAGTGCAGGACAAACTGCTGTTATAATTAGATTACGTTATTCTGAATTTCTGCATGAGATAAGATTTTGATGCATCTTGCATCCATACAGGGATTAACAGTGGCTGCCACGCATCTGCAGCCTGTTGCAGCAGCTGTGTGTGTGCGTGCAAACTCAAACTTCACCTCCCTAACATTAATAATTACTGAGTTGTGATTTATGCATTACTGAAAGAAAAGCGGTTGCACCAGCGATACAGCGAGTTACAACACAGCTCTGACTGATAAATACATAGTTACACATGCTCCTCGGCTGGTTGTGCATAATTCTATTCACTGATATTAAAACAGCAGTTTTACTGTCAAACATTGTTTCATTAATTGAACGCCGTTTCGCAACACAATAATCCAGCAGAGAACTAAATTAATGAAATCATATTTCAATATCAAGTGACTCATGCCAGCCAGAAAGCAAATATGCATAGTAACAATGATGATGGATCTTTGATCAGTGATTGGCCGATTCTACGTCCACACTAGTTATGGTCAATTTGAAATGACTGATTTTGAAACATCAATCCTTGACTTGACTTGTCTTAGAATCAATAACATAATTACTGTCATTTCAAACTACACGTCACTTCAGAACATGTCCTCATGTTTCTGGAACATCACTGCAGATTCCTCCAGTGACCTCCTCAGTTGTGGGTTTTCCACGAAGCTTTTCAAGCCATAAATCAATGATTACAATCTGCCTCTAAACACCCTGAATGGACAATAAAATAAGATGGAACAAACATTGGACAAACGTATTACTTCGGACAGGTAATCATATTCTAAGAAATGAGGTGACACAAATGGTTTATCTGTGCCTTCCTGCTCTCACACGCCCGAATGTGCTCGTCCGTATCTCTTGTATAACCACGTCTGTGCCTCCTGTTGCTGCAAACCTGAAATTAAATGCGTGCTGACTGCATTCTATCCAACGCCCGAGTGCTTTTAACCATTCATGCTGTTGTACTCACACTCCCAGATGTGCTGGGCGTGTCAGCCTGCTGAACTCTGCGGAGCAACAGCATGTATGCTGTGCATAAGCATCGTTTCTCCCATGAAAAATGAGGCGTACTGTTGGCTTGTTAATGATTATTTTTTTTATGTTGGCTTGATTTTAATGTTTATTTGTGTTACGTTCACTTACAGGAGCTTTATTGATTGTAGCCCGAGGTTCTCTACACTGCTATCAATCATCACTTCAGTGCAAAACCTGATTTCCATAAAGAGGCACTCTCGCCAAAGGCCACTTCATACAAAACAAACTTTTCAGAGGGGTTGAAGGTAATATTTTATCACAGAACAAGCTTTGCAGTGTGATGCACCATGTAGATAGTACTAATACACAAAATCAATGCAGTGTCTGTTTGGCTCAGGGGATGAATTTTATTACAAGCAAGGTTGTGTTTTTTGTTTTTTTGTTTTTCCTTTCGTTTCTTCGTTTGTTCTCATTCAGAAAACAAACTATTGTGAATGCGAAAGCTTTTTATGTGTGATGTGAGCCACGCGCTTTAAAAATGACAGACCTCTGACCATGACGTAAATAAAACATAACCTGCACCAACCTGTCACTCAAAAGTCCACATCTGATTTTCATTCAAGGTCGGAGGGCTGGAACAATTGGAGATAACAAAATAAAACTTAATCATTTAATTAACATCACGGCTCTTGCGACTGGGTCAGCACGGAATCAAGGCAGACGAGGTTCAGACAGTCCGTGTTTATTTCTGACTCAGACATCTTCCAGCTACATTCACACTAGTTCTAGAAACCATGTTCAAGAGAAAATGTGACGTTCTGTATCTGCGATTTGGGAGCTGATAGCGAATTCTCTAGTGTAACATCAATGTGTTAACTCACAACGCTCTTTCCAGCAGTTAATGTCGCCATGACAGTGATGTCAATGATAGGGAAATAAGCTGCGTTAAGATCACATTCATCTCAACCTCTCATCGCAAATAAACCAAAGTGACACCTCTTGCATCTAATGGACGAGCTTTGTGATTCTTTGTGGCTATCTGTAGAGCTGAACTATGAATTACGGTCTTTTTGGCCCGTTTCCAGTTGTTGTTAAGCTAATCAACCATCACTCTCAGGACAGACTGGGCATCCTCCACCGGTGAGGAACATTAGATGCACACATTTAGTGCATTCAGTGGCACTGAGGTCAGATGGGATTGTGGCGGGCTGGATGTGACCAGCGGGCTGCCTGTTGACGATGTGGACTGAGGAATGGCCTGTTCCCTGCTGTCACACTAACACTTTGCCTTCAATGACATTTCTAGGGTTCATACTTCAAATCAAACCCCACATGTGCCGCGTTCAAGCAGCACCACGCTCTTGATTTCTCTGTTCCTCTGATCACACATCACGTGCATCAGTAACAGCAGTAGAAGTAGTGGTAGTAGTAGTATTGCTGCCTCGGTATTGAGGTTGTTGTTGTCAGGCTATCATCATTATGTTTGTTTATTTTTTCCGGCCTTGTGCGTGCTGATATTTAGTTTCCACAGGTAACAACTTACAGATGGTCTGGACCTGCCACTAAGGGCTACTGCCCTATATGGGCCTTTGCTTATGCTGATAAATTGCCTGGAATGTGCATCCAAATTACGACCAAACATGATTCACCAACATTTTCACATGGGTAGTTAAAACTTAGCATGCGCTGGTTTCATGGATGAGACAGAGCCTTTAATATTTGGCGCTTGTTCTGATTTAACATTTAAAGAATAAGTCTGGTGATATTCTAGATTTTTCTTATTGTCAACAAAGCCCATAAAAACACCAAAACCAACGACGTAGTGATCCTACCAAGATGCATTGCCTTAGCCAAACCAGTACACTGGATAACATGTTCTATAATAACAACTAACGTGGGCACTGTAGTCTATTTTGAGTCAGTCCCACATGAACAGTCCTGCTGCCAGAAATACTCACCAGAACAGCATTAAGTCTGACTAACTAAAGTTTACTTCAAGCTACAGTGCCCAACTAATTTAGGAGATTACTGAGCCCTTCAGTGTAGTTTTATTCAAATAGGAAATTACATATTTGTGAGCTTTTTTCTGGATTTTGAAGTCTAGCATTTGTGAACGAGGTCGTATATGCAGTTAAAGCACAGTCATGTGATCATTCCCTCAGCGTGGATACCTGAGCGGCAGTCGTTAAATGTGTGATTATGAAACACAAACATGCATGGAGAGAAAGTGAGTGTTTGATGACTGATTCCTCATATCTTTAACACGCACATGCTGGTGTAAAGTGGTGCAGGTGCATTTTGTACAAAGGCATATTGATCCTATTGATGGCCATTTCCGATAAAATACCATTATATACTTTGATCATGAAGAAAAAGACACTCCCTTAATTAAGGGTTTTTTTTTTTGTCATTTGAAAGGACAAAGCCACTCAGGCCAAAGGGGAAAATGGCAATTCTTAAGCATGGACGAGTCAATCAGCGCTTCAGGGTGGAAAAAAATTTTTAAAAATCCACACTGAACTTTTTTTTTCCCCCGAAGGCAGTGGTGATAAAAGCTGAGAAAAAGACATTAGATAATGTGTTCTGTTTTAGAGGACTTCATTTAAAAGGTCTAACATGAACATTAGCAAATGGCTTGGAGTCGCACACCCTGCCAAAAGCTGACAGGGGGTGGGGGGGGATCACTTGTGAATACAAGGAATCCTCTGACTCACCAAATGTTTTTGGGAGGTGAAGAGTCTGGAGGTCACCTTTCAGCCGAGAGCTTTTTGGTGTCCATGCTGTCTACCGGGGGTGCGCGATTATCCTCCTCAGGCCGGATCATGGCGTCTGGGAGGCAGACAAGGGAGCAAGGGGGCAGAGGGAGAAGGACAGGGCAGGAGAGAGTTAAGACGATTTGTCCAAATTAGGCAGTGGAACACCTTTAGCACACTGGCTTCATGTAACATTTGAAATAGAGGCCAAGCTTCAACAGGTGGGAAAGACCATAACACTGTGAGTTTAAATGACACTTTCTCTACAGAAAATATACATTTTGTCTCTCAAAGTAGAGCCAAAGATCTTTAGTCAGCAATAAATTTCTATCTCTTTTCACGTATGTCACTGCTAAATAACTCACACTGCTCTCAAAATCTTTCATGTTTCACTTCTGCAATATGTTTTAATCAAGGATGTACTCAAGGAGTGGAGCTACCATTCCCCAGTGGATAATATCTGTCAAAGGGAAGAATGGCATGTCTTCATGTCTAGGGAAGTGTTCATGCCTTATATAGTCTTGGTCGAGTTGCCTGCTGCACATAGCTGGATCTAGCCAGGGGCTAAGGAAGCAGACCTTATGAGAGCTCATTAAAACAGTCTTCAAGTCTTAAGAGACAAATGTGAATGTACTAACACATAAATGAGTTTGCCATTGAAAATAATCAAAAGTAACGGAGAAGTTCCAAGACTGAAAAAGCATTTACTAAAAACGGAAGCGGATGGATAAATGCAGAGGGGTGACAGAGTGAAGGACAGTCAACGCAGAGGCCCGATACTAATATTCAAACACCTCCAGTGTTGTGAAACAAATGAGCACACCTCTTTCCTTTTTTCTGCTGCGCGTACAAATTACTCCCCAAAGGTCAAACATTTCTCCTCTAATGGGAAATTGTGTGACATTTCTGGGCAAGGAAGATTCCCTTTGCATTGGCAATTTTTTGTTAATAACCCATTTTGACATTTTCACTGAAGACTAAACTAAAAACACACCAATTTAAGTAAAAATCCACAACTGTTTTCTGGCAAGATGGAGTGTTTCATCCTAATACTGACGACCTCACTTGGCCTATCTGCTCAACAGTTTCGCTGAGACTGCAAGGGCGTTCTCAAGTGAGCCATAAAGAGGACTCAATGTGACAATTACCGTTTTCAAGTTCCCACTTTGAATCTGATTCTCAATTTGCCCCAAATACTCACAACAATATGAAATGGTAATTATCCAGATAGAGCGTGAGTGTGAATTTACAATAGCTCATTACAGCAATGTGTCATAGAGTACACGTGAAGGCCACTCCTTTAAAGTAACAGATGAAAGGTCAGTAATTATACAAGCTTTAGTTCTCAGTTGCACAGCGATTTAGTCTGAGAAGAAGAAACTCATCTTCAAAATGCAGACATGAGGAAGATGGAAGAAACTCATGTTTCATCAGCAAGCTTTTGTTACATGTGAGAATATCCTTTCACACACCAACATGTGGAAGGCACAGGAGCAAATCACAAAACACTGCAACAATTCCCCGCACTGAAGACAAAATCAGCTCCCACAGCAGGATGCACGTTCAAATTTGCAACAATGTGGGGATTTCAATTGTTTTACAGCAGCCATTTGTAAATTCATTACTTAGTTCTACATGTAAAGTTCATCTGCAGCACTGTCCAATCAAAAACAATCAATTATGTGAGCAGGAACTCAATGTAGCATCACATTTTGTTGCAAAACTTCCAAAAGTTACAGTTTTAAGGGCTATAAAAGTTCTCAATTCTAATATGTAGATGTTACTTTGTTTCTTTACTTAATGCATACATGGAGAAATATTTCAGTCGTGTTCATGCATTTTAGAACGAATGAGAAATATCTGATTATGCTAACCGAGCTAATGATGTTAGCAACTATGAAAACATTAAAGTACACGACATTTTATGAAGTGTCAGGTCAGATCTGTTGCCCGTAATCTATCTCATCTCTTTTACTCTTCAGATAATAAATCTGCAAGCTGCAGCTCGCTCGTCAGCTAGTTATGTAACAGTTACACCTGACAGTGACTGGGTGTAAATATTTAGAACAACCGAGCTCATCATAACAATCAGTCTGCAACCCATTTTAATATAGTGATGCATAAATCTCCACTTCCTGCACACTTCTGTTAAAACTGGGCTAAGTAAACCTCTGCATGCATTATGCAACAGTAAAACCTGTTGGTGAAAAGAACCACCTGGTGACTTCATGTGTATTAAAGGAGGCACACAGGAGTCTACAGGCTCCTTATTGACCATTGCAGCTCACGGTCACTGTGGTACACAGAAACCACAGCAGCAAGAACTGAAGCATGATGGGTTGGATTGTGCTGATTAAATCCAGCAAAATCTTGTGACATGTCATTCACAGCCCCACTTCTGTCTTCATCCTTAACGCAGCCCGTTATCTCACATAGCTACGGTCCAATATAAATCTACTAGCAAAGCTCATCAAATTTATGGGCCGAAAATACTCTGATATCACCTTTCACTGGGTGTTTATCGTTCCCTGTGGATGCAGCAAAGCTAGAACAGCTACAGAGACCCTAAAAAACTGCCCCTGATTAATGTCTTTTGGGATTTATATTACATGAGTCAAATACCCAGCGTCGGGTTGATTTAAGAGCTGCGAGTTCTGTTGGGGCATGATAAAAATGAAGCTAAAACTTTATTGAATGCTTCGGCAAGAAAAGGGAAGGATGTTGACTGAACCTGCTTCTGATATTAACCATCAAGCAACATCTTAACCTTGAAGCAAATACTTCATCCCACCACGGTAAATGCTCAAATGACTCAGTTTCTAATCGCCTGCTTGTAAGGGCATTGCAAGAGGCTCAGTGCTTTTTTTTTTTTTTTTTTGATGAAGTGATACTGTGGAGGAGTGTATATTGTCTCCAGCTGTAACACCACATGCAGGAATGTGTAGGAGCAAGGCAGTTTGTGTGCGTGAGAGGCAAAAAGACAGAGACGTACAGGGAGACAGACAGAGAAGGACAGAAAGTGTGTGTTTCTTAGGGCTGAATCGCAGCTGAGATTCAGCCAAGGTCATCCTCTTACTTATGACATACATGGACTGACTGAGCCTCTCACTTGGACGCTCTCCATCTGCTCCCACTGATAAGACGGGCTACTTCATGTGCAGCAGGCAGACACCACGGCTATGCATTGTGTGGATATAGCGTGATAAAAACCACATTAAGAGTTTCTTGGATCACAATGAAGAAGACTAACAAAAGATCTGAATGAGGGCTTAGACATTTAGTTCAGATGTCATGTTATAGTAAACCTACCAGGACTAAAATGAAGACTTCTCTGGTGCATATTTTTAATATTTGCAGATGCATTTGTTTAAATATGAAATGAGGCAGTGGGGTAAAATCAGCCAGCTTCTATAAAGCAGAAGAAGCAGACTGCATTCACACCAGCTGCAAAGCGGAGAATGATTTCTCTGTTGGACCTTTCCGACCACAAAGGCGGACGAGGATATTCTGTTGATTGGTTTATGCATGTCAGCCGGGAAACTCAATTGCAGGATATCAAAGAGGCCTGAAACAGCTTAACCCAAATTAGACCTTAACCGGACTGCCAGAAGTCCACATATTTTTCCTCAGTGTCTTCTGAAGCTTGTGTAAAATGGGAGAGGTTAACAGGTGAAAGTGGACTCTGCTCTCCCCTGATCAACACTCAGTCACCACCCAGTGAGCCGAAGCTTCCTTCAAAATTTATGAGAGAAAAGAAAAAGAAATGATTCAAGAGCATCGGTGGATCAGTGGATTTTTCTGTAAGCCGTCTGTTTTGTTGCACTCAGAGAAGAGCAGGAATTCAAAACTAGGTCTCGATGATGGGTGATAATAAATACTGTATGGGTGAGGCATCTGTTTATGGCAACATGTTGGTGCCAAATGCATGACGATGATAGGAGATTACAGCGTTTAAGAAAGTGGCAATAAAGAAATGAAGAGTCGTGTTTGCTGTACTGGGAGGATGGTTTGTTTTTTTACAAACTCGCACAATCAGATGTCTGTGTGTGACTTTCAGCTTGCATGTCAAACAAACTGTGCAGAAACACGTCGGTTTACAGACTGCAGAATCTTTGACAGCAATTTGACCACAAGCACATTTTCTACATTACATTTTCACTTTGGTAAATTGAGTAAATCAGTGAGCCATCTGCTGAAACGCCACCACACACGCACACACACATCCTCCTCCCCCTGTGGTCTTCTGCAGGGCTACATACAAAACTTCAAATGAGCAGCCAAACTCCAGGCGGGCTTCTGCGACGCCGAGAGGTTCGCGGACTGATCACCGTAACCGCAGCTGATGAGCTCAACATGCGATGCTTCCTTAAATGAGCCTCAGCCCATGGAGGTGGACCAATTGGCAGGAAATGAGGCCAAATTGATTGGGAAACAGATGGAAGAGAAGCAGCCACTATAAAAACCCAGGAGGCTGTAAAGGAAGGAAAGAGATGAGGGGTGAAGATGAAAGTGAGACAGAGAGCGAGAGCAGACAGCTTGAAATGAAAGCCAAATAAAATGAACTGTGGGACATGACTTTTAAAAGCTTATAAGAGTGTAAAGCAATTTCCTCCTTAAAATCAATTAAGCTATAACTGAGATCTATATTTATCTCCTTATCCGACAGTCCAACTAGCTGCAGTGCCACTCAGATCGCATTTAAACAGAAGTCACCTGCTTCAAGGAAACACAGCGAGTGATCTGTAAGGCTGTTAATCTGAAAAAGGAAGCAAAAGAAAAACAAATGCTTTGAAAATCTGCCAGTAAGCAAAGCATCCCCCCCACTCACATTTCTTTAAAGGCATCTTTCTAAAGAGCTCCACACAGAGACAATATCTCCACCGTCACAGCCAATTTTGAGACACATGCGAGATTCATTGAGTCTTTGTTTTCAGACATATCGGCGCTGACGGCAGAACAGGTCTTTGTGACCTCGCAAAAAAGCTGCCGTTGCCAAGCTCTTCAAAGGCCCAATCCAAGATCCAAACATAAACACTCGGGTCGCCCCACCGCCGAGACTCAAAAGGAACCTGCTGCACACTCCACTGACTCTAGACAGCAATTAAATCAAAGTTATCGATTAACCAGAAGCTGCACATCATCAGCATAAGACAAATCTGTTTTATGTTACATGTTTAGATTATGAACATAATTTATATTATGCTATAAGCAAGTTGAATGTGTGTATGCCATCTTTACTGTCCTAAGGACTATGATCAGTAAATTAGAAGGTAAAATGTGGAGTTTTTAGATGAAAAGATGAAACTTTTTATCTGTATTATGTATGTATATGAGGATGCAGATGCTCACATGTAAGTTTCCCGTTATTCCACCGATTGGTGGCGTCAACAGGTAAAGAAACATGGCCATGTGCCAACAAAAGCACAGAAGAAGAAGAGAACTGCACAGCGCATGTTAACACTGCATGATTTTAAATGTTCCAAAAATCGTCTTACAAGGATACAAACGAGACGTCGAGGATTTTAAGTTTTGGTGAATATCATTGAGAGTGGCATAAAAGAAGAGCAAACTATAATATTAGACAATAGGAAGAAGTGAAACACAAAATCCAGACTAAAAGCAACAAATCGCAACTGTGTGAATCCATAAATCAATAGGTTTATAATATCACTGACCCATCCAGAGGGCATGAATAGATTTGACTATAATTATATGTGTGTATTCCACTAAATTAATGTATTGCTTGGATGTATTCTTACAGTGTGTTTGCCAATATTAGCTTCACAGATTCAGCTGCAAACCCGGTGGTGTCAAACGCAAACAAAGAATAAAAGGAAAAACATAATTCAAAGTGGCAAGTACACAAAGTACAACAAGTACAAGGCTTCAGCGTGTCAATCAGCCTCTGTTGCAGGATGACATTGGTATACAAAAGCTATATCTCTCATATGAAAAATTGCCAGGGAGAGTCAATGGGTTTTGTCTGTGAGACCCTCTGTGAGACCCTCTCACAATCCACACACCGAGCTCCATCAGATCCTCTATGAATAGTGATGCCACTTTCCAACAGAACCGATGGGTCAGTGCTTTTATATTCATTGATCTGCTATCTCAAACTTGCTCCAACGCACGTTTGGTGTGCAGCGTCAGTTACCGTGGCGAAGCAGCCGGGAAGAAGCGAAGCATGGTCGGAACCCTGAAAACGCAGGATTACGCCTGAAGTCACCTCCCCTACCCCAAATCCTGCTTCATAGTAGAGACCTCAGGCCTTTGAGCGGAGTTACATATGATGGTTATGACAACAATGACCTCCCCGGTGCGAGAGATACCCACATCGAAACGACTGATTGTGTCCACAATAACTGGCTCTTGAAATGCCCCCGAATACCTGCTGGGTTGATACAATATCTACTCTGAATGGCAACTCAGACAAAAACCTTTTGTTATCAGAGCGAATGACTCATGGCCATATTAATGAATCTCCTGCGTTGAACTGGGGCATGCAAACACACACACACACACACACACACACACACACAAACACACAAACACACACAGGGAAGTGTGTGTTTATTCTAGGTCAGTGGATTACAATCTATCTTGTAGGGCCGGATATGAAAGCTTCATATAAATCTCTACGTACTGTCTGAGCTGTACAGCAGCATATTCAAAACACAAGTTCTCCACTTCCACAGCAGAGAGGGAGGCATGTGGAGGATGGCAGGGTGTAATATAGCTGCACCGTTTGCTCTGTCCAAGTAAGAGGTATAGCTGTTTTTATATACACTTAGAGAAACAGGGACTTACATTAAGAGAGCTGTTGCAGAAATGCTGAAAAGATCTCAGGAATGCGCCACTTCACTGTGAATTACCTCTATCTTCAAGCGAGCCTCTGTACTACAGGATACTTCACGCCATCGCTGAGTTTAGAGCCATCTACCTTGTGTCTGCCACCATCAAGAGGCTATTGATCCTGACAAAGCAGACACTGTCAGATAAGGACAGATCTGAGCCAAGCCACGTCAAATTAAAGTCAAGTGTATTCATATAAAGTGCTTTAAATAAACAGGTTGTGAGTCATCATTGCTCGGATGGGACTTGAATGGTTGAGGGTAGTTATCTGCCCGGGGTGTGAATTAAAAATCTGAGCGCGGTCTCCACATCATTAACCCTTCAGAGCTACACTGACCTTAGATGTTCATTTGATCTCATCGTGTTGTGGCGAGTGTGGAAGTGGAATGGGGTGAGGGTGCGGGGGCGCCCCTTTGATGTTGTAATGCAAAATTTCTTTTATCTCTCGTGGAGCGCTCGAGACCGAGCTGGCTGTCCAAAAACTCAATTAGAGCCACTCTGAATGTGTGCTGACAGCATAAGAGGAGGCGTGAGGTGTGAACGGCACGGGGGAGGGGGGGGGTAATGTAACTATTACGACAAGGAGGACCACAAACTGAGCAAAGTAAACAAAAACAGCAGATTTTTAAGATGAAATCTGCTCCCTTAAACTGCAGGGGACGAATTGTGAAAAAGAAAAATCCAGCCATTGTGCCAGCTCCTGCGCCTGGTAGCAAGATGACCCAAGAACAGCCAAATTCCCGTTTATGAGATGGTCTGCCTGTGTGACATCCAGCTGGTGTACAAATAAGCTTTCCATTGAAGTTCATGTTAATGGATAGTATTGTGTTTAATGGATAATTGAAGGCAGCTTGCTTGACAAATGATGTGTAACCTTGCTGCACAGAGTGAAATTCCTCAGCCCATTTAGCCAGCTGTCATCCAGGGCTTCATCACCACAAATACCACAAAGTAGCATAAAAGAATTCAGAATCCCAAAAGCTCAAAGCTCTTAGCGTGTTCATTCAGCCAAAACTGTGTGGGTTGTTTTCCGCCCCCGCGAAGTATATTGTACCTTAGAGACAAGGTGGAGGATGGGAAAAAGTAGGAGGTTGGAAGGGATGACAGGAAGAAGAGGAGGAATATGTGTCTTTGCATCTGTGTGTTGTGTGTATGCACAGGACAGGGACTGGCACAAGACCCCCCCCCCGCGCAATCTTTCATGACTGCGAAAAGATGCACTGCAGCTTAGGTGTGGGAGAAAATGGGAGAGGAGGGGAGTGGGGAGGAAAAGAAGCAGAGGCATGGCTTTTTGCATTAGGCCTTTCATCTCTCTCCTGCCATCGGTCATCAGAAATGGGAGAACGCCGACTCCCAAACACTTCGTTCCAATTCCATTTAGCTCAGGACCGACTGAGACACGAAAGAATGAGAAAATAAAGAAGGCTATATTACAATGTCCGGAAAGGAGCAAAAGAATTATTCATGCACAAAGGAATTTAACTGCATTGTCCCAGCGCCAGCACCAACAAAAGGATATTCTTGGTTTTCAAATAAAGATGGCTTTCCATCAGGCGAAAACTATTTCTAACCTTCATCTTGCAAGACCACTAATAGTCATGAAATACTTCCTGTGGACGCTGAAAAAAAAGAAGAAGAAGCGAAAAATGTAGGCGAAAGGTCAACGTTAACAACATAAGGAGAGTGAAATCGATCTCCTTTGGTTTCTTTAATCAGAGCAAACTGCGTGTCCTGACAAATAATCATGCAGATAAACATAAAAAGTCTTTTCTCACACATCAGCGACACTCGCTGGGTGATTTTTAATATGTTGCGGCCATGACTCGACATGCATAACGCTGAGAAGTGTTTGTGTTTTCAAGGAAACGCTTCAGAGGGGAATCCTCCGTTTACCAAGAAATCATGGGAACAACATCTTTGGGCCATTTGTTTGCTTTTTCACAAGCTATTTGTCCAGTTTGAACTTTTAATGCTGCACAAACAGCAAGTCATAAACAGCGAGGGGCAGGCCCTGGCTCCTCGCTGACATGCTGAAAAATGAGATCTGAGCTGCATCCGTGCAGCGTTTTTAAAGAGCGAGTAAGACATCTAAGCTTAGAATTGTGCAGACAGTAAACAAGTTATTAATATAAAAAATTTAAACCATGCTGCTGCACAGACAAACAAGCAGCAGCAGCCACCCAGTCTTATTGGAAAAACTGTCTCCTCAGGACCACTGACAGAAAAACGGGACCGAAGCGAGAAAAAGGTTTAAAAACTGAGGCCTGCAGCAGGTGAAAAATCAAACCAGGGAATAAGCTTGTACCAGGCTACCTGCTGACTCGTGTTAAATGGAGCAGTCAGCTTTTCTGTTTCACTAACAGGTGGCCACAACATAAGCCACATTAACTTTAAAGGTAAAATGTGGAAGAATCGGCCACCTGTCGAAGGCCACTACAAACAAATCTGAGCGGCATATCCACTAACTCTAAGCGGCAGCTATCTTTGGCTGTAGCTACGAGCTACTTTTAGCCAGTTAGCTCAGTTAGCCGTGCAGCTAGGGGCTGTAGAAGCTGATTTTAGACCGGATTGGGACCAAACACAACCTCCAAGAGTGATGGAGGCCAGGCTGATGACAGGGGATGTAGTACTGAGATGATTTGCTTTACAATGAGTTAACTTAGCAATTGAACTCATCTTATTTCAGTAAACGAGAGACACATGATTCCAGAAGCTGTACTGTAGAATTTGCATGAGAAAAATAAGTCTAAGAATATTTCTTTCTTCTTTCTTGACATTTTGTGTCTGTATTTTGATTATCTACTACACTTGCTGTTCGCATACATCTCCCAGATAAAACAATGCATTGTTGGGGGTAGAAAGTGGTATTAAGAGACAGGACAGGCTGCAGCTAGCTGGTTAGCATGCTAACTTTATATATAGATATCTCTGCAACACAATACAGAACTGTTACCTATTTTACACATTGCACCGTTAAAGATACACTCCACAGAGTTCAGAGAGTTTCAAAACATCAGCAGGGAACTGGAAGGAAACTTCATTTCAGGGTATCTTTTGGCGCTAAAACGACATTACAAAGCGTGTCTCTCAGACTCATTTCGCAGCTGTCTCATTGTCCAGTTGGACGCCAACGATCTTATCTGTGACGTGCAATTTATTATCCGGTGATGATGCTGAGGTACATACTAATGTCTCCACAATTACCACGCTCCGATTTCAACTGTGTGTTAATGAAAGATTTTAGAATAGCAAACACGCTCGCCATCATGAGACACTTAGACGACGTGCCCGCACAGCGCTGTCAGATGACCTAACCCTTTACTGACAGCACCATATTCAAAATGTGCTCATTTGTACTAATTTTAAACTTGATGTTATTTAACACTTGAGGCCTATAAAGGCGAGTGTTTTCATACATTTTTCATGCACTTGAGCTGTCAACTGCAGCCCTGGTTGGGAGCTGTTATTCTATAACGTATAGCCTATTTAGGGTTTGACAGGGTCATTTATTTAAAAAGAAAAAAATAGCAGCTGCAGTAATGCTCTATCACCCACTGTAGAACAGAAAATCATCTATTCAAAGCTTGAAAATACCTGCAGCACAGACGAACAGGAGGTCGGGGAATAATGAGAGACAATAAAATTATAAAAATGCAAAACACAATCAAAACAACATGCATCAGAGAGCGTGGCGTAACGGCCTTATTAGAAAACACCCGTCCTGTCAACACATAAACGGATCCACAGTTTGCAGTTTGGAGTGAAACAAATACAGAGAGGCTCATGCTCCTGCACTCCTTTGTTCCTTCTCTGCTCTGCTGGATCAAGAGTTAATTCTGCTCAGTGTGACTGCGGGCTGCAAGTGACAGCAGTGAATTAATGATTCATTATGCCCAGTGTAAGCAAATAGTGAGCCGGTGATGGAGGAAAATGGATTTACGCACATGCAACGCCAAGCATGACATCTCTTCAGCTTTTAAAACAACATTCAGATACCCATGCACAAGAATTTAAAAGCAGCACTGGTTTGTAAAACCACAGGATAAAAGAAAAAAGACACGACGTGCTGAATGTGCTGCTCAGATCCACCGAGATTTTTTTGAAAACTACTTCTTAAGAAATCTGAAACCCAAAAACTTCAACGTTCATAATCATTCATTATAAATGCGCTATATTGCGTGCTCTGCCCGGGGCTTTCTTCTAAATAAATTTTCCATTTTCTTTTCATTCAGGCCAGTCACTTCAGTCTCTGCATCCTAGCTTTACCATATGTTCAGTCAGACCTCTGTTGAGTGCAGGCCGCTTGATGCTGTAAAGGACATCATAAAAATTTGATAGTTCATGTCAAAAATATTTCTCCAGTTTGGGATTATTAATACAGAGAAAGCTGCACACTTGCAGAACGTGTAGTACATGCATATTCCATCAAGAGCCTCATGGTTTTACTGACGTTGTGCTTTGGGACAGTTTGTGTTGAACACATCAGGCTGTTTTTTCTGGTTCAGAAGCTGTGGCGCAGCTATAATACGAAAGCTCTTTTAAGGTTCACACATGCGAGTGTACAAACCTCTTAATCTCCTGTGTCCACGGATCACCTCAAGGCTGCAGGTTCAGCCGAGCATCACAGATTAGAGTCTCGCCTCTCCACTTTCTATTTGAGGGAGAGTGTTGTTCAAGTTCACAAATGTCATTTCATCCATTCTTCCGACCTCGTCCCATCACGCCTTTCCTCTCTTTCTTTGTCACCACCCAAAGGAACAGCAGGTGTGAATTATTAAATTTGAATTCACATTTAAGTCGAGCGAAGGCAATATAAGACACTGGGAGCTTGTAAATCTCCAGCGCAGCCATATTTTTTTGCGACTCTGCTTTTGTAATAAAAAGCTTAATGTCAGTGGTGACAGGTAGAAGGAATTAAATAACACATCGGCAGGTGCTACAATCTCTCAAACTCCAGAGACATGAAGTTTCAAAATGGATGGCCTTATTCAGTCAGGACTTATGAGCAGGTTAAATATGGAGCCAGTGACGTGTACAGGTCTCTTGGATGTACAGCGAACCATCTGCATGTGTCACTCTGATGGATGAGGCTGGACCAGGGATCAAATGGCCTCGCTGTTTAGACAAGCCTGGTGTTAGGTTGGGCCCCGTTCTGTCACGTCAACTGACTGATGGCTGCAATGACCGTGAACACGCCTGAACAATCGCGGGGACAGAGCTCCGATAATGGCAGCGAGGGATTTTGTCTGTTAAGGTGGGGGGGCTAATCAATGTGAAGTGTGCATACATTTTTACAGTATGTAGTAGCAGAGTAAAAGTAGAGCTATGAGTCTGTGTACTAGACTACAGACCAGAGCAGCACTCTGCAACGAAATAAATTCAGTGCATAAGAGATGAGGGGTTTCTCATTTCATTCCTCTGCAGTCCTCAAAATTATGTTACTACAAAGGAATTGATTTTCTTTCAGATATCCAGACCTCCAAAGACTGCAGAAGTCACCACAGCAGTAAATCAAATAAGGAGGTGAGGGATTTATTAAAAACAGCCCCCCAAAAATCTCCAAAATAGGAACACAACTTCAAAGTTGATTCAGTGACAATATGACATCACCAACATGTTTTTCTCATACTTGCTGGATACTTTACAGCATAGTGGTGCTATGGTGGGGGCTGTAATTACAGCAGACTTAGATAACTAAACTGAAAATGTTTATGCTTTGGTAATAGTGATGATTTTGAATCTGCTTTGTAAAAAAGTCACTGCGGCTCCACACTTGAAAGATGTCGGCTGCATCCGAGATGTCTGGGATGCAGCCATCTGCAACACCAATTGTCATTTCATTTTTTCATGGCTCTTTGAACAATTTCACAAAGAGACAAATGAAATCTTACTCAGGCTCCCAGTCTCTGACACACCCAGTGGCAATGGGATCCAGTGGAACTATGGAAAAAACAATGCATCTGCATCTTAGGAAGCAGGTGCCTGTATTATAACCCAGCACAGATGCAGGAAAACCATGAAGCAGTAGTTCCTGTCCAAGCCAGTTCTGCAGGAATGTTGAGGTGATGGTCAGACATGCTGCAAACTAACAAACCAGCACGCTGCAGAGCCCGTTTGACGGGTTTCTACATGAAGCATTAAAGGACAACACTGCTTAAATCAGCACATCCTGTCAAAGCTGCAGGGATGCACGTCATACTGAACTTAAAGAACTGTCCCGTAAACGGCTGCACCTGAAACTTTTGTGCACAGTTTGTTCTAATTAAATAACCTGATTAGAACACAACTAGATGTCTGAGGTGATCAGACTTTTGCTGTGGGTCTGCTGCTTTTTGATCTCAGGCAGGCAAACTCAATATCCTCCTTTAAATCTCCTCTTAAGACGCACTTTTGTCTTGTTTATATCATAAGCTCTGGATTGTATTTAATTTTATTACATTTAGTACAAAGTATTCTGGCGCTTTGTTCTTGAAAAATGCCTTATAAATAAAGTTATTTTTAATATTTTCATGGTTACTATGTTTTTAAGCATTTTCGACAGATTTCTCATTTCAAACTTCTGCATCTTATTCAGCAGGGAGACAAATAATTTTTGGTTGAGACACCTGGCACTGCGAAGACTGAAAAGAGTCAAAATATATGAGTGGAGGAATTTCGACTGTCTGGAGTCTCGAGCTCTCATCAGTATTCTTGCCTTGTTAATGTTACTGTTCAGTGACAAAGCATTTCACAGCAGAGCCAAGTGGCCTCAATCCCAGCTCCACCAAGCCACAAGCAATTAAAAGACATACAGTAGATTTGGCAAGAACATGATGAACTTTCTCCACATTAGCAAAAGATAGTGTTTGGAAACTAACCATGGAATTAAGAGGAAACCCAAACACTGGATTGTGAACAATGTAAATAACCTCTGTCACCTCCTGATTATGATATATGGACAGCAAAGTGCGGTACTCAAACCTGCTGCCAGAGCTGAGATACAATAAAAGGGGTCATTACCAAACCAGGGATATGACTCAGACTCACTTACTCTCCAAAGAACCAACGATCATTGTTAACTTATTACATCAGCCCAGATCCTGATATGGAACGAACAAATAATAAACAGAGAGGCGGCAAAGAGGTCACAAGGTTATGCGGCTCCCCTGGTGGCTCTGAGCAGTAAAGGATTAAGCAGGATGTGATGGATGTAATGATAGGAGCTTAAGGAAAATGACGCAGATGACTACAAACTAACTGCCCCTCCATGTCTCCGCTGAAAAAGAGATTTAATGAGATTAATTTAAAGAGCTTTAGTGAGACTAATCTGGGTGAAAAAAAAAAAGGCGAGTGGTTAAATAAACATGAACAGCAAAGAGGAAGTAGCAAAGAGGTGGCGCAGTCTGGGAGAAGACTTCAGCACTTTACTCAGGGTCATCCACAACATGAAGCCTTTTTCATGAAATACCACTGAGGAAGCGAGTGTGTGAGTGGAGAAGAGCTGCGGCACTTTCTGTAATCACACCCCCGGTATTTACAGTACTTACTGCATTTGCTAGTTTGCAGTGCCATGTTGGAAGTTTTCTCTATTTAAAGCCACTATGTGCAGAATTATTATGTAACTATAGCATGTGTGTAACTTGTTGCTTTCAGTGCGCTCATCTCAGTGGTGAGATTTCCTCTGCAGAAGTGTGCATTTTTAAACTTTCCACCATGTGGCACTGAAGTTGGAGTTTTTAGCTAGCGGCACGGCTGTTTGGATGTGTTGGTCAGATGCTCTACCATTTTGGTCCAGGCTGACATATCACCACAACCACTGGACTGCTTTCCATGAAAGGATTCAACAGAAAGGATTCTGGATGGTTTGCCGTTAAATGTGGACCAGGTATGACGTCCACGTCAGGATGATTTGTGATCACTTTGAGGATTTCTTAACTTTTCCACCACAATCAATTCAACATTTCAACATTTGGTTATGATCAAAATCAAAATGAATGCCTTGTGTTTAGGCCTAAATAGCAAATATTAGCATGCTAACACGATAAACAAAGATGGTGAACATGGTAAACGTTATACCTGCTGAACATCAAAAAGCCTGCATTGTTATTACGAGTATGTTAGCATGCTGATGTTAGCATTTAGCTCCATGTACCACTGTGCATAAATGCAGCCTCACAGCGCTGCTAGCTTGGCTCGGGCTTGACATGTGTGGTGTAAATGTTAGTGGACGGATCACACAGATGATTCCTGCTGCTGTTTGCTATCTATAGGTACAGTATTTAAGGCAATTCTTACTTCTTTCAAGCAGGTGTAGATTACATCTTTGGTAAGAATCACACATATAATCAAACCTGCTACATTCCTCTGCAATAATCTGATTAAAAATGCAATTTGGTGTTCAAATGTGTTCTAGATTAATCATTCGTATCGAAGCACAAAAAAACCACAAAAAAACATCACCCAGTGGGCACACACTTGTGATAAGAGGTGGTCTCGGTGGACAGAACTGTAGACACAATTTCACGCCAAAATGGCTCGCAGATCTGCATTGCACCTCCTAATCTATATGAACACAACGTCACTGTGCTAATTCATCCTCCTCAGTGCAAGTGGCTTTGCTTCCCAAACTAAAACTAGAATGGCATCTTGCTTTGTGCCTCGGCCAGCTTTGCTACTCGAGAACGAGAGCCCGCAGTGTCTTTTGTCTTCCCTGTTTGCCACTTTCATTTGAAGAGATTTAAACTGACCTCTATGCCAGGAATCCAGACTTTATAAATCACAATGACTTTACCATTGTATTTTCATGTTTGCGTCATATATTTAACTGAATAAATATTGATAAATAATAAGCTCCCACATCTCCAGTACGTTGCCTGTGTATGCAATAAATATGCCAGCTTGGGTTATGATTACATTTCAAAGAAACACAGAGGGTACTAAGCCAATAAACAGTTTTCTTTTTTCTACCCTGCCAAAAACTTTTGTATGGAGATATGCCAGGCAATTCCATCTATCCTCTCCTGCTTCTGGCCTGCTTTTCATCCAAAAGACACTACTAACGTTAACGTCCTCCCCTCCACCGAATCTACCCAGTTGTGTAATACTCCCAGAATCTGATGATTTGTAATTGGATCGAAGGCCGCAAAGATGCTTCCAAAACTTTTCTTTCGCAAAGCTGCTCGATAAGACTTGCACCCGATGTTCTTTATTGCCAGAGGGTTTGCACAGCTGATAAGGACGAACAAAAAACAGATGACCAATCCCAACACCTACTCCACTGATTCATGTCATTGCACTTCTCCCACAAAGCTTTCATGTCATGCCAAGTTACACACATCCCTGCGATGAGCTCCAGATTATTATCACTTTGCTAAGTGGAAGTAATCCCTGGGGAGGTGTTAAACATTTTCATTGCTCCATCCACAGAACATGGAGGAGTGAAAAATACCAGCGAGGGAAAGCTGGCAGTCTCTGATCATGACAGGGAGCGTTGACTCTAGACTACATCAGAATTGTTGTTTAGCATTACCTTCATTGGTTGTGGCACTGATTAATTCTCATTTCCTGGCTTCAGCTCTCAAGCAGAAAGTTTATTTTGACTTTATGTATTCGAGCATGTGTTCAGACGCAGGTGCACAGTGCACCACAGTCAATTCTTCACAGAGGATGAAAGTAACAGTACATTTACTCAAGTAATGCCCTCAAGTACAGCTCTGAATTGCCTGTTCTTTACTTGATGATTTTTATTTTGTGCTCCTTTAAATTCCACGACATTAAGCTTTTACGTAAAAACTTAAAAAACACAATTTGCTATGACACATTAAACCCACACTTGCTGTATGTTTAGCTTGTGACCAGAGAGATATGATAATAAAATAAGTGTTTACTGGTAAAATCATCCCAGAGATGTATTTTATCAGTGTAACAGTGCTGTGATGAATATTGCTTTATACAGTTTGTTAATACACAGGCCAGCAGAGCTAAATGTAAAGGATTAAGCTGTTGGATGGACTGAGAGGGTTTCACTTTCTCTTCCTTGTATTCAGGCTGTTGTCTGCTTGTTATTATTATGCAACACTTCAAATCCCCACAGGAACGCCGTACATCTGCGCCCCTCTTGCTTAATTCTGTCTCAGCTTTCGACCTGTCCAATAGGAGTTCCCCACTGTGCAGTAAAACAGTGACAATAGAGTATTGAACGAAGCCCTCCTTCAGACACACACTGTCAACATAGCAAATTGGAGTCAAATTATTTTCATCCCCTCTTGTTGCTTTAGACTCACCTAAATGTCAGCTGAGGATTTGATTCGCTGGCCTGGGGGATATGGGTCTTGTTGGCTTGGATTAATTTTCCTCTACAGAGTTTAGCCAGAGGGCTCGCTCTACATCTTGCCCTAGCCTGGTACAACTTCTACAACTCCCCGTCTCTTTCTGAACTGTCAATCAAACTGAGGGAGGAAGGAAAGTCAAAGACAGGTGCTGGTTTGAACTCCCTTAAAGAATGGGGTAAATTGTCACTCTTACACCTGCTTCAGGGGAAAACTAGGAAATTGAAACTTCAAGCAGAGTTGTTTCCTTCACTTTACTTTGAACACGTCATTCTAACTTTGGTTTTGGTGGGAACTTGGTCAGGTGATAAAGCTGAAAGAGGCATAAAGCTACACGAGAGGCAACTTTTAAGCATCACTTAGACTGCAAGCAGAACAAAGAAACTATGGTAACAGATTAATTGGCTGAATTCTTATAATGACAACCCGCTGTGTGAACAACTAACCAGTTCTGTGACTCTAACATTAAATATCAATATTTGATCCCCAAAGCATGACTGCATTAACATCATAATACTAATCAGGGAAAAGGAAGGACAGATGTTTTCAAAATGGCTCATGATAAGTTCAAAATGCGGTTTGAGAGAAATGTAGAACGGGCCCTCCACCTCAAGACATATCTGTGTCACGCACACACTGACCGGACGGGTTTTGGGGTTTAGACACTGAGCTGAGCACAGGTGCAGGATTTTAGACCACAGCGCACACAGTATGGTTAGCTAATAGAAATGCTGCTGTTTTGCACAGCAGCTCTGCCCAAATCTTCTTAAAAACACAGTTGGCAGCGACTCAGCACAGATCTTAGCTCTAACAGGTTGGCACAGCAGCCAATCAGCGACTCCAAATCCCTTTGGTAAAAGCACTCGCTCACCTTTTTACAACTGCACCCCATGAGCTCGGTAAGAGTGTCCTTTATCTACATCCAGAGCTGTGATCCTCTCTGCAGAGATAATAGCCAGCCCATCCCGTCTCTGTTGTGCCATATGCTGCTCTGCAAGCAGTTTTTTTTTTTTTTTTTATTGTGTGACAGGTGTTAAATAAGAGTGGCAGAGAAAGGCCTATACTTCACTCTAAATTACAATGAATAAAGAGTGCAGACATGTTGCTGAACGTAGATGAAACAGAGGGATGATCCATGTTCTTAAACATATCCTAAATGCATCCAAGGGCCAAATCTATGGGGTGAGTATCACACTGGCTATACTGTCTGCTTGTCTGTCACTTGTCTAAACCCTGAGGGGAAAAGCTTTGGGCTAAACTGATGCGGTTCACCTCCTCATCACATGGTCTTAGGTTTCCTCCAGAGGAAAACAACAAACAAAAATCACGTGAAATGAAGGAGGCAGAAAGTATCAAAGGTGAATCACTGACGTTAGAAAGTTCTTCTCCTCACTCCAAACATGATTTGGAGATGGAGCAAAACAAAGCCAAAAAATGTCATTTATTAAGGATGCGTGTTGTGCTTGACACACAATTTGACTCACTTGATAAGCGAGACGGAGTCAGACCGAAAAAAACAACTGGAGGAAAAAAAAGGCTCAGCAGGTGTATTCTTCAGTTGTAATGTGCCCGAACGTGTCACGGCAGAATCCTAAAAAGCTTACTTGCTGATAAAGTCTGACAAATTCATTTTGACAGGAGCCTAATCACACAGCAGCATCTCGTCTAACTTTACGTTGGAGTGGTTAGACTTCAAACGCTCTCATTTAGTTTTAAATCAAGTGGTTCTTGTTGTGACATTAGCGAAACATGATTCATCAGCCATCATCTCACGCCGATGATGAAAAGGTATCCTCACTAATCAGGAATATATGTGCCTGAGCACATTAAGTGACGTGTAATCAGGCTCACTGGAACTCATGTGAGAGTTAAAGAAGCTCTGAACTAACAACAGATGTGCGTTTGCACCAACATCTGTCACAAGAATTCATCATCATTAACCATTGATTAGGGGCAGGGATCTGTCCACTCCTCTCTGTGCAGAACAGCATCTGCTTTAACCCCACCATGCCATTATTCAATGCACTGAACACGTCGCAGCTTGTGGTAAACTTTGGATTTCTTCATTTAGGAAAATTCAATAAAACGTCCCGCTGACAGACATCTTCGCTTTGGAATCATAACCCATAACTGCAAATTTCGTGGTCCACAGTGCTGCCTTGATGTTGAGGAAAAAGCCTCCTTGTGCGTGTCAGACAATACGTTTGATAAGTGGAAACACTGCAGCTGATTGTGAGAATTCATCCCATTGTACATAAACATGTCGGCTCTAGACAACATATCTTTTTGTGGAAATGAAAAAAGACAATGAAGGCTGCATTGTTCGGGGACTGCAGAGAGCAGACGTACTCTTTGGAGACAAAGAAAAGTTGAAGAAAACACGGCATCATTGTGTTTTAAATGTTTTAAAACACTTTAAAGGACCAGGATGCAGATTTAATGCCATCAAGCAGTCAAACTGGAACCCCTCCGTTGCCAAACATGTTGGAGACCCTACGGCGGCCTTCACTTCAACGTGGCTCTCTAGAGTCAGTGTGAGGCTTGTCCAAAAGATGGCGGTGAAACATGGCGAGCTCCACACTTACGATACAACCGTGATTCTAAATCTGTAATCCTTGCTGACTTACACTCAACTAAAAACAGCACAAAGACAATATATTTAAAGTTTGACCTCATCAGCCTCATTGATTTTTGTAAATATCTGCTCATTCTGCTCATAACAGAGTTCTGTTATGATTTGCAGAGTAAAAGGGGATACGAGCCTTACTTTTCCATCCTTTTACCTCTCAGGGCAAGTGCTTCCTGTTTGCTCTAAAACTAGATATCTGGGACACATCATTACTGATGATTTGACAGATGATGATGATATGTATAGACAGCGTCGTATTTTATATATGCAGGCAAATTTGTTGACCAGAAGATTTTCCTGGTGTTCAGAGAGGGTTAAAGTGGATCTTTTTAGGTCTTACTGTACCCCTTTTTATACTGCACCCTTATGGTTTAAATTTAAAAAGGCCAGCATCCGCAAACTTCAGGTTGCATATAATGATTGTCTGCGTATCTTGCTTGGCAAACCAAGATGGTATAGTGCAAGTGAACTCTTCTGTAAAGTACAAGTTGTCACTTTTCATGCTCTTTTGAGACGGTTGATGTTCAAATTTATATGTCGACTTAACAGTTCCTGTAATGCCATTTTTAATGATGTTGACTAACCCTGCTTTCAGTGCTGTTAGATACCAGTCTGCTATGTGGAAACACTGGTATGACTGTCTTTTTTAAATATGGGTTGTATGTTTGTTTGTCTTTCTTAATGGACTTGAGTCTAAATAAAGGTTAATATATATTCTAAATTTGATGCAGCAACATGTTTCAAACAAGTTGAGACAGGAGCAACTTAAGACTGGAAAGATGTGGAACGCTCCAAAAACACCTGTTTGGATCATTCCACAGGTAAACAGGCTCATTGGTAACAGGTCATAGTGTCATGATTGGGTATGAAAGAGGCGTCCTGGAAAGGCTCAGTCGGTCACAAGCGAGGAAGGAGCGAGGTTCACCTCTCTGTGAACACATGATTGGATAAAGGAGATCACTACATGAGCTCAGGAACACTTCATGAAACTGCTGTCAGTAAATACAGATCCTTTAAAACATGACTGTTTTTGTTTTGTCGCTCTTTTCCCTGGTGTCTGAAGTATTTTACGTTTGTTCCTTCTTTCCTCCTGCCTCATTTCAGGGTCCCTTCACCCACAGTAGCAGTTCACTCATACTTACAGGTGTCACTGGAGCCGGTACAAATGCGTCAACAAAGGGTAATTGCTATTATTAACACTTAACTTGCAATGACCAGACGCTGAGAAAAATTAATGTGGCGGACCAGACATGGAGTTCATTAAGGAGACATTCTGCTCACATTACATAAAAATGTTTAGGAAGAGCACATTCATGTCAGATATGTCTTAGTTTACATAAACTTCAATGTTCCAGAGCCACTTTTTCATAGATCAGAGTGTTTGAGTGAGGAAAATGAATTGTGCTGTATGTTAGTTTCATTTACAAAGCAATCTTTTTTGCAATCAATACTGTGTGAAACCACATTAACTCAGAATAATAAACAAGCCGTCAATGACAGCAACATTAATCGGAACAAAGAAACATAAGGCTGAATACTGAGAGTCTGAGGCTGTTCCAGGCTCAGTCAAACATCCATCATCGTCATAATTTCTCCCTTTCTGTGTGTTACAGCAGCTACTTCTGTCCAATACATGAGCTGTTTTTTATTTACAATATACATATTTAACTAGAGCTCTATCACTCTCTGTTGTCTTGTTCTCTTTCTCACTCTCTGTGTGCACAGCGCTCTTTTTTTTTTACCTTGAATCCATCCCTCTGGACCTCCCTGAAAATGATGTGGAGCAAGTTGTTATTGATTTATTTACTACGAACAAAGAGCAGACATAAAGGAGCAGTCATATATTAGACATGAAACGGAATTCCCTCAAGTGAGGTTTACTTTGTCAAGAGAGCCGAACTAAAGAGAGTGAGACCGTTCGAGAGCGAGAGGCGGCGACACGTGACAGACGGAGTGGGTGAAAGAGAGAGAGCGATGCAAAATTCGGAAAGAAAAATGATGCACAGAGAGCACATTAAAAGAGGAAGAAATAACTCAGAACAAAGATTGAAAGTGCAGCGGAGCGTACCAGGGCTTGCTAGATATTCCCAGACTGTATGGAAACGCCGGTATGGACGGCAGCACTGCGGGCTGTTTCTTAGTGCAACATTTACAGTGACGGCTGACAGATTCAAATGTGCACCACCCTGCAGAGTTTACATATACCTTGAAGACCTACACGAACCTCTGTCCATAACATCGCTGACCTCAACTCTGCCTCTATAAATCACCTGTGCCTTCCTGCCCAACACATGACCTCTGAACTATAACTCACCTGCATTATCTTGATTTGTGTGTGTGCATGGACTGCTGTGTGCTGAACATACACAATATCCTACAGTAAACACGGAGCAGCGTTGTTCACAGGCCTCAACTGAGCACCTTATTGCCACCAATAAGGGGCAGCTCCAGCTAAGCTTATGACCACTTGTAAAGGTCAGGGAGTGATGAGTGTCAGTTTAACACATGTTGTGTTGGCTATAAAAATCTCAATTGCATCCGCAGGACGACATTATTGCGAGTAATATAACCACGGCACAACAAAAAAAACTGGAAAGTCGATGACATGCTCTTTGCATGAGGCACCAATATAATCATGATCAAACCCTTTTTCAGGTATTGCATCTAAATGACAGCCCATATAAAATATCTGCTGAAAACATGTCAAAGGCTGACTTCCCAGCACTGTGCCTCTGACGCTAAGCAGGTGCTGTGAACATGGAACAATGACAGTAGCCCAGACAGACAAAGAGGCCAAACACTCAACCCACCAGGCTTTACTGTAATCGCACCCTCAAGCAGCCTATCTACTTACCGGAGAAACATGAGAAGATGGGCGAGCGAGAGCGAGGCGACATAAACTCGGCTGTTTACGGACAAGTTAATTGAGCGGACACTGACTGACAGTTTTCTATCCGATGCTGAGATCACCTTTCCCAAAACTCATCAGATGAGACGTTTTAAGGCCAGCTACAGCGAATCTGTGCCATTGTTTTAATCATGAAAGCGAGATGGAAAAGTTTCTGTCCGTGCACTGTCTAAAGATAGAGGCTCTGCTTTGCTCTGTTGTGGTCTGCGTGGCTGTGAAAGTGGATTAAACAGGCTTTAACATCAAGACGAGCTCTAATGAAACCCAATGGGGGAGTTAGCCAGTCTGTTTGGCCAGCTGACTCCTGTAAAATACCCATCACTGTCTCCTGTTGCCTGCTCTAAAAGTAGCCCGGTGGTGCCAGTCAGCGTACGCTGCGGCCTGAGGGTTATACTGTTTGACGCTTTTGTGTGGATCAAACAGCAGCTGAAATCCTCTCTCACTTAATCATGCATGCTTATTCCACATAACTTGCCTTTTTAGCTGTTTTTTTAAATGATAACACTCAAGTATCTGCGTCAGTATCTTTGCCTAAGACGTCTGTCACGCTCACATTACAAAGAGAGAGGCCTGATATTTACCATATTCATATTATTTAAAGGAACATTCAGCATTTTGGGCTTTTTGCTGTTTTGCCAAGAGTTCAATAAGAACCCTAATTAGCCTAGCTTAGCATAAACAGGTTAACAGCTAGCCAGGCTCTGTGCAAAGGTAAAAAAATCCCCCTAAAAGCACCTCTAACACACGCTAATCAATTTTTATCTCATTTGTTTCTTCCTTGCAAACGCCTCAGTGTAAAATCGACAAGTTGTGGATTTACGAGGGGTAATTACACGGAGTCACGGCAGGAAGCAGTGACTTCCTGGAGTCTTCTTGTCAATGCAAGATGTACATTTTCAAACCTGTATTTCAGTTTTTGTATGGATTAAAGAAACATATTGTTTAGAGGTGCCAATGGTCAGATTGTTTTTTGACCTTTGAGTATGGCTAGCTGTTATCCCCAGTTTCCACTCTTGACGCTAAGCTAAGCTAATCAGCTGCTGGCTTCATGTTTACTGGACACACATGAGAGCGGTGTTGATCTTTGCATCTAACTCTCAGAAGTTCGGGTAAACTACAGCAGAATAATACCCCATATATCATCCCTCAGCAGTGAGCTTAACCTTACACTCCTCAACAGAGTGTCTTTTTTCATTTTCACTACCTTGTGACTGATAAACCAAAAGCACCAGCATCTGTGCTGATGCCAGCGCCCACGCAGAACCACAGGTAGTGCAGAAGGCAAAAAGCAAAGACATTTGGAGCCATCTACTCTTCTGTCACCACGGCCAGTACTGTCAGTGTACTATCCTCCACCCACAGCCCATTTGGGAAAGTCATAACAATGATCAATACGGCAGTGGCACGGTGCACAACAATACCATCTATCAAGAGAGGAAAGCATGAAAAAATATTACTCAAGCAATATTGACCGGGGCTCCAACAATACATCAAGCCATGAAAGCTCTATTGCTGTTCACCTTTGTCTCCCATCTTCTCCTTCATGTGTCTCTTTTCTCTGAATGCCCTCCGCTGCGTCTCTCCACACAGCAGGCAATGGAAAGTCGTAATCATCCAAACACATTCCTGCTCCACCTTTAACGGACTAGTAACAGACCGTGCATTAACCGTGACACAGAACTTGACTGCAGTGTTCCCTAACAATGGCTTTGTTGATATATTGATATGAAAACATGCTGGTTGTGTTGATATATGCAACATATTAAAATGTTAAACTATCGAGGTTTGCAGCCATGGTGGAAGAGTTTGTGATTCAGATACAGCTACTGTATTGTCAAACTCACACTCTGGCTTGTGTGATGAATAACTGCAGCCGTGGACTAAAAGGAAAATATTTGCACCATGGCACAGATGCCATTCCCCCTGCTCTTACTCATTATCCAGCACAATGTCAAAGTAGCCCCAGGTCACTCAGAGGGAACATTCCTTCACATTGCCATCTATGGACATCATAAATAAACAGTCACCCCAATTCATGAAAGCCTTCCACTTGCCATGTAAGGACACAATTAATTTCCTCTTCTGTCCACAGCAATGCAGCAACAAATGCGTTATATCTGATCACCAAAATTATAGCAGATGTGCCACAAGAGGGAGAATACGCATTAAGACTACCCCATTTGGTGACAACGCTTTTCTTCTCTCTGATTAACTTTCACTTTGGGCCGATCCAAATAGAAAAACAAGTATTTTCTTGTGTTTTTAATGAACTTGAAGAGAGCTCACTGGCTTGAGAAGCCCCGTCGCCTTTTTGGAGGAGAAGCATCTGAGGAGTGCAGAGCGCACAGGGTTGGGCAGAGATGCTGCGCCGGGCGGCAGCAGCAGCAGCAGCACTTCTTTGCCAAACTTGCATTTAAACAAAAGCACATTTAACACGAGCTCTCAAAAAAAAAACAAAAAAAAATTACCCTGAATGTAGTAAATCCGCTTTGGAGTCAAGCGCAAGTCATTAATAATATTCCGCTGTCTGCGTCTGCAACTTCAAAGCGCAGCGTGGCGCGGCGAAAAACGTGGCAAAACCACCGCAGCTGGGAATCGGTTCTGAGAGCAGATCAAATACTTTGCTGTGACTAAATATTTCCAAAACTTTACGTTTTTTTTGTCTTATTTTCACCTACCTCATCACATGTAATTGTGCGCGGGTCAGAAGCAGTACAAGTGGATGTGAAAATGGCAATCCAGTCAAACTTGTCACGGGTCCATGCTTGGCACGGCAGCGGTACGGCAGTCCAATCTAAGTCACATCTGAAGCGTTAACGGCGCACAGCCACCTTCCACCGTCACCGAGCCGTAGATTGGACGGCGATGCGAGGAGCACCGCGGGATCTCCAAGGGCGCAATTGTGTCGGGATTGGTCAGAGCAGCCGTGACGCACCGGCAGGTGGCACACCCGGCGAATAAAGAAAAAAAAAAAAGGCCAGATTCATTCATTGATGATAGCTCTGGGAAACTATAGGAGCTCAACACACACACTGGCAGATAAAAGCGACAGAAAACTCTGTGGGAGCCGCACAAGATCACAAATGTCAGGATCCTTAATTCATCTTGTCTCTTTACATGCTGAGTCTGTGCGATTTTTTCCGTTTTAATAATGGGACAGTGACACCAACCAAAAGCTTCAAGCTGCTTAATTTGGCACAAAACACTGAGCTACATTTGGCACAAGGAATGTTCTTTTTTTCTAATTGCAGTCTGTTTCCAGACATGACTGCTGCAGTCAGCTCTCAAAGAGTGCTTCTGCTTTTCTGCAAGGAAATGATTTATTTCACACATGCAACAGTGAAGACAAAAAGTGCTTTTTTTAAATGATTTTTAGCATTTCTTACCTTCTGATGGGGCTGAGGAGCTCTCAAATAACACCAAGAAAGGAGGAGGACGAGTAGGAGAGGGAGAACAAGAAAAAAGCAGCATGCATGCAAGCAAAGATGTGGTCTGACTCTGAGGACGACTGCAGACAGTTGCACATAAATACAATAAACAAAACTTATGACGGTGTTTAATCAGAGCTGGAAAAAAATCATTTCACTTGTTTATGTCACCCAAAGTGGGAAAAACAAGGCAAATGGAAAGTGAGTGTGTTTTGACACTTGTTTGAGTCTAATTCAGGCAGCCAAAGCAAATGTTTTAATAATTTTTTTTATAAACACAAATAAGGGGCGAGTGGTAATCCTCGGAGGAATGCGTAAGCCAATTACGGCTGGCTGCGGGGACTTGTGGAATGGAGCCTCGGAGCTTCCTGCTCAGTCTCACTGCAGACCCTCGGACCACATTTCCTGTTCCCAGTGCAATATTTCTATGAAAATACAGAACGGTTCGAGGCACGGATAGGATACTGTGCCGACTTCCTCCAACATGCAGCGCTCTCATCAGCCTAATGCCTTGTAGGCTACTCGACACTGTGTCTGTGTGTACATTCCCAACAGCGGCTTGTTTGCATCCTGTGAGTGTGGAACCAGCTCTTTCCATCTGGATGCTGGTGTGTATACACATGTGTAGGCTTACATAATCTTCTGCCTGCTCTAAGTAGATGAGAAAGATGGCTTGGACACTTGCTGATCTGGTTAGTTAATGTTCTGGCGTTCATGTTGGGTGTGCTGTGTACTCTCCTATAGCGTCACACATAATTGCTAATCTGGGTGGTATTGAAAGAATCTTTGCAGAGATGCAAAGCAGAGAAGCAAGAGATAAATAAATCAAGGTAGAACGAGGGCAAATATTGACGTAAAAGCCAGTTTATTTTATTTCAACGCTGCCTACGCCCAGGCGGTAGAGCAAACACTGCAAATAACTGCTGCAAATGACATCTGGGACACTGGGTATAACCTGCAGCAATGATCACTGCATTACACACACAATGCCAGAAGTGTAAGCAGCGAATAGAAAAAAAAAATGTAATGAAGTGTCAGACATCTCCAAGTGAGATACACAGGATTTATTTTTTCAAATCATAAATAATAAAATGTTAAGGAGAACCCAGAGAGTGGTTCTAGTCCAGCACACCTGCTATGTGGGCTTCGATAAACACACACTCTAAGCTGAGCCTCAACAGTCACCTTCCTGCAATTTCACACTGTCTGATTCCTCAAGAACTGCATGAACACACTGATAACCAAGTCACTGTCGCCAACTGGTCTACAGAGACAGTTTTCACTTCATAATAGCCTCTTCTATCCATCTCTCACTCTCAAGACTGTCAACAAAATACCCAGTTACAAAGAAACAACGTGGAAACATTGACACTAACCTTCTACCAAATCTTTGCCTTCTGCTGGAAACTTCAACATTTCATAAACAATCAGAGCTGGAGTGAAGAGTTCAACAAAAAGAGTTTGGGCTTCGGCTATTCTGACTTTCTGCGGGATATACAATTCAGCGAAATAGAGAAAAAAGCTTTGCCCATGAGGGGTACCGCAGGGCAAGAGGTGCTGGGAACTGCCAGATGAACATGTAGTCAGAAAAAATGAACCACGCTCAGCACATAAAAAATATATGATCAGCAACCTCAGACGCTACCAAAAGGACTTAAGGTTTATTTTTTATTACATAAGATTCACACTGGACCAGAGCTGCAGCCATGAGTCAAATAACTGATTCGCGGAGTGATAGAAAATTAATCTGCAACTATTTTGATGGGTAAATAATTACTTAAGTCGCTTCTGTTAACAAATATGCCAAAAATCTTTGATGGTCCCAACTTCTTAAATAAGTAAAGTGAATATCTGGTTTTGGAGTATTGGTCAGACATCTGAAGACATCGCGTTGGGTTGTGGGAAATTCTAATAAGCATTTGTTACTATTTTCTGACACTTAGACAAATAAAACATTGATTAATTAAGAAAGCATTTAGCAGAGTAATAAATATTGAATGTTACACATTCAATAAGATTCAGCTGCTCTGTTGTCTGTAAATACAAATTGACTGCATGCTTTATCTATGTGAGCAGACTAGCTCTTATTTGTTTCAGGAAAATTGCATCAAATAAAGAGTTTTGAAATAATGCATAGAGTTTTAAAGTTAAGCCAGCATAACAATAAGTCTAATTTCTTCCTTGCTGAGTCTTCAGTTAGAAAATGCTCACAGCTTCTTCCACATAAAGGATATAACAAGACTGATCAATAAAGTGATCAATTGCATGGAAAATCACATGAACGACAGTAATGTAATATTCTCCTCCAAACTTTTCTCATTTGTGCACGAGAAACAGCATTTGATGGGTGCCAACAAAAAAACGACGTCAGTCTGCCCAGACAAAAACCCAAAGCCTGAAAAATGCACTGGATCGGCTCAATTTCATTTAAAAAATTTGGCTTAGATGTGGTAATTATGAAAAAAAAAAAAAAGAAAAGTCGCAGCATGAAATCCTCATACATCCGCTTCAATCCGTGAAATTTTCGAGGAACCACAGTTGGGGTCATTCAGGGTTATACTCAGAGGAAATACTGCCTGTCTGATCCTGCATTTCTGATTTCACAGCATGAGTAATGTCCACCAATGATTACAGCTCAGACATTCTGTCATAAAGCTTTAAAACATCATGTTGGCAAATATTCCTGGAAAAACATCAGTGCTGATTAATAAATTACTACCACCAAGAACTAATTATCACATTTTTACATCACCTTTCTGTTAATACGTACACCAGCAGTATTTACAGAAAGACAAATTAAGACCATGCATCCTCATGTTTTGTTGGTGGTCGGGCGTTGTGCCGATGACATGTTGAATACCAACAGTCTTTGAATTTCTGGAGGGCTTTTCAATTAAGGATGCATGTTTTTTTTCTTCCAGAATATTAGAGGCTAACGCCCTGAGGGTGATTTCTCTATGTGTGTGTGTGCTGGTGGGAGGGTCTGTGTGCATGTGACTGTGTCTATGTCCTTCCCTGACATGTACAATGAGATATTAGCATCTGAATACCAATGAAGTGTTGAATTAGCTCTACGTTGCATTGTCATCTTATCTCCATCCTCCAACATCTACTTTGATTCGAACATTTTTTGACCTCAAGCATACACATTCAGCCCAGTATTTTCCCTTTTATGGCATCTCTTCATCCCTCCCTCCGCATGAATAAAAAAAAAAACTAATCCTCTCACGATGTCCAAAGAATTCGTACACATTTGAGCGCTGACCTTGATCACAGCCTGACTTGTCATCTCCACTGTCATCCCCATCATTTAGCAAGTTGTTAGTAGAATATACAAGCAGGCCGTCTCTCGCCGTCTCCCTGCAGAGCTTATTTGCCATTCTGCCTGTCAACAGGATCCTCAGTCCTTTACTGTGAAAGCTCTTCACAGTGAAGATTGCTACACAAAATATCTGGCTGCTTTATTTCTCATTACTACTCCGTGCATGCTTTGAAACCCCTCACGTGAGCTCAGACAAGCAGAAATCGCTGGAAACGCAACGAGCGATTGTGGCACGTCAAAAGAGTCCAAGTCTGCTTGTTTCATTTGCGGGGACACCATGGGGACAGCAATCAGGCAGTAATTGCTCAAAGGTCAACAGCCTGTCGTTAGAGATTGTGCCACGTTGTGACGAAGAGTAATCACAATCAAATGGAGTTAAGTGTAAAGAAAGTGCTTCTTCAGACAGGAGAGGTGACACGCTGACTAGTCAATCAACGTGCCACTCAGCTCTAATTCAGGTTAGTTTAGGTTTTTATTGAAACTTAAGACAGAGAATTACATTTGTGTTAGACGATAATGGTAGCAGGTTTACCATGTGACAGTCTTGCTAATTTTTTAAACAATGGGGCCTTGATTTCAGACTAAACTATATCATTTCAAGCTGCTAACTGTTGAATTTGCAGGCTGAAATAACAACTAAGCTAGCAGCAAGCTAACTTACTAGCTAGCTCGTTAAGCTAATATTAGCTCAATGAGTTAGTTGCTTTTTCAGTGTTTCCAGCTGATTTCTTTCAAAGCAAAAATCCTTTAAAATGAGTCTTGAATGATGGCCACATACATGATACCAGTGATCATACATGATTCAGCAGCTAAAAGACCGAAGCTAAAGCTGCGGGCAAAATGTTAGCATCCTCACCAGTTGATGACGCATCATAATGTGGAGCGAGTAATAAACAATGAAATAACTCTATGAGGAAAATTGTAGGCCAATATGCTGCTATGCTATGCTATGCTATGCTATCATAACCTGTCTGGCTGCTTAACTTACAGCTGTTTTCAATATCTCAAACACACTACCTCACACACATCCTGCACTGACATACACATCCTCTTTCATTAAAGGTGTGTTACACCTCCAGGCCTGTGGTCGCAGGTGCTCCTTACCTTCATGTGTGAAATCGCGGGATTATCCCTTTAAAATTCAAACAACTCTGTGTTTGTTTGCTGAATTTCCACTTCCTGTCATCAGTGTGACTCATACCCTAACACAAATCCACCTCCACCCCCAGACACAAGATCATTTGAAGCCTTGTTAATCACCACATGCTTCCTTTGTCAGACTCAAGGTGAAGAAGCCGGTCACCGGCGTTTGGTGGTGACGCAAATTGCACAGTGTCCTTCATAAAATCTCACAAATTCTTCTCTGTGCAATCAGATCAAATTAAAATGATTGCTAAAGTGAACTGAGCAACATACAGAACAGACACACAAGTTGACAAACACAATCAGTCACCCCAGACTTTCCTGTGTCGCCCTGTTTCTCCATGTCCCATCTGTCACTAGTCAGCAGCTATTCAGTCAGAACAAAAGTCAGATTATCAAGCCTTTTAATTACGCTAAAGGCATAAGCTAATTAATTACCACTATCAGTGGTATGGAACATCCCTTTAGATAAAGAAACCGAATCTAATTATCTTTTGACCTCTCCCTCTCCCCTCAGTAAGCTCCTCAGCAAGTGTACAGTCAACACACGACACGCATGAACTTGAAAGTCAAACATAAATATTCTGCTAAATTTCACTGCAGAATCCGCCAATGAATCGTGCTCGCTGGCATTCATTGTCTCGCAAACATGCTTGAGATAACTTACCAGCACGGCTCAGAGCTTTGACAAACCCAGTTGCACTAATTCCTCCTCGAGCCACAAAAACAGGGCTTTCCCCACATCCAACAACACAATGCCAAAGTGCATAAATCACTTAGTTGTATCAGGATGCTACGGACCGACCACTTGCTCGCCATGTGCCGCTTTGTCTCTCCTCCCTGAGTGCCAGCGCCGCTTCTTTCCTAATGATGTACCAACCGCGCACCTGGCTGGTCAAATACCGATCTCCCAGTATTCATAGAAGAAAGACACCCAAAGGGGGTTTTACTGGGTACAGTTTAAAACGCCAGCACTCACGGGGCGAGTGTGTGCGCCAGTGATAAGGACTGAGAGTGTGACAGAGAGAAAACAAGTGATAGAAAAACAAGTGGAAGGATGGATACTGACAGCGTTTTGAACCTCTGTACTGTATGTCCTGGATAATAGCCGAACCTCCAAATGGCCAAAATGAAGGTGCTCATCTTTGGGTCTCGAGCAGATTCTTGGCTTGGTTCCTTTTTCTGAATGGCCAGATGTTAAAAATCCCAAAGACATCTAAGGCATGGGAGAAATCATCAGGATAAACAAAGGCAAATAAAGGGATGCAATGTAATAACGAGTCGGGGTGTGTGCGTGTGTGCTGCCTGCCCACACATGCAGCACAAGTCTGCCTGCATGTCTACCTTTTAAGCACCCAATTTTACTCTGTTGATCTCTTTGCACTTATACAATCAGGTTAAGTGCTGATAAATATCCTCCTCTTCCCCGGCCCTCTGAAGAAAGACCACATCTGGTCTTGGTTGTTAGACTCATATTAGCTCTTCATGCAGGACTAATCAGAGCCATCCCAGCCAGTCTTACAGGATAATTCTGGATCATACTGTTTTGATGGACTGGAAGACAGAGCTCCGCTAACAGTTCAAATCTCATTACCTCATGAGGAGACATCCACAGACCCTGTGATGTCTGCACGAGCATCACTACCACTAACAGGAGGGTAGATATGACGCTTATGACTCAAATGCACTAGTGTAACAGGAGCTTTACTATCACATAGGCCAAACTGTTTTCATCTGGCTGACTGGCTACAGAAATGTAATGGATAAAAGTAGTTTTCAAATAGGATCCATGAGGAATTATACAGGGAAAATTTGGCATCGTCTTGACTTATTGATTGAATGATTTTATTTCCCTGCCCACAATAGTAAGCGTGGGAAATTTGTCTGAAGTGAAAAGCTCATAGAACATGGATCAATGATTTCAGACGGCGTTAAAAAGTCACATATAAACAGTGGGAAGTTTGTGTCTGTGAAGATTACACTTCACTCAGCACGCAAATAAAAAAAAAAAGCTCAAGGTCGAGTGATGCATTTGGTGAAAGCATATCTATTCTGTGAGACCTTGTTTGTGGATTAAGCCTTGAGAGGCGACAGCCATGCTAACCACTGTGAGGCTACACAGAAAGCTAACATGCCCACTGTGACACTGGGAACGCGTTAATGTTTGGCAAGTAAGGTTTACAATGTTCACCGTCCTAGTTAGGTATGTTAGCATGAGGTCATTAAGTAGCACTGATCATAAATTACAGCTGAGGTTTATGAGAGGGACGCTGGTTTACGACCAAGCAGCAACCTGTGGGTGAAAAATCAAGCCAACACAGACCTCAGCTCCACCAACGCTCGACTAAATGCCTGCAAAGCTAAAGTCCAGTTTTCTAAATTAAAATTTTCACCTGATGATGGTGCAAGAGGAGAGGTTAAGTAGTTTCACTCAGTACCACAAATGTCAACCTCATGGTGAAGCTAGAAAGGGACTCACCAATGTCAATAGGAGTCCTCCTCCGAGCACCAGTACCTACACCAAACTCCATCGCAATCCACCCAAAAGTTGTGGAGATACGCTGGACTTATACGGCCATCTCTTGCTGCACCAGTAGCTTGGTGAAAAATAGCCCAATACATATAATATAATGTCTGGAGAGGTCTTTATTTTTCAGGGATAAATCCGCTGTGTGTACACTGCACCGAACAATGTATACCCTTTTGTGCTAGACCTAGTGACACCTAGCAGTGTCCCAGTTGACAGGTCATTGATGAATGATTCAATACTACACACTCATGTTCCAGAATGAAAAATGTCTCATGTATTTACAGTATCACCATAAAAACGACAGAAACACGTCTCACAGCTGAGCTGAGCTGAGCGGTCTATTTCAGTTACCCATGACAGGCAACATAACACAATAAACATACAATAATATCAGGTTATGAAAACTGACAGACTATTTATCATATCCCTGCGGATGATAAACAGAGAGAGGGGTGAGTGGAAAAGAACGAAGAGGAAGAGGAGGAAAACAACGGAGAACGCACTGTAAGTCATTCTCACTCTACAATATATTCAGCCTCTCACTTTCCCGACAACATACAGTATACCAAGAGCTAATCTTTTAAATCCAGAGCAGATGACACAAGTGACACTTTCACTTTATTTCCTACCAATTAAACTAACTATAGTCCCTTTCACACTGGACAAATCCACTAATGCCCACTAACATCTGGCTTTTGTCTTCAGAGGGAAAAGGTCCAATCAGCTTTTATTCCCGGGTCAAATGACTCTGCAGCAGTCACAGGTTTTTATCTGCTCCAGCTGCGACTGGAAGTGATGCAAACATGAGGGTGGACACACTAATTTTGGTCCCTCTTCCGGCACCATTTGAAGTGCGCAGAAGTTCTGGATGTTGCCGCGTAAACTTTGCCTGATATCAGACAGAACTGTCAACACATTGCTCTCAATTTCCATCTCATCATCATCATCTCATGATGTGCTGCAGCGTGTTTGTGACGTCGAACGTGAACAAAAAACAGAAAAGCTCAGCTCATCTGAGCCAGTTACCTATTTTTGCCTTGTTTACCCACATTTAAAAGACTCCCATGTGCTTGGTAATTTTGATGTAAATCAAAGTCAACTTCAGTGTTTACACATTTTACCACTAGAAAGGAGCTTCTTTCCTTCAGTATCTCAAAATAAGTTTCAACAGTGGAAAATTAGACTGTGTGGTCCTTCCTCAGATGATTCCCCCAGCGGGACCCCTCCTTTAGATGCAGACTTAGAGATTTGATTAAAGATTAAAAAGCACTAACCTCAGTTAATTAAGAAAGTAGATTAGATACACATATGCCAAGTAGATGTATCTGCTGCCAAATTGCTTCTGACTCTTAAATATGGAATTAAAACACTTGCAGATTTTCATTTGTTTTTTAGTTAAATCAGGCCCATGTATATGCTATAAAGAGAGACAGGAATGACTGGAATAGAAAGACAAATCTAAAAGTCCCAAGCTGGCTGCGTCACAACCAACTAAACTTTACATCCATCAGTGAATATTAGAAGTAGCCCCGAACTAGCTGGAATGTGGAGGCTGGTTCCTTGGTGAAGGTTATTCTGGTTATTTTGTCATTTTCATCTTGGTCCTCATTAGCCTAGATTGTGCCACCATGACTGCTGTGTTATGCCAACATGCAGTGCAACTCCACTTACCAGACAGTTTCTCTCCAATAGTTCCTCAATGGATAAAGCAACTTCCAAAAACATGCCTCTGTTAACCTGCTTTGCAGCTGGACCTGCATCCTGCTGCAAAGTCCAAATGATCCCCTTATCTCCCACCTGGCATGGCCTCCACCAATGTAAACAGTCTGAGATGCATTTTAAAAACTCCAAATAACTAGTTTATGTTTGCACCGAAGCCCACAGCTCTTATTAAAGATGAGCAATATCTGCTGCTGAATTTACATTTGATTTTTAAATTTGGAAATAAAAATGAAACACACTGAGAATGACACAAACTGCCATCCTCTGCATCTCCTCCGAACAAATATCAGTTAACGAAGTAAACAAAAAGGAACATGGAAGTTCCCTTTGCTCACAAAGCAAACGTCTTTCTTCTTGTTAGAGCAGTAATAAGCAAATAAGGAAGCAGATTATGTAAAACCACAGCAAATGGACTATAATAACTGAAATATTGTAAGACTTTTTTGATCCCAATTATTTAAACATAAATAAATAAATGCATGAACGAAAATCATCTGAGTCGGGTCGCATCTCTCTGGTAATTCTCTAACAAAGCTCCGCTGTGGCTGCCCCATCCCTCAACACATTCTCCAAAAAAAAAAAAGGAATATGTTCTAAATTGTTTCTATCACTTGCTCGAGACTGTGGCATGTAAGCAGTCACTGCACGGGGACTAAAGTCTTTGTCTCTCACAACATAGCCTCAATAAAAATAAGAGTCTGTGCATGCATGTGTGCGCATTAATACCGCTCTGACACTCTGTTATTGGTTCTCTATCAAGAACTTCCAAGATACTGCCGCCACTGGGAGGAGAGCCACAGCATGTAGCGCAGGTGCAAATAACATCTGCGAGGGAGAGGACAAAGAAAGGCAGAGACAAAAAGAGACAGACGGAAAGACAGAAATAGACTCCGACACCCACACGCTCACGCATGGATGCGCAGATGTCTCATCTTTCTGATGAAAGTTAAAAATCGACTTAAAATTTTAGGATAATTATATAAAAACACCATTCTGGAGGAAGTATGAAGCACTCGCTTTGAAATCAAAATGACCACAGTGACAGCTCCACCCTGCAGATGTTCATGCTAACATTAACAACAGAAACACTGCTTACTTCTGCTTACAATAAAAGCAACGCATCACATTTTACAGATGTGAAAATTACTGTTGTGCAACTCCACAGCCATCAGCAAGAAGATGATGATCAAGTGTCTGCAATGTGAATTCTCAGTGCTCCGACTGAAAACCACTGTGTGTTACGCAGGGACTAGAGAAAGTGAGTGAGGAATTGATTTCAGATGCAGCTGACGTTCCAAAACTTCCGGCTGCACGTTGTGGCATTTTTCAGCTGATGGAGCTGCTCAGATGTCATGAAGATGGTTGAGCTCGAGTCCCCTGAATCAGCAGCGGCAGACGTGGCCAACCGAGCCTGAAATGTCTGAAAGTGCTCTGTTACTCTCCTGACAAGTAATGTCTCATTGGCTCAGAATGACAAGTCCCGGCTCAGCGTACATACGCAGAGACATTGGTCTGTCTGTCTGTGTGTGGACAGACAGACAGACAGACAGACAGACAGACAGACAGACAGACAGACAGACAGACAGACAGACAGACAGACAGGCAGGCAGGCAGGCAGGCAGGCAGGCAGGCAGGCAGGCAGGCAGGTTATCTGTTAGGGTTATGGATTTTATTTATTTTCTATGTTTATTATGTATTCTTTTGTTGTTTGAAACAGGATCTGAATTATTGCATTAAATATTTAATAGTTAACATATTTTAGAGGCTAATTCTTATGCAGTGGCCTTTTTGACCAAACTCATGAATTTTGGGAATGGCTCACGTCCATCTCTCCACCCCCCTCCTTAAAACTTTTTTGGAGCCTTTTTAAGCCAGATGCTCCCAGCTGACCCTCACTGCATGTTTGTTTTTTCCTGGACTGTCTGTCAGCTCTGACAGCTCCTCTCTACATCTGAACATCTAAGGTGTTCTGGTACAAGGTACATTCATGAACTACATGTTAAAACAAGGTATTTCTTAAGGATAGCATTTAATCTTTTTATTAATATAGATAATGTCATCCAATACCACGCCACTGAACCAGCTGCTGTAACATTCATGCTTGATTATTATTGTGACCCCCCCCCCCCAGTTCAGAAACACACTAGAACAATTATTGCTTTGACCCACATCACTTAGTAGTTTAGCTGGGGTTAGTTCAAAAATCCTACGTTGATTTTAAAGTTGAACTCCATGATTAAATTTACATTTTTCTCTCCCTCTCCTACTCAAACATCACATGCATGAGAATAAAATATAACCCCCACAACTGTAAACAACACTGAGCCAAGTTTCAAAACCATCGAATTATAAAGCTGCTAAACTGAACAACTCTCAACACTGCTGTGTGTGTGTGCGTGCCTGTGTGTGTGTGTGCCTTAAATAAACAAAATGCCATAAACAAGCAGGGTGATATGTTTGTGCTCCTTATTAGAAAGACGAAGGGTTGTGACGTGCTGGCTGCTCACTCTAAATTGGGCTGGGTGAGGAACCAATTAGTGCTGCGTAGAACAGTTAAAATCCTCATCCCCTCCTGTGCCAATCATCATAATGCAGTTTCAGCTGACAAATTAAGTCCAATTTACTGAGACAATTAAAGTAACTAAAATCAGAAACTAGGTTTGGCCCCCCCCTCTTCCACCCTCGGGGCTTCAGTAACAGTATGTGTGTATTTTTCCCTCTTTTCGAGAGGAGATATCAAATGAACAAACCTCTACCTGAGTCACACTCTGTGATAGGACTCCTTGTACTACCCGCTCACACAGACAGAGGAGCAGACGGAGTAAGAGAGAGGCAGACACAGCTGAGGAAATCACGACTGGATCCAGAATGGATGCTTTGGAGATGAGCAGCCACTGGTCAGCGTAGCTCAACAATTTCAGTAATAAAGTAAGCGTGTGTGTGCCCAGCGTGAAGCTTATTTACAGCACACAAAGGGGCTACATAAGAGACATAGTGAAGTGTGTGGATGTGTGTGTGTAAGAGTGATAACAGTAATCCTATTTGGATGGACAGTTGAAATGAAAGGCAAGTGTCCAGGACAGATAATAGTGATCAACAGAAGTCTGAATGCTGGTCTGTATCAGATCAGAGGAAGAAAAGTGTCATTATCTGAAAGGACGCGACGGCTAACCAGCCCAGGTGAGTCCGACTCTTCAGCCGCTTCTTCAAGGTTTCAAAAGGCAGTTCCTGTCGGTCAGAGCGTTCGTGATCCCCTCAGGATGAACCGTCACACCTGGCCTGACTTTCCAACCAGCACCACCATCAGGAGAAAACGTCCAACACTTCGGTTTATGAAAAACTAAACAGTTTTTCTAATGACATTCACATCAGCATATACAAACATGCTAACATGCTAAAATAATATGGTGACTATGGTAAGAAAATGTGTGAAAAATCATTCTGAGGATGTGACTAGTTACACTTCCTGCTTCCTACTTCCTGGTTCATTTGCACTTCTCCCATTGGACTGAACACACTCAGGACATAGTCTTCTAAAGAGACGGGACAGTGGCGAAATCCACATGACACACACACAGGAAATGACTCTTAAGGGCGCTGTCTCGTCTCTGAACCGTCTCTGGTTCGGCCTCGCAGAGCCGCCAGCACGGCTGAGGACTCTTCTTGCTCCACTTTTTACTGCAGCTCCCATGAAACCATATCTTCCACTCCAATCATCATCACTGTCCTAAATGTTGTGCCTTTGAGACCTCCTCTTTTTCCTGACAGCTATTTCCTGTTTTTCATTCCGACATTGATGAATGAAGAAGTCACACTACACTGGCTCTTTGTAATGAAAACAAGCAGAACACAACTGCTGTATTTCTAGAGGTCAAAAGTACTGTAAACTCAAGACAAGGTTCAAGCGTTTGATAATGCAAACTATGTATTTTTGCTTGATTTTCCTGTGAAACCAAAGGGGAAAATCTGCATATTTCCTCCTGGAGTAAATATGGCCAAAAGTCACCTCCTGTAGAAAGAAAGGGAGACGAACGGAATACAAATTTGGCAGTTGGCACTACACCATGTCTGTCCTAATCTATGGAAGCCAAAGGGATTACAGGGGAGCAATGTCCCAGCATTTTAACCTGACATATTCACTGACTGCTACGCTCAGTCTGACTGTCTGACACTCTCTCTCCCCTCTGTCTGACTGTAGGCAAGGCCTCATTCCTCATCAGTGGTGGACAGAGACAGGCGGACAGACAAAGAGGGATGGACGGACGGACTGACAGACGAGGCTAGCAGCTACAGTCGTCTGGGAACAGTGAGTCCAATGGTGGCAACACATTCTTATCATAGCCACAGAATGTTCCCTGAGTCGTACATCACATAACGTCCCTGAAAAGTACCCGTGGGCAAAAAATATTGAAACTTTTCCCTGCCTCTTTCCCAAACGTATTAGTATTGTAGAGCTGCAGAGTCTTACTCTTCATAACCACAAATCCCTCCAGAAGTACAAATATTGAAAAAGGAACAGCTTTGGGCAATTGGGTTAAGAACTGAAATGTCTGAGTGGCTGCTTGGTAGAAACACTACAGCTGCAGTTTTTGTCACAGTGTCTCATAACAGTCCTTTTTACAACTTTTGGTGCAGCATGGTACAACAGGCCATTTGGATCTCTGATTAATTGCAGTTGTGAAGGTGAGAGATTCCAGGTGTTCAGCTTTCTGCGTTTTATTCCAGATCCTCACGCTTAAAGATATGTTGATTATTCATCAAACAGGGGCAGTCGCTTGGAAGCAGTTTGCACATTTTGCATGCAATCAGTGAGGTGCACCAGTCCTTCTTATTGCACAAGCATTTAAGGAAGGATTGTGCAAAAAAAAAAAAAGGGAGATGTAGAAGTGTGGCTGATGGCACATTCTGCTGGATTTATTAAGGTCCATGCAATTTGCAAGGGTCAGTTTTGTATGGAAAATTACCTGCACTGAAAGCAGGTGCTGATGTGCCCACATACTTAATGGAAGGTGGTGATGAGGAAAAGAGAATCTAATTTCACTTTGTTCCAGGAAAATTTCAATGTGTCAGACAGGGGGCTGCATCGAATTAGATCACAAACAAATTCCAACATTTTTCATAGGCCAGGGTGCAGGAATAATTAAAGGAACACATTATGTGACTACAATATTGACGCAAACCAGGAGTGAACTGAGAGGTGTGGATCAATTAAAATAATAAAGCTATGGTAATTACATTCTTTTGAGAAAACTCATGAACTGTGGTGGCTTATTTTATAAGACGTGTTTCATAAGGCCATTCAATCTTTCTATTATTTATTTCCTAGAGTTTAGTTTTTTCTACTGCATTAGTTGTTTTTAGACTTCAGCTTCAGTGAATTCTTTCCAAAGTCATTTTATTGCTGTTCTTAACAGTCCAGTGTGTGGGATTTAGTGACATCTCGCGGTGAGGTTGCAGATTGTAAACAACTGCATATCCTAACCCTTTACAAAGGGCTAGAGCCAATCTGTGGTTTGTCTACTCTGGGCTACTGTAGAATCACGGCAGTGCAACATGGCGGACTCTGTGGAGGAGGCTCCCTCTTGGATACAAAGAGCTCATTCTAAGGTAATGAAAAACAATTCTTATATGCAGGTGATTATACACTAATGACAGTAGATCCCCTGAATGCTGCACGCTAGCCCTTTATTTTCATGACTGCTAGCAGTTTAGCACGAGGAGATTTCTTTTTTTTGATGTGCAGATCGTAGAGATGTTTAAAGTCATACCTCGCCAGCGCTCAAAATACTGATGCATGCAGTTGGTTTGTTGCTTGCTGCACCTTGCGGCACTGCTGAGCAGCATTCCAGTCGATTGGCATCATCAGTGACTTAACGTGGACTGTACTGACTTCAATCATCCCCTCACCACCTGCCTGGCAGCGATCATTTGTTCTTGACGTCACTCGGCAGCTTGCTTTCCCTCCAGTCATTTTGTACTTCGAGCATTCTTCCTCTAAACAGCCTGACTGACTGAAATGTTACGGTTGCCTCTGATAGCGACTGATAAGTCTGACACAGTATGATGGTGCTGGATTATCACTAAACTAAGGCATGGACGCATGGACAGAAGTCTGGCATTATTCCAACTGTCACATCCTCTCATTCATTAAGCGTTAGCCAGTGAGTGAGAGACAAACTCAAAGGAACTAAGTTAAATAACTTTGAAGACTACTGCCACCTCATCAAAGCACCTGTGCGAAGCTGTCCGTGATAACTGAGATCAATCAATTTGGCACTGTATAAGAAGAAGGTAGCGTAATGATCTGAAAATAATGACGAAGATAAGCAAGAGGGACAGACAGCAGCAGTCATCCATCCAAATCACAAGGCAAAACAATGAGCCTGTATTTATATTGAGAAACCTCCGTAGGCCAGACACACACACACACACACTTGCTCGCTCGCTCACAGAGCTTAATCAAGAGGCAGATTTTGATTGCAGGACTACTCAGAGAGGGACGTCTGCACAGAGCTCAGATCGAGCGTGACGATGACTCGCGCTCAGTGTGTTGAAGTGATGTGATGAGACTTTTGTTCGGTAGTTACACAAGTGGACACAAATGTTCGGAGTGACTGATGAAGCGTCACTTCTTCTGTTGAGGTCAGTCAGATGCAGTCCGGTTAATCCGTGGTCATCGGACACAAACCGGTCACGCTGCGCAAAGCGACACAAATAAAGAAAATGCAAGCAAACGATTGATGAGTGATTGTACTACAGATTGATATTGATCACACAGATTAGAAGCGACCGAAAAACAACGACAAGAATGACAGAAAAGAGCTGCTGGATTAGAGGCTTTAAATGGGAACTGCTAATCAAACATGCTTCAACATCTCAAGGCAGCCAGCCTGAACTCTGACCCCTGAGGAAATCATTGGAGATTAGCGTCAGTCAGTAACAGAGTCAAGTCTGTGTGTGGCGTGTGATAATATCGCCATGATAACCTCCAGTCAGGCTTTCTACCGGGGTCTCTCCATGACCTTGACAGAGGAGCAGATATCTTTTAGTCCTCGGTTCCTCTCTGTGACTGCATGCAGCATTGTTGCCTTTCTGATTTACAGCAATCAGCCATGGCAGGTATTCAGAGCCAACGGCTACATGATGAAAGAAACTCAAACTGAGAAACTATGCTGGCTTGTATAAGTCAATAGTACTTGGTATTTTCAGAAGTGAATTTTGAGGGTTTACTGGGAATTACACCAGGTTATGTGAGGTCTGTCATTGCCTTGAGCCATAATTAAGGCACACAGACTCTAAAAAGCTGTTTGTATTTTTTTTTAACTATTAGAAGACATTATTGGAGTCAAAATGACATGTTTCTAGTGGGCTATCTCTGCTTCACAGGGTTTAATTGGTCCACTCAGGAAAGAAAATTGTTGGTGTGTGTGTAGTTCATTGTAACACTAAGCTTAATTATGACTGTGTGCACATGTGGGTTCCCCTTGGCAATATCTGGGTCAATTTAGGACACGAGAAACAAGCCCGTTTGCCAGAAGTCAGGCCATTCACACCACATTTGCCCTCATTCAACTGTGCTGCCATCAAAGCCAGCTGAAGCCATCTGCCACCCTGCACCGAGCAGCGGCCAGGTAGTGCAGAATTGGTGCAGGCTTATCATTTATTCGCAGACCATGAGGGAGCATTTGTTTTAAAATTTCCATTTCTGCAAGCTTTTTGTGCAGTGTGTCAAATATACATATTTATTTATTTATTTTTGCAATGACAGTCTGGCAAAAAGCGACATGTTTCGTGGAGGAGCGGTACAGGGACGGTTTGGGATGTGAGCGCCGTCACATTTCTATGCAAAACTGAACCTCACGACATAATGAACAGGATGATTTCTGCATCCATGTCTCTTATCAGGCGCAGCCTCTGTGTTGCATTTAAAACACTTCAAACAAGAGCGTTGGCTGACAGAACCGCAGCGTCTGTCTCTCTCCGGTTCTCTTTTTCCACTTGAAAAACACTGAAGATCTCAGATTATCCAAATCAAACCTGATCAACCTTGATGCTTTGAGATCTGTATCATTTTAATTTCTATCAACGAAAGAGATTTTCTGTGAGATTTTCAGAGGTCTTGGTTCATGGGTCAGATTATCCTGCATGTGCTATGAGATCACGCCTCGGGAGGCAGGACTGGGGGTAAAGTACCACAGAAGAAGGAAATCTACACTCAAACACCAATCACAGAGAGTAAAGAAAATTTACGTTTTATGCTTTTAATTGGACATTTGTGTTTATTGCAGAGATAAACCGATTAGTTGATAAATCAATTAGCCGAAAAGTCAGTTAATCAGCTGCCAGAAACTCAGTGGTCAAAGCAGCTTTCTTCATCTTCTATCATAGGTCAGTGAATACATGTGGGTTTTGGACTGTTGGCTGAACAAAACAAGACGCCTGACATCAACTTGGGGAAATTATTGCATGCATTTCAAAGTATTTTCTCATAAAGACCAAACAATTCGTCCAGTAAGCTAGAAAATAATCACCAGGTTAACTGAAAGTGAAAGTAATTGTAGCTGCAGCTGTAGTTTCTAGCATTGTTTGAGGGTTTTTTAATAAGAACATCATAATACCACAGTACCAAAAGCTGAAACACTATATTTCAACCAGTACCCCAAATACTCTGTTTTGTTCCAAACAGTGAAAGGGCAACAGCACAGCCTGAGATTAGCTCTGCTAGGACGTTTGGCCTGGATGAGTTTGTGCTCGAAAGTGAATTAAAACCAGCAGAGAAGAACAAATGGACATACAGCAGAGAATGAACAATAGCTGCTCAAAGAGGAAAAACTACAACACACACACACACACACACACACACACACACACACACACACACACACACACACACACACACACACACACACACACACACACACACACACACACACACACACACACACACACACACACACACACACACACACACACACGTGAGGCTTTCATCACTTGTGGGGACATTATTATGTAACAAGATTTATGTCCCCACAACATGAATAATACATGGCAGCAGACAGACTGACACCATGCCGTGGCAGCATATGAAAAATTATTTTTTTCAGCTGCTCTTAAAGTGATGAGTAATGAGACTTAATGAGTCTCACTGGCTGCATGCCAACTTGAATGCACAATGCACGGCCATATTCAATTATATTATATCCACATTGTTTAAATGAAAAACCTTGAAGGAAGCATGACTGATGTGCAAATATACATGCCAGAATGACATCATCTGCAGTTCATATATGTTGTTTGTGGATTGTTTATTGGTGGATGAGCATCTTACTTGAACGATGTGCAATATTATGCCGTTTTCATGAAGAGTTCATTTTTTGAGCAGTTTAATTGGTTAAAGTAAAAAAACAGACATTACTTATCTCTCTCTCTCTCTCTCTCTCTCTCACACACACACACACACACGCACGCACGCACGCACGCACGCACGCACGCACGCACGCACGCACGCACGCACGCACGCACGCACGCACACACACAAAGGATAACAGCTGAGCAGGCAGCTGTCCAGGCAGCTGTGGATACAAAAACAGTTTTGACGACTCTTTCTTTTAAAGGAAGCCAGGCTTGAGAGTCCCGATTAAAGTCTTTGGAAATTGAATACAATGATGATTAAAAATAATATTGATATTCATCTCTCTGGGCTTCAGGTTAGTCTCCCCATTCCTGTGCAACAATAAAAACCAAACTGATGTGTAATTACTAATAATTCCTGCCAATAAACAAGTGCTGCTCAAACTGGATTCTTTGAAATGCACATAATTCCCCTCGGCTGGAAAATGGGTCATTTCCCCGACTGCTGGAGCTTACCTTTGAGTGAGCCAATTTGCCAGTTTCAATTATTAAAAGGCAGCACCTGTCTCCTTTCAAATTTCAGTGGCTCAGATCGCTGTGCGAACAGCCGTACGGAGACAAAATCCACTCTGTGTGCTGGTTTTAAAGTAACAGCCGTCGAAATGAAAAGAAGATATTGGCGTGATACGGGATTCAAAGTGGAATGATGCAAACACACCTCATCTGCCGGCATATCTTCTCACTCTTCCTCTGTCCCTTTCCTTAGTAGCCCCTCAGAGTAATTGGCTTTCTCTTGGCATGAGTTGTCCAATCTAAATGGTAATTTGGAAGGCCCTCCTCTCGTCAATGGTGGTAATGCTTGTTTGCTGGAAGGCAGTTACTCCACACGAAAATTAGAGTTGTAATGAGAAGGCAGGGGTCCGCCTGACCATCACGAGACAATACATGTCAAAACGGAGAATATGGTCTAGAGCACTTCGTGTAATCAACATGTTGAATGAAGCAAGGCAGTTGTGATCCCAGAAAAATGAAGCAGAGCCTACACTGATGTATCTGCTGTTTGTTTGTTTTTTTCAAATTGAATCTATTATTGAAGACCTTTCTGAGTGTGTACATGTTGCCTGTTTTCCCCCCATGCGCTCTGGTTTCATCCCACATTCGAAACACACATGCGAGGTAGGTGTAAGGTAAGGTGAATCTCTTGGGTGCACATTTTCATTCTCTCTGTATTGGCTGTGATGGATGCGACATGTCCGAGGTGCTTCCGTGCCTCCTCCCAAATAGATCTTGGTATAAGAGCCAGAAACTTAAATAGAACTAATGGAGTGAAGAAAGACAATAAATCAATGTGGTGAACAAATAACGAGAGCAGGGCGATCTCCCTGCAGACTTTGGGTTCTGGTTGGTGCATCACTGTCTTCACCTGATACTTAATCACAACAGGACTTCATCGCCACAGTCCTTGTAAAAACACCTATGCGTGTTTTTTTTATGCCTCAGCGCTGGCGGCCGCTGTGGGCAGATGCATTAATTTTCAGGTAGTCCGTCGCCCATTCTCATGAAAATGTGTGAATTTGTTCAAATTTGGCACAAATGTTCACTGGAATCAAGAATGAATTAGAATTTGATGTTCAAAGGTCAGTCTGACCTCCAAAACACAGGATTTTAGCATGAATTAATATGCTAATTGTGACCAATAATGACCTAATTGTGGTCATTATTCAATACTGCAACTCAAGAACTCTAAATTACGAATTCGAATGGTGAAGGGTTTAGGATTGGGGGGTGATGACTGGTTTGGGTTAGGGATCAGAGGGGCAGATTGCGACCATATTACACATTCGGTCAGATACTGAATTGGTGACACTAATCTGGGTGCTCATCTTGAAACTGTGGAGACTGTATGGATCTTCTGTGTTACATCACTATCTACTGTAGATGGTATAGACAGATACATTTTACAGGCAAAGATAACAGATTCCAGGCTCCCATGTTCATTTAAACATCCAATCGATCACATCAACGGTTGAGAGCAGTGGCCAAATTTGATGGAATAAAAAACAAACTATTTTGTCTTGTTATAGTTTAGCAGTCTGGTGTTGGTTGGCCATTATTGAACAAGTGTGATGTGAGGGGATAGACATGCGTCATGGTGCAGCACTTTTCAATTTAGAAGCTGTACTGATGACTTCAAATGTCTGGAAGGATTTAATCAACTAAAAGAGCTCTCGAACTTCAAGAACCTATTGCCAATGCGTGACCAAGACAACCTGTGTCCCTCCCTAAGACGCCCTCATAAGCTACACAGCAGCCAGAAGGCTTCAAGTGATTTCCTGACAGGTTCGTGAAACTGAGAAGAAAGAGACTGAACAAAGAAAATGGCTTTGCAAAGAGTGTCTGGGGATGACATCATAGATAAAAAAAAAATTGACCATTTCTAAAGTTTAATCTCAAAAGGACAATTGTCCATAAAACACACACACACACAGTACTCATATACTGTACTGGAGAGGATGAAATTGGTCATTTGTTCATGTCACCAAATATGTCCTTTTACAGTGAAACACAAGCAGCATGTCTGGTCCCAGCACCGCAAATAGACAAAACTATTAAATTTTCATGAGAACGCACAAACAAACAAGCAAGAAAGGGCTGCCCAGCAGTATTAAAATGAAATCTAAACTGACAATTACAGAATCCTTCCTGCAAAACAGTCACAGTTTCAGGCAGACAAGAGCTCCCGAACTGAAACCAGAGCCCGTGACAAAAAGGAGTCATATTTAATTCAGGACACTTGGCCTCAGGTAGGAGTAAACTCACAGCTGCACTAGTCTCCCCGACTTTCTTTCCTCCTGTCATCTTTTATTGATTTACACCTCAGATTACATTGCCATGATATTTCGGTGCAGAGGCAATATCTTCCATACAACCATGAGTGCGTGAGGCAATGCTCTGAATGATCCAGCCACATGGCACCTTATCCATAATCCATACTTACAATGCCCTCTATGCACACCCAGCTGCTGCATGCCAACCTAAAGCCACCTGCCCATGCTTAATTCCTTGATTCCTCACTGCCTGGATAGTTTTCTTTCTTTTTTGGTTTGTACATTCATGTGAGCTCCTGCCATTGTGAAAATAAAAATAAATCTCAGAAAAGCATGCGTAAGTGTTAAATATCAGTATGTCTGGGTGGGGGTTTATGAGAGAAGGATGTGACTGAGGGAAGCTGCAGTTTGTTTCATGAATAGACACAGTGATGTGGTGGCTGCACTGTCCTCAGAGGACATCAAGCTGAGCGTCCAGCCTGACACACACATCAGTTCTAAATCAGTTTCATCCCTCGCTTTACAGTGGAAACCCAGTTTCATGCACAATGTTTTCTTCTCAGAAGTCCAGGATCTGATCTGTCACGTAGCGCTACCGTTCTGTTATACTACCATTCATACTTTGAGCAGTGTGAAAAAGCTTAAACTACATCCAGACCTTCTGGCCTCGGCATTACTCAACCACAGGATGGAAAGATCATTAAGGGTAGAGAGGGAAGCTTGGCAGCTACAGGCGAACATCCATCTTATCCACTACATCTTTTGATCGAGCGGATGTCGCAATTATGCACACAGTCCGTATATTTAATTTGGGTTGTTTCAGGGGAAGTGAAGTGTCCTGCCTCGAATACATGGTGTGTTAGTAAATCAACCGGTGGAGGGCTTCTTCTGAAATTGTACTCCGTATCTATTGCAGATCTGTGGTGTGAGAGAACTGCAGAGTGGGGTTGGATGTCTGTGGGCTTGATGTTGTGACGGTGTGATTGATTTTTTTGCACACTGGAATGGGATAAAATTCCAAATGAAATGGGCTTTTGATGAGAGGTTTTTCTCTGACCTTGGGGCTAAGGCTGACATGGCCACTGATCAGCTAGTTTTCAGTCTCTGGTAGCTCCAGAGTTGACAGCTACAATCCTTATGAATCTTCAACAGGTTCACGGGCTTCAAGGTCGTTGTCCTAAAGATTATACCGGTGTGAAATGGAATGCTGCAACAATTTTTTTTTTCTGTCGCTGTATATAATCGTCCTCACATGTATTTGTATTGGTGATATCTCTTTTATAGGCACAACACTCAACCAAGGAAAATAAGACAATATGGTCAAGTGACCTAATTTGTTCAGCATATATTATAAACAACATATATAACATACAGAGTGAAACTAAGAGGCTATATGAGATCATTTCAGACTTAAGTGTGTGGAAATGTAAATATAGCGATTGGCTAAGTGATTTCACACGTGATTCTGACTTATTATAATAATAATAATAATAATAATAATAATAATAATAATAATAATAATAATAATAATACAGTAATCCAACTTAAAATAAAAAAAATGACATGTATCACAGGATTAATCAAATGTTTCGATTTGCACCTTTTAAGGATACAGTGTCTCAGAAAATGTGTCAAAATATGTGGAGCAAACACTAACAGTCCAGTCACACTCCTCTCAGATTTCAACAGGACAGTAAAAACAGGCCTCCATCCAGATTGAACTAATAATCACGCGGATGGATGAAATGTATTTTTCCAAATCAGCTGCCACCTACAAGAACCAGCCACAAGGCGCAAACCCAAAAACGCCAAATCTGGCAGACAACTGTGCATTCACATAGAACCCCATCAGTCATCACAAGAAGCTAATAAAGAAAGTCAGTTCTCATTAGTGATGTCTGTCACATACTGTAGATTAAAGATTTAATTAAAACATTGTTAAGCCCTTATCTGTACCACCATTGCTCTTTAAAGGGCAGTAACTGAGCACCCTGATTTTTATTAATTCAGACAGAAGCACTTTTACATAATTATAAAGCCTGACTTTAAATAACGCCTTGGCCACCTGGCAAAGATTTGTGTTTATGACAGAAACATAATCAAATTTTTTTGTCTTGTGCACATCTGTCAGAAAAGAGAACTTGTCTTTTGCCTCTTTTGTCTTTTTTTCCTGGTCCTTCATTGAGTTATAACCACTGGACAAGTCGTAACTCAAAGCAGCATGGCTATATATCAGCAGCACTGTTTTTCAGCGTCTGACCTTTGCATAATGACAACGATATCTGTAGGTGTCCCTCCCTCTCCTGTCATCCCGCTGTTAAGCTCCGTGCACACATGCACACTCAGGGCTGAGTTTTTAACACTTCGGCACCCTCCTTAAATCGGCGAGTTACACCCGAGGATTCCCCAAAGACTTTCTTGGCCATTGGTGACAGAGGTCAATCGTATTATTAAGCTTGGTGATCCACTTCCATGGCAATATTATGACACGAGCACTGAGACACCTGCTGGCATGCGACATGGTGGCCGGCAATTAGAAGGGAAGAGAGGTGAAGACGAGGGACGGGAGGACAGCAGAAGGAGGGGGAGAAAGAAAATAAGATGCAAGGACAGGAGGAGGAGAAGGATCCTGGAGAGATGAGCACAACAGACAAGAGAGAGCCTGGAGAAACAGGGAAGAGGGTAAAAAGAACAAATGCCAGAGGGAGAGTGTTTATCTGGATGTCACGCAGGGGGAAGGGATGGGAGGCTGTGATTAGAAAGACAAATCACTTCAATGACAAAACATGAGCTCTACAGAGACACATCCAGGCAGCAAAGTGGCGTGGAGCTGAATGTGGATTGCCAGCTTTGACTGCTTGAGATAATGATGCACAAAACAGTAAACTTTTGCTGCAGACTCAAGAAACGAGTGAAATGAGAAACTTCCCGTCCACAGGACTCCACAACAAACAGAATATTAGTTTTGTATCCAAAAATAAACAGTGGTCCTCATTCTGTAGTTCCCGAATAATTTAATAAATGTGACTTAGAAATACTGATGTGCATAAAGGATGTGTAGTTTGAGGGAAAGCCACTCCAAAATCAATACAGTGCGCACACAAAATTCAAGGTAATTAAATGAGTCCAAGGGCATCAATCAAGATGGCTTCTGTGTGATGACATTATCTAGGGAGGCTTTAGATCTCTCAGATTTCCCTTCATCCCAGTTGATCCTCATATTGCTTGCGGAAACAGTCTCCCACAGGAAAGAATTCCCAGGAACGCTCCTGGTACATTTTCCACACATAGGATTCCTGGCAAAGACAACAGAGCGGTGATATGTCTTTATGAACTATGACAAACCTGAGCTCTTTAGATCAGCAAAATCTAAGCATAGAAAATACAATTTAGAGTTGAAGTTCTTCCGAGGTTTGCGTGGCTTGATGGAGAAACAGTTTCCACATTCCACCTGGCAGCTGCCTCTTTAATCTACAGCTGAGAAAAACACCACGCTGGAAGCATATACATAGCATATCTCAGGCTGAGTCCCAGAACCAACTCAGTTTGGAAACTGCACCCAGTTGTCCAAAATAATTCAGGCTGATAAAAAAATGTAATATTTGTTTTTCCGTCTATCAATCCTGCAGCATCACATCCAAAATGAATTCTGCCACAAAGATAAGTGCGAATCATCACGAGTAAGATTGGATTTATTATTTTTCTATTACACTGTGCAGCATTAACAATTAAACATGCCCTCATCTCTACTGATGCTTGTCCCTTCCATAGATTTGTGTTCACTGAGTGTGAGACGAGAGAGAGAGATGCAGCTCCTTTGAAAGTGAAAAGGTTTGCACTGATTGAAAACGCTCTTTATAAAAGATATAATTTAAAACACATTATAGTGAAAAGATAAGAGGACAAGTGAAGCAAAATACTTCAATATAAACCCCCACTGGTTATGGTTAATGAGTAAAATCTAAAAAAAAAATCTAATCAAGGGGTATGCCTGCCATGTATATATCATAAGTGTGTGTGTGTGCTGGGACTGATAAGTCTTTTGAAAGACAGCGTGAATACAGATTCTGTCTTAGTTGAAAAGGTTACACTACAGCTTTGTCACTGCTGTGCCAAATTCTGGAATAAGAAGGTCGCTGAGACACGGAGATGCCATTGTAGAGGGACATATGAAGGAATGGGAGATTTGGCAATGGCAGCAGGATTGTTCAAGAGCTTCAGGGTGTCCTTACCGCAGCAACCCAGGTTCTATTCCAACCCAGGGCCCTTTGCTGCGTGTCATCTCCTCTCTCTCCCCCCTTTCCTGTCTCTGTTCAGCTGCACTATCCCATAAAGGCAAAAGGCCCGAAAAAAACAATTAAGAGCTTTAAAAGTGCACACCTTGTTCCTACTTTTGGATCATGCAATAAAACAGAAGAGATAAGGATTATACCTGCCCTGTGTGCTCCGTTTCGTCCTTGTTAATAAGGTACATCAGAAAAAATCTGTAAGGACACAGAAGCCGGATTCATGTCACATAGTTCGTGCACAAGGCGTAGGATTGATTACGGCGTGATTATGACAACAATCGTTAGATATTTCAAATAGAAATACAGCAGACAATCAGGTCAAATATTTAATGTTAGTAAATATGTGATGATTGACTACTTGTCTTATGAGGTTTCAGTATGTAGATCTTTAGCAGGTAAGCTTAAAATGCCATCAAGGACCACCATGAATACATATACATGAGCAGGGAAGAGTCCATCAGTCACATGATGACGGATTTGGGGAATCCATACTAGTTAGGCTCAAGAACACCACTTTCCAAACAATGTTTTTAAAGCATCCACATAGCAGAAAAAGTTTTAATTAACTGTTATTAACTGTGCATCCACACAGGTGATGAGTGCTGTTTGTTGGATTTGTGTTATATGTGCAAAACCATTGACAAATGAAAAGAAAACTGTGTTATAAACAACTGATGACCGACGTGGTAATTCTTTCTTTAATGATTTAAGTTCTACACAAACACTGTCTCACTTTTATTGGCAACACATCCTTTTGTGATGACTTTTATGTGAGCCTTTTTAGGGAGCACCCTATTTCTAAACGTAATGTTACATTTATGCACGTGCAATACGTGTTGCAAGTGTCCTGTGGTGGATTCTTACCTGCTCATGTTTATATTTTTGTGGTGGTGGAGCCTCTGGACATTTTAAACCTGCACACCAGCGGAGGACTTTTTGCTTCCTCTCAGTTTAGAGTTTGGTCCTTAACACCCGTCACTAAGACTGCGAGGTGTGCAGCATTTAATCTGATTGTCATTAGTAAAATATGGATAAATATAAAAAAAGACAGTGGTTTGAATCTGAATTACAAACGCAAGTGCTGCAGTGGTTATTGGGGAAGGGAAAAATAACACTAACATTTCACACCACAAGCAGGCCGAAAACAAAACAGAATAACACATTCTCTATCAATCATAATTGTGGTTTTTAATGTGCTTTTTTGCTTCTTATGAAGGTTAAGTGTTGGTGGAGCATGCAGAATATTATATGCTTCACTTCATCTGTGAAAGGCAACGTGACAAATGCCTGCCTTATTAGTGATAACATATCAGGATGTGAGTTTTAGTATTAGGTTGAGACACTGACAACCCGAGGCATGAAGGGGAGTCAACTCACAGATAGTTGGCCAAGTTGTGCTCCTGTAGAGTGTGAGTCTCAAAGCCATGTGGGACTTTATCAAAGTACTCACTCCCTATTCCACATATGAAACACTTGGTCTGCAGGAGGAGAGATGTAAGACATGTAAGGATTCACAAAAAAGATTGGACATACATGATGTTCTCTGGAGTATATGAGGAAAAAATAAGACCTGAGACTATTTGTTTTAGTGCTCTGTGAGTCAAACTCCGCACGCGAGCACAACAAGATACCTTTTAAGTTGTTTTTGCAGAGACTCAAAGGAGGCCCACAAAAGACTGTAGATAACAACAACTTGATACTTCCAGGATTACTCACTGCCAGGCTTTCAAAAGACACTGAGGGGCACATTTGCTGAGGATCATTGTGGGAGTACTAAACAATCAAATTACCCTTGCCCATATCTACTGTGGAGCCATACAAAGGTTTTGTGCTGGTAAAATGAAAATCAAATTTGTGTTTTTGGCTTAATGCAATATGGATTTTAGGGCATTCCTATTCAGGGCTTCAAATTATGGGAGGATGGAAGTGACAGCTGAAACTGATTTATCATTCCTGACTGCAGGAGACCAAATTGCATCTGAGAAGCAATTTTGAAAAACATGCAACTGTAAAATCTGTTTGATTTTTTGAGAAACAGTGCGACAGAGACTATACGAGACTAAATAAAGACGTAAATAACTGATGTCAGAAAAAATGACAAGACTATACTACATACTGATATATAGTACCACTCATAATCGTTTCACAGCTTCTGCCTGCTTTGTTCTCTTAAGCTTTTTGCAATCTGTACAACATTTTGTCCGAATTCTTTCTGAATCTGTTTTTTACTTGACTGCACAACAGCTCTCTATTTTTCAAGTGATGTGTTTTTTCCACATGAAGGTACAGTGGCAGATACTGACAACTGTGTGTTTGCCACCATGACAACTTTGTGCTCAGTGGCATCAGCTGTGTACCTGTTATATTTAGAGGTTGGCTCACCACTGTTTGTCACATCCTCTGTGCTGCCTTGTTGCCTCAGTAGTCCAGTCTTTGATTGCCTGCCTGCCTCTCCTGCACCTTTTTGCTTGTTTACCACTTCTGATTACATGCTGTACCTGTTGCTGATTGTCAGCCTGCATGGCCACATAATTTTAACCTTGCTCGCCCTGCCTGCAGAGTGTGCTATGGTAGGGTTCGGTTCACACCTGTTGCAGAGGCACGCCACTGAAGGACGCATGCACTGTCGCTACCCTGACAATTAAACTACTCCACGGGCTCCAACCAAAGAAGCATCACATGTAACCCGCCTCAGCAACTCTGAGCAATGCAATGTGCAGAATCATAATCATAAAGCCTTCACTTATTATGCTCCAAATACAGTTACATTCTCTAACCCCACTAATTGTGTGTGCGTGCAAGCATGAGTGAAACTGGACTGAGACAGAAAGAGAAACAACTGAAACAATTAAATAGTAGGGATTTGTTTTGCTCAGACTGAACTTTCTGTAATTAATCCAACTGATTATTCAGGAGAAAGAGATAATGGTATCCTCTCATTACGGACAATGGTGCGATCGTTTCTGGTGACAACAGCTCCAACTGAATCCATTTAATAGCCTTTATCTTGTGCACACATTCATCTCTTCACTCACACTTAAAATACAAAGACTGCAGTTTCTATCCTTCAACAGTCATTGAGTTTATATCTGACACGGCATTGCATACCGTACAGCCTTAATGCCCACAAAAAAAGTGGTCAAATTGCTTCGATGGTATGAATAATTAGGGCAAGAGAGAGGGAAAGTGTCAAATCTCACCTCCATATCCTCTTTCACCTGCTCCTGCTGGTCACGCAGCTCTCCAAAGGCATCAATTATCAAGCCTGAAAAAAGATCATGATTGCATGCATCTGTGTATCCGTTGGTACTCAGGTGTACATGTGCAAGAGGTGCTTGTGTCTGAATGACCGTTATCACTCACAGTCAAGGACTCATTGGAATATATTTTGTGCATGCCTTGCATATAACAACATATGGTATATGATGTTAATGCACATCAGCATGACCTCAAGCTGAGTTGTGAATCAAATTCAGTGTGTGACACTCACCCTGGATGATGGCCAAGAGGATGACGATGACAAAAAAGAAAAACGTGATGTCGAAGACGATGCGTTCCACTTCAAACTCATCTCCAGCAGGGTCCTCGATCTCGTCACCAATGCCCCCTCCCGCACGCACTCCCACATACATGTGGAACATGTAGCACTGAAAGACGAGACATTATCATTTATTATACAGTATTCATTTCAACGGAGGATGAGGACACTTTTCCCCCCAAACTATTCATGCCAGACAGAAATTTCCTCCAGTCCAGCTATCTTCAACAAGGGTATGAGGTAGGGGGAGAAAATGTAAAGTATCTAAGAAGGCCTCCAGTATTATTCCTCCAAACTCCAACGATAACACAGTATTTTAAAAATTCAAACTGCAAAACAACATGAGAATATATTTACTGCATTTTCATGCCTGTCTCCACGCTGGTTGCTTGTGGCAGGGTGGGGGCATTTAAAAGTTTCAAACAGGCAGCTTTTTATACAATTTCACAGAATAGTAGAAGGTTTTTTTAATCAATGTTCTTTTCCTCAGACAGTATTTCCCCGCAAGGAGTTCATGTAAGAGTATGAGGTAAGAAGAATTAACATTCAACCAGTCGAGCAAGGACGGTACTGTGCTTTCAAGTAACACGGACGATATTTTCCATCAGAAACCTGAACAAAAACAACATGAACATTGTCCTGCTAACTTTCAAGGTAATTTTTCCTATAAGTTCATGAGACTAAACAGTAGCGAGTGAGATGTCTTCTGCTTATCTTTGGATTTCTGCCATTTTGCATTGTACTTGTGGTGTTGTAATGTTGGTGAAGGGACTGCAAATCACTGTTGCTAAAGTGCTGCTAAAACTCATGCATAAACAATAACACAGCGAGTGTGACTGAGGAGTTAATGTAATATCCCCTGCCTCCTATAATAGTAGGGTTTTATTCAAATGGTATCGCTGCCCATCCGCCTGCTAGTGTGAGTGACAGAGTCCACATTACAATAAAGCAGGCGGTGGGGTGTTAATGTTGTGAATGGCCAAACAAAGGGCTATGCTGAGGCTTGAGGAGCTGTTTTGTATCCATGTGTCCATCACTTTATGGAAAAGTAGAGGAGGGACTAAGACAAGGGGCTGTTCTCAGTCCAACAATGGGGATCACTGTCAGAATCCTCCTCTAGCCCTCTCACTCTGAAGAGGCAGAAAATGAGGTGTGTGGCTGAAGTTGTACTAGGAAGATCAACATCGAGAGATAGAGAGAACAGATAGAGGTGTATGTGTGCAGAGACAGACTACTCCGTGTGTGTGTGTGTGTGTGTGTGTGTGAATGTGTAAACTGAACTCACAGTAAGCATGTCATTGCACTTCATGTCTTGTGTATCCTTGTCGTCGTTCTTGTTGTAAAACTTCCTGAAGAAGTTGAAAGCCACGACAGTGTAGAGATACACAACCACCGCCAACAGGCCCACAGTCAGGACCAACTAACAGACAAACACACACATAATTACAAAAAGACAGGCAGAGGCAGATGGGCTTTAATACGCTTCTTCATCTCAGAAAAGTCCCAATATAACCCTACAGCGTGAAAGCAAACATCACACGCATGCAAACTGCAGCGATGACCACACGTTAAGACAGATGGATAGAAAGGACTGACATACACGCACGCACACACCTGTTTCCCATTGTGTGTGACAGAGGAAAGGATGGTACGAAGTGTCTTAAAGCCCATGGCGATGTCCAAAAGATGGGCAGCAAAGAAGAAGTTGTTATAATGACCCAGAACTGACATGGCCATGTACCAGGCCAAGTACAAGAAGGACTGTGAGTATACACACACATACACACAGACACATAAAACAGGCAATATAGATTACTGGGACAGATACAGAGACAAATGTGTGTTCTAGATAAGGCAGAATCACAGGATATTACCACCATCACTTCTGCAGCATGTGTGTGCAGCATGTGCATTATATCAAACAAAACCACAGCACTGTAGAACAAGAGATTAAACAAATAAGTCATAAAATATCTGATGTGTTTTACACATAGTGCTCGGTCATATTAAATTATCTGTTAACATTAATTGCAGGAAGTAACACCTTTGCCTTTATCTTTGTAGGAACAAGAGGGCATGTACAAACAAATCAAGTAGAAGCCATTAGGAATTAGGCACAACCAAACTTACGTTATCAGTGAACACGACTCCCAGTTTCCAGACCCGGTACTTCATGTCAATGGAATTAAATCTGAAATAAACAGCATTATCACAGAGATACATGATGTTAAGAGCCGTTAATAAAAATAAAAATGTCCATGTCTAAAATCAGACCCTTGATGCTACAGTGTCTCGTCTTAAAAGGGCACGTCTGTTATATGGCCTCATCTCAGACAGTCCTGTTCTCCCTCAAGTGCAACATAATGTTCGAGGACCTTCTTCTGTCTGGCCACCTGTTAGGTAACGAGCACAACCTCACAAACAGTACTCAGTATTACTGAAATGGCCCCAAATGATGGCATAGGCTATTTAGAATTAACCATCTGAAATGTTACTTCAAGGTGTTACTAACGAGGCCCTGACATAATAAATAAGCCCAAGGTTTTAAATGTTCAACAGTAGGGCACATTTAGGATTTCTATTCAGAGGAAGCGCTATATTAATTTCCTAAATTTCTTTTTATATCAATGCCAGGTTGCCTGTAAACATACATGCAGCTGTCCTACAGAGAAGGATGCCACATTGCTATCATCAATGTAAGATGCTTTTTGTACAGCCACCTGCTCAACTGCATACTATATTACCCATCAAAGGCCAGGATTATTTATTATTCATAACAATGATATATATGCTATACTGAAATGAAACATCCTGCCCTTTGATGTCTCAGTGTACGACAAACATAAACCATTTAAAATGCTCTCCTATTTAATAATCCACCATTTTTGTATGAAACTGCATACAAGGCAAAATAAATGACAGACTGGATAGAGTTTCCCATGGATCTCTTTAAGACTTGCGCTGTTTTTTTTCCTACTCACAGAGCACTCCAGGCAATGTCTCTCTTGAGCCTCTTCCTTTCTTTTTGCTCAGAGCTGAAGTCTAAAGCAGCTTGGTCCAGACCTAGGAGTTCACTGATCTTCTCACAGCCGTAAAAGTCACCATACTTATCCATCACCTGACGGGGGAAGAAGACAGGTTTACACAGTGTCTCTTCAGTGTCTTTTCACATGAATAAAGAATGACAAGAGTTGGCAGGAGGCAACTGGCTGAATGTCTCTGCACAGTCTGTGCCATAATGAGATGACAGCTGCTGAACAAAAAAGGAAGGACTGTCGGATACCTGTGCCAAAAATACTCTTTTAGGTAGCGTAGTGGATGCACCCACATCCAGTCAACTAGTCTTGTATTTTACCATTTACCTTCTTACTAAATTGTGTTTGTACAGTGAACCTTGGTTAGTAAATACTTGATTTAATAACATGCCAGATGCAGAGTCTCTCCTTATTGAGCTGCTGTGGCTCTAACAAACTTTATGTAACCCAATTTATTAACTTGAACTGAAGGCCAACCACAGTCTAGCTTTATTACAGAGCCATTTTATTATTACACAAACATACGGTAAGCAATATCTACAATCTCCAAACTCAAAAGTGGATTACCAGAAGCACTTGAAGGCATTATAGCATCTATTTTACTGGAGGCTCTTAAACTGACGCAACACAGCGTACGTAATGTGGCAGTGCCAAGCGTACTCCATACAGGCCATGTGGCCGCCCAGTAGCAAGAAGTTGAGGCCCACACTGAAGCACCTGAGGATTCAGTGCCATTAATAGTCACTACATGCTGGCTGCATAGAAAATCTCAAGTTTTATAGAGATCCATTCAAATTTCAATAAAATTCAAAGCTAAATAGCTTATGTACTTTCACGTGTTTGTGGAAATAAACAACTAGTTTTCGTAAAATACATTATGTCTTACAGAGAGGCACATTTCAGAGAATGTTTTCTTCGCTTGAAGGATTCTCAGCCCTTCACAATCAGCTGTGGCGGTTCCACTTCCTTGTCCCGCTTGAGCCCCCTGCCCTTTGTCCAAATTGTGTTCAGAAATATGCCAAGAGATTCCCAAACCGTACAATCAATGAGGCCACAAATATGGCCAATATTCTTTCTAGCCCTTGTCCCCTGATACGGGTATCACTGGTGAGAAGCTGCTCTAATGGCATCTATTTGTGGATTAGAGGGGGAATGTGCTTCTCTGAAGACGTTTGTAGACTTTGGGATTCGGGGATGATGATGTACGCCTGGCTGAATACATCTGCAGACTAGTAAAAGCATTTATAGTACTCAAGTTTGATTTAACATCCAGATAGTTTTCTTAACAGTTTATTATATCACCAATATGTTATTTTAAGAAAAGACAAATAAGAAGTTACTTGAATTAAATAATAATTTCATCTCCTTTCATAGCATGAGAGGCAATCAGAATGAGGACACTAAGCGCTTCACTGTCTCTGGAGACAATAAACTCCACTGTGGTGCCAGATAGGGGAATAATTACACCTGCTGTTAAACGGCTCATTAACTTTCAGTTAGTTTCTTACTGCTGTGACACTGAGCGAAATACACACAGTTGCATACGTGGACAAGAACATTGAGAATAGAACGTAGAATATTTTTGCTGTGAAAACCACAAATGTGGTCCTGATGATCTCACCTTCCTCTTCACAAATTTATCCCAGTAATTACTTGGAAAAGATCTGAAAAGACAAACGAATAGTATAAAACCATTTAGAATGAAAAAATGTGAATTAGAAATGTATTGAAAATTGAAACATCGCTGCGAGTGAAATGTTTCTGTACTGTACAACTTGTAACATGACTGATGGCAGCAGTGAGCGCCTCATATTTTAAGGGTAAAACATGTTTTTATTTCATGTTAATATGACATCAGCCCGGCTGATTATGTGGCGACGAACATACGGTGTATTAATGACCAGTCGGTCCCAGTGCCCTTTGATGTCTTCCTCAGGGGGCTGCTCTGTCACGTACAGCCCGTCAAACTCCAGCCTTCGCGCCACTTCCTTCTCACGTTTGAAGATCACCAATGGTACCTGCCAATCAAATGCAGTATAGTGATCACGTGACTCTTTCAATTATGTCTGTTGGTAAATTGGCAAAATGAATTAAACACGTTTGTTAACAAAGTGCTTCATTGTCAATTTGTTTTTGGTTTTAAAAGATGCTCTCAGTCTGTGTGATGGAGAGAAAGCGGTATGAGTTCATTACTGTGTTCAAACTGGTATACCTTGAGGCAGTAATAACCAATAATACAGAAGAAGGAAATGACTGTGTGTGCGACAGCGAGAAAATGCAGCGACGGCTCCATGTATCCACTGCTCTCCTCCAGCACAAAATGAACAGAGCCCTCGTCATCATCTTCAGAGCCCAGGTCCTTAATGCAAACAGATGTGATCCCTCCGTCCTCTTCTTGTGATGCAGGCAAAGATGCTACCTGGGAAGACAGGAAGAGACCGAAAGAACGCGTGACCTCACCAAAGACAAAGCATACTTCTGTTTATTAAATATCAGAAACACACAATATAATGCAATACAATTCAACAGCAACAAACAACAGCATCCAAAAAGGCCAAACAGGTAGATAAAGCCCTCTCTTTAAGCAGGCTCTGGTGTATAACGTATAGTGAGACACATACATTACATTACCATTCTGATACGACTTGTATGTGATCCTGTACAATCATGGCTGAATTACTTCTGTATGAACACTTGCTATTGTGTAGCATACTGCAGCTAGCACAACAGAAAACAAGCAGAGGTTTGTGTGTTTGATGAACAGAGTCGAAGGTGAGTAGGTACGCTGGAGCTGCGGGCGAGCAGCAGAGGGGTGGGGCTATTTGCATATTCATAGAGCTGCGCATACTAAATGAAGGCAAAGGTGTGGAGTTACATCTAAGACATTTTCAAGGATTTATTTCATGAACAAATTTCCTAAATATGTAATTTAGATGAAGAGAGGTGAATTCTGGGGTTTAATAAATGCAAGGAGAGGGACTTTTCTTAAAAAGGTTTAAAAGCGTTTATTAATTAACGTAGATTTCCCTTGGTAGACAGGGTGAGATCAGCAGATTATGCTCAAGCCTGTAATACTTGAAACAGTACAACTTTGCAGGCATGGAAGAAGTACTTCATCATCCTTTACACAAGCAAAAGAAGCAATACCACCATGCAAAAACACTGTACTACAGAGTAAACACACACTCACCTTATAGAAGAGGAGGATGAAGTTGATTGCAAAGGTAACAAACAGAGCCAGCAAGCGAATATTATAAAAATTCCTTGCAAAGTAATTCTGGGGGGGAAAAGAAATAAAAAAGGAAAAAGGTTCAGGTGTTTTCTGCCTGTATATTCAAACTGAAGTGCTTTTAAGAGTGCATCTTATCTGTTGGTACAGAAAATGTATCCATAAGTGCACAATATGTCACGTTGTATTTGTCTATTACCAGCAGGCTCTTGTTATGAGTGCTTATCATCTCCCAGAGGGCTGACTGCTGGCTCTGTGGTTCCTCTGACTTATTAGAGCATCTGTTGTCTCTCCATTCTGCCTCTGCTCTCTCCTTCCCAGTTTTCTTCTCAGATTCTTTCCATCTGCAAACAGTCCAACCACAAACAGAGGGAAGGTCAAAGAGCTTTATTACGACAAGGAAATAATATCTGAGATGATGAAATCAAACTTCTTTTTTAGTTCAAGGTGTTTGATAAAGTGTGACATCAGCATAAGACTGCTTATTTTTCCAAAATTGCAAAGCAGTTTTAATAGTTTTAAACCCACTGTACACTATCACCACGACCAAATTTACTCTCTATTTTTTATACCTTAACTGAGTCGGCATCTCATGCTGAGGAAGTTAAATAATCCCTCTTTGAGGATTTAAGTGAAGCAAGACACTCACTTTGTATCAGGCGTTTTCTCATCCTCTATTTTCTCCTCTGTTGCAGTGCAGGCTTTTAGTTGCTGTCAGTAAAATTCATGAGGAAATCAAAAATTAATATGAATCAGTAGAGTATCAAAGCAGTAGAAAATTAAGAAAATTATGCTCAACAAAACACACTGAGCATCAAAAATTTAAAAATGGTTAAGGACATCTCATATCCAAATAAATTCATACCATCCCTTGATCCTTCTCGGCAAAATCAGCAGTGGCAACTGTTCTGGAGGTTGTGTTGAACAGGTCGGTCAGACTGGCACTGAGGTCCTGAGTTATAAGTCTGTAGTGACTTCCCTGCTTCTTCACTTTGAGGCCGAATATATCCGACAGTACATCCACCTCTCTAGGGGAGGTCACAGCTGCCACCTGCCCAATCTCCCGCAATTCCCTCTGGGAAGACAAAGTGGCAGAGCACTTCCTCAGTCGATCCACACCACTTGGCAACCCCATGACCTCATCAAGAGTAGGCTCAAGGATCCCACCCAGCAAGTCTGATATACTCATCCTTTTGGCTCCCTCTATGAGCCCACTGTTCACAAAGGCTATGTACAGCACATACATGATGCTGTGAACTGCAACAGAAATACACCGGACCTGAGCCATAAAAATCCACCTGAGGAAGGCAATAACTGACATCAGGATATCCTTCAGGGTCATCTTCATCAGTGTCTTCAGGTGTTGGACAGAAAGTACAGATATCAGCAATAACAACCAATGACACATGAAAAACATTCCTTTGTTGTCCAGCCCTTCTTCACTCTTACTCTTTTCCTCCTCTCTTTTGTCAGCACTCCTCTCTCCAGCATCAGAGTCAGATATCTGGGCTGCAAGCTGCATCTCAAAGATGGTGTCCTCACAGAAATTGACAAACATCTCCATTTTCTCCTTCTCTCCACCCTCATTAACCACATCAAAAATGAACTGCCTTTTGGATTCTTTGACCTGAGGCTTTTCCCATTGTGTGCGGCTCGATTCACTGATCTCAAAGTAGACACGTTCAATGCGCTTCCCACTGCCAAGGATCTCAATACGTCCTAAATAGGGCCGGAAATAAGTCAAGATACATTCTGCCAACTCCAAGAATGTCTTGAGTCTTGAATCGTTGGGCATGTGTTCAGACAAATTGGTCAGGAGAACGGCAATGCTGAAGCCGATGTCTTTGGCTGGCTCATGGAAACGATCCACAAAGGCCTCATAATCCACAGTTTCACTATCGTCAGTCTCCATGCAGGAGAGGAGGAAGTGAATCTCAGCTTGGGAGAAACGCTTGCAATTCTCCATGGCTTTCTGAAAGTCCTTCCTGGAGATGCAGCCCTTGCGATCAGGGTCGTACTCTCTGAAGGCATCTGAGGAGGTGAGGTCTTTGAGTTTGAGGAACATGTCAAAAAACTTGAGGATCATCTCCACGTTGCCTGACGATTCCACCAACATATCCACCATCTGCTTTCCAATAGTTCCATTAACAACATTACCTGCAGGGGAGAGAGACAAGCAGAGAAATAAAGTTTATTTAATAATGACATTAAATATAATATTGTATTTATGATCATAAATTGTGTAGAAAACAAAGGGTTAACTGGAAATCTTGCCTTCTAACATGGACAGCAAAAAAACAACCATGTCCTTTTGTAAATCCATGAGCTCTTTCAGAAGGTCAATTTGCCTTGAATCCTGTAAATAATAGTTTTAGTTACACTTTTAGCAAATTGGATTTTTCATTTCCTATTTTTCATTTACATATTACCAGAGACGTTTACAAAGACTTCAAGACACAAATGTAGAGGGAAATGAGCTAATTAAACGTCAGTGAATCAGTGTGGTATACCTGAGAGAGCTTCATCTGCATGTGGGCAAAGACATGGAGGAATCCCACAACAGCGTCCCACAGACGACTGTGTGCTAGACTCTGTTGGTTCCCAGTGCACGGGCCCTGCATGAATACACTGACAATGTGAGCTGCATCATTTTAAAAAACATCCCAACTGGCATGAAGGCATAAAGCCACATTTCAGACAAATATACAGTTTGGTATATCCAAAGAGCCAGAAGGCTGATGTTGTTTTGTCTAGAAGCTCACAGGATGAAACACTATGACACTACATCATGTAATGGAAACTGACTGACCTGTATGTACTCAGTGAGTGTGTTGAAAACCTGTTTGGCCACTTCGATGGCCTTGGAGAAGTTGTGTTGGCCGTGTGCATCAATCACATCCCTCCCTGAGTAGTACCAATAGAAGTCACTGATTGACTCCTATATTGTGGCACAGACAAATATTTACAGTTCATGTAGAGTAAACATACTGCTATGATTACACACATCATGACAAATTTACTGTTACAGGATCTGCTGTCTGATGACATATGAGTCTATATTCACACAGTACTCAAATCCCAGAGTACAAATATTGTTGGACAGTAGTAAGTCAATTTAGCATCACAAAGGAAAATCTGTCACTGTGGACTTACCTGTACTCTCAGTAAATAATCCACTGTGGATATTATGATGTTGACAGTGGTGTTGTTGCCCGTTTGTGTTCTCAAGTAATTCTGGAAATCTAACACACGAAGAAAAGAAGAGCCGAACGTGAAAAGACAAGTGCAATGAATTTCATCCTGTGTAGACAATGTAATTAGACAATGGGTGTCAACTAAGTGTTAAGTTAACTAAGCATGTGTTATAGAATATGGTCCTTTATTCTTCAGATATCAATATAATCTATGTTAACTTTGTGACAATGTGTAAGTGGTAACAGCACAAGGCAGAGCTTCTCAAGGTCCAGACTTCAGTGTGCAACGTGGACCCCGGCCATATCGTCAACTGGTGGCCTGTGGGTCATGCCCAGCCCACCATAATTCCCATCAAGCCTGCAGAATATTAATGACTATAGAAAACACATGCATCTAATGCATTTCAATAGTGGAAAAGATCCAGTCCATCCTGTGAGTGATGGTCAATCAGCTTGCCAACACCAGGCAACTAGCCAAAAGGTCCTCAAATGAATGTGGTCTTAATGTGGCTTAATTCCCCATCATTGACATCACTGTCATGGTGGCATTAACTGCTGGAGAGTGTTGCGTGTTGTTGCTGCTGAGTTCACACATTAAGGTTACACCAGAGAATCTGCTTTTAGCTCCTAAACTGCAGAAACAGAATGCATCTCCTTTTCTCTAGGACACAATTTCTACAACTAATGCAAACATCTGAGTCTGAGTAAAAATCATCCCGGACCTCCGATCTTGAATAAAAATCAGATGCAGACCTTTGAGTAATAAGTTTGAGAATCCCTGGTACGGGGCAAATAACCTGAGTTGTGTCCTTCACAGAGCAGCTGTAGGAAACGGAACAGGTCACAGGTTATGTCTTTGTCAGGCATCACCTTCTCTCCTGAGAATAAGGGAAAAAAAAGGCAAGAAATAAGGGATGAAGAGCAAAGACTGGAGTACTACGGCAAGAAAGTTATGACAGAATGAATGAGAGAACATAAGCTGAACTTGGAGAAGTAAAAGAATAGAAAAATCAGGCCACAATGGAGTGAAGGGTGACAGCTGTTGATAATATTCAAGACTGACAAAAGCAGCGAAAAAAAGGGCTTTTTGGAGTGTGAATTTAGAGTATGTTTGAGGCCAGGGATCTCACAGCTGGCTGCATGCTATGACATGGCTTCACAGAAATTGATTTTTCTTTTTTATTTCCATATGAATACAGTACCTGAGCTCTCGTCCATGGCCATGCCTAATCCTTCCGCTTTGTTCTGCCGCTCAAACGCATTCAGATCCAGAACGCTGGATAGCAGAAACACAAGCACAAAGGGATAAAAAAGATTTTGCACTCTTACCATTTATATCAATCTGTACATGAAGCCTTTGTGACATTTGACAGGTCTTGTCAGAGTATTTTCCAATAGTCACTCACCTACATGACAGCATGAGTCCAGCCATGCTCTGAAAGAAGCCCACATCCCGCTTCTCTCTCAGGTAATCCAGCATTTTCTATCAAACAAAAGCATCACAGACGGGGTCCAATAAATGTGGATACTGGAAGCACTGCTGCAGTGTCTCTGTGTCAAGGCACTGTGTTTGGTAATGAAAGGATGTGACACGTTGTGAATGTTGAAGAAAGAGCCCTGAATTTGAAATGAAATACTGTGGGAGGAAGAGTCCAGGTCCTCCATGTAAGCGATGGGCTCTGTCATGAGTTATCACGTAATGCGTCACCAGGACATCTCACTCCATTAAATTTATCATTACAACATACTGCAGATGATGTTTCACAGCTTTACTTTTCTAGTTTGAATATTTCTACTGGATTTTTCCTCAATTTATTTTAATATATAGAATTATGAATTCAATTAATTTAGCAATTATCTAGCCGCTGCAATAACCTTATTTCTTAGTGTCACCTAATCTAATCTTACCTCGTATCTATCTTGTCTGTGTTAATTATAATAATCTTCAGTCAGTGACCTGTGAAAATGAAAACCTTCGTATTTTTGGGTCTCAAGAAAAACAAGCTGTATAATTTGAGGCAGAGAAATCAATGCAGTGTTGTACCTGTTGAACAGTGGCATTCCCTCCGCTGAGAACAGCAATACCCAGCTTCAATGTAGGGGCAATCATGGAGCCCATGGCCCCTGATGGGAGGTAGATTTATCACATAATCAGAGGATATACAGCGCTGACTCAAAAGAATAAGATTGCATGACTGCTATAAGCCACAATGCACATTTTAAGAAAAAGGGAGAAGCACAAAGAAAAGCTTCAATTTACTCCCAGCTTCTGAGATGAGGACTTGTCTCAACTTAATAGAAGTTATGTAGTTCAATATTTAACCTTGTCCTACCTTTGCTGGCACTGACGGTTTGCAGGACCATCTCTGAAGCTCCACGACGATGCAGCCTGGCCTGCTGGTAGAGCAGCTTCTGTTTCTCCATTTGCTTCTCCTGAACCACAGAAAAAAAACATTATTATTATATTATTTTCATCATTGCAATACAAAAATAAAGGTGAAGAAAATCAATCAAATACAAGTAAATACTGTTAGCAAAAAATGTTTAAAACCTATTTTAAAATCAAGAGCCCATTCACTCACTTCAAAGCTTTCAGCCTCCTGTTCTTCATCATCATCCTCCTCTCTGTGGCAGCTCTGGGAGAGCAAACGTACAACACAGTGCAGAAAATAAATCAGATACAAAATGCCCAAACTCACTGTCCCTCGCATTTTGCTACACAGCATACTGCACGTAACACGCATGATATGAAAGACCTGAGAAAGAAGGCAATCTTTCAAGAAATTCCATTAGTGTTTACTGCTATTAACCAAAAATAAACAACCTTTGTAGCAGCTTTGTAAAATGTCAGTCCTATTCTAAGCATTTTGTCACATTATTTGAACACAGTAACAAACGTGTAGATACTTTGACTCTAAAGCATTCTTCATGTTTTATTACCTTGGCCATAATAGCAGCGTAGGACTGATAGAGATCGTCATTTTCAAGCTTACTGTGAACAGGGAAGACAGATGAGATAATATTAGTGTACATGGAGGTATGAAGAGATGCAGCACTCTGGCTGGTCCACAGCAGGGTCCAGGCTAATCTGTAGCTGATCCTCACTGGATCTGTTCACAGCACTCAAATGTGGCCCCCTCATAGTTGGAGGCACCACCGCCACACAATCCAAAGCACTGTGTGGATCAAGAGTGTGTCTGCCCTGGGGCATTGGACATTTTTATTGAACACACCGCTACACCTGAATCCAGTTGATCTGATCACATCTCTGTAGTGACTGTACAAGTGAGAGTGCTCTCCAATTCCAATGATTGGACCAAATCATGCATTCATCACGCATACAATTCATTAATATGTTCGCTAAATAGAAACTTTCCTAATCAGTGGTGTCCATGCATAACCTAAAAATGAGACAACAGTATGGGAATACGGTAGTGAAAAATACATATATGAGAGTGAGAGTGAGAGAGAGAGAGAGAGAGAGAGAGAGAGAGAGACAGAGAGAGAGAGAGAGACAGAGAGAGGGAGGGAGAGAGATAAAATATTGGGTTTGACCAGTAACAAATGTAGACTGGGGTTTTTACTGTATGTGATCTTTTATAATGAACACACACACACACACACACACACACACACACACACACACACACACACACACACACACACACACACACACACACACACACACACACACACACACACACACACACACACACACACACACACACACACACACACACACACACACACACACACCTCCTTTCTGTCAGGGCGCTTCGGCTGAAGAGTGTAATGAGTTGTAGGAGAGGATCGATTGGTTTGGCACCATCATCAACGTCCTTTTCTTCCTCTCTGTCGCCTCCACACAGCTTCATCACTCCTCCCTTCTGCAGCCCACAGAGAGAGAGGGAGGGAGAGGGAGTAAAGCCACTAATGTGCACTCTCACTTTCGGACCATCCACAGCTTCTGGTGACGGCTTTGCAGGTTTGCTTTCCTGCAAACACACACTCGGAAATATATACAAAATATAAAGAACCGGATCATGTTTATGTGCACAGTGAAGACAAAACTATTTTATTTGGAACTTCTGCTACATATAGACACACTCAAAAGGCCGTGTAACAGGTGTAACAGTTAATCAAATTTTGGGAAACATTTTTATCATCACGTCATTGTAATTCAAAACATAGGCCTGTTTAATTCTTGTTACATAATTATTTTCAAATGATGTCAATATAGCTTGCTTTGCCACTCACAGCTAAATCCTCCACAAGCTTCTCCTCAAAGCTGTGGCCATCAGCTGATATCCAGGATTTACTGTAGCCTTGGAGGAACAGGTTGACAGCCCTATGCCTGGGGAGGAAGAGGAAAGAGTCAACAGACAACAAGACATGTCCATGTCTTATTTGCAATGGACAAATGCAAATTAGAGATTTCAACCAGGCAGCATAGAAAGAAACTATTAAACTATCAAAGATTAGACCCACTATTGCTCATCAATCAAGGCCTCTGATTCCAGTTCAAGGTGACGGTTGCTACATCCACCAGTACGTGGGGCATTCTTATATCACTTACGTACCACACGCAGCCACATGGTCTTCGTATGCTAATGGAGTTTGGCCCTGAAAGGCCATGCCTAATTAGGTTTCATATTACCTCTCCATCACAGTAGTGTCTTCCACACAATGCCAAACTGCCATTTATACACTTGAAAAGGTTCACAGTCAAATGCTACTAGTGTTTAAGTTCACACAGTATATTCACTTTTTCTGGGGCAAAGAAAGAAATGTAATGAAACTATGGTTTTCTCTGATTTATCTGCATTCATATGCAGATATCTGTTTGTCGAAATTAGCCGAAATGTTGTCTTTGTGTCTCAAGTTGCTAATCTGTAAACAATGACTGACAGACAGAACAGGAAGTCTTGGCCCGTTATCCGAATATCCACTGATGAAACCAGAAGCCCTAAAACTTTGGCCGTTACCTCAATCTTGGTCAGATGCCAGCCGATGGGTTCAGAGAGAGATGTGAGTTAAAACCAGTATCACTCAAAGCCCGCCTTGTTGATTACCCTTGATTTCATTATTTTTCTTACCATTTTTTACTCTGCATTTTGAAGCTTAAAAATTTGATGCTTGAAAATACTACCCCCACAAAAGACCAAATTAAATCTCCATGGCATATCATTAGATGATTATCTCCCTCTGACAAGGGTCACTCAGTACAAAATGTTCACCAACACTGCATTTAATAAACAATTCACCTATAACAGCATTTTTTGCGGGCGCAAAGCATCCATGCTGTATATACATCACATGTTTGTACCTGGGTAAGTTGTAGAGGGGAGCCATCCTTAGGCAGGCCACCACTGCTCGTTTTCTCTGTTTGGATAACACCTTGTGCCATGCTGGCTTTTTACTTCTTTGTGGGTGTTCCACCTGAACCCAAACCAAAGAGAGATAATGTAACAAGGCAGCGCATCTGAACCTCCAATGATCAAATGGGTTTAAACAGTTGCTGTTGTTGAGGTTCACTTTCATGCATTTGTCTTGCCTTTATCACACATTAGCACTGCAGGTATGAGTTTCTTTGAAGTAATATATACAAAATAAATGTGTATACAGACATGTAAAACATTTTCTTATCCCTGGCCTTGTCATATGAAACAGCTGAAAAGCAAGCAAATCACACTTTGTATCAACAGCTATTAGCAGTTAATCAAAAGTGCTGTGCTGTAGTGCAGCCAGCATGCAATGATTGTGGGGCTTCTATAAATGTGCGTTTGTAAACTGTTCAAAACATGTTAACAGAGGTCTGTCAACGGCATGCAGAGCTAACCAATCACGTTGGCAGAGTTTAAACAGATGAAAACAGAATTCAGCAACACTACTGTAACTACCACCAGTCCAGTCTCTACTCAACATATTTTAACATATATTTTTCTATGGCCGAGGAGGGTGACACTCAATGAATGGCTTAAAGTACAGCCTGTACATACACAATGAAATACCTTGTATAGATACTTCAAAATTTAAAGTTCATATAAGAATGTTTAACGGTAAGTACAGTCACACAAACTGTTAAAATGGTCACAAATATAACAAAGTAAATATCAAAAAGGTGTTAAATAACTACAAAACTCAATGAAATGTCCTCATGTCACTTGTCATTTTAGAGCCAACAGTTGACTAGTGAAGAAGTGCCAGCGCACATTTTTAGATTTGATTAATTATTCGTTTTTATATTACTTTAAAAGCTCACCTGGTCCAGGTAATAAAGGACTCGAGCTATTTCCAAAATCCGGTCTACAGTCCTTTGGGTGTCAGTAATGGCCTCTAGCTGGCTCGGGTGTTCTGCATGAAGGGTCCCCTGCCTCAAACAGTTTGACGCCTGTGAAGAGAAAAAAAGACCGGCACATTCATTTATTTATTTTTCTTCTGGTATTTCAACCATTCAATTAAAGATAATTTTAGAAAGGCTGCTGGAGAGGTGCTCAGTGCAGGGGAATGAGGTTTATGGCAATGAGAAAAGAGAATTAGCAGTGCAGTGCAAGCACCTTTCACAGGGCAAAATACATGGAGCAATGAATGAAGGAGGCTGGTTGAAATGAGTAGGGCCAAGAAATCAAATTGTCCTGATTATTGCTCCCACTATTGCCTTTAACGTCGTTGCATGAATTCTCATACAATCAACAGCGAAGACTCCCTGCTAACTATTCCACTGCAAATAAACTTTCATGCAACCAAAAAAATATGGCCAAATCTCCCTTTTAAAGTTTGTTTATGCTAACGACAAAGCAGACATGTTTTTCATCAATGACTTATGAATAAAGATATTTTTCACTGACTGATAAACAAACAAATATTGCATGCATACTCGGTATCTCTGGTGAGCAATGAGTCACTGACTGAGATTATTAAAAAAGCAGCTTTGGATTTTACAGGCTGCACCAGCCTCTTCAGTTTAATTTACCGCACACTTCTTTGGCATGTCAACAAACATGCAGAATGTCTGCAGAATGTAGAAAAGATATGAGCTTTGTTTACACTCAGTAGGGAATTCACACAACTGATATATAGTGTATTTGTTGTTTATTGTCATTCGCACTTCAATTCAGCTCTAAGCATAGATTTTCATCCAAGCCACGATTTCCATCCAAACCAGAAGAAATAAAACCCACAAAATGTGTTTCAATACAACACAATACGACGCTCATATTTAACTGAATGTACGAGTAAAAAAAGTTTAGAACATGAGAACTAAAAAGCAGCGACAGCCTTTTACCTGACTCTGAAGATGTATAAGGCAACTGAACACATGCTCTCGAATCTCATCTTCAGTTTTCTTCTGTGGAAAGCAAACAATGCCCAACTTTAAATCATCACACATACCACAGATATTTTAAGACACTCACCTTCACTTTGATCACACCACACTGCAAATTATCAAAGAATTACTGCACATTGATTGAGACCTTAAAATTATTTGTCATCATGCTGACTACATCAATGCTGCTGTCCACAGTTCCAACCAACCTGGGTGAAGCCATTCTTAGCCAACAGGATAAGGCTCTGGTCACTAGGATAACAAATCCTGAGTCCCACAGGGAGCAGTCTCTTCATGGAAGCCACAATGAGAGAGGTGTGGGTGGAATAACGATCCCCTTTCGTCTTCATCCTCCTTTTCTCATGGTCGAACTGAGTATTGAAAGCCACGAACAGAAAATAACTTCTTCGAGACTTGACTCACACTTTTTTGTGATTATTATATAACTGCCAGATGAACAAATAGTGTCTACACTGTAAAGAGATGCAGTTCTTGCACATCAATGTTAGAAATATGGCTGACCTTGGACCTTTGGCCATTGTTGACCAAGAAAGTCAAGTTATTGATTTCATTTTGGACCACGTAGTTCTGTTCCTCCCATTTGAAATTCTGTCATTGCAAGCACAGGTGGAGAAAAATGACATGCTTTATAGGGTACAATTTTCACTTGCATAGTCCTGACATGAGGGGAAAAAAACACTATTATGTTTCATCCTTACATGAGATTTGCCCCAGAAAATAAAGACCTCTGCCACCATGCTGAAGAGCTGCTGGGCTTCAGGGTTTGACTCTTTCAGCCAGCTGGCTCTGAGACAAGACAGACCAAAAACCACCACATTATCATGGAAGAATTTATTCGTGTAACAATAAACATATACTGTACGCCTGAAATAATAAGCAAAATCAGTTCTATGCATCTTACTCTTTTTGTATCACCAAAAATGTGTTGCTTTTTTTCTGTATTTACAAAACTAGTTGCAAGTTTACAATTTTCCAACAGTTGTTTAACTCAATTATCAGTATTTTACCATTTCAACAAACATTCATGGAAAATGTGTTGTTTAAAAGTCTTCTAAAGAACTGAAAGAGCTCACATGATAATTACTGGTTGTGTAATGTCAATCTAAAATATATTAAAATAAGTTTCACTTTCTACTGAGTCTATACTTTGAATTTCTCATGAAGCTCTTGGTCCCAGAAAATAAGCCTCTCCGCATCTAAGCTCCTTGGTAACATGCCTTACCGATTAGAATCCACGAAGGGGATGAGGAGGGGATAGAAGGCGTAGAGGTCTCGCACCAGCATGCTGAACTTTTCCTGTATCTGCAACTCCATTTCAGAGGTGTCACCCCCTTGTGCTTTCATCTGCTCCTCCTCTAGCAGCACACACTCTGCCCTCTTTCTCAACTTCTCCATCAGTGGGATGAAGTGGCTCCTTAACAGCTCAGAGTGGGCTTTGCATATGATTGGCTGGGAAAAAACTGAAAAACATGATGTTAATAGTGGGAAAAAAGGAGAATGAAAGGCATAAGTGATTTGGAATAAATAAATCCACACCAGAGCCGGACATGACCACAATACCTGCCATCTGTTTCATCCAGTCACCCTGGCTAGCGCCCACATGGTTGTGGGTGATACAGAGGATGTGGCCAAGTAGGTCACTGGCATGCTGAGGAGTAACAGAAGTGCAGGTTGGGCTGTCTGGCTGGCCCTCGGGGCCCCAGCACCACCAGAGGGATATGTAGCTGCACAACATGGGCAAAGTGACCTCTGTAACATGGATGTAGTGAGCCTGGCGAGCTCCAGCACCTGCACCTGCCAAATCCTCCACTTCCCCCAGAGCCTGTTCCAGAGAAGGCAGGAGGGGACACATGTCCTCCACCTGACTGGGCAGCCCCAGGTCTAAAAATAAAACACATGGAAAATAAGGCTGGGAAGGGTTAAGATGTGGGTTTGAGCAGTCAGCAGTCGATGCCCGAGTTTAGGCAAAAGTGATAAATATCAGTGTGTTTGTTTATTACCTTCTCTCTCAGTAGCACTCATGGTGTTGTAGATGGAGTATGGGTTGTTTTGGTTTAGATCTGGCTCCAGGAAGCATACAGGAAAAGTCCCAGTCAAGGCCGCCAGACAAGCGCCTGCTGCTGGTCTCTGCCTGTTTGGATATGCTGTGTTACAAAATACTATATACTGTTTGGGGTAGGATTGCTCACAGAAGTTTACTGGCCAGCTATTTTCATTTGTATCTCAGGATCAAAAATGGTCTTGGCCTTAATACATGTATTGATAGCTTCAACAAATACTTCTATGCCCCAACAATAATGCATAATGAAACATTATGTTTAAGTCATCATTTTTGTCATTTCGATTATTCATATTTTATATAGACTATGCATAAAGATGGTTTAGTTACCATTTAAATAAGTAATTTTTTTAACAAAAAGTATAGACATAAAGCTGAGAAAAAAACAAGGCTAAAAGAAGATATTATTGTCACTTGCACAAACTCTGAAATCATACAGATATATAGACAGTACCCCTCCATGTAGATGCTGCTACTGGTGCCAAGAGAGTAGAGGCTGTTGAGGATCCTGTAACAGGACACCTGGACACTCCCCACTGGAAAGACAAGGTGATGCTTAACACAGAGATCCTTGTAAGGTTTAGTTAAGAAACAGCCACAGCCACTGAGCAGGAAAGCTGATAGCATGCGATCAGAGAGATGGGGCTGGATAGCTGGATGGCTGCTGATTCAGGTAATGAATGATTCCTCAAAGGTCAGGATATTAGTGAGGGAGACAATATGCTCCTGCTGCTCTGTGGCTACGACTGAGACACTTAATGAGACCTGGTTTCAAAGATGTGGAAGGTGAAGTGGAGGGAAGGGTGTCCCCGAGTGATTTCAGGGGTGTGATAACCAGCTGTTCATCCAGCTCCAGAGCATACGGAGGGAAAGAAATGAGAGTATGGAGAACATGTGGTGGTGGTAATCTTAATCTTACTATTGTGAGATGATGTGCAAGATTTTATGATGCATGTCATTTTAGCCCTTACCCAGGAGGTCCAATCCATAGTTTTGGATGCCAAGATGCCGGAAAAGGGAAGTGAGGGTGGGGAGAAGAATGGAGGTTGTGTAGCTGACAACTCTGGCCACTCCTCTAGCCTGTTGACTCCTACTCGGAGGCAAACAGACCATAGTCACAGAGAGGTTTTCCACAGTCATCTCCAGATCAGCTGCAGCTGTCTCAAAGAATGAATGCAGAGATGCTTGGACAGACTCTGGGGCTGACTTCATCAGGGTCCTAGGGCCAAGGGATGAGAAAATGCATTTTATGACGAGCAAAATTTGTATTGGATATATTGTATGTTTAATTAAAAAATAATAATGATTTGTTTTCTTCAAAATAGAAAATGTAAAAGGAACAAGAGTGTCAAGAATTACAATATTGTCATGCAGTGCTCTTTTGGCAAGCTACAATAAAAGCAGTTAAGTGAACTTAATCAGTTGCTAATCTATCCACCAGACAAGCCCACATGACATCAATCTGTCGAGCCAAGATTCTACTTCTAGCATCATTTATCAGAGGCCTTGTCCTTAGGGAGTAAAAGTGATATCAACCACAATTAGATAGCATCAGTGTATCAGTAGCTCAATTACGCCAGTCATCTCATCCTCAGACATGGCGGTGTGACACTGATGTGACTGCAGGCAGAGCGAGTACATTGATTCAGGCAGAATGTGACAGTAGTGCCATCTAGCTACCTGGCATCCAGGGCCTGAGCCAAAACATGGAGGCAGCTTGCCACTGAGGATGCTTCATTTCCTGGGAAAAAAAAAAAAACGCACACGTACATCAAATCCAAAATGCCTGCACACATGCTCAGACAAAAAGGTATGCAGCAACAAAAGATTCATAACCACACAAGGAATTAGATGAATCTCAATCACATGATTACAAAAATGAACAGACACAACTGTGGCCAACCAAAAAGCAAACCAAGGAAGCAACAAAACAGAGAACAAGTGGTGCAAATTAATGTTTGAATAAGGTTTATTTCCACATCGTCCTTACCAAAGAGTGAGATCCTGTGTCTTATTAGAGCTGCAAGCTTACAAAAGAGGCTGGATGTGAGGAGAAAAGACAAGTGAGGTAATGAGGAGAGGAGAGGGGAGTGGAAAAAGTAATTCCGGGACACGAAATCAGAAGAATGGTAACACAGAAGAATGAGCCACCTTCTGTTAAAACACCTTCAATTAAAGAAAACTTACTTAAAGAAAACTAAACTAACAATAGGATGTGCAAGAGCGTAAGAACATTTTAAAATGCTGCTGGTGTAGAAAGCGTACTGCACAGTTTGTTGGGGGTGGCACAGACCTTGCAATCATCTCCTTTTCCTTTTTTGAGGCGTGGGTTCTGTTACCACTTGAGCAGAGAGAATTGGACAGGAAATACAGACGGTGGCTCTTCACATATTGTTCCAGTAGAGGAAGGATAACCTGATGAATGGAGTAATAACCAACAGTCACCTCCATGAACCAACATGTATCACTCCACAGTCCCTTTAAGTTTCCTCTGACTAGCTTCAAAGTTTAATAAAAACAACCTGAACCCTCTTTGACTGCATCACATACACTCTGTGCCCGCCTGTACCACAGCTTGACTGAAGCTCCATCACACTCATTGGGATAAATATTTAATTCAAAGACACATTTTATTTATGGCTGCCCCATTACATCAAATAGATAACTTTCGAAGTCTTGTTTAGCACTTTTTAGTTCAACACATTTTCCCTAAATTCAACTGACTGGAATGTGAAATTTCAAAGAAGTTCTCAGGGTCTGAGCAGTGCTGTCTGTTTAACATGAGCTCCTAGTGATGGACCCAATGATGACCTGAGAGGACGAGAGGTTAAATATTTTGCACTCCATTAGCTCTTCTTATGAAGCATTGGCAATTCACAGACAGACGGACAGCCAGCCAGCCACACATGCATGGTTGTGTGAGTGTGTGGCTGCGTGGGAGGTGTGTGCTGCAGAGATCTCAGGCACCACTGTTCATGGTCTTGGCTGACTGTCTCTGACTCGAGGGGTCCCATCGATGAAAAATAGAGCCTTTTCATTCGCTGCCTCCTTAGAGGCAGAACTATGTGTGAAGCTTTAATCAATCCTGATGGCAATCGACACACCCACATGGATTTCCAAAATGGTTAAATAAATTACACAGCCACCAAGGGTTTTAGTTAGAGGGGTTGCCCGTGGCAACCATCTAACAAAACTAATTAGATGACGTTAATGAAATACGACAAAAAGCTACGGAGGGGAAAGAAAATGGCATGGAAAAATGAAAATGGAAAGGGGCTAAATCAATGTTAGATATTCCGTATCAGACAGAGTTCGACTGTGTTCAGATATGCACTGATCTGAGGCAAACCTTGGATAGAAAATGTACTGGTTGCTGTGTTGGAGCTCTCTCTCCTTTAGACATTTGTCCTCTGGCTTGCATCACCTCTGGAAAAAGAAAAAGCAATGAAATACTGAATCTTACACAAAGACCGAAACTACCATGGTACCAGACAAAACAGAACGACATAAATAACAAAAGTGTTTACACATAATTTTCACTTAGGAAATAACCTTTTTGTGACGGTGCTGATCAAAATTACCCTGAAGTAGACTTACTGAGTGTACACTTAATGATCTGTTGTTCATTATTCATAAAATGAAGAATCAAAGTTAACATTACCCAGCTCCAACATGTGTTCTTGGGCATCCTCAGTGTGAGAGAGAAGCCGCTGAAGGAGAGTGTAGCCAAAACAGTTGGCTACGGCTGGAAAGTCCACCTCCACTGTCTTGCGATCCCTGTAGTGAAATCAAATAGGGCTAAAACACTACAACTTGAAAAGACATCAAGCTCTAACCTTAAACACCACTAAGTCTGGATTATGTATTTTAGTCGCAGAATTTTACTGCAAGAATAAGTGGGAAGTGGGAAGATAAAGAGGCAATTATTCACTGGTTGTGCTGCATAGACTGGGGTCTGATTGCTGTGATGCCTGCTAAACAGCGTTAAGAGAGCAATATCAGTGTGACATGAAAATGAAACAAGTCAATTGCTGCCAACCTCGTACGTACTGTATCTCATTGCCCTGTTGTAATCATAAGCTCATTCTGTACTCACCTCCACACAGTATAGCCATTGAGCTGAAGGAACTTGAGGACATCCTGGGCCCTTTCTCTGAATTTGGTCTTCTCCTTGGCAGTCAGGGTGTCATAGGGTACAAGCATTGAATGGCCACCCCCTCCTGAGAGCAGAAATGGGTCAAATACATTGTAATCTTATTAGCTGTTCTGCACTCCATAAGAGGAGAGGAGAGGAGAGGAGAGGAGAGGAGAGGAGAGGAGAGGAGAGGAGAGGAGAGGAGAGGGCTTGAGGGAAAGTAATAGAGTCATTGCTGACACCATGGTATTGTACCTTTACCCTCACGTTCCAATTTCTTCCTCTTAGCCCAGGCATTGTGGTAGTTTTCTGCCAACTGTTCGGCCATGGCCTATAGACAAAAACAAAATGCTAAAACCTCTCCTCCAACTGTCTGTCAGACTTGCTTTTACTAATTTTGACCACAGGAATGCACATCAGCTCAGATAGTATGCAAATGAGGCTGGAGGAAAGTCCAGGTGCACACAAAAACTACTTTCGTCAAGGAAAATGAGTCCTGAACTTCAAATATGTTACCAGCGGCAGATGTTTTATCTTTTTAAGGCAACTTCACTTTTCAGGCATTCAAATTTGTGCCACCAGCAATTTGCATGATTGCATAATATGACAACTCCCAATAATAATCCTGATTACATGCAATGAAATACTACTTGGATTATTCAGATCTGCAACATAAAGTGAAAACCCCTTTACCTTATACACAAATACTCATCATGGGCCCACAATACCACCACTGCAGATCATGTGACATGATTACAGTGGAATCAAAGCTGTACTTATTTTAATGGCGTATAAAGCAGAAAGAAAAGAAAAAGAAAAAAAGAAAAGAAAATGAATTACTGACACACTGGTCCCATGATAAGGTGATGCTGCTCATGTCCATAGGTTTGGGGCTGAACATTGACGCTCCTTCAAAAGACAGCTAGGACAGACAACAAATGGCTGATTACTCAATGAAAAAACATGTAAAATCCATAAGTAGAGAAGTTTACCTGTGAATGAGATGACTGGAGAGACATGTTTGGTCCAGAAAGGATAAGTGACTGTGGCCTATGAAGTACTCATAAAGTACCTGTCCTGACTGAGAGACTCTGCGTGCACATGTGCGGGTGCCAAATGCATCTCCTTCTTTTGTCCTCTCTATGGTCCATCCAAAGGCCAGCATACTCTTTATTGTCTCTTTAATTGCCCAGCGATATGCCTCCTTCTCCTACAACAAAACAGAAAATAAATAAACTATCATGTAAACCTGAAATTAACAGGTCAACGAAGGACAACATAAGAGCAAAACATGCTTGAACTTCATGTGAGCTGAAATGTGTGAAAAGTGTGTCCGATGCATTCATCAAAGACCATAAACTGAGGCATTTTGATCTTATACATTACATACACCACATTTGGTATTCAGGTGCTTTTGGGATTTATAAACTCACTGCGTTCTTTACTGAAATACATTCTCCCACACACACACGCACCATTAAAACTGACATCTACCTTTTCAGCCAGAGCCCTGTAGGGCTTGAGGAGAGGGTGGACCTTGGTGTTCTCACATAGCTGCTCCCCATGAACCCAGCCATTGGCGAACTATCAGTGAGAACATATAGATTCAGTGAAAATCATACATCAGAAATTATGCATTGTCAACATAATTTTAGCTCAACCTACCTCAACTAATTATCACATCACTACAGACATGTTCTGACACTTTCGAGCAGAATAATTATCTTACTGAGGAGTAATCATTGTGATATTACCTTGTCCAGTGACCACTTCTCGTGAGTATGCTCTGCGTACTTGTTCACTACAAACTCCAGTCTCTCTGGCACCGACATGCTAATGCAGGACGGAAATATTATATCACTTAGCTCTACTGCACATTACACATTTAGATACAACTGCACATCATTGGAAAGACTTATCAAGAGCATGAAAATAAATGTTTATATCAACACCCCTCTGCATATGCAACTTTGTCCTAAAGTCAATTCTGTCAAACAAATTACAGCTGACACTTGTCATGGAGCAAGACAGGTCATCTTCAGGAGATCCAGAATCAACATGTGCTACTTTCTATTCATAATCATTTAATATCCCTAAGTCAGTATCTTACCTGGAGGTGTCTACAGGCTGGGGGTCAAAGTGTCCTTCTGTGTCCATGGAGGCTTTTCTCTCTGATTGGGACATGCAGCTTGAGTCTATGTGGTCAGGAGGCAAGGCCATAGCCACCGCAGCAAGGCACTGGACACACAGCCTAAATAACTGAGGCTCATAGGGCTAGAGGGAAGGGAGGTATAAGAAAATAATGTTAGAAGGAGGAAAGAAGGAAAAAAGACAGCATGGGACATGATAAAACAGTGTCAAGGGAAGCTGGGCAATAAAATGGGACAAATAATACTGACATACAATATAGAGAGAAGAAAGATTTCAAAGATCTGATTTTGGGTATTTCAACAACAGTAACGTATCCTTTTTTTTTTTCTACTGTCCATCTGTGTCTGAATTTTACAAACAGAACACTACTGAGCTGAGGAAGCCATGTTATTCAATTCAAATTTAATCACACTGGATTAATAGTTTTGGAAACAAAGACATACCCCTGCTGTACAAACAATTCCCCTGAATTAAGTCTATCTCATTCAAACAGTGTCGCCATGTAAAAACCCTGTTAGAAACCTACTTAAGTGGCCAAGAGATTCCATTCCAACTGAAATACAGCTGCGAATCCCTTACCACAATAAAAGAAGTCTTGTTTACATGATGTGTAAGAAATCCAGTTACAGCAGAAAGTCAACACAAATCTGCTTACTTAGTGTAAATGGATGTAAACGCTGCGCATTATACAAATGGTAACATACACATAAATATATACACACTGTGCATATAGATATAGAAGTTACACTGTATCCCTCAATGCAAGTTCAACTGGTATGAAATTTAGTTTACATGACCAGTTTTGCTTACTGTGCAATTGCATTCAAATATGTCTCCACCTTTTGTTATTTTTCAGTTATAATCTACACATCATAGTACAATAAATAAGGCAACACAGCTGAACTGAGGCTAAGCTACAGAACGACTATTTCACTAAAGGCGAAAATCAAATACACATTTCTCCTGAAGCAGACTTTGAAAAGGACAGAAAGAGAAACGAGGGAATGAATCAATAGTAGGAACACTGTCAAAAAGTGAAACACTTATTCCTTCTCTGCCACTTTTCTGGTGCTCCAGCAAAATATTATTCTAATTCCAAATCATTTTAACATGACCTTGAGATTGACACAGGTATTCAGTATGGTTTACCTTCTTTGCCAAGGCCTTGAATACACCCCAGAACAATTTTCTAGACAGGTGGAGCTCTTCTTCAGAGACCAAACCGTGGTTATCCTGCCCTCCAGTTAGCGAGTAGTACTTCCACCTCTGCTCGTAGTGACTGGTCAAGAGCTTTTAGAGGAAAGTATTGAATTAGTAATTTTAACTTTGTGTATTCTCACATATACTGGAGTAAACTGCAATTTGTATATGCACCTTTAGAGGCATCTTGTTGTGGTCTGTGAGATGAGGGACATCAAAGACCAGACGTCGAAGAAGAGGCTGCATCATAGATGGTTGGAGTTTACTGAGGACACCAGTGAGTGCAGAATTAGTCATGAACAGACACATACCACATCCACCAACACACACACGCACGCACGCACGCACGCACGCACGCACGCACGCACGCACGCACGCACGCACGCACACACACACACACACGAGTGGTGCTATGACTAATTATTACATCTCACAAGAATGACAAATGTAATTGAGAACATGCCATGGGCAAGATGTTAATTAGTTAATTAGTTTAATTGGATTTGGTAAATTACATCCAAATTGGGAAAAACAGACAGTGATTCATTAAATATGAGTAGGAATAAGATTTCACTGATGTGTTAACAATGATATTTTGCCATTTCTCTGCTCAACAAATGAGAGACTACACTTGGTCAAACAGCAGAAAGACAGCAAGGTCAATGGATATGGGTAAATAATGGTGCGATAACAAACCACAGAAGATGCTGCACTGCATTATAACATATATAATCTATCAGCGGCTTGGTCTTTCCAATAATAATCAAGTGGAGACAGAACTCTAACTCTGTCGACTGCTCCATCGCACAAACGAAAAACACCATACCTGCACACAGCCAACAAGCAATCTTCAATAGTGTCTCTCTGAGCCTTGGTCAAGCTAAGAGCCCTGGAGAGGCTGTAGACTGCCTGGATAAGAGAATCCACTAGAAAGGCATGGTCCTCCAAAGCACAGAAGAGAGCTGAACATTTGGTGAGCAGGGGAAGCACAGTTGTACACAAGTATCTGTTGAGGGCCAGGGCCATATCAGTGGATCCTAAGTCAGCCTGCAATGAAAAAGAGAAGTTACACTTATGCAGAGTCCAATTAACAATGTGGGAAATAAACAGACAAGCTGGAATGAGGAGGCTGCAAAAAGAAACTCTTCCTCAGACTGAAAATACGCTTCATTTTACATATACTGTATATACTTATTGTAATTTGCGCAAATTTTAAGCCAATTAAGACATTAAAATTACCAAATATAATGTGATTTAGCACAGTTCATCACTCATGTTCAAAAAAACTATTGTACAGTCGATGCCAAGGACGAGGAGGAAAGAGGTGATATTTTTCATTGGTGACGGGGTGCCACTTGGATTAATACAAAGTCACAGGTCACGCCTACATTGTTAGACAGGGTCTCTCAAGCAGGTGAACAGGGCAACTGAATTGAATTTTCTCTGCTCACCGTGTCAAGAGAGACAGCTGCCTGAAGGTCAGGCAGAAAGCCAACATCTAGTAGGTGGAGAAGAAAACTCTGGTTGTCAATGGCATAAACCCTGTCCAGGAACAGAACCATGGCTGCCTTGTGGTCTGGGCTGAACACAGTGGATAGGTCAGGCTCAACCACCAGCCCATCTGGACAAACAAATGAAAAGTAAAGATTAGATGTTAAGACCAAAGGCTATGTTGATGTAATGCGTACTGTACATTCATCTATGCTACGTGTGCACATCCCTGTCATCCAATTCAATTCAATTCAATTTTATTTGTATAGCCCCAAATCACAACAGAAGTTGTCTCAGGACACTTTCCATATAGAGCTGGTACAGACCAAGCTCTTTTATTTACAAAGAAACCAACAATTCCCCCATGAGCAAGCACTTGGCGACAGTGGCGAGGAAAAACTTCCTTCCAGACTCAGCCATTCAGTCACAATCATGTAGATAATGGTGACGTAACAGAAGAACCAAACGGTCACTACAAAAATCTCAGATCTTAAAGGAAATCTTAATTTCACAAGTAGCCATTGCAGCCAAGCCAGGTTTCTGAGCAATGTCTTAATAAAAGTGATGTAAGTAGTTTAAGTAAGTGTATGCAGTGACTCATCATTTCACCTTTTGTCACTGAAGGGATTTGAAAGGAGATGCTGATAACTCCCTCTAAATCCTCAATGGGGATAAGCGACCTCAGAATGGCTCTGATGCGGATTGCTTCTCCTTTGCCTCCTTGAATCAACTGGATGACAATTCAGAACACAATATTGTTTTTGGGCAAGTCATTAAAATCTTCCACTGGATCACTGATGGACATCACACATAATCATACAGGAAATGAATACAAAGACAGATGAAGATGTAAACATATTATACTGTATCTGCAGTGTAAGGATGTACACTGTAAAATATTAGGGATACCTTCCTAATGTTGAGTTGCAGCCCATCTCGCAGTCTAAATGTAATTTGTGTCAAAAGTAGAGGAGCTGAGTTTATTTTTTGAAACATTGTTGTGTATCAGCTCTTGTTGATTATATCCTGCAAGTGTTGCAGTTCTGTTCATTTGTCTTTTGAAAATGTCCTTTTTACAACTGTATTTGCTTTTTCCCCAATCTTTTAAAACTTTTAATGGATTTTTTATTACTTCTGTAAAGTCTTTTTAACAACACAAATAATGGCCTCGTCTTCTTTTGCCTTTGTACTTCCGTGTCACTGCAATACAATAAAAATGCATCCTTTCAAAAGGCACATTTATCATCGGGTGCTTACGCTGACAGAAGTACATATGCTCACTCCAAAAGCTGGCCTAGTCTGAGGTTTTGCTGCTGAGAAACTCACACAAATCCTGATGGCTGAAAGCCAATTACTCTATTAATATCCAGTAAATGACAACAAGGATGTTAGCGTTTTAAAGGGCATGACAGAGCTTGAACTGGTATGGCAACATATGCATGACAAAATGTAAACTTAATGAACAGTGTTTCAAATATTCTATATATACCCATAGATCAATATATTGTGGTACAACTAGAAGTCTCAGTGGAGTTTAATCAGATCAATACTGTGATCATTAGTATTGAAGCAGTAAACCAGCATATGAGCAAACACTCACAGTTAAATATTTCAGTTTTATGTCTAAACATACAGTATGGGGACCAGGCCATTCTGTGGAAAGGTAAAAGCAATACACTTTATATTTTTGGCCTCATTCTGACTCATTCTTTAAAAAGCAGTTGCAGGCTTTCTCCATTAGGCTTTATTGTTTGAGCCATCAGTAGATATTGATGCGGAAGGGCTGCTGAAGGTTGGGAAAACACTCACATGCATCTCTGGAGCACAGCGACCCAGCAAGTCGATAAGGGCTGAGTAGAAGGTCATGATGGCGTGCCCCATGTGAATGAGGTCATCATCATTGTCCTGGACAACATCTCTGTTACAGCAAACAATCACAATTGTCAAAAGTTTGCCATGAGCTAAAAAAACAATTGAGGATGCTGCATTCCATCTATAAATGCTCCAAAAAGCCTGAGAAAATTACTTCTGAGACTTATTTATTATATATAAAAAAAAGGAGTGCTGAGCAGACCTACATCTATTACAATGTTTTACTACACCGGGAGACTTTCCATCATCTGTATCTAATATTTTGACGGTATTTTTGGGAAACCTTCATCGTTGCTGTTTACAGAAAAACATACAAAAATGTAATGCACTAAAACAATTGCACCGTTTGCAATCTGGCATTGTGTAGTCTTAACTATTGCAATGTTCAAAAACAGTACTTCATCCATTTGACAGCTTTTCATGCATATGCCTTTCAATGTGTGTGTGTGTACAATATCTACCCAGTTTCCTTTCAGTCGATTTTCTCAGTACAACACAAGATATCGCACAGCTGCACAGCCTGACTGAAGCCTCTATTCACGCCTTGAGACAGACATGACTTATGCAAAGCCCCGCCCCAGAAGTTGTCTTCTGTCCACCCCGTCCTCAGGACTGCAGCTTCTCTTCTCATGACAAAGACCAACAGGAGTCATATGTCCTATCTGTCTGGGGATTGTCCAAGTGCCCGAGTCCTATGCATTTTGTCACCACTTGCAGAGTTCAACCCTGGAGAGAAGGGTCATGCTCTTGGAAAAAATACGTGAGTCAAGGGACCCAGCATCGTCCAACAGAGAGGAGCTTTTGTTCGAAGTCTGGTAACTGAGCTAGCCACATGGAGTATGTTGAGGGGTTAACCGGGTTTGAGCCGGACCCCTCAGAGAGCACTAGCCAGCTGCAACTTAGGCTAGCTGCTCACCGTGGTGATGATGATGACATGTTGAACATTGGCTCGGACATGCATGAGATAACAGAGGATGAACTGAAGGTTTTGTTTGTGTATGATACATCCTTCTTCTCAATGTACCACCAGTGCAGCTGACAAACTGGAGGAGTGGGTCTCTCCTCTGCCCGGCTATGGGCACCATGTTGTATTTGGATCTGGATGGAGCCAAAAAAAAAAGTTGGTTTGGTCAATCCTCCACTTATTGTGCCATCCCACAACATGGGTCTGTCCCTGATCCTGGTGGACCCTCAGTGGCTGGCAAACTTGTGGTATGCTAAGGTAATCAGTCTGCTGGCAGCAAGGCCCCGCAGCTTATTCTCTAAAGGGAACTCCTCTCTCAACTCGCTCATCCACACCCATTACTGTAGCAGCTGCGAGCCTACCTGTTGAGAGGTCCAATTTAATAGCAAGGGGTCTGTCCCAAAAGTGTGGTGGCAACGATCCAAAATGCAAGGGCATCATCCACTGGAGGCCTATATGCCTATAAATGGTGGGCATTCATCCTGTCAATTCCTCTTTTAGCCTGTTCACTTTGTTCAAAGGTTACATTGCGCTGAATGATGCTTAAGATTATCCCTACAGCATATAGCTCTATGTGAGTGATATCTCTGCTAAAGCCAGCTGGTCATTACCATTTGGACCTGACAGCCTCTTTAGTGGCTCATTCTGACCTTTCTACTGGGTCCATGATGCACTGGAGTGCAGGAGGTTGGACCAGGTTGGACCATGAATACATGTGCCACACTGTATGTGATGTACCAAGTGAAATCAACTGAAAGGAAGCAAAATCTTATTACTATAACTTCTGTTCCCTGGACACAAATTAGGTACAGCAATCTGTGATCACCTGCCTTAAACGCGTTACTAGAGGCATCTTCAGTCCGGCCATGTGACGGTGATATCTCATACTATATGCATTGTACCTTATTCCTCTCCTTCAGGGAGCAGAAGTTATTGTGGTAACATCTCATTTTCAAGCTACAGAATTAAAGTTACTTTGCATGCAACATCTAATACTGACAGTGTCCTGTTGGACTGGTACGTGATGCAAGGTCTGTCCATAGAAGGGTCACTTGAGATCCTAATGGCCTCCTCCATGGCTGCCAGAAGACCATTTCCCCCATCACCTCGTAAGGCAGGACCAAAACACTCAGGTCGACGAATTAGCAACTTCAGCACCACATAAGCATTCTCCTCTACACTCTCCCCTGTGGTCAAGGAAGGGACAGAATATAAAGTCTGACCATGCGTGGGTTGGATGAAATTGTGGGCTGTGTGGGAGGTTATTTGTTTGTTTCTCTTCAGAATTCATGGGAGAGGAAATGAATAGCTGAAGAACATATGAAGACAATCAATAGAATGATACCAAGGTAAGCAGAATTCACTGAGATGCACATACTGCAGATGCCATTTGGCTGAATTGTCAACACTCTCAAGGACAATCTGAACTGATGCTTTCTGGGTACTGCTACAGAGTAAAAAAAAAAAAACAAAATAAAAAAAATCAATATCTGAAGAACAGAGAAGTAATTATGTCTATTGCAAATAGCTTACTTAATTGGGGCATGAAATGATGCAGCTCTTCTGCCTGTTTAACTGTGTTTTGCTCTTACTGTTCTCACACTGAAGCAAATATCTGAGAAGTGATAAAAGCCCTGCATATGTTACAAGTCTATGGTATAATTGAATAAAAAAGTATAACTGAATACACAATGAAAGAAATAATGTTATTAGCTAAATAATTTCAATTGACCGTTAAATATTAAAGGCTGCTAAAAGACAAATGTTCAAAAACCATAATTAAGCTAATCAAATGTCTGTAATGGGGCTGTAAAGTAAATATTAAAGTACATTTTAAATAATATGAACTGACTAGAATGATCAGAATAACATTTTGCAAACAACATTTGAACTGACGTGTTTCAATATTTTGCAATTTAAGTTATCACGGGATGTCTTGTGAATGAGAGTACTTTTTTGGGTAGAAATACAACATTACCATTACAGAAGACAGCAAAACGTAGAAAATCTAGGTAACGCTCGCCCTCCACAGGGTTCCATCCAATATCAGGGTAGCCTTTAGCCAGTAGCATCGGACAGCTCTGGAGACCACAGCCAGCAAGGTAGTGAACCACCTGGATAGCAGATCAGACTAGTTTTACAGCTACTGTACAAATAATGTGGCACAATAAACAGAAAGGCTGAATTTATCTTGTCTCAACATTCTGCTTTTCTTAGAAACTGAAACAAGAAATACAATTTCGCCTTTGCCTTCATTTAATTCAGGTAATTAGTTGTAGTCATGCAACAGGAAGAAAGCCATTCAAATGTGCTTTCTCTAAGACTCAGTCAGTTTTATGAATTTACAGCACAAATGCATTTGCAAGCTGCACAGGAGGAATGTGGTGGGGAGTTAACAGAGAGTATTATATGCAGAGAAAGTCAAGTGCCACCTAAAGACCTGAACATACATAAACAGAGATGAGTAAAAGAGTGACACTGCAAAATAATTTAGAATGGCAGATCATTTTTATTACAGAGCAGAGCATTTATCTGTGCACACATTACATATTGATTAAAATTAACAGCAGCACTGTAGAGGAGGGCACAGAATATAAACTCACCTTCTCTAGGTCAGGTTCCCTCAGTGCTAAGGCCAGTTCATTATTATCCATAACAGAGGCTGCTGCTACATCCAGAGGAGTGGCCCCACGCATGGACGGTGAAGCTACAGGAAAAAGGGATAAAACAACCTGAACAACTAATCCTAATACCTTTACAAGGTCACTGTAGTCCTAAATTGAATTCACACCAAAATGCAAGCAAAAAGCAAGTCAAAGGAACTATTTTCTCCATTTTCTTAAGGGCAGGATAAATCCTAGTAAAGAGGTAATGCAGACAAAACTCATGAAACAGATTTACTCTTAATAAAATATTTAAGCGAAAGGCTCAATGTTACATGTTTGAATTTGAATGCCCATTCAGCACTTCAAACTAAGGCCTCAAAAATTACCAGAAAGTTGAATCAACACCTCTCTCAAAAAGCGGAGCATTATGTGCTTGAAGCCTTGATGAAGCCTTATTATAATGTAACGCATTACAGCATATTTTACAGGAGTTTCAGCTACTTTGCATCTATACATGTACACAGAAAAGTGAGAGAATAAGATTTACCAAGACCAACACTGCTGTTTTCCAGCAGGTAGCTGAGATGGTCAAATAGGGCTCCCTGATTGTGACGGCTAATGCGGCAAAAATAACACAGGAATCGACAGCAGCTGGCCACCATCTTGGGAAAAGTTATCTCCTAACAAAGGAAAACAAATGCAAGGACATAAAATGTGAGAAGGTAGATAAAATAAAAAAAAATAAAAATAAATTGACTGTACTGCAGAGTATTGCCCTATTAATGATGCACATCAGCTCACATATTATTTTACCTTTGGTATTTTTAATCATTACCCTTCAGAATGCAGAAAACCGATACTGTTCAAGTAACAAAATACTGAAAAAAAACTGCTTCATTAATAAAATATATTTTCATATTATCACTATGAATTTCAATGTATCCCTCACCTTTGATTCCCCTTCTCCTAGAACATTGACCATCACTTCCATCACAGTTTCATGCATCCCCAATGCCCTCATTAGGTTGGGGTGCTGGTAGAAAACTTTATTATTCATGATGTCTCTGTACATAAAACAGTGCATATAAATAAATGAGAAAAAACAGTAAGAATACTTTCTACAACACAGACGATACATCGGTAATAATGTACAAATAATTACACAAGGTAACAACCATCACGAGGTGTCAAAAGTAGCAAACCAATGTTGCATTGCAAATGTCTCCCTACCCTAGTTTTCTGATCATCAACCTCTCCTCTTCCTTTCCCATGCGGACACTGAGGAGGGAGCGGATTTGGCTCAGGGAGGACAGGAGAGCCATGGTGTCCTCTACAGAAGCCTGGCTGATGGCATAGGCTCTGCTGAGGGGTCCTGCCATTTGGCCACCAAGGCCTTGATACTGGCGGTGCAGCAATAAGAAGACAGCCCTAACGAGCTCAGGGCTCTCCATCTCAGTCTCTTGAGCCCAATGCACCATCGTCGCAGAGATCAGCTTTTTTAGGGACTCTGAAGAAGAACCAGTAGGTGAAAAGTGGTGATAAAAGTAGAAGAGAAGAACCCTCCCAACCTTGTGTTTAAAAAAGCAAGGCCAGCTGTTCCATCAACATTTCATTTGAGATATGCAGCATGGCAAGAGACTGGATGTCATGTTTTTACATTTTTGGAGTTTATCTTAGGTAGCATTTACATTTTACATTTTTAGGTAGCTATCCCAGGCAAAGATTTTATTGGACATGCTACTGCAGATATGCATTCAGCATAATGCTTTATATTCTCATTCACATATCCACTTTCAAACTCCTCTCTTTTTACCAAGCAGCTATGTTTTCCATGTGGTATTGATCCTGAACCAAAAAATGTTACATAATCCCATATATACAGGTAAATTAATAGGGCATGTAAAGGGGATTAAAGGCAATTGTTTTGGTGTGCACAGTATCCAAAATGTACAAAGTGAGAGAAAGAAAGGGCTCTGACAACACAGATTCACTTACTGACACTCTGTGACCTACTCTCCATCACCTCTATGGGTTTCCTCTTCAGTCCAAGGACTCTCACCACTAGACTGAGAAGTCGATCTTTTACAGACATCTTGGCATTCTCGTCATCCTCTGTGTCATTCTCCAATTCAATGCCTGCACAACAACACTGAATAAGATGAGATTTCTACAGTGGCAATCATGATAAGTGCCCTCTCAAAGCATTTTTACAGTCCCTTGGCTCAATGAAAGGTGATAATGAATCAGTCAGAGACAAATAGTTTTCCAACCGCAGTGTGTGTTGAGGAGATGATGGAAGTCTTGCAGGAGCTGTTGAATTTCCACTGGACATGGACAGTTCAGGTCATCCTCTCTGAAGCTTAGCAACATGTTGATCTAAAGACAAGTGATAGATAATGCAAACAATATAGACAATTTTCTTAGTAAGGCCAGTTATATTGTGAAGTGTGAAGAATACAGAATTTCTTTGTGTACTACATGTTTTTTTTTTAATCTTTTTTTGAGTCTTTGAACACAGGAGAAACCACAACCCAGTGTTTTATACCTTAATCTTCAATGCTAATGTTAGCATCTGCTTCTACGAATATAACAACATAATCTAATTTCAGCCCATTTAACCTGCTCCTGTGGAGGCGAGCGGAACTCCTTGGTTTTCCGGGCAGTAAGAGCGGCAGACATGTTGAGTGCTTGCATGACTTGGTTGTAGCGAAATCGTTGGTTCTCCTGCAGCTGATGCACAAAGCTGTCAGAGAAGGCAGCTACAGCTTCAACCCTGTGGCGCATCTGGCAGTCACACAAGTAGGACAGCAGGTGGCAGAGCTGGAGAAAGAAATGTATTAATTCTTCCTTTATGGTTCGTTACAGAGTGCTAACAGGACTATAACAAACATCAAAGAAACCTGCTGGTCCGTTCACCTCAAGTTTGACAGCTTCTGGAAGCTTCATTTGAAGAAGTCCTTGTTGAGGGATGTCATCTTTTTTGTTGTCCCCTTTCAATTCTTTTTCATGATCATTAGTTCCTTCTTCCTCTTCCTCCTCGGGGGGTTTGTAATCTGCAGAGAAGACTCCCGGCTCTATCAGTCTCAGAACATTTCCTAGGTCCTCATCCTTAAATACCCCCATAACCAGCAGGGTGTAGAATAGTCTAATTAGGGGAACCAGCAGAAGCTCAATGCTGCCTCCTACAGGATCCCTCACACCCTGACCCACCGTCCATACTCCGGCCGTCAACATCTCCACAGTCAGGTTCTTCAATATGTCCAGAGGGATTTCTGGGCTGTCTGAGCACGCTATTTCAGCTGCACAATCTCCTTCCATCCCACCACTCCTGACAAAACAAGGAGTTGAAAAATGAATCTGTGGTTTAAGGGATGTGCTAAGATGAGTGCTGGGTATACCACTCCCCCCATTAACACCATTAGAAAGGCTGGGATAAAGGGAGATTTCTCTTGTCTGGTCAGTCATAGGCACAATGTATTCGTGGTTCATCATGAGACAAGCTGTGGCGTGGCTGCTGAGGTGAACCTAAAGAACAAGAGTACTGACTTATTTACTTGTCAAAGACCAAAGTCTCCTCATCCTGTCATTGATGAATGTTACGTAAACAAAAATATGAACTTGAACAAGCACTCACCTGAATAAGCAGCTGGTAAAATGCAGAGCGGAGTCGGCCAGGGAGTCTGGGATTCTGAATGGCATGAAGGACCTGGGACTGGTCGACGTAACTGCAGAGGGCATGGCACACTCTGGTGTTTCCATGGGTGCATAAAGAGCAGTAGAGGAGGAGTGTGTGGTGGTGAAAGTTCAAGAGGTCATCAAGTTCTGACAGCTCCGAAATGTCAACACACCTAGATGTACACCAGCAAAAAAGAAAGACAATTTCAGTGTTCCTGCTTTCTCAAGATCAAATTTAAGCTCTAGTGGAGAACTTGACACAATGTCGCCTGCTGCCTTATGCTTGCAGATCACAGTGAACAAAAGACATGTGTGATGATAGCAATATTATAATCAACACATGCACCACATCCTGTGCACTTCAGTCTGCCTAAATCCAAAAACACACATTTATTCCAGCTCCTTAACCTGTTTTCATCAGGGATCTGAAGGGTCATGATTTGCAGGGACTCAGAGCATTGGATCCTCCATCCATGGCACTCATCTGGCCGATCTACCGTCACCTTTAATGCACAGTCAGGTGCTCTGGTCCATGAAACTGGGCTGAGATGCTGAACCTGAAGCCTTGGAGGACACTGAGGAGAGGCATTCCTTCTTTGGCTGCGAAGCAAACCTGCTGACAGCGGCATCACATTCTGGGTCGAGAGGGGAAAAGTAAAGAGGAAACAGCCCAAGAGACCGCCAGACATTTATAAAGAATAAAACAGTACTTCACAGAGCAGAAATTTCCCAACACTGAACGGTTCCCTGACTTCACAAGCTGCAACCCAATTAGGTACTGATCTTATCTGTCAACAATTCACCAAAATTTCTTAAAAGCGTTGTTTATTTTTATATCAAGCTGACACAGCACAACATTCTTCTAATGTTTTGACAGAATTAGTAATTAAAAGTTCCTCTACCTTAATGCATCCCACTTCAAACTGAAACATGTTGCTGGTGGTGGGCTTGACAAAAACAGCAGGAAACAGCTTTGTACTGGCTTCCACCTGATTAGTGGTGAAACAATATTACCTCAGTTTAATAATGCAGTGCACCCTGTTAAACAGTCTCTATAATTACTTTAATAAGTTATTCTACCAAGCATAACATTCACAGCTGAGGTTTAATGTATAGTGAATTTTGATTAATATACATGTACCACATTCAACAAAAAATTCTGAATAGAGAGTAAAAACAGTCATTAGAAAGAACAAATCAAATAAATTCCTGTGTGACCTACTTGGTAGAAGGTGGCCATCTCCACCCCACTGGAGGTAAAGGTAAGCAGCCCAGTGGTCGTGTCTATTAAACAGCCAATTTCCAACCCTGAACTTCTCCGGCTCTGAGAAAGGCCTGTTGCCTCTCCAGCACACACCATGTAGCAGTTACACCGCTTCACACTTTAAAAAAGGAAATGTATATGTGTAATTGGCAGTTTTCTGATCATTTTCAATGAGAAATCAAAAGAAGCATCTAAGGGACGATCGAATCCTTTTTCACAAGAGTTAAAATTGTTCAGTAGTAGACCAAATAGAATTTAATAACAGTCTATAATTATGGTCTAAGAAGGATATTGTGACAATAATGTATTTGACAGCAATTAATATTTAAATTCTTATTAAAGTCATGCATATCAAAAATATAACTCTCTTGGTGTGTACTAACCTTTCCTGGACTTTGCCGCTGTCATCTCCGAGGGTGACAGTCACAGTGCGGACATTATCTTCGTCAAACGTCACGTCATGTTGATGAAAGTCAGAGGTCACCCAGCCTACCCACACATTGAACGGCTCCTGGCCTGGAAGAACCCTCACTGAGTAATAATACTGAAAAAGAGAGGCTGGTGTGACTGTCTGGTATTTGCATTTTGCATTCTGTCAATTTTATTGTGGCTGATAATGTATCTACCAGCAAACAGCTGAGGCACAATGAATGTGCATAAGACCCACAATGCAGTTTGTTTCATTTTACTGCACTCTGAGGCAGCAGAGTGTCCAAACACATTTTGTCTTTTCTGCTCTTATTTATCAGGATTATTAGAAAATTAGACATAACAGTACAAAATATCTGTTTTTCAAATCTGTATTGACTTTTTGCTTGTTCTGTGTTTATCTGGTTAATATGAGATGATAAGAAAACGAAAGCCTTACTCTGGAGCTCTGGATGAGGTGATCATAGTTAGCTTTGTCAACTACGACATCCTCTAACAGCCGTGCAGATGAGTTGCTGCTGATGAGGTCTGGTTTAGTCCTCTTCAGCATGAACCTACAGTACACAAACACATATGAACTTCCAGATTAATTGCAACTATGGTGAGACAGAGAGGCTGTTTACTATTTCTTTTAAAAATCTTCATTCTGTTTTCTGTGATTTCATTTGGAAAAACTCAATTCATAAGCACGCTTTTGTCATTTTAATGTCCTGGCAGACAAACATGGACAAACATACACTACATAACATTTCAAGCACCTGCTACATTATTATGCTAACATAACTAACACCAATGACCTAAATGTCAATGCTTTTGTGCTTACACAATCAATTTTATTGCAACCTACCGTTGTTTCAATCTTGATGTTTTGTCTTGACTATGATCCTTGTGGCTGAGCTCATCTCTCGAGCCAGCAAAGCTGTGGGCTGATTTCCTCAGCACTTCAAAGTCAGAGTCTACCTCCTCCTGCTCTTTCCTTCCTAAAGGACAAGGGGAATTAATTACAGCAGGGCCCTGGGGAGCTTAGGCACAACAACTCATCAAGGTCATAATGGTAGAATATCAGTAATCTGAATGGTGGATAATCTGGATAACTACAAAGAACAGCTATCCAGATCTCACACACTAATTATTTCACTCTTGTCATAGCTCTGTAATGTTTACATGCTGCATCAGGGGCACTGTCATTTGTTGTTTGAGCTCATGGTGAACAACCAGGTTCTTACTGTGGTCCTTTGTGAAGTCATCTCTAGTTCTCTGTGGCTAACTTGAACATAGTGTGTGAGATTTGACGCAGTATCACCTGAACCTGGAGAGAGAGAGTTAGAGGCCACAGGAAGAACACCCCCCAAAGGGCTAGTGAGGATGGGAGCACACTCGATGGGCATGCTGAGCCGGTAAAAGCTCATCTCGCTGTCTCCACCGTGGTGAGCATACAACCGCTGAGACACCCTCAAGCTGGATAAAGAATCTGTTGAGCTGCTGACTCTGGTGACCTTGAATAAGATTTGAACAGGTTTTGAGGATTAGTGCTGTCAATTAACCAGTGCTACAAGAAACTGTGGGTCCCTTAGAGGACCACATCGAAATACTGCGCAAAATTCTGCACCAACCAAGCTACTAAAGGCTACTACAGACTGATAAACTTACAAGTAAATTGCGATCATCAGGCATTATAGAGGTAAATTGAGGTACTTTCCAACTCATCCACAGGGCTGGGTCTCTGGCCATGTTGACAGCAAATGGTTGATAGCCCTCCTGCAGGCCACACACGGTGAAGTACTGCAGTGAGCAAACCTGGCGGCCCAGGTTCAGCCTCCCGATCTGGTTCACCCCAACACTGACTATGGGCAAAAGGCCTGGCAGATATGGGGAAAGCAGGACAAAAAAATGTAAGTCTTTTGATCGAGATAATACTCCACCATTAAAAATCAGTCTTGATTTATCATCTTTCAGTTAAACAGACAGTACCAACTCGGTGCAATACACTGTATAAAGTCAAAAACTCCTCCAGACCGTCTCTGATATCAAAGTCCTTGGCAGCCAGGTCTGATCCTCTGTCATTAAACAGCACCTCTCCATTGAGCGTGACCATCATGGTGCATTCAGCCATGTCCACCAAGCAACCCACCACATCTCCTCTCTGCCACGGACGTCCCAGGGGCTCGACGCCCTGATGGCACCACTGAGCCTGAACGCAACAGGAAGACGAGGATATAGAAAGAAACAGACAAGTGTAAAGCCTCACAGAGGAACAGGAATAGAGGTAAGGGAACCTACACAGCACAGGATGAGATGAGATGCTAATATCAGACTCAGCTCAGGAGATTACAGTGGTTCCACTGTGTCTATGTCTATGTTCCTGATGTTACATAGTGGCAAATATATACAATGTAATTTGCGTGCTGAATTTAACTAACATGGAAACAGTCCAGCAGACACTGTCACTGTTCAATCACACCCACTGATTAATCTGAATCACACATCTCAATTACAGCTTCACTGGAATTATGAACAGATGTGAAAGTGTTGAAGTTAGCTATTCTGCTGAAGATTTTAAAGCGTCATTTGAATTCCTCTCATTAAACGGTAATTATACAGACAAGTATAAGGCCACAGTTCTGTCTCAGTCTGCTCTCCAAAATATCCTTCGGCACCCAGAACACGCTGACTTTTTATTAGGCCCTGTCATATTGTAATTTTATGTACTGTGAGGGTAAATCAAGGAATTTCTAAGACCTGTGAGAAGATAAAGTCCCTTTTCAACACATTTTAGTTGTATAATGATAAAAATGTAGGAAAAAAAATATTTAGAATTGGCAAATTATTAATATCTCACCTCAAATCCATCAAAGACATATGCCTGGTCATCTGAGCCGAGCTCTTTATCGGGGGTACAGCCTGGTCGGGCCCAGCCCACTCTCATATTCCCCGCTGTCACTATTTCAAATTCAAAGTACCACTTCCCCCCGGTTACGGCGTATGACTTATCTGGTCTGAACACTCTGCACTTCTCAGCAGAGAAGAGACAAGGATTGGATAATGTGGCTATACAACCAAGAAACAGAAAAGGAAAAAAATCATTATTTCCTCAAATATGATTGGCATGCAATTCGCATTAAAGAGTGTGCATCCTTGCAATACAACACTGATAGACTTTGCAATTTTGTAAATATTCTGTAATATGGTGCAACTAACACTGAATGACTGTATGAATGTATCTGATAACAAACAGAGCCTTATCTTAATTAAACTTACATTATTTTATGCTGGTTACAATAAATAAAAGTGAAATGAACTGGGCTATAACTGATACAATTATTATTTGAGACATACTCCTTTCTTGGCTGACGGGCTCCAGGCTGTAACCGTAGGCCAGCAGGGTACAGACAGCCTCTCTGACACTCTCCCTGCCCATTCTCATACTCCTTTCATCAAGGAGACTGTAGGGCACGAGGTGCGGGCTCCGCTTTACTTTCACATCCTAAAAATACAGATGCAAAGAGTAAAACTAGGCAACCGTGTTTGTCAGAGAACGACGTCAGCGTTTGTGTTACGTTTGTGTTGCCAGAGCATGTTGTTGCCATGTGCAGTTCTATGCTGTGACAGAGATGCTGTACGGTGAATGATTTTTCATATGCTGAAGTGACAGTGACTGAAAACAACTGAAGTCTAAGTTTGAGAGAATAGAACAGAACATAAACCTGCTGGGCTCCATAGGTCCATCCCTGCTTGATACGCTCTCTGGCCCAAACATTGTGATCATTCTCTGCCAGCAAGTTAACCACTTCCTCAAGGGCTGGACTCAGATTAACTTGGCTCAGGTCGACTGGGGCAGGTCTATAGCCACTGGCCTGCTCATACCTGAAAAAGGGAATATAAAAAATGGACTGTCAAGATTGGACATGACATTCAAAGTTTACTGTACAATAAGTAGTTATGATGTTGTTGGGTTTTTACAGTATCCATGAATAATCAGACATATAGACTTCCTAAGCAAACTCACATATGGGGTTTTAACAACAGTGGCTCATCCTGAAAAACTGAACCCTCCCAAATTTTTCCTATGAGCAAGGCCTCCAAACAAAATGCAATTAAACATGTACATACTTATTGGCTAGTCTCATGTATTTGACTCTCTCCTCAGCGTGGTCATCAGTCAAACCAATGTGGAAACCAAGGGCAAGGAGGGTCCTTGGGTGGAAAAACAAACAGAAACATTTACTAATCATTTCTGTTTACATACATCTGTTTATTTCTTTCAAATAAACCTGTAATTTAAAATAATCAAGTAAAATAAAACTTTTGTCCAAGATGTAGATGGTAGAGCTTACCGAAGGGTGTCCTGAGCCATCTGAAGGTTCTGGTTCCTCTCCTGCTCTGGCAGCTTGGAGAACTCCACCAGACAAGGATCATGTCTCTTCACGTCATCTCTCACCTGTTTGACAGAATTTAATCATTATTGAGCTGCAGGTAAAACTGAAGTGAGCAGGACCAGTCAAGTTTCAAGTCAAGCTTTAGAGATTAGCGCTCTCCTATGTGACATGGTGATACAATAATTACATGTTATTTCAATTATTCAATGTTACAATATTATTGATGTTGTTTTTCTGTTCTTACCGGTCCATGTGTCCATCCAAGATCAATCCTGTCCATTGCCCAGAGTTCATGTATATTCTCTGCCATTTTTTCTCTGATATCCCCAAGCTGTGGGGGCAATTCCACCTATGAGAGTAATGTGAAAGTGACTAAACTACATCAATATGGTATATTTTAACACAAATCAATCAATGTAATGTGTTTTCTAAATCTAATATCTCCACATGGTCAATAAAAGAAATGTAATAAATAAAATCTTTTTGACTATGCTGAGTTTTACCTTGCTGATGTCTAACGGTGTGGGAGTAAAGGTCACTGGACTGGCAGGTACTAAGGGGCCAATGAGCTCTTGTTTCCCTTCTCCATGATCCACGATGTGTTTCTGACATGGCTCTACCTTCAGCTTGACTCTTGGGAGCAAAGCATCAGAGCATGGTGCAAACCCTGGTGGAGGCAAGAAGCGAAACTCTCCGTGCCTTCCCCCAAACAGAAAACGAACCCTGATACAAGCATGAAATAAGACAAAAATCCATAAGAATGATTTTCCAGTTAAACTTTCGACACATCTTTAAAGTTTATTATCACTCTTCACTACTGAAAGGGGCATCTTACTAAAGGCAAATTCTAAGTATTATTGAAGACAGCATGTTAAGTCGTAATTAACATTCACAGTCAGTGAAGCAGAAACACATCTCCATTACTGACTTCACTCCAGCAGAGAAGCTGACGACAGGATACAGAAGTCCATCAGCACTGAAGTTCTCCAACATGCCCTGCACAGGAAGACCGTTGACTCGGAAGGAGATGCAGGGAGCAGTGAGATCGAGGCAGCAGCTGACGACATCATCATCTTTCAGCATGTGAGGGAAGGGAGAGCTCACTCTGCGTCCCACACAGCCTGAGATTCAGGAGACACGGCCTTTAAAATGTTTAAGTGTAGCAATGCATTACTAAGAATGCAGTTTTGTATTAGACCTGTTTTTGTATTATTTCCAAGATACTAGAAAATTGACTTGCGTTAAGGTGACATATTTTGGAACATGCTGCATTCAATTTAATGCACTAAGGTTAATTTTTTTTATCTCTTGTACCATTTTATAACATCTCTAGATCGTGATGTTTGTCTCAAAAAGTATTCTCTTTACCTTAGTTTGGGAAAGATTAAAGAATATATCTCAAAACTACATGATGGGTCTTTTTTTTTTTTGTTTCATTTTTTCCTATAAATCTGCAGTAGAGTGATATCACACCCTTCATTCTATCATAGAAAACATGTCTATTGTATGTGCGTATATGTACAGTATGTTTATATTGTTTTGCTGACATTTCTGTCTAGATTACATTTTAACTCAGTATAATCCTGTGACTACTCATGCTTGCGCACCCCTACAAAAATGAACAACTGAATTTCTTGTTTGGTTTCAACCTCACCTGACCAGAGGTGAAACCCATCAAAGCCGTAGGAGAAGAGGTCGTCTCCCACTCCGTTGCCTCCCCAGCCTTCACCTCCTGTAGGCCTTGGCTGGTAGCCCTTAGCACACGCCCAGCCAACACGCAGGTGTGTGGGCTCAGATGTGAGGAAGGAGTCGACGTGATCCACAACCAGCTCATAGTACCACTTCCGATGCTGGGCTGAATCTTCCCCCATAGTCAAGAAGATGTTTGGTCTCATGCTGTGGTGGAATAATGTGCAAAGAGTGCCAGTCAATTTGAATTTAATGCTTTTGGTATAATATAAATTTCAAAGACATGAAATAACAATTAAGAAGAGCAGGAAATCCTGGGAAAAAGGAAATAGATCGCCAAAGCTGGTAAGGTTGGATGGAGGGTATAGAGGACTGGAGTGAGTTACACACACTGTTTTGTTGTACCAAAGAGTATCTGATTAATAAATAAACAGTCTCTGGTAGATGCTTCTTTGATTTTTACCATACTGCCCTGTGTAGGACCACATGCAGCTTATGCAGGGTATTTGATACTCTCTGCAGCCCACATACACACCACAACTCTCATGGGCACAGCACAGTGCACCCTTATAAATATATAAATGAATAAACAAATACAGAACCAGGCTGCTGTAGATGGTCTCATTTTCACCTCCCAAAATCAATGCTGAAACTAAATTACCAGAGATAATTTGAAAGCAGTGTATGAGAAACAATAAGATGGAGAGGTATGTGGAGGAGAAAATCACCCATGTGTTGCTGTAATAGAGCCTGGCCAACATGGTGTCTAAAGAATAAATGTCAGGTCATATAGTGACAGTAACCTTGTCCTTGACAAAGCTCAGGAATAAGGAATAAGGAACAGGAATAAGAGCATCTGGAAGAATTGACAAAATGTGGCAGGCGTGCAGGAGAAGACAGAAAAAAGAGAAAGACAATTGATGAGATAATGGAAATGAGAATGAAAGCTGATGTACTAATGGGGAATTTAGATGAACAAGAGGTAAAAGAGATGGACTGAGAAATGCCTTGAGGAGGAAGAGCAAGCTGGGGAATGGACTGAGCAGGTGTGAAGAATATGAAACAAAATAAGCTGTAAGGCCTGTGGAACAGAAGGGGCTGCTGATAGAGAAAAGCACAATAAATGACGGCAGGTGAAGTAAAGAAAGAAAGAAAGAAAGAAAGAACGAAAGGAGGAAAGGACAAAAAAGAAAGAAAAAACAAGCTCAAAGGAAAATGGAAATGGGAACTGCCTACAAGATCAGACTGGCACAGTGGACCAAAACACTGACAGAAGGAGAACATGGAAAATGATAAAACTGTCTAAAAAGTGTCAAAAGATTAACTTTGTTGAGCAACTTTTCCAAAGTCTCACTGGAAGAGGCTGAGACGAGGACATCTGTTGGTCTGAGCAGACCAGACCAAAAACGTTGCAGAAGAGACGACACATAAGGTGACAAGTAATTCTTCAGTAAACTGAAGTCCAACAGAGAAAAAGATGAGTGATGTACTGTGGAGAAATCTGAAATCTCTCTTGTATCAAGCATGCGGACACCATTACAGATCAAAAATAAAAGGATATCAAGACTCATAGCAGTGAGATCTCTACAGCTGACAAAGAGCACACAGCTAAAGAAATGCATAGACAAGAATGAGAAGAGGGCCTCATTCAGTGGTAGAGCAAGAGTAGATAAAAGCAAGCATGGCATTGGAAAATTGCAAATCATATTTTGATATGTTTTGTGTAACTTTTGTATGTCTGATTTTTGTGTGTAGTGCATGACACTAACAGAAAAAGAAAAGTATAGGGTAGAAGTAGAAGTAGAAAACACTGTAAATTGTACCTGGTGACCCGATTAGCCAGACGCGTTTGAAGCAGCAGGTCTCTGTCTGGCAGCAGGTTGTCACAGATGAGGTTCTGATTGGACCGCACGGCCACACCATGGCACACACACAGAGAGCACAGCACCTCCAGCACCTGGAACACAACCTGTCAGCACTTCATCCAGCAACAGCTCCATGAACACATGGAAATGATCACACATTAGGGAACAGATCAAAAACTGCCATTACAGCCATAATACTTGTTTTTATGTTTTTGTACTGGTGCAACACTGACCATGCAAATGCATAAATAAATAAAAATTGAGATGACATTTACACTAAGATAATAATGGATGTGTTTTTCCCCTAAAAATCTAAATTTCGATGAGCTCTTGAATTTCTGCCAATAAATAAATAAACATGACAATAATAACAATTACTGGTCATTTCGTTCCATTTCTGATAAAGCATGCACATTAAATCTCATGATTTGTACTTCTCACACACACACACACACACACACACACACACACACACACACACACACACACACACACACACACACACACACACACACACACACACACACACACACACACACACACACACACACACACACACACACACACACACACACACACACACACACACACACACACACACACACACACACACACACCTCGCAAATATTACCTTGTGGTTGCATCCATGCTTGTCCAGAAAAGAGATGATAGAATGAATGTGTCCTTCTTTGATGACATTGAGCGCTTCAGGACTTTCCACTAGGACACACTGCAGAACCTCCAGCACTCCTGTACGGGACAGTTTGCAACTGCTCGTCACTGTATTTACTGTATAACTGCACATTAGATATTATGTACATCAGATGACTGTGTTCCTGGGATATTTTACTACATAATCATTGAAGTCAAACAACAGGTGAGCCAAAAATCTCATAAGATTTTTAACGTTCTGAATGTTTTGCAAATTAAAATGGCCAAAAATCCTACAAACCAGAAGAAGCCTCCAGCCGGTCTAGTCTGCTAATCAGCCAGTCTAGAGAACCTGAGAAATATGCACAGTTCGCACGGTTTCCCCGGAGCAGAGCAGCTGAAGGGGTAAAAAGAGGGAAACATAAGAACAGTGCTCATGTAGAATTTTAAAGATGAAAGTATTTTTTTAGCAAAATGCATTTAAATGAGTTAGAAACAGTATTGTGGATATCAACATGGAAAAATGTGTTTGGTATCTGTGTCAGTAGATAATCAATGTTGTGGTGTCAGTACTGACAAAGCGGTATTGAGCCATGTATACAAAGAAGACATGTGTTAATTCTCACCCAATAGCTCATAGAAGCGGTTGAGGATGGTCTCCCACTCTTCTCCTACATCACTTTGAGCAGACTCAGCAAAATGAGATGCACTACTATGTTGGTGGAGACGATCGATGCAATCCAGGACCAAATCTATCACACCCTGGGAAGAAAAGGAGGTGTACTAATGGAACAGTGACAAACGCATCATACGTAGGACTGATTCATTCATTCACACATAAAGATTTACCTCTTCTTGAAACATGTTCTGCCGATTCTTCAGCGCTGTCATGTTGTTGTGTTTAGCTTCACGGTCCAGCTCCTCAGGTGGAGGTTGGAAATAGTTTATTAGATCCTGCAGACTACATGTCACTGTCTCCAAGGGCTGGCTGACAGACATGAGGTTTCCATGTTGACTAAAGCCATCCAGTTTCCTGAAGAAAGGAGGGATCAAGTATAACGAAACAATACTTGATAGAGGTGATTAGCTTCTGGCCAAGACTAAAACTACCAAACTTCCGAATCTTTCTGCTACTGTTCAAGTAGCCTGATTTTAATAGTGAGGAATATGACGAGGCCTCACAATTTTCTGTGATACTCATGGTATGTTACCCTTACCTGAAGGGTCTAAAGACATTGGCTACCACTTGTATCTGATTGACTGTTTTGTTTCTGGATAGAAAGTGTGACAGAGTATGTGAGCCTTGTTCTCTTCTCCAGTTATTCCATCCTCCAGTTTTCTCTCAGTACAGTAGTAGAGACTTAATTATGCAGCTGCAACTGGGTATGAAAGGGGAATCCCACAAGCAAGCAAATATGCAGCGAGGTTCACCACTTTGTGAAACACATTATTCTATAAAGCATATTACTACAGGGGCTAGGAACACTTTGTAGAACCACTATCAGTGAACGTAGTTCATTTGCAAGTTATTGTATTCTGCTATTATTCACGTTTCACACAGCACCCCAAGCAGGGCTGGACCGAATGCCACTGAGGCTGAAGCTGCAAAAGTCTGTCATCATATTTTACGATATCATCACCCAAAAAAAAAAAACAAAAAAAACCAAAACCCTCAGTTTGAATAAAGTGATTCTTCTTTTGCTAATGATTATACCTTATCAGTTGTCAACATAAATACAAATAACTATACTTGTATGTATTTAAGCTCTGAAACAGCAGCCTCTTTCTGTCGGTAGGCCCCACTCTGTAGCTTCACTCAATAATCTGCCCACAGCTCTGACTGATTGCACCTCACGGGTTATAGTCTATCAACACTGAAGGCTACTGTGCCACAGACCGCATGTAGACTGCACTCGGTGAGCGAGCCAAGCTTTGTTTCAAAGGTAACCCTTAAATTCCACCGGGTACGTTTCATCCGCGCTCATAGCTGCCATTCTACACCGGGCACATTCCATCTCTGTTTCAGAAGCATCCCTGCGCTCTGCTCTACTTAAGTCTATTTTTAAACAGAAGTTTGATGTCAATCTGCACGGAGCAGATGGAGCAAGACACAAAACAAACACAGGAACAGTGTAGAGAAATCAGTACATTTTCAAAATAAAACACCCTGTGCAGAACACTGATTGTACACCAACAAGAAAGAGTTTTTGTTCTGTTTGTGTTTTTTAACTTCGACACTGTACATACTGAGAGGTACATTTTACAGTTGAAAAATCAACTTGGCAATGAAGATACTAAATTACTTCAAAGCAAGTTTGGCATTTCTGTACTGCAATTTCTTGTTACATTATATATATATACACATATGTATAACATTCAGCCTCAATCTTTATTGAGGTAGAGAACACTGCAGCTGGAAACAACCTTCACTATGTGAGTGTAACTATGTCTATATACTGGCATGGTATCTGTGAGTGAGAGTCTAGATATGGCACCCACTACCTGATAAAGTGAGTAAAGAGGAGAGTGGCACTCCGGATGAGTCTGGCAGTGTGAGATTCTTCCCTGTGAGAACGAGACAGCGTCAGCCCATCGTCCATATGACCCTCGCTGTGCAAAATGGCCTGGAAACACATCATTTGCAATTTGTTTTCAAAGTTAAAGTGCCATCCAGTATATTTTCACAGTCTCATTCTTAGAAGACAGTCAACACATAAAGAGCCTAAAGGTTTACCTTTCGCTGAGCCCCTCCCATGCGTGTAGATTTGGCTTCAATAGTTTGGTAGGTGAGCCAGAGCCCAGAGTCTACATGCTGAACATAACAAATGGAGTCGCCATACTTGATCTCTGGGTTCCCCATGCCATCGACAGTAGCCTTTGTGCCACAGTCAACCTTCTCCTACAAACAAAAATTTATTCTTACATGCATCATTTGATAATAAAATGATCTGATCATAATCTGCAAACTGTGCCACACGGATGACCTACAAGTCTCACATTTATAGAAAAGGTTGGATTATGAATTGATCACAGCGGCCTAAAAAAAAAAAAGTTCAGTATGTTTCTTATGTGACTCCTGACCTTTGAGGGGCAAAAGCAGAAGGAGGTTGTGTTGATGTCAGCCTTGTCCCGATCAACCAGATGCAGGCCTTTCTCCTCTGTAAGACCCAGGTACCTCCCAGTGGTCATGTGGCAGAGTCGGAAAGGCTGCCCCCAGCATGTATGCCTACCACTCCAGCTGAGGGATATCAAGAGCATTGTTTTTTTTTTGTTATTTTATTTTCCCCTCTGAAGGGAAGGAAACGGAACAGTCCACAACATCAATATTTAACCTCTTTATTGTTGACATGGCAGGGGAGCAAGCAGTGGACACAAAACTCTAATCCCATTCTGTACCAGTGCTGTTCAATATGGTTCCAACACCTCTGTACAGCAACAACAGCAGAAACAGATATTCTGGGCCCTGCTCAACCAGCAACCAGCAGCAGTGCGAACATTATACTGACTGCCTCTATGGTCTTAACCACAATATACTACTGTGTGTATGTGTGCATTATTTTTTTGTTTAAATTTGCCACTGTTCTCCCATAATGAGTTTAAATCTGTAGAGTTCATAATCTGATTCTTTTATACAAGGCAAAATATCAATTTAAAACGCAAGTAAGGGCATCATGACATTCCATCGTTACTTACACGACACGCAGAATCTCCAGCCTCCAGAGAGAGCAGGCATGGCTGGAGGCTGATCCAGTCTCGTAATGCATTATCCTAGATTAAAGAAAAACAAAAGACATGACCACAGAAGAAAAGGACGTTTTGTCTAGATGGCATGAGATGAGACTGGTCTTTTCAACTGACCTTTGTAGCTCCTCTCCCTGCTCTGCAGACGGAACAGTCAGACACGCGTCACTATGGCTGTGGAGTAGTCGCATTGTGTCGCCCCCCGTCAGGTATCCTACAAACAGACTCCAGACATAATCTCCACTGAAAGAGACATTTCACTACATCTTTCAAACAGGCCTTTTTTTTTGGCTATAACTGGTATCTAGACAAGGGTAACTTATCCAAGCAAAATCGCACAGAGGATATGCTTCACAGTAATTGTAGGCACAGCTCTTACATAAGTGCTAATTATCATCATTAAAGCCTGCATTTCAAGATCTGTCACCTGATTTTGATTTCAACACCAGTTTAGAGAACAGAAAACACCACAAATAGCTAGAATACCTCTCTGACCAATCACACTTCATGGACACAACAATCAGTTGTCAAACTTGCCTTGAGCAACTCCACCTCCAGAGCAGATGGGAGCAACACTCCAGAGAGTCTGCTGGAAGGCTGCATTAACAATCAGGCTGTCACTCAAGCTTTTGTTGTCAAATACAGTGCCAAAGGACAGGTGCTGAGAAGAAACACAATGGTAATAACAAAAACGGGCTCATCAACTGAATCCAATTTCTGATTTTTCCACGACAGATGCTGTTATCTTAAACAATTATGCTAAACAGCTCATCAGAGGCAGAGAGAACAGGGATTACCGACGACTGAATGAAGTCAAAGGAAATTAAACCAATGACAAATAAATGGTAGTTAGAGGAAAGATGGAGAAGAAAAGCAGGACAAAAGACACGTTCAATGTACCAACTTCAAATGTTTAATTCTCTCTTTAAAGGTATACTATACAGGATTTTATTAAAAACAATGTATAGACTCATACAAAAGTAATCACTCTCGATCATCACTTATGGCACACAACAAGTGGGCAGTGGTGTGATCATGCCCTCTGCCTGCATCTTCTAATTTTCTTTGTATTTTCCAGTGGGTTGGGACATTTCTGGCCATCAGCCTTTGGGCAGTTGTGTGTTACCCACAGACAATAACAGCACAAGGTCAGGGCTATATAAAAAGGTCGCGACCAAGTTACATCACTGTCTCTACCTCTCTCCCCTGCTCTCAGTCTGTGTCATGGTTGTATAAAGAGCTGCAGGTCTGTGTGTGTGTGTTTGACCGAGGGCAGGGCAGGGCTGACATACACACACAACTGAGAGGCCAAACAGTGGACAGGATGAAGTGCGTGCTTTGGTTGCATTCATACAAAATCAGGCAATGCGGCACCGTCCTGCAAGGTTGCGCAGAGGTGAAGGTGTGTTTATTCGTGCTTCAGAACGAAAGCGCCATTAAACAATTAGAAAAGGATGTTTTCCCTGATTCAGCGTTCTACAATGCTCCCTCTCTTCATTCACTCTTGAGCTCGCTTGACCACCACTGATTGGTCAATTTCATTTAGCCGGTGAAGCAAATTCAAATGACTGTTTTCAAACAGCAGCCAACAAATTCTGCATAGTCTGGCTTTAACTGAATAATATGATAAGGGTGTATGACACTTGAAATACTCACATAATCTTTGTCATCTAAGCCTTAAAAAGTCAATTTCTTTACTGACTCACCAGGTATCTCTCTGAGGACACGTTGACCAGTATGAGGTCATCCCCAACACGCACTTTCTCGCCCTCTGACCTCTGCCTGGATGCTGGGTGGACGGTCCACCAACATGCCTCACCTGAGCCACAAACAGAATAGACACAAAGTCAATTTTTTGTTCTTCCACATGCAGGACAAAGGCTCACTCACAGTTAAAACTACAAATAAACCTAATAATACTGATAATGATTATGTGGTATAAATGCATATATATATGTATTTGTAGATATTTCTATTTGTAGACACTGTTGAGAGCATTACAATAGAAAATGTATTGATATTACAATTATTAACTGTTTCAAAAGGTTCAATCACAAATACCTGCTTTATCCTCTTTCAGACCAACGTCAAAAGCCAGTTTGTCATTCGAACAATGAGATGAAGACAAGCAGCTGAGATACTGGCAGTGAAAAGGACAGTGGATATACATTTCAGTGAAGATACAAACCAATAATTTTTTAAAATGTTGGTAAGACCTGAACCTGATTTATTTCTGCATTACACCCAGAACACTCACCATGCCACTGTATGAGTGCAGAAACAACACAGCCTGACCATAAAGAAGGGTGCGATGGGTGGCTCCTTCACCCACCTGTAAACCACAATTATACTGTATTAAAGGACTTGTAGTGTAGTAAACACAATTACAATACTGCGAAAAGTGAATTAACCTATAAAGTGATAAACATAAGCGAAGACATATTAAACAATATAATATTACAATAATACATCAGTTTAAACAAAGGCAAATAATAATTAAGTACAATAGAGGAAATAAAAGGAACAAACAATCATTGTAAAATGTGTGCTTAATCTTGTTCGCTTGTTACTTTTTATAAACACCAGCTGTTAAAGTTTTACAATGGCTTGTTTGTCTGTATTGTAAGATAGTGTTAACCTTGGGCACGGCATCCAGATAAAAACAAAAACATTCTCAGCTCTCAGGCACATGCTTTGGTTGCAAACTCCTAATTCATTTTAAAACAGTGTCTGCCATCAATACAGAAGTAGAATTTCAAAAAACTAAATGAGGAACAAGTCATTTTTAGAGTGCAAGCATCAATAGTGACAATGCAACACGCATCTTTTACATTTTTACCGTGTAACCGCAGTCATGGTTTTCAAAAGATTTTCTCAAAATTGGCTCTCTGCACAAAAATGGCAAGTTTACCAATTCCCTGGAAATAAATGAAAACCTGAACATTTTCTATGCAAGAATTACACTTAAAGTCCCACGATCTTGTCAGTGACTGGTGTGGGCTTGCTTTGGGCTGCAGATGCAGCTGTGAGACACTCTGAACTAATTTTCAATGTCCAGCTTTGATCTGGATTTTGTCTTGAGGAAACTGCAGAAAAACAGGTAGGATGTGGCAAAAAGAAGGAGTGTGGCCAGGGCTCTCCTCTCTAGCAGTGAGTACTCCTTTTCCACTCCAATCCAAAATGCAGGCAATGTCTTAAACTGCAGCCTCATTCTTCAATCAGGAGAGGCATCAATGAATTGTTTTTCTTCTACAGTGATGAAGTCAGCAGATGATGTTACACTGAAGAGTCTCAGATCCAGTCATATTTTGCAGGATCCTGCACTAAGAGATACTTTGGGAAATGTTTTTGTTTTTGTAGGGCTGTGTTGTCATACATGGGATCACTGTGTTCTGCTGCTTGTTGACCTCAATGAACGATTTTAGCCTTGCAATTAGTCTCCATTCCCCTTTTTTACATGCTGTTCTCACATCTCTAGTTTTCTTATGAATGACGTGATGAAACATGTCACTGAGGTACACAAGTTTCATTAGGAAGTTGTTATTGTTATATTTGTGGGTAAGTTCATTACCCACTTCCTCCAAGATGATTCTGATCTCATCCTGCAATTCAGACAACCTGGATAAAACTTTCCCATTTGACAGCCATCAGAATTCACTGTGAAATAAAAGAGCTGTGTGATTGGAGCCCATTTCCTCGCACAGTATGAGAAAATGCAGGCCTTGTTTTGATGTAGTTTACTGTGGCAATGATGTCTTCAGATGCTAGTGCCTCTCGATGTATCATCGAGCATCCACTGCACATTGGGGGGAAATGAGCTTGACTAGCACTTGCAACCCTCTTCGTGTCCCCTGCTATTGCCTGAGCCCCATCTGTTCACATCCCCACAGTCCTTTCATTTTAGATCAGCCTCTTTCAAGTAAGTGTCAGTGATTTTGAACAATTCATCTACAGTGGCTCTGTTAGATGCATGTTTGCAGAAAAGCAAATCTGACATGTCATTAAAAAAGATTCTTTGTTACTGTCAGTCACTTCATCCAGCTGCAGAGCAAAACTGTTGTCTCATATCTTGTCATTAAGCTGTTCTATAGCTTTTGATATGTCACAAATGTGCCTTGCAATAGTACTGTCTGAAGGAGGAATAGCCTTTAGTTTGCTAGCTGCTGCTTTATCAGTCATAGTTGAAACAGGATCAATAGCAGAAGGAAGCATTAATTCCTCAGCAATAGTGTGCAGCTTTTTACACCAAGCAACTCTGTAGGCTGCTTTGTAGAAGGCGTCTGAAGGCACAGACGATACTTCAGTAAAGCAACTCTGCCTTCCAGTTTTGAATGACTGGTCTATACTGCACTCAGCAGTTTCCAGAACAGCACAGTTCAGTACAATGACATATAATAAATAATTCTAATAATAACATGTATTTTCAACCACAATCACATGAAGGCTGATATGAGGTCAGTTTAACCTGGCAACTTATTGTGGCTGTAGTCTTGAAGTCTTCATAAAATTCATGATTCATGTCACAATGACACAGATAAATAGCAAATAATGTCTGCTTCAGGAGTGCTGACATTCATCAGGAGCAGAGCAGAGCAGAGCAGAGCAGAGAAGAGAAGAGAAGAGAAGAGAAGAGAAGAGAAGAGAAGAGAAGAGAAGAGAAGAGAAGAGAAGACTCACCTCTACAGACAGGTGCTTACTGTTTGTCAGCATCTCCTGCAGGGCTCTAACAGAGAGACAATGGGCCAGGACAAAGCCGCACACAGACAAATCTGGTGGAACATTCTGTGAGAAATGAAAAGACAATAAAGCTTCATATTTGTCTACCCCTCCACACGCTAACTGCAATGAGCAGTGACAAGGGCCACAGCAAATTGGGAACTGGGCAAAAATAGGTAAAATTGGTACACAAAAATCAGACACTGGATATAAAAGAAACATATTAAACATGAAAGGAATATTCTGAAATATTAATGTGATAAGTTATTAATTTAGATGTTAGTTAGTAGGAAACAACAGAAAATAAACTTTTAGATACTGTAGAATAAAATACTGCTCAGACACAAATATTATAGTATGAATGTCTGATTACTTTATAACCTGGTGGCAAACATACACAAGGCAGAGTATTTCTGTACATTCTGACACTTTTCAGTGAATTATTTGCTCATTTTACACATTTCTCTTTTACTATTTCAAATTTCACAATGGTGAAGGGTGACAATGATTGTGTTCGATCACTGGGGTGGAGCGCTTTACCTTGCAGTTGGAGGTGGCCTCAAGCCGGCAGAGTCTACTGCCAAATCCCTCGGCAGCAAGACAGAGCTTCAGATGTTCCTCCTGAGAGGTGAAGACGCTCTGCAAAACCACGTCATCTCCCTGGGAAAAACACACACAGAGATGACAGAAGTAAGCACAAACTCTAATGTGCATGAGAGATTCATCTTTGTGTGTGTATAAACAGTACATTTAAAGTGCAAATTAAGATCCAGCTGATTTGTTTGTGATTGTGAATTAGAGATGTTCTTCATGCCAAGGGGGCACAATTAAAGTAAGCACAGATCCTTGCTTATATATCAGGAAAACGTGTTCTAGCCCTACTGTATGTGCATTTACAATACAACTCTGCCACTTAAATTTTATCTTATCTTAATTTAAATGCCAAATGGCCCACGTCAAAGGAATTAGGCTTTTCACATCTATTTACAGAACAGTAGAGAGGGACAACAGACGGCTGGTCTCCAAAGTCCAGCCAGGACTACCAACACCTCCCCGTACACAGGCTGTATACCTCCATATTGGGAAGATGCTTTACTGTCTGACCCCTGATTCACCCTTCTTTCCACTCTTCATATCAGCAGTACTCTGGAATCAGTCAAACACACTGGACAATGCTGAGGCACTGTGTGGCATTCAGATGGCTAGAGGACTCAGCTCTTCTTCAAGGTACATTTGACAAGTGAAAATTCAACTAAGCCACAACACTTAACTAAATGTTGAAAGCCCTGGCAATTAGAAATGCATGGTCATCTGGCTGCAACAGCATTTAAAAAGCCTTATTTGATGATGGTCTATACATTCCAGTCTGTACATTTCAGGGTTTCCTGTGCTGTTTTATAGGGGAGATGGATCACCTTGCCTCAAACAATGATCACCTAACCAGTGTAGCTATCATGTTTCTATTCTATCTACTAACTAAAGTGATCATGAGACAAGATTTGTCCAGAGCTGGGTGGCTTCTTGCTTTGGCTGAACAACGTCCTGGGGGAAGCCCTGAATTTAATCTAATAATGTATGACAGAGATATCAACAGTGTAATTTCATATTGTGGATCGATCTTAGAAAACAACTTTGCCCAAATCTGGGAATTGGGTTCAGTATCCATCTGCATCACTGCCAGTGTTGAGTATGTGTATTTGTCTCATCTCCATACCAAACACTCTCCCTGTGACATGGCCTTATCAGAGGGCAAAGATAACAAGCTGTGAGACAACATACAACTTGGGAACAATGATAGGATCCTGCAGTGAGGGTGAAAAAAGCCATTTGTGGTCTTTACTATCAGTGCCTGAATAAAATAAAGTGATGAAGATAACAAAAATGCTGCTGGGAGCTATACACTAAATGTAGCACAGACATATAATTAACTGCTATTGTTATTACTTTATACGTTTTATGTTTCTTATGAATAAAACATTACCTTTTCGATAAAAAGAAGAACATGAAATCAACAACTTGAAAGTGACTGCCTGTGGGTAATGCATCATAAGGTCACACTTGATTTGTTACTGCCATGTTTTGTCACAAAAAACAAGGTTAGGCGACATTAAAAATTAGGTTACAGAAAAATGAAAGATATTCTTGAACTACTTTTTAAGAAGCGGCCAAATTTAAGTTGGTCGGCAAAGAAGAACAGTTTTAAAAGAAAAAATAGGACGCTGATTCAGTGGCTAACAGTGGTTAGTTTAGGTAGCGTTAATGGTTGACGCTTCCAGAGCTAACTAGCTAGGTTAGCTTAAGTTTAGCTAGCACATGGTTTCTAGCTTTACCGAATATAAGCCCTTACTTTTAACACTAGTTTGACAAATGTCTGACTCACCGTTCGTAGAAATTGGAATTCATCTTCGCCCTCTGCGGTGTCACTCATAGTTTGAACCAAACAATCCGCATTTGACGCACCGAAGCAAGAGGACTAACCGCAGCAAAGAGAAGGTGTACAGCCATTAACGTTTGGGCGGAGTTTACTGATAAGGTCCCGTGACTCCATTTTTTTTAACAACCGCTCTTTTGGCGGGAGTAGCTTAATGTCAAGTGAAGAACTATTTAAGATGCCAGCTTCTACTTTAATTCACATTAGCTCACAGTTCACCTCAGCTTACTGTATATTCATCTGTAAATATCACTGACTGTGATATGTGTATATGTGTACTGTTTCTTTATCCATAGGAAAGTCCCCCAGAATATAAACTAAGACAATTATCTGATAAACTGTCACTCCATATTAGCTAAAATTAGCATTTTATCATGTTAAGGATGCTAACTGACAAGTTAGTTCTCTTTTTAAAAACTAAATGTCAGTGTTAGAGTAAGAAGTACTTTAATGCTTTAAATAGTAGCAATTCCCTGTTTAGTTATTTTAGATTAATACTTAAACAGCCTGGTAAGTGAGTATCATTTCATAAGAGCTGTTGTCTTAAAGATAAATACAAAATCTTAATTTCTTTTTTTTAAAGGGTCAAGTTTCATGCCTTTATTTTATGGGTTTCTAATTTCCTAGTAATTTTTTAGGAAGTTTCATATTCAGCATTATGTTTTCTTTGCAATTGTAGGGAATATAGGAATGTCATTTTCAGAACTGTTTTATTCAAGCAAGTAGATCATCTTTCACTCATTCATTACTCAACACTTGAGTCATGTCATGATTGAATTCATTGGAAGTGCACTGACTAAACAGTTTCAGTTTCCCCATAATTAGTATCAAACAGTTCTTCCCAGGAAACTTCATGGAACTTATAATGGGGGGAAAAAAATCCATAAAATTGTCTATTATTGGAATTAGATATGGACATTCATGATTTCCTGTATTTCCCCTCAAACCAAAAGAAGCCTTTGATTCACTGAACCGTTCTGTAATGCCATCTAGAGGTCCAGTGCTCAAAAGCTAAATCATTAACACATTCTTTCCTTAAAACAATTTCTTATTTGGACTAAAGGAATAATTGAGGCTTCTTAAGATGATATTGCAGATGTCACTTTTCTACAAAGTCTGAACTATTTTACCAAGTAATGCATTTTTCATTGGGTTAGCTCTCCTCTTTAAAAAGCATATTGACATATTCTTACCTTGTAAAACTGTACTTTCAGGGTCGCTCTCCAAGCACTGCCAATACATCCATCTCACCAGTATCTTCTCCCCGTATTTAATGTACTGTATGTAATTTCTGATCACATAAATGTTAAATGTAATCTCAGATATGAAAAATTTGACACATAGAAACTTGATCACAAATAAAAATAAAGGCCTGTTGTGTTGCTATTTTTATAACCATTACCGATGGGGCTTTTCTTTACATGTGGATTATGACAAACATTTTCCAAAATAGTGACAAATTGCAAATGAAACACATAGCATAAGCAATGATTTATCACGTTGAAATATATGTTTGAATTAGTCACAAACAGTTTAATTAATCCATGACCCTCAAATACAAAGTTTAACTCACTGAATTCTTTGATAACAGAGCCAGCAAATGTGATCAAAATGTCAGTACTGCCTGAGTAACTTTATTTTTCCTACCAAAATACAACAAATCAAAGCTTTCACCACAAGACAGTACCTCTTGGATCTATAGAGATCAGTGGCATCTAAGGCAACTTTTCCTTTATTGGGGATGCTTGCATCTAAATAGAGTTTTAAGATAATAGTGTGCATCAGTGCCTTGTGTTCATTCTGTGTGATGTGGCCAATGATCCTCTTTGCAGAAAATTCCATTATGATAACTTCAATTTCGTTTTCTCGCACTCTTGCATGTTTCATAAGTTGCCTGTGTGTGTGAAATCAAGAACACAAACTCTTTACCATTTGTTTTCATTAAGAGCATTACATATTGTTTTAGCAGAAAATAATTTGTTTTAGCATCAAGTGTTATGAGCACGTACATAACCAACACATTTTGGTTAAATCATTGCCACTACTGTATATTTAAACAATCTTCTTCTCAAAACTGTGTCTCAATTTTATGGTCAAATGGGATAGAAGAGTATACAAAAAGGGCAAAAATATACAGTACCAACAAAGGTTGACAATAAAACATATTTAGTGAGCACACACATTAAACATGTGCTACACAAAGATGGCTAAGTGATGCTTTTCAAGCCAAAACTTCCTTGAGGAGGGACAAGCTAAAGGAGTGCTTACATTGCTGAAATAGCTGAGAAAAGACTGAAGAAGCTTGATGACATTGGCAGCCAAAAGGCAAAATAGAAAAATATCTATTAAAGGATGCTGGACAAAGATGCTGGGGCTATCAACGAAGACTTGACTTGTGCTTTGTTTAATCTTTATTTATATTTATTTTTGAAGTTTATTGTACTTATTTCTAGGCACATGTAAGCACTAGCATGTTTGTTGCTGCCTTAGAAAATGTTTTATCTTGAACATATTACTCATGAATACTGCAAAATCAGTCTTCCGTGTTCTCTGCTTTTACACTGCTGAGTAATTGTAAACATTTACTTTTGCATTCAAGTGGTTTCCCCACTTGTGCTCTGTTGGTCTTGTATATTTCTGGCCTTTTGGAAACCCATTTTCAACACTGTTTATTATTGAATGGCAGTGGGTCAAAAATTGCTTTTGCAGACTGCAATTCATTTTAAACATCTGAGAATGCCTTATCAGAAGACTCCCAAAACAAAAGGCACTGCAAGGAAATATGAAAACAATGCATGACGTTTCAAGACGAAACAGGACTTTCATGTTCTTTCTTCTTCAAGTGATAAACTACGGAAACACCATGATCCTGTTGTCGTATTAAGGAATCTGTATTTTTCATATTTCTCTTGTATATTTCTCTTCTGTCTTTACCTTCATCACAGAACTCTACTTTCTGCACAAATAGCAAAACGCTCAATGTACAATAAGTTGTTTGAATATCATTTGAGTACGGCAATTTCTATAAGTTTAGGGGGCGTCTTTTATCCAAGAGGACACAAGAAGAGTACCATGACACATGACGATGCTCAGCATGATTGCAGACAGTCTAATGCTTCTGAAAACTAATCAACAAAAACCTGGTATGGTCACAAACACATTTCATTCAACATATTTGATCCAACTTTCTTATAGATTCCTTAAATTCAACAAAAGATGGGGGGAGGAGGGGGTTAGGTAAACGGTCAGTAGATGAAAGGTTTTCTAGTCAGTTAAAGGTCACTCTCTCCATAGAGGGCAGTGGAGAAGGCAGTGTAGTCCAGTGCCCCTGGTGGTGCTCCATGGCCAGCGTAAGGCGGCATCCTCATGATGCAATATTCTGCCTGCTCAGGGGGGAGTTCTCTCCTCAGCTCCTCCACTAGTATGTAGGGCTGCGGTGATGGAAAGAAAAGAAAATGCGCTTCAGACATGTTCCTTCTCCTTTTCCATTTAAAGCTCATGAAAAAGACATTGATCATAAATCAACATGCCATTGCAAAGACTTGGAAATAATGACTGCAACACAGCAGATTAGTGTTGGCTAAGAATAGCTGCCCATATGCCAGTAAATCACACTACCCCAAAACACACACACACACACCTTGTCAGTTGCCAGGATCCGGAAGGATGCCACAACCTGCTCGGCAGTGTCTGTGTCAGCAGTCTCTCTGGTCATAAAGTCAATGAAAGACTGGAAAGAGACGATTCCGGTCGCATTGGGGTCCACCAGCATCATTATACGAGCAAACTCCACCTCTCCCTGAGAAGGAAATGGATGGAGAATGACAGATTTTGCACAGTAAAATACAGGATATCAAAAAAAATAGTGAGAGCACCTGATAACATAGCCCCATCCACCCACCCACATTTTGAATTACCATACCAAGTCATAACCCATAGAAATGAGGCAGGCTCTGAAGTCATCAGTGTCCATCGCTCCATTCTTCTTCTACAGTCAGAAGCCAAATTTCAGGTGCGCCGTACAGGAAATAAGGAGGAAAGCAGAGTCAGGAAAAAGATCAAGCTCAGTGCATAATACATTGTACAACATGCTTGTGAATACAGCATTAAATATGACAACAATATTAAAAGGCATATACAGTGTTTTCCAATGTTTTCCAAATCAGACACTGACAATTAGACAACTCTGAGGGAGAATGCTACCTAATGTTTTAGCTTTTGTGATAAGATATTAAAGATGCCGAACATTTCATGATAAAGGAGGATTGAGAGATTGAAAAACCAGGAAAGAAGCCGATCTGAAATGATTATACAGTACATAGTCCATACTTGCATGCACAGACTACAGCTGTGTACATACAAGTTTAATACACTGAAGTACACAGCAATATTTTGCCACTTTGAAGTTTGTATTTGTGGGGCGTATTATCCATGCTGTTACTCCAGCATGGTGAGGCACTGTCAGTCCGTGGAATACAGACGGAGCTCGAATAAAATGAAACAGCATACTTGAATACGTCATCCATTGTTGCACTTTCAAAGATTAAAGTATGGCTAAATATGTCTTAATATTCCCCAGTACAATAGCAGCTCCTGTTTATAATGCATTATTTCTGGTAATCTGTCAGGGCCAAAGGATAGTTTTCATCTACCATCGCCACCAGGAATCACTTCGGGTCAAACGTAGGGTCAGCTGCTCAGTGGTGCTCCTTGGTCTGGTAAGAATTCAGCATGTGGCACACAAACACCTCTCTGCAGAGGACATTTTGGTCAAGGTGCTCACAGTTACAGAACCACCTCTAAATACCAGGCTACCACCACCCCTGATCTGATTCCCTCAGATTGCTTTAGATCAGTCACTCAAATGGAGGGAAAAAAAAGATGTGAAATTGGTGGAGAGCTGTACCCTGTCAAAGTGGTTGAAAGAGGATCTGAACTCATTCATCTGCTGCTGGCTGATGCCTTTGGCATCCCGTGTCAAGATCTGGGTCTCAATTTCGTTGATGGTTCGGGCGATGGTTGTGAGGAGCAGCTCCCAGCCGACACGGATATGCTGTTGGTGTGATGACAGAGCAGGTATGTAACACAGAAGCTTGAACCTTGAGCAGTTTCATGAACATGGAATGTTTAAAAATTAAATCTATGTTGATATATAAATGCACACATTTCTGAATTTTAGAGACCATTCAGAGCTGTAATCAGTATCGTATGTTGGAGCATGTGGGTATGTTTGCATATACACAACTCCATGCATGTACACAGTCATGTAACGCTGTCTGCCACTGTGCTGTACCTCCATAGTATAGTTGGTGTGTTTGTTATCAAACACCAGTGACTCCTGGATCAGCTGGTGGTCTCCCTCCAACTTGTCGATGTTGGGCTTGTAAGCGACAATGACATGCTCAAATTGCTTCAGCTGTGTCATCTGGTCCTCCAGGGTGCCTCCTATCTCCAGGGAGCAGCGCCCAATTTCCTGTTAAGATAATACACAATAAACAAGGTCAGCTTTATTTTCAACCAATGTAAATGATACAAAGCCGGTATAAAGATCAGTTGGTTTGCTCGCTGATACTGCAGGGAGTCATTTTAGAGTTAATTCTGTCAGGCCATATAACATTTGATGAAGAAAGATTTTCTGTGTATAATAATACTTGGTATTATCAAATCATCATAATTATCAGGAAAGTCACCATCATTGTACCTCCCTCATGTACGATGCATTTGGATACAATTATCTTCCCTTTAAGGTCTTTATTTGATTAGATGTAGATAAATGTCAGATTGCTCATGAGGCCTGTATGTCTAACCTCCATCCTGGCCTGTATCCAGGGTCCAATGAGATTAGCCTGGGCAGCAAACTGTCGTCGCAGCCTTTCATGGGCATGCTGGCGTGCCATCTCCTCCTGGAGGGCTCCATCTCTCTGAGGAACCAGCTTCTTCACCTGGAAAACACAGACATGCACATGCTTATGTGTGTAATTCTGAGAATATGGCTCCTCTTGAAAAGAGTCATTAACATTAAGCAGAATGGTGGTAGTATATTTGGATCATATGCTTTGGATACTGACTGGGTGCTGAGTCTTTCAACTAAGTGATAAAACATTAGAGCAGCACTTCTTTACTTTGTCACTGGAATACAGATCCTGCACTCCTTGTTCCTATTTCATAATTAATGCTTTTATATGGCCAGGCAGTCACTATCTGAATAATGACTTTATTCCTCGATATATGAGTCTTTAAATGAGTTTTAAGGCTGTAGGTACCTTTTCCCACTTGTTGAGAAGCTCCTCAATTGTGATGGTGCTGTAGGGGTTGATAAGGTTTGCCTTAATCCCATAGCTCTGGGAAATTTTCTGCACCTCACTGTGGATTCCCAAGATGGCCTGTCTTTCTGCATCCGCCTCGGGCAGAGTAGCTTTGAACTGCTCGTGAGCTGCAACTAGACTCTGGAATGGGAAAAGGGAAGTTTTAATACAATTTTTATTATGCTTTCAATTTTGTGCGATATCATTTTGTGGTTTTCTTTCAGGTGTGACACATCTAATAACTTTGCTCCTTATATAACATAAAACTTCCAGACATGAATCATAATCATGGGAAAACTGCGAGCAGGTTAATCTTAAGTGGACTTTTAACTGCAACAGCACTGTGAATTGAAACTGGTATCTCATATATTGCAATAAGTGTGTGAGTCTGCAGTGCTGTGAGCCCACCTGGACCTCCTCAGTAGTATGCACTATGAACATGTCCTGCAGATCCTCCATGGCTCCTTCCATCCAGTTGTTGAAAGGAGCCGACCTCTTTGCAAACTCCAAGAACAGCTGATCAATAGTCTCCAGCAGTTTATCTGTCCGCTGAGAGGATTACAAGATATCACATATGTGTTGTATATTTCTTAAATCCTGAAAAACACATAACATCCAGCCTATAGCTCAGCTCTGCCCTGAACTCAGGAGTCACCATCTTCATATCTCACATACGAAATCCAAAACAAACATCCCCTCACCTGTTTTAATGGCTAATCCCAGGGTACATAGCATTGATACGGCCTTGTTAACCCCAAACTCTGGCTTGATTTTTCCTGACCGAATCCCTCCCTTCAGCAGAGGATGGAGGGGAGTGGAAGATGGACAGAAAACAGACCCCTGTCCCTGTCATTCAGACTTAATCCTTGGCCCTTTTCCCGGGCCCTCACACATTTGCAGGTCTGGAATTGCCACCATGGATCAGAGGAAGTGGCTAGTGGGCTTCCAGCCAGTCACTTCATGTAAAGGACTCTTACATCTATTTCTCCTTTACCCCCCTCCCGTCACCACTTTCCCATTTTAACATCCTATCTGGGTCAGGGATTTTAGAGGGGATCCAATTATCTCTCCTCATCAATCACTCTGCCTTCACTGTTCAAATGTCATTGACAGGCAGCTAAATATGCTTACGCTGCCATTTTGATTGAGTTGGTCTTGGATGCAAGTTCATTCTTCAATTATTGTCATCCATGTGGAACATTAGCACACTCTTGTGGGAGGACTTAACAACTTATCTTAACATGATCAAAGAAATGAATCCTTTGTTTCATCATTAGAGTTTTAGGAGAGCCTGGTCACGGATATGATTTATCATATCATATCTTATTGTTTTATCTGCTTTCAGCCATAAATTCACATATCATTAGACATTTTAATTGTGTCCTTGTGATCAGCCGTGATTGTTGCCCTCACCTCCAGTGCCTCTCTTCTCTTCTGAGTCAGGGTTCCCAACTTGTCCCACAAGTCACAGATGCTCTGGCAGCGTTGGTTCACAGCAGCCACATCGTGGTAATCCAGCTCACTGGAAAAACAAAGCACGTACTGGGGTTTGTTTCAGTTGTGGGAAAGAGCTTTACAGTGTTCCCAAGGCATTTAGGTGTCTTTGTCAAAGAAAAAAGCACAACTGGATAGCTTAGAGAGTAAAAAGGAGCAAAGTCAGACTCCACTGTGGTAGAAAACTCCCAACTACAAGGTTTTGAAAGAAACTGCTGAAATTGAGGTGTAAAATGAAATGTACACCACCATCCCAGACACTGAGATGATGAAACCACATGTGCAAACTCAACATTAAACTTCTGCCTGTATAGCCAAGTAAATACTTTCAAAAATATGCCTGAAAAGTACATTTTCCACAATAGCTTCATTTTTGGTGTTAGAAAAGGCAAAGCCACAGCAACAGGCAGTTAAGTCTTAACTTCAAACAGCTGCAAATTATTTTCAGACTTGTGCAACACCTCAAAATAAATCACCTTAAGAAAAATAAAGTTGCAAGCTCCAAAGTGTCATTTCAAGCTCAGGGTATGAGCAGAAAGTGTCACAAGTCAAGTCTCAAGGCATCATTATCTTGTCTGGACATTAGGACAGGCAGCTACCTTGTGCTGCACCTTACCAGCTACAGTGACATGATCAGAGCCCTTAACCCAGTGTTATCCCAACACCCAATATGAGTGGCTCGTTATCAGGCCACTGCAGAGCTTGATGAGCCGATCATTGGAATCAGGTGTGGTGGAGGAGGGAAACATCTAAAACATGCAGGGCAGTGGGGCCTGAGGACCAGAATTGAGAAACACTGCCTTAACCTCATTGTTAGGGCTCTTGACTATGTTGGATTTAACACTGAGGATCTGCTCCTACCTTAACTGGGTTTAATGTTTTTAAAATGCAGAACCTGAAGTTTTGTGTTCTGGTTAAAGCTTTCAGGTGTCAGTTAAAATTAAAGGACTAAGACCAGCCAACCCATATTGATGAGGAAACATGTTCATTTAGCATTTTATTTAAATTTCAGGATGAAAAACCTCTTGACAATCACATTTTAGTAAACAAGGTCTGCCAGAGTTGCCTTTACATTGATCTGTCAAGTTGGTCTTCCAGTCCTAATTAAGCCTTGACAGAGTTCTGGGGCTGCTGCCAAAGTCCATCTCTGGAAACATCCTGGGTCTGTGTGGTAGTCGTTGGCTCTTGAGACACAGGATAGTATTTTTCATAGTGGACTTCACTCCAGTGGTCACTGCCAGCCTCGTAGTCTGACTCAAAGTGAGAGACTGTGCCAGGGGGAAGTTGACCGGTCAAGAAGAGGTAGTACTCATTTGGCCCCAATGATCCCAGTTCTTGTGAAACTGGCTGCACAGGGCCCTCAAATGTGGAAGCAGCAGCAGACAACTGAGCTCCCTGTGGAGCTGCAGCATAGGGAGGCAGGGGCATGAATCCTTGTTCTTCAGTTTCCCTCTCTTCATTTCCATGCTCAAAGATGGATTCGTAGTTCATCAGCTCACCAGCCTGGAAGCCAGATCCCTGATGTGGAACAGGAGGTGGAGGCGGCAGCAGAAAGCTTGTTTCTTCAGTTTCCATCTCTGAATTACCATGCTCCAAGTTCCCATGATAGGTCTCAAGGCCACCTGCCTGAAAGAAAGGCGGAGGGGGAGGAAGGCCAATGTCAGGTAAGGGCTCAGATGTTCTTGACACGGTGTAGCCTGTCGTAGATTCTTCCACAGGATTCCAGCCGAGAGTAGGAGTCCATGAAGCCACACCGGACACGCCTGTAGCAGGGTTTGCAGGATAGGCGTCAGGACCAGAATACACTCCTTCGTTCGCTGGTTCGTAGAAGAACGAGACAGCAGGGTGATTCACACCGGAAGGCTGAGCAGGAGCACTTTGGGATGAACTATAATGGAGGCCAGGAGACGCCGCCATGTTAGTGAAACCACCCTCATTAGGACCACGCTGGCTCCAGCCTAGGGGGGAAAATTGTGGTTAAATTTAATAAAGGAAGCGTGTGATTAAGCAATTTGAGTTTAACGCCATCAGTATATTCATGGTCTCAGTGAAGTGATAGCCTTACTGTTTTTAGCAGGAAAGCAATGGACATTCCAGCTTAACAGTGCAATGAGGAGCAACTGACTGTAAGAGAAAACCACATGGTCAAACAATCAAGTAAAACAAACCAGCCATTAATCAAAAATGAACAAGCAAGCACAGCTATTTAACTATCACATACCTTGCAGGAAACCACACAGCCATTTTGCTTGTCAGCTGAAATGTTATCTTCCTCCCACCGGGCACCGCTTAAATACGAAACAGGACATACTCTGTGGCCAATCCCAGACCGAGAAGGCAACACTGGACAGGTGTTCATCATTGACTGCTGATTGAAAATGTCAGCATGCCGGTAAACCCCGCCCTCCACCCATCTACTGATACACTGAGGTGATGAGGACTGAGAAGAAGAGGGTTTAAGTGGTTTACACGAAGACTTCTTTTGTTCGCAATCATCACTGTAGAGACAGTTGTTCCGGATTGTTTTCAGCACTGCTTGTCTCCAGCGTTTTTCTTCTTCCACTGTCTCAAATGTGAACAAAGGCAACAGATGTTTTTGAAACCGCTGAACTACACATAGTCTGTGTGAGTGCAGCATCATGTAGTGCACGTCTTTGGTTGCTTGTCATCCCCAATCTATCCAGGCAATCATCCCCGAAGGTTATATAGTGTTGAATGCCAAAATGCTATTAAAATAATATTTTACAATGATTTACAAGAGAGAAACAGAAAACAAGATTGCATTAGTTGATTAGCCCCCCCGCTGTGATGTTGTGTTTGGCAGGAGAGACAACACACTCCGCGACACACAACTGCAAACGTCTGCTAAAGGGAGTGCGTACTTAAGTTCCTGTGCAATGGCGGCAATCTGCTCCACTCTGTCCTGGTGGGCTGCCAAGTCACTCTCGAAGGCCTCATGTTTTCGAAGCAGGGCTCTGATTTCTGTCAGGGTGGCTGTCTCATAGTCCTTCTGGGAGAGGATCAGTTCTTTACCTGAACATCAAACATATGCAAAGAGAGAGAGGGAGAGGAACGGCGGTGTGATTAGCAGGTTAGATCTAAACACAGGCCTTATTTGGTCATCGCTGAAGGAGAAAATGAGCTGCTGCAGTCCTCTACAGGCTGATTGCACTGGACACTGTAAACCCCTTAATTAAATCTCATTAGGACCAAACTGCTAGGTTAAAGGAAAGGCTTGAACACTGAAAAGCAGGAATACAGATGCCTGTAGATAAGCTGGGAGCATGGGATAAGCATGCAGACCTGGAAACACACTGTAGCAGCGAGAGATAGAGAGCAAAGCAAGCATGCAGCCAAACTTCAACTGACCGCTGGCCCAGTTCTCATGATTGGTGGCTTTCTGGCGAAACTTTTCAGCCAGGTGGTCCAGCCTCTCCAGCCTCCGGATCTCTGTAAGGAGCCACTCCTCGAAGCCCTTCTCCGCCTGCTCCAGGCCCTGCCATGCACTGGCTATGTCCTGAATGAAAAATCACAGTTTAAACTGCATCACTTAAGATGCTTGGAATTGATTCTCCCCTGGCAAATAAGAAAATTTGATAAAGGTGCAAAAGAATGCAAAACAAATGACCCTCTATTGGCAGACTGTCATTTACCATGAGACTTGACATTAACACTGGTGCACAAAACCATTTCACGGCTGAATTGTAGGCACAGAAAGAATCTGGAGTCATGACTTACAGATACCATCTTCCCCTCGGAGGGCATGAAGGCAGGGCGATTGCTGATGCGCAACTTAGTCTGCAGGGTATTGAAGTTAATTTCCAGCTGGCACTTCTCCTGCACCTTAGGGGGCTTGTGCTGGCGTCTGTAGTCCCTGAAGTCCTCCAGCTTCCGCTGCATCTCTGCCATGGTCTTCTCTGGGGTCCGGTTCTCCAGCCAGGGAGTGGTGCGGCGGATCCACTCCAGCAGCTGGCAAGCACAACATGGGAATGAGTGGAGAGGCGAGAGAGCTCCATGTTAAGATAGCAGTGTGTGAAGGAGGACTGTGACCTTTTTTTTTTTTCAGGGTTTCAGCTAATCGCAGCAATGGGATACGTCTGTACGATTACTTTGAACTGCTTTCATGTAATAAGCAGAGGACAAAGTTTAGTGGAATATGATCTGAATACATCCATTATCCACAAAGGTTCTTAAGTTTAAGATTCTTTTTAATGAAATTTCAAATCATGCTTTACCTCACTGGCCAGTCTCTCATACTCCTCCATCATTTTCTCATTCTCCTGGTTTACACCGAGCACCTTACAGATCCTGTTGGCAGCCGTCTCTGCCTGAGAGCACAAGGCACGAGATTGTGTTGTAATTACAAAAGCAAAGTAACACAGAGGGCCATGCTCCCATTGATCCTTGCAATATCTCGAATAATATTACCCTCATAATTGATTTGTTGCTCAGAATGCACTGAACTCTGAAAACACATATGAGCACGAGGGATAGCTAACTTATCTACAAATAGAAATTGGTAAAGAAACAGACTGAAGCACTTTACCTGCTCCGCTCCAGCAAAAGCGTGGTAAAAGCAGGACACGTAGGTCATGATAGCTCTTTCATCGGGCTTGGGAGTGTTGATGATATCTGTGGCATTGAGAGGGAGGAAAAGTCGGGGTGGTAGAAAGGAAGAAAAAACAAGATGAAAAATCAAAAAAGTGGAAAATTACTTTGGAGAATGGCAGGAGCAGAAGCAGAACAGTGAAGTTTATATTGCACACACACATTTCAATAAGAAATGTATGTGAGAAAGTTGAACATTTTAATCTGTAAACTCAAACTGGGTTCATCTATTCCAGAAAACGTTACCTTCTGCATCCAGCATTTTGGGAATGTCCAGGTGTTTCTCTGCTATGTCAAAAGCCAGGTTCAGGTTCCCCAGAGGATCATCCTAAATAAAGACACACAATTCTCCATCAGTGAACAGCAATGCTGGACTTAAAATGCCACCGCGCTGACCTCCCCGCTATGGTGGACACATCATACTCCCTGTTCACTGACTGTACATGCACTCCTTTCAAGTTTATATGTGAGAGAGCTGCTGCACAAAAACCTACGACTGGCATTAAAGGTCTTTATTATAGGTCTCTGAGATGAGAGATGGTGGCAAAGGCGAGCAAACCTTCACATTTATGAATCCACAACCATCAGTTACCACTGTTTTTTACTGACTCAAATGACTATACTATTATAACAACCTGTCATAAATGACTCAGGCAGTAAAATGATCGACTAACAGATTAAACCAGAAAACAATTTACCCCCAAAATATACAGCATATATTATATTTAACCAAAGAAATAAGCTTTTTCACACAAGTGAAGGGAAGTGTTTGAACAGAGTGGGAGAGGTGCATTAGACCAACAGCTGACAGTGAGCCCTTCCCCGCTGATGGGACAGTCAGTGAGGTGAGTGAGTACAGTGAGGCAGAAGGATCATGCTAGCATGCTGCTGCTATTGTCCCGTCTCTGTCCCACTGTTCCAATATGGTAGGGGGCTGGGGGCTGGGGGCTGGCACACTACATGACAGGGCCAGCTGCTCACAGATCCAGAGCAGGACAGACAGACGGATAGGGTGGTAAATCGATGATGGGACGGAGGGATGAATGGACGGCGTGGACGGCCCGTGTGTGCGCTCCCCTGACCGGAGCTGTCTCGGCCGGCTGTAAAACTGCGAGCTTAACCGAAGCTCTCACCTGGAGCCAGACTCAACAGCTGCCTGCCACAACGCAACTGTCTGCTGGCAGCCTGATCAGACATGAAAAGTCAAGGTGTGACTGAATGTGTGAATATGTGTCAAAGAGATTGAAAGAGTGAGAAAAAGCAGTAGCGAGGAATTGATACAGTGTGTGTGTGTGTGTGTGTGTGTGTGTGTGTGTGTGTGTGTGTGTGTGTGTGTGTGTGCCTCATCCCTCATGTTTTCCTTCAGTGCCCTTTCCTAATCATGAAAATCAACACCAGCCATGCAGTGATCCTTCAGAACTGACGACTAAACATCTCAGGAATCGTTTCACAGACGTCTTCCTGGCTTTGATGAGGTCCGGCAGCCTCTAACTGGGGAACACTGCGTGACAGCATGGACAATGGCAGCGGTAAAGCTAAGCCCGAGCTCTGCAGGGACTAGGCTCATGTTTCTGTGACTATTCCGGGTCAAATCCAAGTCAGGCCAGTGAGTTGTGTGTCTGAAAAGTGAGCGCTTCTGTTTCCAAAACAATTGAAAATGTCACTCTTCTTAACCAGCCATGGTGTTTCCCCACTACACATACACAGCGTGCTGGCTAAATTTGGCTTAGAGAGGTATATTTTTCTGTTCAATCTGGTTTTTCCTGAATATGTACTCATGTCTGATTCATGAATACACACACACACAGTCACTTTAAAACCTTACAGCCAAAATCCCTATTGCCGTTTTTTTTTTTTTTTTTTTTTTTATCTTGCAGTTTCATATCAACACAGACTTGTCAGTGGAAGAGACAAGCCTCAAATATTCCCACAGCAGCCACGGCCTTCACATCTGGCTAAGACAGCCCCTTCTTCCGGGGGGGGAAAGCTGCCTTTCTTCTGCATTACTGTTACTTGACAAACACAGGAGAGCTGTCAGCTGTGCTCTCTCGCTCTCTGAATGCACAGCGCAGCTCACTGGGGCCCTCACCTGTTTACACCCAAACACTGAGGCCATCCATTAAAACCAGCTACTGTACACTTACAAGAGCTGTGGCTTTGTTAACCCTGAAAAACATTTCACAGCACAGCCTGATCTGCTGGATGAGGAAAGTCAAACTCTACATTCGTGATAATCTGAAGGCAGACCTGCTTTCATGTGCATATTTAGCACATTTCATGTTTGTGTCATGGAGCAGAGGCCACATAACGCCATCATTAAATCCAATGTTGCACTGGGCACAGTGGGGAGCGCAAAAAGCAGCCTTTAAAACTGAGAGCAGTCTTTTTCATGCTAATTAAATGCTGAAAATGTGTACCAAGAAAACTGCTTTAGTTAAGAATTATGAAGCATGAGGTCAGACTAAATGAATGCACTTAGGATGAAAACATTCATGCGGGGAAGAATAAACACATCCATAGATTAAAGTAACATTAGATCCATTAGCCAAATAACACACAGTTTATCTGCAGCACACATTACGGCATTCACCTTCATTCATCTGAAATAATCTACGCTGTCAACAACACGGAGCAGGTCCTGTGAAATGGCACGTATTTCAACTGTAAGTGCATCCAAAAGCACCATAAATAGTCCCAACAGTCCCTGTGAACCGCTTCAAGCTCAAGCTGCTGCGTTTTGTAATCAGGTCTGAATCAAACGCTTCCATGTTCCCAAATAATAAATAGACAGCAAGGTGAGCGCTGCAAGTACTTCCTCAGCAGAGGAAAGAGGAGGAGGCTCGAAAAGAAGGCATACACCTGCAGTCCTACACGTAATGGAGAAGATAAGTTAAAAAAAGTAGCCCAAAGTGCCATGAGTTCAGCGCGTGTGTGTTTTCGGCAGTTCACACTGTGACAGGAGCGTTAATCAGGTGGGAATCAGTCTGTTAGTGTCTGGGGGCTGAAACACAGCATCCTGGTTACAAGGGAAACCACCTTGTTGAGCTTAGAGTAGTCGAGGAGGTCGGGTCTGTGTCTGTGAATCAGGGCGCAGAAGGCCAGGCCATCCTTCCAGCTTCACCGGCCGATGAGCGGAGAGAACCAACAGGTCAGTTCAAATGTGCTGACTGGACTCAGACATGCAGCTGCTGGAGTCCAGGTCCAGCTTTACCCATTAGAGGCAGATATTTCTGTTTTGTTTAAAGTCAGCCTCGGGAAGAACTTAGCACTGAGATAATGCGATCAGGTGAACTTATTCACTGTGCAAATCAATAATACTGTGGTATTTCCTGCTTTAATAAACTGTCTTGTATGCCTTAAGGAAATGAAAACAGCCTAATCGCTATATTCAAACAGCATTTAAGACTGAATGAGAAGTAGACGGTGCTGAACACTTACCTGACGTGGAAGTTTTGGACATTGACATTCCTGTAGGGGGCAGTCTTTCTCTGACACCACAGGAGGAGACCCTCCTTGGCAGATGTTTCTGAGGAGAGAGTCAGTTCACAGGTAGAGGTTACTTCACATGCAGCAGCTCTGCACAGGCCACAGATGCTTTGGCTTCTAAAACTCCCAGGTTTCCATTTCACAGCATCAGATGTCGTCCTTTTAGTTTTACGATCTCACCTTCCACAGAAATGTCCTGGATGGCGAAGCGGAGGATGATGGTCCAGATCATTCCAAGAGTCATCTTTACATTCCCGTCCACAATCTCTGAAAGGCAAACGAGCTGTTACAGTCAGTCTGCACTAGAGCGATTAATAAAATCTGACTGTTGCTCATATTAGCGGTTTATATCGGACTGCTGACGGCCTGGAGAATAATCATATATACAGGGAGGCTTCAGTTACCTTCAGCTCCGATGGACACCAGTTTCACTCCTTTGCTCGTGATGAAGTCCAACGCTTTGTTGACGTTAGCGATCTTATGAAACCGCATCTTCCCTCTGTCTGGCTTGGGTAACCTCTCTCCTGCAAAGCGCACATTATAAAATGAGTGTGATGAAACTGCTGCTGACGGCGAATAAGACGTGCCTTTTCCTTTGGTCATCTGACCTGAGATCACTTCCAGGAGCAGCATGAGCTTCAGTCCATTCCTGAAGTCCTCCTCGATGTTCTCAATTTGAGTACCAGCTTTCCTCAGATGGGAGTTACACCAGGCTGTGAAGGTCTGACAGGAAAGGTCGAACAAAATGGGATTTGATAAAACGTCACCATAAAAAAAGAAATACTATTATGTGCGTGAATATTACTGCACTTCCTGTGAAGCTCTGTTGATCGTTGGAAACAGAGAAAACAGGAGAAATACCACTAATTGGGTTACACTATGAACATGAAATTCCTCTCTGCGGCAGACCTAAACAAACTTAAAGCTTAACAACTCCTCACGAAAAGGCCATACACCGAATTGATGTTAACCTCTTTGACCAGAGCTATATTTTCAGTTTAACGCTCAGCGACCCATTAGTGTCCAATTTCAACTTTTTCCTCCTGCACTTCCACAGCTAACAACCATGCGGAGGACTGAAATACTGCAAATCAAGTTAAGGCAGGATCATTGTCTTTCTCTTCCTATTTTTATAAAGCAGAGTTCACGGGTGCTCAGCGCCGTCCAGATGAAAGCTGGAAGCCGAGCGCAGAGCACATTCCGACCGATATAAGGTGTTAAATTTAGACCGCTCTGCTGTGCCTCACGATAAGAGACCGGGAGGGAAAACGTCAAAACGTCTCGCCGTGTCAACATGAGCGAAAATGGCACGTGGACGCAGAGCAAGTTTTCCCCTCACGTCACTTTCTCTCACTATTTTGCCACTTCGAATGTGGTCGGTTACCGCTGCGAGGTGAGAGCGTTATCACGGTACACGTGCGCTGCTCCTCCAGGTCACACTCATTATTGTGCTGAGGTATGAAGACAGACAGGAGAGGACAAGTGATGGAAGCACAGGCCAAAAGTTCAATTTAAAATCATTTGAAGGATACAGCAAAAGGGTGAATAAATGCAAAAATCTAAATATATATTGAAAAAGAATTAAAGAAGCTACAATGAGCAACTAGAAGTGATTATTTTTATGTTTGTAGGTGTTTAAATCAACGAGCTGATCAATAGATACTGCAGGCCATATATTTAGTGAAAACCAGTGGTCTATAATGGATAAACAAATGGGTCTGAATGAGTACTTGTACCTCTTTAAAGTACTTATAAAGTTATTCTAAAACACTGATTACAGAGTAATCAGCAGCTAATAGTCATTCAGGAGCAAAAGTGGGCTTTACTTTAGCATTTTTCACATTTGGATTCATTTCATTTTGCATTTTTTGCCATGTTATTCGTCCATTTCTGAGAAAATAAGTTGGTGTATTTAAATAAATTTCATATGAGCAACTTTTAACTTTCACCTGAGCGGATTTTTACACCAGACGTTTTACATACATATCAATTCAGCGAAGTGAGAACATTATTTGAGAAAGTTACTTCAGCACATTTTCCAGTCTGACTCTTACAAAACCTTGTACCAGGACCTCTGGGTGCTGGTGCAAAAACCAGAATATTACAGGCTTTAGAGTGAAGGCCATCACATTCCACACTGAGTCCACGGGGTGTATGTGACATTGAACTGCTGCCCTCCTTGTTAAAAATGTGGCCTGCACCGGTCCTCCAAATTTGACTCAGCCACAGGCGAAGAACCCTGCTGCCCACTTTCCAAGCCCCCCCGCCCGCCACCCTCCCTCTCAGCGCTACTGACCAGTGACGATTAAAGCTAAATATATTTATGAATCACATCCAGCAAGGACCAACTCTCCCACTGAACTGGCTGATGCCTTTGATTCTTGTCGAGGTCAGAGACGGGCAGGATGTGTCCGGGAAGACGGAAAATAAATGTCGAACATCTAAAAACAACAGAGCCTTATGAAGGGATCAGGGGGTTTACTCATACTTCTTTCAGTCGGGCTTCTGTTTCACTTACGTATGCGTATCTGTAACACTTCAGCACTTTCACTTATTGTAACACAGCACCCTGGCAGTCCAGACTTGGCTTAGGTCTGAGCATCAGTCTCTGTAACATGAATGGGCCCTGAAGGTTTTATCAATCTCCTTGATAAACCTGAATCAATCAGGATTGTATGGTATATAACAAGCTGGCTGGGCACAGAGCAGCTTCATCACAGTGGAAAGAAGAAACGCCATACTGTTCCTGTATGTAACCATCATTCATCACTTGGATCATTTTGAACAGCTGCTCCAAGGACCATCTGTGAACTCCAAATTCTAATGAGTAAAAGGATAAACACTGGAAACAAAGCTGTGCATATGGACCAGTGACCTGGCTGTACTGTTGCTGCCTTGTGTTACCAAAAATACAGTTTTGTCATAACTGTGGGGGCCTCAGGAGGTCGTAGACATGGCACTGATGGCTTTCAGTTGTGCAAAGAGCTGCAGTTTAATGCCCGGGCCAACTTTTTAAAACCCTAAAACCAACTGATAGTGTGGGAGGCCGAGGCTATATTGAGTTGAGCTGGTGTGCTGGTAAAATATCACTGCATGGTTTCTATAAACAAAGGAATTCCGTACCAAGGACACTGGATTAACCCTACTATAATGCCTTTTGGCCCCGAGGTTAAAATTAGATGTAGCGTCCATTCTAATCCCAAGAGCGTCATCATGTGTTAGAAGCATCTGTTGACAGCTCGCATTCCGCACGTATCAGTGGAGAGCAACAGTCTGCAGAGCCGCTGGAAGGCAGAGCTATTGTTAGCTGGTACCCACCGCATCCGTCCGTCAAGCCTGGCGCTCGGCTTCAAGAGCACAACATAGAACGAGAACCAAGCCGGAAGCTGAGTAACGCTGCCCTTCAAAATAAAACAAGCAAAAGTTATGATGCGGAGGCTGTTTATCCAGACGTACATTAAAGTGTCTTTTCGCATTTTAGATTATGTAGCTTTGTCTTCTTACATTTCAGAGACCTATGGAGCAAACAGTGACAGGAAATTCGCACCTATATGTGCCGCATCGAACGTTATCTGCTACAAGCTCACTTTGGCTTTAAGCTTTTTTTGACTAGAGCTGATGCCGTAGATTCACAGTGTAACGTTGTACTTTTATAAATTCTGTGATTTGATGCTAACGAGTTGGCAAGTTTGCTTACAGAACTAGCAACGTTAGAAAAATTTCTAACGGTTATGGTAATGAACGGTGAAGCTAAGTTACCGACGACATGTCCTGTCCACGTATCCACCCTATAAACAATAATTACAAACGACAAATGCCTCATTAACTTTGCGTCTATGGTAAAAGAAACACCAATTTGACTTTCATTTGTCACATTTAATGCGCTTGATGCTGAAAACGTTAGATTGGCCGTCGGGTATCTTATTTTGAAGCGGTTAACCGGATGTTCAGCTCCTTAGTGTGAACTAATGACGGTCGTCCTTATAAAGTTGTCATAAACTATCCTGTCTGATACTGACAGAGTATGAACTCTTCTTTTTCCTTTCATGTTGAGTGTTCAGCCTTTGAAAACAAACTTTTATTGTAATTATGACAGTAACACTTCTTCTTTGCATCCATCACACAGTGCGTAATCACAGCTAGGGCTCAATCTTATCCTCTTATCCTACTCTTCTGAAACCTTCGTTGACTTACTTTCCTCTGCTGTTGTTCCCAGGCAGGGTCAAGCAGCATGTCCCTGTCCCATTCGTCCTCCTGTATCATGTACTCCTCCTCGTAGCCGTTATCATAGTGCACCGTGGTCTCCACCTGGGTCATCATCATTGTGCCGTTAATGTCTCTATTCCTTCACGACGGACGGATGGATGAACTACTGCTGAGGAAAAGTTTTCCTGACTTTTTCTTCTCCTTCTTTTTCCTTTTCTCTCTTTCACTCTCTCACGCTCGCCCTTGTCCTCCCGACCTGACAGACGTCTGGCCCTGGTTGCCACAGATGAACAAGCGATGGTGTCATTAGTACTGGAGAGTCACGTGACACCTGCATTACCCCCCCCCCCCCCCCAAAAAAAATCCCAATCACACACACATGCACACAGACACACAAACTGAAACAAGTCAGTTTATTCACTTGAGATCAATAAAACAGTCTTTATTGTAAAAACCAAAAAACAACACAGAGTTCAGACTTTAAGACAAAAACAACCCACACAAAGCTGGCTTGGGACATATAAATAAACTGTTTCTTCCTTGGAAAACCCATATATTCTTACACTGAGGAGCACCGACACAGCAGTCATTCACTCTATGAAAAAACCTGTCATGGCACAATGCGATGTATCCAGTCCACTCTTCCACTTCCTGATGTCCATGTGTTCTCCTTCCTTGGTTGGCCCTTACGAGACACTCGGGATGAACAAGCTAAACGTGTGAAATATAACACTAAATTCTATGCAGCATTGGGATGCGTGTCTGTGTTCGTCAAATCAAATGTAGTGTGAGCATTCAAATGAGTTAAAAAAAACACCAACCAACAAAGCGCGCGATATGTGGAAAAAGCACTGCGTCGATGGAGACTTAGTGAGCTCTGATTAGCTGCTACAGGGAATTATTTGTGTTTTTCTCTACCAAAGCACAACCCCGGACTGTGGTCCCATTTCCCAATATATCTATTCATGTTTAGTTTTCTTATGTGCTGTGAACCCTTTCATTCCTTCCACAGAGCGCTTGCTTTGGTTTTTGAGTTTGAGCTACTGGAAGCAGAGATTGCTACCACATGTAAATAAACAAAACAGACATTCAGTGAGCCTGCTGAGTACTTACTGCAAAGTGAAAGTGGCTGTCAATAAGAGTCACTTCGAGAGAATATTTAATTTTCTGAAGAAAGTTTGCAGCCCCATTGTTTAAAATGTTTTTAGAAATCCTTTCATTTTCTAAAAAAGCACAGGCCGAGGTTCTCTGTCAATGAAATGAAAGGACTGCGACGAATCAGGCAGGACTCTTAAAAAGGTGAGCTGTACCTTTAAGATTCACACTGAGAAAGAGGAAGCTGCCCCTACTACTGAAGGATAACCTCAGCACGGAGCTCGAGTTCATACAGAGTGCAAAGAAGGACACGCTGGAGTAAAAACGAAAACCCGTCAAACAACCTGAGGAACATGTTATCTGTCATGCCGTTGCTAATACTGTACAAGGGACTCGACATTAACCCAAACAATCTCTGGGCTCAGAACGTAACAGCTGGGAGAAAAAAAAAGCAGTGTTTGTCGTGAGGGAATGAGCTATTTGGACCCCATGTGTCCATGTGTATCATCTGTGGCCTGCAGCAGTTTTCTATGGTCCTGGGTGGTTCACAAGGAAGGGGGGAGAGGGCGGGGGGGGGGTCTGTTTCCATCATTCATTTTCACTCAGGCCACAAGGTCGCCGCCACTCCTGGCCTCGTTCATGGATCCATTTGTTTGATACTAAACAGAAGAAAAAGAAAAATAATAATCAGAACCTTAACGCAGCCCTCTGTTGACTTCAGACCCAGTAGGGATCTTTACCCTTCCTGTCATAAACTCAAGACCAGGTCTGACTCTTTGTTGCTTTCGCTTTTACAAATGTCTCCAGCAAAGCTCATGATCTCATCAGAGATATGTACTGAGGTGTTTATGGACGGTTTTATCAGGAACCAGACAAAGAGGAGCTCACCCCACTTGTTGCCGACCAACACTGGACAAGCTGCATGTCGGGTGCTGTAGTCTCCCTCCCCGCTGGCAAACAGATTGTACCAGAACACTGCAGAGCCCTGAAATACCCACAAACAACAGGCGGCAGATGTTAGCGGTGCTGTAAACCGTCCAGGAATAGCCAGGCATCTCAGAAAGTCAGCCTAGTAAATTAATTCTCAAGAAAAGAGTCTAAGAAGTGTACAAAAAACATCCCTTCTATGACAGGAATGAACAAATAGGCAATTGCTTATAGTACATGATCTTATTTTGTACATGTTACCCAATTAGAAGATTGTGTTGTGCGTGTGCAGAATGTACTGTTCCTGACAGAGTGGCAAAAACAACAAGTCACAGCATACTGCACAATTTTATTTTGTTATTAATCAACAGTTTCAGTGTATACTAAACTTCAACAGCAACATAAACACAGATAAACAGTTGTAGCATTAGTTGCCTGCATAATGCATCTGATTCAGGCGCAGCTGCAGAGTCAGTAATATGTTTGGCAATAAGTGGTGGATCATAAGCGGTTACCTTTTGGGGCCAAACTGCTGCACCAACGTCTGGGAACACTGTGGCTCCTCCAGCTGCTACGTCACTCATCTACGACAGAGGCAGAGAGGAAGAAGGTTCATTCTTTGTGGAAGCTCGGGAGCGATATGACTGCAAAGGTTGCTAAACACACATTTTATGCTCTTTGCATCGTCATGATCCTTTAAATAATTAATCTCTCTGTTGAGGCGCTGCTTATACAAAGTACCACTGGCTGTATTTCTATCGCTGCTCATTCCAGCACTTGTAACATCCTCATTACAGCATCAGCACCGCCAGTCCTGCTTTAACTCAGATGTTACTTTTGTGACAGCAAAGATTTTGCACGCCGATAAAGCTCATAATCAGAGATGACAGATGGTCCTTGATGTGTAATACCAGGTTGTCACCCAGAGCAAAATCAAAGGGGAAAATTTATCGTGAGCTTCATTCGCCCATTTCATTGGCTCAGTTTGTACGCAGCTTTTCTAATCACAGGAACTAAATTTTACTCCACATTTTGTTAACAGCATTGGTGTTCAGGTGCTTTTAGGAAGAGTTTACTCACATAGAAGAGCCATGTTGCTATGCGGTTCCCAGTGCCCAGCTCTTTAAAGGCATCTGGCTCATCTTTCTGTGGAGGGAGAGTCAGGTTCAGTCAGGTTATTCTGTCATATTAGCACTACTGTGCATTTATAGAAATTAATCACAAAGGGTCTTACCCTTCCGAAGTCAAAGTGAGGTTCATATTGACCTCCAACACCATAATTTGCAACCTACAGGGATCAAAACAACATGATAACAAAGGCACAAATCATATTTCCAACACACGCACATAAAGAGAGGCTTCCTGAGAAGCAGTAAGGTTTTGCCTCATAAACACAGAATCAACATTAAATGAAATAAACTGTGAATGAATATCTGCAACCTTCATGTCTTGAACTACCTACCTGCAGCTCTTCTGCGGTGTCCATTTCCAGCCCTGAGAGGTCTTCAATTCTCTGGTTGATCACGTCAATCATTGGATCATCATAGCCGGTAAGCCAAGCACTGGAATACAGGAGAACAGTAAGCACAGTAATTGAGCCAGAAGAGCAACAGGCTGTACAGTGATGGTCTGTTAGTGAGGCACATGTTTGTCCACTAGATGGTAGTAAAGATTTCTTCTGAAATAGGCAAACTTCATGCTGAAAATTTGCCATGAGAAGCTCGGAACAAAAGTGAGGTTCAGCATAATGAAATGAAAGACAAGGAAAGTGGAGGCATGAAGAAAATGAAGAATTGGAAACCAGCCCAAGATTCAGAATCTCCAATCAGCTGAGGGTACAGAGTTGTACTGATTTCAATCTTTGTGCACCTTTCGAGCAAGAGTCTGGTTGAGCAGAGGCAAAATATTTTCATGGATTTAACTTTCCTCACACTACCCCCCTTTCATACACACACTCACACCCCAGTCTAAGAATAGGCCCCTGATAAACATGGCACTGAACTCTGTCTTGTGACTCTGATTTTGTCTGGTTAATGCATTAAGAGGCGACAGCATCCACATAAAAAAACAGCAAAACCACAAATAATATTATGATAGACTTCAAGATCCAATTTCTATGAAGTTACCAACACATGTGACGTGTTCAAATTTAGGGGATTTTTTACGACATCACAGCCTATGAGATGACTCCCATCCCCACTGGCTCATTGAAGTGTTTCTGAGAATATGTGTGCATGAGCGAGGAAGTGTGATGAGTCATCTTTCTTTATTGAGAGTGTGTGTTGATAATAAGTAATATTTTTGAAGGGATGCTGGACCAAATGTGAGCCTACAGATGTTTTCCTGACGTGTTTGCAGCCGGTTCAGAGAGAAGTCACACTCTTGTGAGTGCATCCGTCTGTTCTCTCGATCACTCTAGGTTCACTTTGGGAACGTATGCTGACTAACATGCACACACAGAAAAACATCAAACGGACACCACGCCCCTGAACCCACACCCAAGAAAAGTAAAACCAAAGAAATTTGGGGGTTTTGGTGGCCTGCGAAGCCCGCTATTTTTAGGGTGGGATGGAAATTTAACCTACAAAAGACAACGAATCTATAAAAGTGGAACAGCAATTTTAAGTACAAGGTGACGGCAGGAAAAGTACAATCTCTCTTTCCACACGTGTGCAGCGTACAGCGAGCTGTGGATGTGCCTCCAGACTCAGCTTCTCAGTCTCTCATGCTGATATGGAAGTTGAAGCAGCACAGTAAAACCGTAGCAGCTGTAATGAGCTCATATGAGAACGTGACACAGATTCATTCCTGGAAAGCGCAATGAGGAGTAGAGATTCAGCGCTCTGGATTTCAAACAACCTGTGAAGGATGGCAAGGGGAAAGAAAACAGGCTGTTACTGTAACTTCCATGGAAATCCCCAAATCCCTGGGCAAACTGAAAGAACAAAGAATATTTCTGCTGCACCCAAAAAAAACTACAACAGAGGATTGTTTAGCTTGGCTTAAACTCTATTTTAGCTCAATATAGTGGCAGAAATCTCTTGAACTTCACTTAAACCAAATTAAAACCTCTAGTGACAGTTTTCCAGGTGTAGCTCAACATTCTCACTTTTTCCATGATGCTTATTGGTTGTAGGGCTGAATAGTTTCAGCGAGGGCACTGAGATGAAGATGAAGAGATGGATGGAGGAGGAGGGGAAGGCATTGCAGTAACCTGTGACCCCTTACCTCTTGGAGACTCTGTACTGGGCCGTGGTAAGTTTCCCAGTTTGAGGGTCATGCACCGTGGCTCGCCTTAACTACAGTAGTTTCCCCAGCAGAAGGACATGGAGGTCGAGGAACAAAAGATAGAAAAAGGATGGAAAAAAGGACGATGGAATGTGATACACACAAGAGGACGAGTGGAAAGTCAGAGGAGGAAAGAGGGAGAGAGAAGACAGGCAGAACTGGTCACTAGTTGTCAATGTTATTCTGAAGAAAATGCAAGAGGGTGTTTCATGAGGCAACACACGGAACCGAGTTTCCTTTTATAACAGGGTTGCCACTCTTTTGTAATAATACATTTCAAGGGCTTTTCAAGCACTTTTTAAGGACAAATTATTTCAAAATAAGAGCCAATAAATCACACAAATGTTTACATATACCAGTCCAGCACAGTGCTGGACAAAGATGGTTCACCTTAGGCATTAGAAAGGCCAGGCACCACACGGGAAAAGAGGAAAAGTCATTATCATGTGTTCATTTGCACATCAGCAGAAAACCTTTTTAGGCTCAACAAAGTCATAACCTTTTTTTTTGCTGGTAATGGTCAGAGCCTTTCATCAAAACATTGTTTCAAATGTTTTTTTTATGTTGAAAAACATGTCATATATCCTGTCATATATCATAAAATCGAAGTGAAAAGAGATATGAGAAAAGCCTCTGACCATTAACAGACATATCTTAAGGAATCTGAATATAAATTTGGTTCAGAGATTTTTGGTTTTGAGTATAAGCAAAAAGTTACTTTAAGAAAACGGCCACTGAGTGTTCAGCTGTTGCTTTGTTGTGTCTGGCCTTCTATTTTTTCATCAAGTCACCACTACAAAACAAATCAACATGTTCAGCCAAATAGTGTGGAACTTACAGCATCTAAAATCACTCAGGACGGCTCGAGTTTGTGTCATATAGTATCATATGTAATAAAAACAACACATTTCTGTGCCCTTTGGACATTTTCATGATACCAGTGTTAAAAAAGATATGATTAAGAAGCGCAATAACCAGAAATCTCACAATACCCAAACATGGTATTTTCCCGGGTGGTGGCTCCCCTGAGCAGACACTGTGCTGACATTTGAAAGTTTTCATTTATTTGATGAATTCTGGACTTACTACCAAAAAGCACAAACATCAATTTTAAGGCAATTTAGTAGAAATGACCTTCAAACTCATCTGTCCATCTGCATCACGCTGACTGCCTTTCCAGGATGCCCCTTTCATACCCAATCATGATACTGCTACCAATGAACTTCTTTACCTGTGGGATGTTCCAAACAGGTGTTTTTGGAGCATTCCACAACTTGTTTGAAATGTGCTGCTGTCATCAAATATATCATACTGTTCATGCTGCTCCCATTATCATTGATGGGTGGAGAGAGAGATGTGTGGATTGTTTATGGAGAGTCAAACAACCAACAACAATGGCTGCTATTATTCATTGGACATTGGACACTTCTGACACGTGTTCCTCATTAGACGCTCCTAAACAAAAGTCCTTCAGACATGACCAGTTCCTCGCTCCTCCTTCTTACTGGGCAGGTCAACATTGAGAGGGAGAGAGTGGGAGAGAGAGAGAGAGAGAGATGTGGCCTGGCCCAGCCTAGTTATCATAGGTGAATTTTGATACGACAGGGGCTGAAAGTCAGATTCTGGGAGGTACTTTATGGGCCTCTTTATTGCTCTCTAAATCTCTTTCAAGGTCTTTCAAGACCTGTGGCAACCCTGAACAAAAGGCAAAACTTCCAATGGACACTAAATGAGTGCCTTTGATACACCTCTTGGGTCACAAAAAGCAACTATGTTAATATCAACTATTAGAAAAAGTAACACATGTCCCCCTCCTCTGCCGTCCTGTGTTACCTTTCTGTAGCAGACTCCTGAGCAGAAACATCCACAATCTCAGAGCACAATCTCTAGCAATGCATTTGGTTTTTTCTCTCATTTCTGTGTCACTGGTTAAAGCACCATAAGATATTTGTAAGGAGCAGGCCTTTATAAACCAGTAATAGATCTACAAATGTTTACATAAGCCGTGTAAAGCTTTGATCACTCTCAGCTGGATCCTGTGCTTCAGCTCAAGAGCCTTTAAGCTTTGGAAGGGCGGAGAAATTGAGATAGACGAACGGACTGAACTACAGAGGAGAAATGGGATGAGTTATTGAGGGAAAAAGGAGAAGAAATCTCACTTTCTCCCTCTCAGCTCTCTCCTATATCCTCTGTTCTTGGCGGCGCCTGGCTATGCCTTACCTTTTGCTGATCCGGTACGGAGCTGTCTCCAGCACTCCTGTGATGGGGTTGGAGATTGTGGCCCTGCGTAGCTGTGAAGCCAGGGACACAATTTACCCACACACAGACATACATGCACATACATGCAAAGATGTGCATGCCTGTGTGCTTGCCTAAGTATCAGCATCACATCAACCAGCCTCGCAGCTTTGACCTCCCGCCCCTCAACACACTTAAGAACATAACAGAAGCTAAGGAATGTTCTAACTAGACCACAGTAAACCTTACAGTGATCAATGCAGCTTTATACACTCACCTGCCACTTTATTAGGTACGCTCGTTCAACTGCTCGTTGACACAAATATCTAATGTTGCAGCAGCTCAATGCATTCGAGCATGTAGACATGGTCAAGACGATGTGCTGAAGTTCTAAGCAAAGAAGGGTGATTTAAGTGACTTTGAATGTGTTGCTAAAAACTGCTGATCTAGTGGGATTTTCACGCACAACAGTCTCTAACACTGCCCGATCAGACGAGTCTCGATTTCTGCTGCTACAGCCAGATGGCAGGGTCACAATTTGCCATAAACAACATGAAAGCATGGATCCATCCTGGCTTGTATCAACGGTTCATGCAGGAGGTGGTGGTGTAATGGTATAGGGGATATTTTCCTGGCACGGTTTGGGCCTCTCAGTACTACTGAGCATTTAAATGCCACCTGAGTAGTTTTGCTGACCATGTCCATCCCTTTATGACCACAGTATACCCACATTCTAATGGCTATTTCTAGCAGGATAACGCACCATGTCACAAAGCTCAAATCATCACCAATAGGTTTCTGTTGAACATGACAATGAGTTCAGTCTACTCATATAGCCTCCTAGGTCACCAGATTATTGGCTGTACCTAATAAAGTGGCTGGTGAGTGTATATGCATCATGTGACATCACGGGAGGACTGACACAACTGAGAATCCCTTACTCGTGGCTTTGCCAATGTCTTGACCTTCTCGATTTCTTTGTCGGAGATGATGTCAAGGTAGCGGACGATGTAGGGGCGGTCCCACTCGTCCTGCTGTTTGACGGGTGCCAGCACATATTTGGGGCTGTGATTGTTGTCATAGTAACGACAGAAGAGCCGACTCTGCCTGCGGGGGGTCTGGTTGAGAGAAAAGCAGACAATAAAGGGGTTAAAACAGAGCTGTATATTTAAAGTTGAAGTGGTGTTTTTGTGCATCTCTTTGTCTGCCTCACCATTTTGATCCCCTCCCCACGACAAAGCATCTCATACTTCTTCCTCTCTGGGATCAGCTGAAAAGAGACCTTTTTGGACTTCTTCTTCTTTTCAGTTGTGTCTCTTTTCTCTGGCACCTTCTCTTTTTGACTTCCTTCCTCCTCTGCAGCCTTTTTCTGCTTCTCCAACTGAAACTCAAAGTACTTCAGGTTGCCCTTGGCGCGCTGGTGCTCTGGGTCTGGGGAAAATGAGAGACCAACAGAAATAATAGAGGTGATTACAAATAGTGATGACTGTAGCAATGTCACGAAAGAATATTCCGCCCATCGTAATCAAAATAACCGAGCTTCCAACATGACACGATTATATGCTATTTATTCAGTCTGACCTTATCCAGTTCTCAGAAACAAGACGTACGAACACAGCAAATTAATTCAGGGGCTCATTTGGAGGAAAATGTGGGATAACACGGTCACCACTGAGGCTTCATCAGAGCAAATTCACATTTCAAGACAATCAAGGGAAATATATAGCAGCATTATAATGAATAATATTCATGAGCAAATGTAATTAACTGACTTTTTAGAAAATAAATTGGGTTAGGAAGTCCAGGTTGGTGGGATGGTGTTTGGCATCATCCATCACTAAAAAAATATCCTTCTTACTGTCAATACACAAAACTGAACCCCATAACACCCATCACCAAATTGTCACACTGTTCCACCAATTCAACCTTTCCTACCCGAAAAGTTCCTTACACAGTCTGGAACTGACACCAACTTTGAACTTTCGACTTTCAACTAACATTCAAGCAATCTAATTTCAGGATTAACTTCACCCCCAATGCAAATCACACAACTCTGAAAAGATCATTCTCACCACCACTTATCCAGATTTCAAAGGTTGTGATCCAATCTAATTGGGTGCAGGTTAGAATTGAGAGTACAATAATTCACATAAACTTCATAAACACATAAACCAATTCCTCTCTGATTACCTTAAATCACTACTACCAATAAATAAAAGAAGAACAGCTCAAAAGTCATCAATAACAGGTCCTTTCTAAGAAGAAGCTCTATCGACATGTCTAAGTGGCCCTGACCAGAAGGCTGTTGTTGTTAAAGCCAAATCTATAAACAACTCAGACAAATTTGGTGGAGATTTTAGACGGTAAGAACAGCATATTGTTTCTGGACAAAACCTCACAGACTTGTGATGGCATGGATATTTTGGCCCAGACTGTTTATGTGTGGTTTGGAAATGCAGGCCGGTATTTGGTCACTCAGTTCAAACCAAAGCAAATGTCTCATTTTCTGCAAATTTATCCAACTGACTTTCTGTCTTAATTCTCACAATTTAGATGATCTCTACTGATGTTCTTTTCTCTCATAGAAATGTTTTTGTATGTCTCGTAAAATTAAGGCTATTCCCACATTTTTACAGTCTTATCTAATCAAACAAAATTAAGTCTGGTGTCTGTGCAAGTCATGACAAACTCTGTAAGAAAAGCGCACCAGTTTCAAAACTATTTGTGTTTATGTGACAATATCACTTTACATTGTAAAACAGGCCTCCCAGTACACTTGTAAATAGAGACTCACCCAACTCAAGCAGCTTCTTGGTGTACTCCAGGGCTCGCTCTACCTCCCCCTGCTGGTAGATGGAGTAGCTGAGGTAGTCGAGCACTGTCACCCTATCTAAAGTGGACTCTTCTCCCTCATCGAGCTGTTTCAAGGCCTGGGCCATCCACAGCTCTGTGTGGTAGTAATCCACATCAGAGTAGGCGATTTTCGCCAGCTCGAAACAGTCCTCCACTGTCATTGGGTTCTTGTGTTTCACTCCTAGTATGCAGAGGATACAGGAGGGGAACATTGGCATTGAAGAAAACTAAACCATCTCCTTTATAACACAGAAACCATGAAAAAGGTATAATCCACACAAGGAGATATAAAACTTTGTGCCAAGCAGATGTGGTATGCACTGTATTAAGCCCTTTACCAGGTAGGTTTCCTGTAGAGATGGTGTTGGCATCCAGTCTGTAAGTGTCTTGTAACCGGAGGAGAGCTTTAGCAGCGCCGGTCTGATCCTCATCTGTGGGAAAATACTGTCTCTGGATGGTCAGGTTGGAAATAAATCCTGAGAGAAATGGACAGAAAAGGACAGAGAAAGGTATAGAAGGATGATTCTGTATACATAACAAGCAGACAGGTAGACAATAAATGATCAGAGAGAGTGCTTGAAGTGTCTTTGATCTTGTGTGGGAGAATTATAGTTAGATTAAGCAAGACATTCTGAAAAAGTGAATGAGTAACTCTCTCTTCCACCTCAATAACTCGTGTTAAGGTGACTGAGCGAGGCATTTGATTGCTACTAAAATATTTCAAGTATGAATGGGCAGCATAGTATTACAAAAAAGCAAAAAAAAATACAGCTTTCCGTGGATTAACAAGCATCCTTAAAAAATATATTTTGCTTAGTTTTTTGGACAAGCAAATAAAAAAAAACATGCCTGCACCCTGGAGACAATCCACCACTGCCTTAATTAGGCAGTTCCACATTCAGCCAAAGGAAATTGATAGAAAGCACTCGATCAGACCAAGGTCAGTTAGTATTGAAAAATCCTTCTTTTTCCATACCATCAGTGGTGTCACTGAGAACAAGGCTCTCCAGGTCTCCCCACTCTGTGTTCAACCTCTTCATCAGTTTGAAGGCATTGACAGGGTGCCCCAGGAAGCCCTCTGGGTCCTGTGTGGCTGTAGCTGACAGTGAATCCAACTTATCAGCCCACCTATCAATACAGAGTTGGGTAAACTACTTACATTTCACAAGCAATAACAAAGCATTAATCATAAATATGAGGACCTGTGTGGAGTACAAGTATCTGCACAAATGTCTGTTTGCATGCACTTCTGTGTAAGATTTTATATGCTTGTGTACATGTATGCATGTCTGTGTATCAATGCATGAAGTTTGTGTCCACAAACTCACTGTTTGACACGCTCCAGCTTGTTCTCCTCTGCTCTGATGTAGTCCTTCAGAGAGGTGACAAGGTCTTTTTCTGTGTATAACAGATCAGTCATCTGGCCTGAGGAATACAAATCAGACATGGTGAACATCAATACTGCAATGATAAATTACACAAAGGAATCACTTATCAGATCATTATAGGATCCCACAATGTCATGCTATTTTGCTTCCATATGTGTGGTAAAAAAAAATAACAAATGAGAAATTGAAGAATCAGTGAGTGCTACATGACGCTTTTACCTGTGGAGGTGAAGAAGTCATTGTGGGCTGACAGAGACTGCAGGCAGCTAAGCAGCAATAAACACCAACACGGTAACTCCATTCTGAAGAAAGAGTGACAGAAATACTCTTCAATACATAACCTGAAAATTGAATCATGCATATGATTGACACTGATGAGTATTTCCTTTCTATCTGTTCATATCCATACTGATTTTAGCTCGTCACCTTTCCTGCTGGATGTCAGGTGACAACACTGCTATCAAAGCTGAGATGCTTGTTTTCCTTATAACCTTGCCCTCCAAATGACCTCTCCATCACTACTGACACATCATGGTGTCATGTCAGACCCATTTTATAGCCACAACAATATTGCTACATCCCTATTTTTCAAGTTTCAGTCATCTACCGTCTGCCTTACTTAAGCTAACTCCCAGTGAGCCACATCAAACATTTTATGTAGGCCGTTAAGTAAATTTTATTTGGAATTACAATTTTGGCTTCCAACGATTATGAAAACAAGATAAAATTATTGTTGTGACGCATTGCCTTTTGCAATAATGCTCTTGTTTTATCCGATTTCCTTTACAGCGGTGCTCTTTTGCCTCTCCCAGCCAGGCTGCAGCATGTTTCATTCAGCTTGAGAGCAACGAAAAAATGTAAAACCAATTCAGCTGTTGCACAGGAAGCACGCACACTCATGCAGAGTGAATTTATGATTGACAGTCCCAAAACCTCATATAAATAATTATGAGAGCCTAAACACACTTCATTACAGCTTGCAGCACATGTATCGGCTGTATCTGTAGAGAAAACTCAGACATATCACGCAGATAGAACTGAAAAAAAGGCCACAGGGAAGCCCGCGATGCAGCTGCACATTTACATTTTTTGTTTTGTTTAATAGTTGAATTATATTTAAAGTTCAAGGAAATCCACTGTTTCAAGTTTTTTAAATCCAATAAATGCATGTTTCCAAAATCAATGGGTAATCATGATCAGTAATTGTGATCTCAATGACTAAAACAATCATGATTATGATTTTTTGCCATAATAGGGCAGCCCTACATTCCAGACCTCAAAACTCATCCAGATTACTGCTGTCCCCATTGTCATAAACCTCCCTTCACTCCCTCCACTGAGTTCAAGACCTGGATGGCAGCACCATTTATAATCCCTGGATAATCCACAGACCTACTGTGCACAGTTTCACTTTTTTCTGGAGAGGCGTGTTGCTGTTGAGTGAGCAAAAGTCTAAGCCCCAGTTATGTCAAAACTATCTGCATGGTTAAATACTATTAGGGGTTAGTGGGAAAATAGGGTTTCTTGTGATTTGGGTGAACTGACCATTTAGAAAATGTAAAGCAATAAGAGCAAATCAAGAGTAAGCCTTGAACTGAAAAACTTGGAGAATCTCTTTAATCCTTTTAGACGTGCTGCCTCGCAACCACCACACAAAGTCAAATATAAGTCTGTGGTTGCTGTTGCTGTGTCCGGTTTGGCTTTGGCCTGGCACTGTGATCTGTCTGCCCATACAGACAGATGTTAGAGGAGAATACAGACAGGCTGGCAGGGAGAAATGTGCAGGCACATAGTGAGATGTGAATGTCTGTGTACACACTGTATCTTAAGAGTATTTACACAGATATTATAGTTGAAACTGAGCAGCAGCAGAGGATGTGCTCGGCCAATGACATCTTTGTCACTGTGCCACAAGAAAATGTGTATTTAAAAACTCAAGCTGCATTTGGATTTGGATCTACATCAAAACCACGTAACAATAGACACCATGAGATACACGCGTGCCAATTTTGGGATGGAACTGAAACTATAGTCAAAGCTGAACTTCTGTGCAGCACATTATGCATTGTGCTTCACATGCATTGGACAAAGAAAATATACTTGGAGGAAAGAGGTGGAAAGAAATTATTCAAGTCAGTCTGAAGCTGTGTATAAATAAGGATAAATAAGGTTTTTATTCTCTCTCTCGGAGGGACGTTAACAGCAAAGAAATACCTGGTTTGTGCAGCTGAAATTAGCAAACAATGTCTGGATGTCTTAACGGATTATGTAGTTAGAGACAACAAGGAAACTCTTGATACTTGCAAAAAACTTTCTGGAGCAAGACTCCCTTTATGTTTGGCATAAGAAAGACACAGGCACTAACAATAACATCACTAACATACAAATCATCACACTACTCTGATTCCTTTGACTTGGAGACTTAATTTGAAGTCAGAGCAAGTGTACAGAGAGTAATACATCTAGATTTACAAGTCTGTTTCTCTCTAAAATCACACTTTGAGTCATTTTTCATGCAAAAGGGCCAAAAACCTGATAGTTCCAAGTTCTCAAATGAGAGAATCTGCTGCTTTTCTTGGTTTTAAATTACAGCACATTCAAAATCTGCAACTCCTGGACTGTTGGTTGAAAACAACAACTGATGATATATTTCACTGTTTTCTAATGTTTTATAGATCAAACTATTATCAATCAAACCAGACTAAACAATTGAGAAAACATTTGGAAGATTAATCGAAAATGAAAATAACAGCAGTCTTACTTTGATTACATTATTTCTTGATCTGTAAGTCAGCTGCTTATGTTGAAAATATATATATATTTTTTCAAATAACATAAACACAAGCTGTGTCCAGTACAGCAGAAACAATACCGCTGTAAATATTCATTATAAAGTTAAGTGCACATGCAAGAACCACTCACACACACCTAGTGGCAAAGTTAAGGTCAGCTATGAAACGTGTGTCTATGCAAAGTTAGAATGCCTTTCACTGGAAGCAGACAACAGGCTCAGGCAGGTTCTGGCTTTGCCACATTGACAAATGCTGAGTGAGAGTAAAAGAATGGCATCATATGACATTTCAATTTAGGCCAACAGCATGCAGCAGATAGGAAGGAAAATAAATCTGCTCTATGTATTTGATTCAAGCTAAGTTAAATTTAAATCTAGGTGTATTTCAGTAGAAACTGTGAGGGAAAATGCAAATTACCATTATCCCTCACTGTTACAACTGTATTTCCAGAATCTGTGGTGCCACTCAGTCCACAGCACCATAAATATGCTCCTACCACTTTTCAGGATAAAACCTCAATAGAATATAATTATTGTAATGACAGGGTGACAACTACTGTGCCACCCTTGTTATAATGGTGCAGAAGTCTAATGTCGAGATTAAAGCGTCAAGTATAACAGTTATAATTTAGATTTATGCGTCACACCGCACATTAAGTGAGAGTGTTGGTGTGCACACATATGTGTACGTGACATGTGAGGCAAAAACATTCCTGACCGCCTATTTAACATTTAACCTGCCAGACACTTGCAAGGCAGAAGCTGTTGTGCATAAAATTGGCCTGAAAGTATTTTTTTCCTCACCTCTACGCTTCAATCGGGCTGTGCTCTGTTCAGACACGTTCATTAGGAGACTCTTTTTTTACCTCAAAGCCTCGTGTTAATTGTGGGAAATGAGGATATATCGCAGTGCTTCCATTAGCAAAGAAGGACCAACCTTTAGAAATTCCTCCACAACTACATAATGAGTTGTGATATATTTCTACTGTGTGCTTCTTTGCCTAAGATGACTCTCAACAAGGCAGGGACAGGACTGAACTAGATATTGTTGAATTTAAATGCAGGAGAGAGAAGCAGCAAAAGTAATAGAAACACTGGCAAGATGTGGTTTCTCTTGGAGGAAAAGCTTAACTGCATTTTCAAAACATGATATTTCACAATGATGAATGCTTGAAGAAGCCTTACTTTTTTATTTTAAAGAGAAGCAGAAGAAGAAGCTAGGAAAATAACCCAATTGTTATATCACAAACATTTATCCACAGTACCTGCAGGGGAAATTTAGATTCTAGTGTGTAAAGAACCACACATAAAATAATCAATATTATTTATGTTAAATTATTCATTTATGAATTATCATGACTGTACAATATATATCAGTACTGTGTGCTGTTTTCTATAGAAAATGCTACGTGTAAATCCCCACAAGGCTTATAAACAATTCACCCATTCAAGACCCTTTAAAGTCTAAAGAATATATTCGAGTATTATCATGAAATATCATTTTTTCAGTCCATTTTGTCAGCCTCACTGGGGCCTCACTGTAGTCACTACAGTTCTGAGCAAATGTCAGACTGCTCCTCTCTGTCTTCACTGTGTTCTAGTAGCTTCTTCGCTGACAAACTGGCCTCATCACAGTTTTACTGGGAGTGAGGCTGTAGAGTCAGATAACGCAGGATGTGGATGGAAGAGGACTGCCACGTCTTCGCCCCTCCCCGCCGGGAAGACTCATGAGAGGGCTGAACACAACCCGACAGAGTCCGACGCAAGTTCCCTGCAATAACCCGTCAATAACCCCTGCAAACGCACTGACATCTTTTTGTTTCCCAGAGGCCAGATAGTACTCTTTGTTTACCCCAAAACTACTTTAGCTAATTAGCTAACCAACGAGAATATGACGTTTAAATGCAAGTTCCCTGTGAATATTAGCTTTTATCCCCAAATAGCCTGATGCTATGGGGTCACCGCAGTGTATATTATTGCAGACTTTGTGAATGTCAAGTCTGCAAATTTACAAAATAACAAATAAAATCAGCGGAGGTCTTTATTCTGCTGTTACTGAGTGTAATACAGAGCAGAGTGAAGGCAGCAGCATCCCACGCTGGACTGCACTGGAATGCCCTAACGTGGACGCTAGTTTCGGGAGCAAAACTCAGGCTTTTCTCGCTATTTTTGTCTTGGACTGACTGGAGTTTGCTAGTTGTACTCCCTATTAATCAGTGCAGTCTTTCTGCATTCTTTGCCGCCACCGAGAACCATCACATACATTAAAGTTTCAGTCCGGTTAGCTAGTTTTCAGCTAGCTAAGCTAGCTAAAGTTAACCCAACTGTGAACGGACTAACTGAAAGAAGTTTGCAGTGTTTAACGGTCGCTCCTGACAACTGGAAACACGGTAAAAACAGACAGTCCATCACTGCAAACGGACATGAAAACTATCCGAAAAGGCTGCAAACTGTACAGTGTGGCTAGCTTTTGGCATCTTATCTGACTCAGGAGGTGATATTTACCTTAGCGGCAGCACCCTGCAGCAGAAACGCGTACTCGGTTTCGGGGTCGTCTGAAGTCCCAACTCAGGCGGACTGTGCGCAGTGACCGGCGAGTCTGTTGGTCCTTCGTCCTATCTGTGATGTTTCGGCACACTCCTGGCCATCTGGTGGTTAGGGCTGGATTTCGAAGAGCATGAGTCTGAATGCTACGTGCAGATTCTCACATGCATACAGCCCCCTGCTACCAGAGACTTTAGGGGTTGTCGTTTGTAAGTTTCGAGGGGAGGTGTCTCGCAGTCTTGACCCTTGGAGAGACAGACAGTATTTAAATTGTGTGTACCAGCTAACGTCACCCCTCTGCCACGTGTTGAATTGTGCTGCAAACCTCAGATGTGCTTTCCTCTTTTTCACTGGAGTGTTCACCATTTAAAAATCACCATTTTAATATATATATATATATGTATTTTTTTTTATATAGTAAATAAAAGGGCGCGTGTTCAGTATCTCCATTCACACTGATGTTCTGTGTCGTTGTTGCATTGTTTAAATTTGTCAGACATATTTTTTTTTCATCATTTTCAACTGCAGACTCCTCTTGCTAATTCTCCCACATTCCAGAAAATTCCTCCCCTCCCATGCAAAAAGTGTGACTGGAGGGAGGGAATTCCTGCTGCCTGCTACTGAGTTCAACAGGGTGGAGCTAAGTGTGTGTGTGTGTGTGTGTGTGTGTGTGTGTGTGTGTGTGTGTGTGTGTGTGTGTGTGTGTGTGTGTGTGTGTGTGTGTGTGTGTATGCTAAATCTCAGTAGCATTCCCTATGTAAACCCTAGAGATTGTTAATGTGTGTAATAAACACTGGCCGTTCACAGACCTCGATTCAGTTTTTTCAACTACTTTTTCACATGAATACTGTTGAACGGACTGCATGACACACCAATATGGGACAACCGTCATCTCATGGAATAACACTGAATAACAGAAACCTTTCTAATGTAAAATGCTATAAATGCATTTTATTATATCTTCTATCAACAATCACCCATTAAAATTTTATTATACTGAGTCACACAGAGGTCACAAAATTAAACATCTGTATGATTATTTTCGTTACTTAGGCATATATTGTAGACCAAGAAACACTGTGGACGTTTAAGATTATTGTCAAACTTGTGTGGGGGGGTACTCCTCTCCAGTCTTTGGGAGTTTTTCTTCCAGTACAAAATCCTCCTTCCTTTGTTCATTCTCAGCTTATTTGACACTTTTCTCAAAGTGAACTGCAGAAAAAAGCACTGTAATATCAAATATATCCTTTCCATTCCCATTCCAGTCATCGGCGGATGTCGTCCAGACAGGTGAGTCTGCTCCCAAACAGCTGCTCTTCATAGGTAAGCAGCTGACGCAGGAAGTTTACATTGGGTGCCGTGCACGCCCTCCTCTCCTTCAGCCAGCGCAGGGCATTAAGCAGTGACCAGCATCGATGCTCCATGAGGAAGGCCAGCGTTATTGCTGAGCTGCGACTCCTGCCCATACTACAGTGAACCAGAACGCGGCCAGAGGGCTCAGCCTTCAGCGCCCTGCTGATGAACCTGGATGCCAGCGGCAGCGCCTCCACCAGGTCCTGCTGAGCATTATCGCTCAGGCACAGCCTCAGGTAGCAGAGCGTGTTGGGGAAAGCATCGGGGGAGTTGGCAGTGGCATTGACCACATGTGTGATATGTAGATTCTTGATGATGCGATAGTCAGAGGCCTGGGAGACAGAGCCCTGGTAGAGAGCTCCTTCCAGGATCTCTGAGGGGTAGATGATGAGGGTGTGCCGCTCAGGCTCCAGCAGGACCATACGCGGCGTGCAGAGGAAAGGATAGAGGGCATTGAAGGCCGAGAATCCCCCTAGCAGAATGACAGGGTCCATTCCTAAAGCACTGAGCTGGAAGAAACAGCGCTGGAGGTCTGGAGAGTCTGCCCTGGCCTTCACACTGCCCACTGAAAAAAGCACAGACACAGAAACAATCACAGTGACAGAACACAGACAATACAATCAGACAGCCAAGAAGAAGGCAAAATGCTGATGTCAGCATGCTCACAATGTCAGCGCTAAGGCGTGGATGCTAGGCAGATATAATGTCTATTTGTAAGAGTACTTCAGTGCATTTGTGTGCATCCTTAAGGCTGAATGTGGATTTCTGACCTGGGCTGCATCCCTCCTCTGCATACAGCAGTATTATAGAATACTTCTGCAGCTCTGTACAGCTGATTAGACAGCCCAGCCCAGGGTGGATCACTGTCACAGCGGCCCGCGCTGTCACCACGTGGCTCACCTTGTACCTAACACACACATTCATTCATGATATGCACATAAATTAGGTATCATAAGTGAAACAGCCATCTTACACGTGTTCTTCTAGAGTAAATACATTCTTAGAAGTGGAGGCAGGTGATATTCTTTCTTTTCTTTTTACTCAAACAATAGTGCATTTGTTGGGGACTAGTTCCCACAGTGGATTAATACACATTTGGTGCTCTAGTGAGAGAATGCTATGTCTGTAAAGTTTATAATGATCAGTTTTTGCTGCTGAGATAGACATGTTGATTCAACTTCTGAGGCCAGGTGGTGCTGTGGATGGATTGCATGTCACTGTACCTTTAATGTATCTGCTTTTAGCATCTAAGTGGCAGAGCTTCTGCATCTGCAACACCCACCTCTCTGCGCTGCGACAGTCCAGGATGAGAATATAGTACAGATCATACAATGCGGGCTGGCCTTCCTCTCCGTTCAGCAGGTTATACACTTGATGTGGGGTGATGTAGCCTCGCTCCACGCAGGCTATTTCTGGACAAGCAGGAACTAGCACTTCCTCTGGCTCACAAGCTGTTTGCAGTCAAAAATACAAGAGTACAGTGTGTCTGCATGTGTGTGCATACATTCGTTTTTAGATGAGAGGGAAAAATACTCCTTTTACCCTTGTTCCCAATAGGCATGATGGAGGAATGATCACTGCCTGCACTATTGACCTCCCTGTCACAGATGCTGCTCACTGTTTGGGATGTGTTGACAGGCTCTCTGGAGGCCACTCTACAACTGTTATTCACTCTGACACACACACACAGACACAAACACACACACACAGAGAAGTGCAATCTAAAGATGAACACAGCAACATTATAGTAGAATAAATGCAAAACTACTTTTTCAAGTAAAAAGTCTTTACCTGGACAGCACTACGCCCATCTTGTGAAAGTAATCTGACAGATGCATGAGCTGTTCCCACCAGTCCTTCATTAGAAGAACATGCTACACCAAGAAACAAAGAGACACATTTAAAAACTTTGAAAAATATTGCATCAAAAAAAGCCCAACAGGAAGTAAAAGTGAAAAGATTTGGAGAAACTCACGATGCACAATTTGTTGTAGCTGTGACTCTTACTCAGCCAGCCCCACTTCAGCCTCTCCCTTAATGTAGCTGGTGGTCTTGGAAACACAGCAATGGTTAAGTGCTCTAAAGGGCCACATGGTAGCTGGCTGTGACAGGTGACTGAGGAGAGACCTGGACAGGAGTCCCACTTCACCCAAATTAACTCCCAGTAGTTGCAGTGTACATGAAAATTCGGTCAGGTTTCAAGTTTTGTTTAAAACCATACAAATATTGAGGCAGCAGTTTGATAACAGAAAGGAAGAACAAATAAGAATAAAAGTACATATAGGAGGACACTGTTAACTACAACACAAAACTGACTGATGTTATGTGTTAGCATGTGTTAGCATGCCATTAGTGATAGAAATTCCAGCTCTTTTTTTGTAAGCCAGATCAGATCAGCAACAAGAGTCGGCTCTTTTGGCTCCCAGATGGCTTAATTTAGCATGTACATTTATGATTCAGCCAACTTTAGCTCTGTTTTGACCTATGTTTGGTATATTTCCTCATTTGTCACTTAAATTATTCATCGTCATCATGTGAAACCTTATAATTTCCAAAATGCTATAATTATGTTTGGGAGAAAAACTTAAATAGCCATTTGTAAAAACATTAAACACTATTGCACATGTGTATTTTATTCATATTAAACTCAGCTTTTTTTGTTGAGACCAAAGTGAGATATTGATGTCATGATATATTGAAAACATATCAAGAATTACATCATATGAATGGTTAAAATATTTCCTTTTGATTTCAACCTCCTCTTCCATCCTGTAAGTTTAAACCTCATGCTGGACGCTGCTCAAAGTGGCACACAATAGAAACAGGAAATGACTTTGGCCTGTTTTTCCATAGTCGGAAATGCTGTTGTGTATTATGAAATGTTGTGTTTTAATGCACCGCATCATGTTCTCTCCACTGGCAGGGAACCCTTGAGGGTGTAATAAAAAGACAGGAGCGGGAAAAATTCACCTGATTTGACTGATCAACTGCTAAAGCCTCATATCAGCTTCAGGTGAACTTAATTTATTTTTAAATGAGAAGAGGACTGTGGACTTTGCCCGCATCATTGACACTGGAACCACATCAGGAAGGACTCTTGTGATGGTCATCTGGACAGGAAGAACAACGACAGCGACCAAAAACACGTGACTGTTTTATTAAAACATACTGAAAAAAGGGGGAACCTAACCTTTAACCTGTATGAAATAAATGTAATCGATGTTATGTTCTTTACACTTGTACTTCATCCAATCATGTCCTGAGGGAAGACGGTTATGTGTCCACCAACATCAAAAGCAGAGCATGACTGCCCCCTGTTGTCCTCCTGAGTGAGTTGTACACTTTGTATGCTTGTATATTATACGTTCACACGATCAGTCACCAGTGTTGCTGTTTTTTAACGCTCAGCCAGCCAAAATGTGGATCAATCAGAGGCCCAAGTGCACAATGCTGCTGTGTTTGCCTGAGCTCCAGAGCCAACAGATCACCATCCTCTCAGTCAGATGAGGCTGTTTACTTTAGCAAACCCTCCCTCATGCACCCTTATGGACTCCATGAAGGCCTCTATGCAGCTACATGGATGCAGACAGAGGTGGGCGAGGGAACATGAAGCTGCGGAAGAAGAGTCGGGAATGTCACAAACAGGTGTCAGAGATGGAGAGAAACAGGGCTGGGGTTTTACTCTCACACCAGCTGGAGACATCAGAAAATGTAAAACTCTACAATCAGTTTTAGATAGATCACATGAGCTGCTACATAAGCATGTGGAGGTCCTCTAATGAGAGAGTTGTAATAAAATGGGTCAGCAAACAGATAGGCTTACATTAATGGACTTGACAGACGCTGCGTGTTCAATTTTATAACGGTCCAACTAGATTCCTTCTTTATTTAACAGAACACAAACAGGCCAGGACCAAAGTCCACCTGGTGGCAGTGGGAAATCAAATGAGGTAAATGACCACAGCAGAGAGCAGGAGAGCGGTGCGGCTCGTTCAGCAGAATGGGAGCAGAGACACATTTGTTATGACAAATACTAATATGATTATAGGCAGATCATTATAAGTAATAGTGGTGGGAGTAAATGCTATTTCCAGTCATGCAAAGGGAATGATTCATTTGAAGATTAAATATGACCTTATGAGGAATTTCAGAGGGTGAGTAAAGTTTCGCTCTGGCTTTTCACTGTTTTATTTTATCCAAATAGATTTAAGTTTTTAATTGTTTTTTAAGAAGGATTGGAATGAGCATGGCATGCATTAAGTGAGTCTGTGCAACTTTTAAATATTGAAATATCCACTTTTGATTTTTGTGTACTTTCTAAAAATGTCTACAAGATAAGATTAATTTAGCCATACTTAACTGTTCAATAAGATTATTGATAGAACAAAAAAGTAAGTTGCTTACATTGACAACATTTATACCTTCATTCTAAATTCAGTGTGTAATTTTCTGTATTAATCGTGTACCAGTGAAGTACATACTAAGGTTAAAAAAAAAGGATAACAATGTTGAAATTTAACAGTAATTTAGATTGTAGGCATTTTTAACAAATAGGTACTTATTCTCTTACTACAGGGAACAGTCTGACCTACTGAGCAACAAAGCTTTTAGTTTGGGACAAGACGTCATGGCTCTTTATAAATATGCTGTTATCTATCACAAAAAGACCATAAACTACTCGCCTACACTGGAGGCTTACAGATGATAAGAAAATAATGACAATCATAGGTCATGCATAAGTACAGGATGCACTGTGTTTTTACTTTTTAGCAAGGACGGCGGTACTGTTAGGAACATGCTGTACTGTCATGAACAGCAGAGGACAAAAACTCTGTCCTCGACTGTACCATCATAGAAAATCTGTCCTGAGAAGCATTGCACAATTTTGTAACGATCAACAAGGGGGGAGGACAGAGCCTGAGTGTGCATGAATAAGAAAAGGTTTACTGGCTGGTTTCCAGTGTGGGGGCTCGGGGGGCAGGGAAGCTGGATTAGGGAAAAAAAACGGCAGGTGAAAGCAGAGGGGAAGAGGGAGGCCGGTGGCCAGTGAAGCGTGGCTGAGCGATGAATAAGTAAGCTGGTAGGCAGGCCGTGATCCCGTGGCAAAGAGGAACAGTTAGAGGCAAACAAACACATGAGAGATAACTTGAATACACAAGATTATAATGCAAACAACGACATAGACTGAAACAAAGATGTGGCGATGAGCGGCAGAAGATCTGGGGTTGATACACGGCAGAGTTTGAGAGCTGAAGGACTGCAGGTGTGCAGGCTGAACAGCAATCAGGGGGCCACAGGAGTAACTGGAGACATGGCTGTAGCTGTGACACAATTTAAAATATGATATGACAAAATCTTAATTCAGAACTTTCAAATGTCTCATCACCTCTAAAGGTAAACTAACTTCACCCAACAGTGAATAGTACCCAGAGTGAGCACTTAGAAATCCAATGGGCTTCCTCAGTTCTAAGTGACTGGTGGAGAGTCACAGGTATTTCACCTCTGTGGGAGTCGCTGTCAAGGTCTCCCAAAAGTCCCTTTTTGCCAATGTGAGGGAAAAAAAAGAGATTCTTTAAGTGATTATAATGAGAAACCGCCTCCATATAATAACTTGTATTTGCAAAATAATGAGAAACTTTCTCACAATAATCACTTATTTATGTCGCAATTATGATGTAGTGTCCCAAAATGATGATTTGGTCATTTGTGTTGAGATACCAAGTCATTATTTTAAGAAAGTTTCTCATTATAGTGACTTACATGTTCTTTTTTTATCACCTTGGCAGAAATGGACTTCCATACCTGTCTGCTGTCACTGTTTGAGTCACATAAGGCCAAATGTACTTGACTTTCAACATTTAAAACACACTTGATAGTGAAGATGTGATGACAATTACTGGTTAAACTGAGGATATCCTTTCCACTGCCCTTTGTATGAAATGTGGATTTTCTTAATGTTTTCTAATGTTATATTCATGAAAATGCCTCTTGTCCTCCTCACACTGACTCCAAACAACAGAGCTCTGCACACAACAGTCTCCTCACAGAATGACAGCATGTCTTTTAGGTAAAAGGTAATCTAACTGGCTTTTTACAAATTATACATTATTTCTGCTATTCTGGGAACTGGGATCATTAGAGTGCCGACTATATTTATATAGGCAAACTTTATTTGCACTCATACACGGTACATTGTTGTACAACATCATTGTTGTTGGACTAGACATTTTTGAGTTCCAGAGGCCATCCGAGCAAAGCATCTCCAGCTGGTGAGCTTATAAAACATTAGCACAAGGTCAAACATTAGCTAAACATCATGTGGGTTTTGAAATTTTCTCAGGAAGAAACTCAGTTCTCGTCTCAGTTCTGGTTTTCTGGTCGAGTGAAATTGGCTTTTGTTGTTTAACCTAAAAAAAGGAACTCTCACCTAACTGCATTTACAGCTGTGTAATCTGGAAAGTTGTGTAAACACATAATGTTACTGTTATTGCATTATCTGTGTTTATTCCTGTGAGCAGATCAAGGAGGTGGAGGAGGGGATGGTGTGTCTCAGCGATAAAGGGTCTTTCATCTGGTCATGTACTGAAGCCGCTTGTTCCCACCCTCTGCCCGGTGGTTGTGGTGATATACAGCCTGGGTGACAAGCTCCTGAACTTTGTGGCCAGTGTCTTCATCCCTCAGTACCACTACCCGTATGCAGTGGCGCTCTGCTTCGCCCAGGTGGGTGCACTGCACACTGTGGCTTAGCTGCTCTTTAGTTTGTCCTGACAGGAAATTTACTTAATACGCCACAATTACATGCTATTAAAGTATTTCTGTGTGTGTGTCTGTCGAGTCGGTCCTGGTAGAGTTGATTCTTGGAATCCAATCCTGCATTTTTTGAGACATTACTCTCAAGCTCAAATGTCAAGTCCAGCAAAATGTCTCAACTGCGACTTTTTCTTTGTTAAATCAGTGTTAAGTAAAGCACACTTGGTGAGGAACACTAATCCTGCTTTATTTTGATTACTTCACTCCAGTTGTTTCATAAGATGGATGTTAAAATATTTTATTTACTTTTTTCCACCATGTGGCTGCAATATTATCTAGTCATAAATGCATGGATTAATTCCTTTTAGTTCCTATTCCTGTTTGTCTAATTAATTATAATGTATCAGTGTGAAATGACGAAGCTTCAATGGACTGCTGTTCGTCATTGGTACAGTTATTTCATACCTGTACAGTGCAGTGCTAACTGGTGTGACTGTCACTCTGTGTGTGTGTGTGTGTGTGTGTGTGTGTGTGTGTGTGTGTGTGTGTGTGTGTGTGTGTGTGCGCGCCAGTGTGACGGTGTTGCCATTAGTGTTGGTTTGGGAGTGACAGAAGGTGCTCAGTGTTGATAAGCACTTGATAAATGTTTAACCAAACCAAACGGCTACCCATAAGACAAAAACTTAATGTGATCCTGTCCACAGGTAAGCTGGGATGGGCTGTGAAAGCTGAATGACATGATTAACTGCTTTTAGTCCAGAGGTTCAAGTTCATTTGTCATTCATTTGTCCATGTGACACAGGGCTTAATGTGCACCGGAGCTGGACGGGTGTATTCTACTTATCTTTAGTTAGCAGCGTGGATTTTACTCCTCCGCTCTGACGCACTTCTGTCACTCTGGATTTGACATGTGCAATATCTCAGCACCGCCTTGAAGGAATTTCTTCTTTGCAGCTTCATCCGTATTTGAAACATTATAACCCACTAGAAGCTCACTGGTTCTGCTGATACTCAGTTTCAGCTGGTATGAACTATATAATAATGTACATGAGGTTATGTCAAACGCTTTGTACCACTGGATTCAAAACAACTCCAGTTTCCTGCTTTGACCCAGTGTAAATCTGACATCTTAGAGTTCAAACGTCCTCAATTTACTTGTTTTGTCCAACAAAATCTAAAGATATTCAATTGACAGTCAAAGCGAAGCTGGGCCCTGCAAATGTTTGGCATATGTGCTCGATAAATTACACATGGTTATTAAAATTTGTTGCCAATCAATTTTATATCATTTTACATTGACATTGTCTTTTCCAGGTTGTGGTCTCTCTCTCATTCTTAAATCTCCTCCATGTCCTGGGCGTGGTGCGTCTGAAGCGTTACTCCAGTCCCCTGGGTGTGAGGGTGCTGGTGCCGGCTATCTGTAAAAGCTTCCATGATGTGGTGGCCATGTGGGCCAAGGCTAACAGCTTAAATGCCGGCCTCTACGTCCTCACCCTGCCTCTGCTGCCTGTCGTAACTGAGGGTTTAAGTTTCTGCCTGAAGCTGGCAACCCCACAATCTGTCCACATCTCTATTCTGGTTTCCACCCTGAGTGGGGCATCTTTTGTCATCACAGGTAAACGGTTAGATGTTATTTAGAAGTGAAATTGGTGGGTCTTCACATCAGAACAAACTATAATCATCTCCCTCTCTCGCAGCTGTCGCTCAGGGTCTGGCAGGTGTTGAGACTCTCGAGTACTTGTACGCACCTCTGGCTCTAGTCTTGCACAGTCTCTCTCTGACTTGGTTGGCAAAAGTGTCTAAGGTTGAGTGCCGCCGCCCCCCTGATGCCCAAGCCTCCATTTTTGACATCTACTATATGCAGCTGGTCAACCAGGCCTGGGTGCTGGGCCACATGTGGCTGCTGCATCCGGACTCTCCCTGGCAGGTGCTGAATCACGGCAGCTGGCACAGCCTGCTCTTCAGCGCATACCTGCTCGCTATTCTCCTACTGGGGATGGTGCTGAACTTCACGGTCAGTGTATTGGCTCTGCATGTCTCACCACGTGCTGCTGCAGTGTTACACTCAGCGAGGCAGGTGGCACAGCCGTTCTTCTACCTTGTGTAGTTTCAATCAAAATGACCAAAAAGACAGATTAAAAACAGCAGCATGTCGGCACATTTTTACCTTCATTATCAAGCATTCAGTTCTACAGCACGTTACGTGGGGGAGACGTAAATTTGGACTTTTTCCTCACATTGTTGTTACATATTTTTTATAAGTACTAACAAATACTGCATTTGACCGCACATCTCTTCATGTCCGTTACTGCAATTTATCACCTCTGATGTTTGAGGACTTTATGAAGTATTTGCCAGGATGTGACTATCCTGTTCCTGTTAGGTGATGAGCATTAGGTATTGTTTTACAACAATAATAGACAGACCCTGCCTTTAATGGGAGGGCAGCCATTTCAAAAGCAGCTCTTCAACAATGAAAAAGCACAAATCAGCAGCATGGGTCCAACAATACCAGTTTTCTTTTAGAGCTGAAGGCGATCAATTCATGACAAATGTCAACAAGTATTTTCTATATATAGAATTAATGAAAAACAGTACATTTGGGGGGAATTGTGGCTAATGTTTGAAAATGATTGTCTGATAAATAATGAAACTGAGAGTTCTTGACAGTGAACACAGACTGTTCACGTAATATAATTCACTTCACAGCATTTAAGAGGTTCTGTGGAAATTGTCCTTGAATGATTCTGACAGCTGTTTCAGATGAGAAGGGATAAGGATGATGGTCATTTGTACCTGACACAGACTGTTAAACCCAAAAATATTTAAATTCAGATTCTTAACTGAATGAATTCTCAAGCAGAGGTTTGTGGAAGTTGCCCTTGAATGAATCTGACCACTGAGGTTCGTCAGATGAGAAAGATGTCAGTATCTTTAAGCTAAATTATGCCTTTGTTTAAGACCATGCTTTAATATTTATTATCCTCCTGAATGTATATGTATTAGGTTTAAAATAAAAGCTTTGACTATTTAATGTTTAAATCTATGTGATAAGAATGTTGAACGATGATGGTGCACAAAGAGAATCTGTGTCTGTCTAATAAACTGACACTGAAAGAAGGCTTTCTATCAAAAATGTTTATTCTAATTTATGTGCTGTCAAAAACCAACAACAGGAAACACATTCCAACATTATACCACGCAGCATGCGTTAAAGATACTCCGTAAACCTGGTCAAAATGCTGAGCCATAACTTCCCGTTGAATCTTTGAAGGTTTATAGTGCACTCACTAAGTTTTGGTGAGAAACACTGAATGTAAACAAAACCACATTTGTTAACAACAGAAGTGCTTTGCAGACAGAAGTACAATCAGTGTAAATTAAGTGCAAGGAATGACGGATTTTTGTAGGCCAACCCAGGAGTTAGCATCACTGCAGGTCCCCTCGACAAAAAGCCAATGGGATTCTTCCAATGGATTTCTGAAGCTCGCTGTTTACCACAGATCATATTTCAGGCAACCAAAGACCTATTTTAAAAAAACCCCACCAACTTCAAGTCAAGGGACCCAGAACTGCAACGATGCTAACTCATCTCCAGGTTTTAGAACTCATTCCTGCAGCACTCTATGACGGCACTCTGCAAATAGCTTTCAGGGAAGGCTCCTCAACTATAGATGCCGGCCCTTGCTGTGTGTCTGAACCTGCCAAATGTCTTTATCTGAGGCTACTTCTTGTTGTTTATGAGGGGTCAGAGTTGGGTGGTAGGTGTATGCCCAGGCTCTGCAGCAGGTTTGAGGCCGGTCCAGCCAGTCCGGCCTGGCAGCTGAGGGACTCCAGCAGGTTTGTGACCAGATTGAGGTCAATGTCAAGAGGCTGGATCTCCTCCTCCATCTCTTCCAGCCCTCCTTGCGTTGGGAGGTTGTCTTTGGCAGAGGGGTGAGGGGAGCCATTGTCCAAATCTGTCTTGTTGTAAGTCTACAGAAAGGACAAATATTTAAAAACAAAGTGTTTTGTAACTACATTCAGTTTGATGCATGTGCTTTATTTCACCTCGAGGGTGTGACAGCAATCAGGATTTACCGTTAGATTGAAGCTTTGTCCGATATTTGTGCTCATCAGCTCCTCATCCATTTGATCCATGTATCTTCTGAGACCGTCCAAAGTTTCTGTCCCGTTCACCTCTGCACGACCAGACGACCCCTCCTCTTTCTCTTCCTCCTCGTCTTCCTGTTCCTCATCATCATCGTCGTCATCATCTAAATCATCTGAATCTAGCTCTTCTTCCTCTTTGCTGCCTATAAAAATTGAAAGACAGATTCAGTAAAAAGAGGAAGATGTGGCAAGTTTCTGCTAGTTAATTATTAATTATTTTTACTTTATAACTTCTACATACCTAGCAGTTTGTCCACTGCATTGGCCACTGAGTCAGGGTCAAAACTAAAAGGCTGAGTTGAGCTGCTCCTGGAATACAAATAAAGACAATGTGAAGCCGGAACTGGAGGACTGTTGGTGGGACAATGCACCTCTAAATACATCAGACAGATGGACTAGAGTGTGAATGCAGCAGCACGTGCAGAGCATGAAGAGAAAATGATGCACTCGTTACATCCAACTGCACGTCAAAAATAATCATTTGCGCTATGGTTAGACTTACTGGACTGCAGCATGTGTTTGGGCTGTTTTTCTGTTCATTTACTTTTTGTAACATATGGAAAATTATCCCCAAATTATTGTATTAATTGACCCAAAAGTTCCTTTGTTGATCTTGGCTCAATATCGTCAAAATCAATCTTAACTGGCCAGATAATCAGTGAGTCTCACCAGGGCAGTTCAGCACCCTCATGCGATGACATGGCATTGAGGAAGTTCTTCATCCCCTGACTAACTGCCACCAGGCTGTACCCGCCCTCCTCTTCTTCCTTGCCGCCCTCAGCCTCCTCTCTCCTCTCCTCTGCGCCCTCGACGTGCTGCGTCTGTTTGGTGGAACCAGAGTTTTGCCTGCCAACATCAGCTCTCCCCCCACTCCTCTCCTGCAACATACGCTCCAAATCCTGAGCTGTGATATCCAGCCAGCTGTCACCTGGAGATAGAGACAAAGAAAAACTAATTATGGGAAATGTTTGAAAGAGAGACAGGGAAGAGAATGGAGGAGGCATACCAAAAGGACAGAAACTGAAAGGAACTGGCACGGAGCAGAAAATCCCAGGTGGCAGAGACAGACAAAGGCAATGTTTGCTTTCTAACAACATCATATAAGCCTTACTTTAAGGTAAGTAAGTATACAAGCAAAAATTAAGATCTCAACAGGCCGATTTTACTCACCATTACTTTACTTGTTAAGGTCAAGCATGCTGAACTAAATAAATTACATTTAAGAAACGGGTAATATCTCCAATCTGAACCTATTCTTTGAACGAGAAATATTAACAACATAAACGCAAATACTAATGGTGTCTAAGTTTCCACGTTCACACACTTTGATGTTTAATTTCTCTCAAGTTTGGTCACAAACTGACCCAAAGATAGATTTTCACTCACTGTCCTCTTGGGGGAGCTGTGACTCTTGTTTCTTCAGCTGCTCCAAGTTGAATGGGCTGCAGTTGTGCAGCAGCTGGAGAACCTCCTCACCTGGAGACGAGGCGCTGAGACGACGTACACAACAGGTACATTCAGACAGATGCACTTGGATGTGACAGGCAGGCGTATTCACACAGCGTTATGTCATGTACACACATGGTCTCAGTCACAGTCCTCACCTTGATTTGGAGGCGACAGACTGTTTGAAGAAGTTTTCTGCAGATCTTGTCAGCTCTCTGTACTGGGCTGAACCTTCCAGTTCTCCCTGCATTTGACAACAATTAAATCAAAAGCTTTAACTTTCAGCAGGAGAGAAATTCATCTTTAACAAAATGCACTTTTATATCCAATGAAATATTCCAGGTGTGTTTAATTAGCCACCCTTCCTCTTGACTTCCCCACTCAAAAAGTGTGACTAACCCGGAAGTAGCCATTCCTTTTCAGACTGTCCATGAAGCCTTTCCACTGAGGGTTGCAACTGATGGGAGCGTCAGGCTCTGACGACGGCAGCCTGCTCTTAGAACACAGGATCTCAAAGCCATGGGCCTGACAGAAACAGACATAACCCCCTTATAACAGGCCATCCAACCAGATGCATAACAAAAACAGATCAGAGTGAAGAGAAACACACCAGTTTCATGCCAAGCTCATGGGCTTTGTACTGGGGATGAGAGCGAGGAGGTAGGGTGAAGCTGCTCCTCCGGTCTGGGCTGAACTGTTGCTGCTGCAGCTGGGCGTACAGGCAACGCGTGAATGTCACCTAGAAAGAAATAAACAAGTACGAGGTTATAATTTGCATGAGACATTCCATAAAAGCTGAAACATACGAATAGAAGACTAAACCAAACATGAAACAAACATATTCATTACACAACAAAGGAGCATTATTTTGAAATATTTCCTTAAAAAGAGGTCGACCTCTTCTTTTACCTAGACCGCTCAATCATGAATCTTTAAGCGTGTTTACCGAGGTGAGGACTCGCGTGTTAGGAGGAAAGGTCTTGAAGCTCCGACATGCTTGCAGATCTACTGGATCCCGCAGGTAAAACGCTGACACTGCAGGGGCGACAAGGTCTGGCTGTTGTGCTAAGACCACAGCAATACCTGCTGGTATGAAGCAGTGGGCTCGATGGAGGCCAGTTTCAATCTTCTCTGGGTACCTAAGTGGAAAGAAGAGACTGATTTGCTTTTTCACTTTAGCCGCTGATACCAGTCAGATACTCCTTTTATCTACTTACAAACAATATGTAATTTTGTACTTTTGTATATTTGTAAGTATATTGTATATTATCAGATGAAGACGTCCTCTCACCCCTCCAGTCGCTTCTTCAGGGCTGAACAAATCTTGGGGCTTGCCTGACAGGCCTCTGGGTGGGTGGCCAGCAGTGCTAGAGCTTGTGCCACACTTGGCACAACATCTTTTGAGACCCCCACTGGACTGGATTTGGAGGGACGGGGCAGAATATGCAGTTCTCCCCGATAGAAGAAGACCTGCAAAAGGGAGTGAGCGCAGGAATGAAGGCTTACAGTAAATTCAGTGCCAAGAGGAAGATATTCAAAGCACAGAGGAAAAAAGATCATGAAACAGCACTTTATCTGTCATCTGATCTGGTCAGTTTACCCTGTTTTCACTGGAGTCTGGATTCAGCCACTTGGGAAGACAATCTGCGGCTTCAATCAGCAGAAACTCCCCATCATTGTCCTCAACGCTTCACACACAAACATTAAGTTAGTTAGAAGAAGAAACTTGCCCAAGTTTAAGCATGGCAGATAATACAAATTGTTAGTTTGTCATTTTAAAAACATAAACTCAAAGCACAGTTTGTCTCACCTGGCTGCGAGCTCTGGGAAAGTCTCTGTGATTTGCTGCAGGAGGTAAACAATAAACCACTCATCCTCCACATTGTCCCCAAACTGAGTGCTGCCTCCAATGTGAGCGGGGACACCTCCTGTTAGTAACAAGAACAAACATCAGACTTTAATGTGGGTTACAATCAACTGCACCAATATTTAAATCAATTCATCTCTGGTGAGTTGACGATACCTTTCTCAGGAAAATACTTGAGGTTGAATGCCTGATGCTGCCAGATGTATCGCATCAGGAGAGGGGCAACCTTTGCCAAAATCTCCTCGACTAAATGTGTGAGATGTTCCTTCGTCTGCTGTGAATGTGAACCATCTGGCTGGATCAAGAAGAGCTTATACTGAACCGTGTCCTCCAGAAACACCCTCCTCTGCAGGGCGTCCATTTTAATAGTTGTTTTTTTAAAGGACCTGATAAAAGACCAAAGTGATACAGACACATGTAGGGTGGACATAAAGCCTTTGTATTTTGTCCAGATTCAACTTGACAGTAAGAGTAAAGTATTAGCACTAGTTAAAGGATCAGTAAATTGGATAACAGCCAACCGCAAACAATGTACTACTGCTCATTTTAAAAAAGTATGCCAAACTCACCTTGTCTTGTTTGTAAATGCGGGACGTTGCGTCAACGCAGTCCGGAAAGACTTAAAGGCGAGTAAAAATTTAACTTTCCTCACTCCATTTCTTACGTTTCTATCACGCCTGTCCGTCACTGTTTAGGTCCTACTGTGAATTCTGCTCGACTGCCCCAATCGTGTAACAAATAAATAGTTCCTATGATTTATATTAACAATGTTTCGCTGGTCTACGATATAAAATAACCTATATTATAAAAACATGTACATCAAAAATCAAACATATTTCTACTAAATTTCATAAAAGTCAAGCAATTCGTTAAATAACGTACACTTTTAGTTTAATACACGCCATACTCAACCATTGACAAGCGGATACATTTCAGCAACGTAATACGTCGTCGCAGTGGATGATGGGAGTTGTAGTGCATTAACATTCATGCAAGGGCTATTTTGTCGTAGTCCGAAATCTATTTCCCGTGAGACCACGGGGATACGAAACTGCGTATCCATGACAGCCGTATTATTGTTGTTGATGGTGCTAATGTTAGCAAAGGAAACCCTCTGTGGTGGCGATAGTTAGCTCCACTAACGTTGCACACTCATGTATTTTAGGATGTAAACGTAATTCATAGGCAGCCTCTGGATCACACAAGATACTAATTTAATGTAGCAATGTTAATCTAACGGGAAATGTCTTTTGAGGAATCATACAATGCTGTTCGTGCCTTGTTGATATTTAATTTGTGCGTCCATGTAAGGTTAGCTAGCCTACTTTTACACGTAATGCTAGCGTCCTCCTAACATTAGCTGCAACTGTTAGAAACAACGTTAGCATCTGTAGCCAAAGCCCCGACCTGCTTCCTTGCACTACGGGTGTTTATCTGCGGACTAGAGGAAATGTCAGACCTCCCTTTAAACTGTTCCCACCGAGTCCAGGACGTGGAGGCAAGAATGAGCGACGAGGGCTTGAGCCTCTAAAACGGAGACGAAGGAGAATGATTTCACGATACAACAGACGACCTGTATCGCACAAACTTGAGATGTGAGTACTTCACATAAAGGGTCAGCGCTGACATTGCTTCTCCAGCAGCCGAGCACTGTAAACAAGGTCTTCCCAGCTGTTAGAGCCGAATGCTGTTCTTCTATTCTGGGGGAAAGTGAGACGAGTGATTGACCTCTCAACCACTATCGAATGACGGTGTAAAATAATACTTTTATTGATTCAGAGAGCCCAGCTGTTACATCAAGGTCTGCTGCCTGGTTTAGACAGATGTACAGTAAATGATGATGTCCAGCAATTCAATTGGGAAACGCATTTATTTAATTTTTTAACCACCAAGCCACCCTATCATTTGAAGAAACAACATTTCCTTGTTTTCATGATGCTTTGGATAATGGTCAGTAGTGAGGTATATTTGTATTTAAATGGAGAAGACATGCAAAACCACCAGTACGGCCCTGTGATTAGAAGCAGCAGGTTACCCTCTTCAAAATGCGACGACAGACTCACTTCTTTATTCAGACCTTTTTGATTCATGCTCTCAATGTTGCTTTTATGCAGTCGTGGGTTGTCACGAAGCAGCCTCGACCACCACCCTCTGCCAGAGGAAGCAGACGATAACCAAACCCCTCAGCGCTACCTCCATGACCTCCAGGAAGCTGTGTCCACTCACAACAGGTAACCCAGTCCTGGCTGTTCTTCACATGAGCAGCCTTGGTTTGTAAGGAGAAAAAAAAACCTCTGTAATGCCAGAACAAGGCAGAGATCAAACTACATCCAACTAGTACACACATGCTCTTGCCTGTGTGTTTTGTAATATTATACCGCCTTGAGTGGAGAGCTGATTCTCAGGGCTCTCTATGTGACACAAGACACCCAGAAGCAGTGGATTAATTGATATCACATTGCCTCCTTCAGATGTGCAGAGAAAAGAATAAATAATGAGGCAGGCTGTTGGAATATTCAAGTACTTTGACATTTGCCCTGTATTTTCCACTTTGAGACCTGGCTCATACTGTGCCAAAGAGAGTCGAAGTGTTTGAATGTACTTGTTAGATTGGAGTACAGAGCGTTAAATATCCGCTAAGCTGATATCGCTGTGTTGGTACATAATTATTATGATGCTCCTGGACCATCACTGCAACTGGCCAGTCACATTATTTTGATGTCAAAGCTTTGCGACGTAGGTAGAAAAAGGCTGGAAAAGTAAGCACATGGGAGATGTCAGCCTTTCTAACATGTGGTTAACATTGCGAAATCGGACAAGAACCCCAGTCTCCAAGGTGAAAGTCCAATGCTTGACCCATTCATCTATCATAATCTGCTCCCTGTTGCTTTTTTGGTCAGATGCAATGATGATCCTGCAGCAACATTAATTATGATGTTGTAGGAACAACATCAACAGGAGACTGTGATTGGTCAGTTGCAGTGATGGTCATGGAGCAACACCAACGCACCCATAACAGACAATCCATCCTGGCAACGTGAAACGCGATGAATCAAAGCGTGCATAAACCTCACACCTTGCTTGTCCTTCCTCTGCAGCTCAGAGACGTCGGCTGCCTCAGGCCACTCTGACTGCCCCACCGTCATCTCAGTAGACTCCAACCAGTCTTGGTCGGGTATCCACAGCTCCACGGGCACGGGCATCTCCACAGAGAGGAGCTCTGTCTTCTCCTGGGGCTACGATGTAAGTCTGTTCCTGCCCGAACGATCGTAATGTGAAGTGATGACGCCAGCCTTGCCCTGTCTGCATCGCAAGAAACAACACAACATTGTTTTTCCTCGAGCGTTTTTCCATCCTCTGTGTTATTCTGTTGCAAAGATGAAAAACTTTTACTCTCACGTTTTAATGTCAGTTTTAGATTTACTCACGAACATTCCCCTACAGTCACCTTTGGGAAAACCTGAGGAAAACCACTGAACAACATACAAGCAGTCACTGTGTCGTTTGGTGTTTGTCTGTCTTTGTATATGCGAAGCCCGATCCCGCTGGGCATTGGTTTGTTATTATGCTTGCTTTCTAGCCTCAGCTGGTCCTACAAAACTTTTCCAGGACTCAATGATTTATTTAGTCTGTTATCCTCGAGCTGCTTCTGAGAAGAGAAAAACCTCAGTTACACAAACTAACTCACTCCGAACTCACCTCTTTCTCTCCATCCCTCTTTCGTGTTTTTGTTGCAGCATATGAACAACCCATGTTGACCGCAAATACATACACACCCCAAGGGGCTGTAGAAGCTGATTATTATGCACGCTGAAGCTTGCCATAAGATAAAAAGAAAAGACTGTCGCAACGTGTTGCCACTAACTGATGAACAGACTCAGCTTTCAATCACAGAGCTGGTGTATGAGAACAGAGGACTGACTCTGTCTCCTTCCTGTGTCTCTTTCTGTTTCTCTGTCCCACAGGAGTTCGACAAGGCGGCGTCACAGCAGGTGCAGCAAATGTTTGAGGAGATCGACAAAGAGCTGTACGAGGGGAGAGGCAGCGGAGGAGGGATACTCCAGGGGCTGCAGGATGAATGTCAGCAGTGGGCCACACGTTTCCCACATCTTCGGTAGGTTACCCCCAGTTTGCTGCCAACCTCCTGACCTCTTACTTCTGAGGGAAACTGGGCAGCAGTGGTACCAAAGCCTATAAAAACAATCCATTCTTGAGTGAAAACAATTGTTTTACTTATTTTTTAATCGTTTCATCATTTGTGTGTGTGTCACTCAGGATCCTGGGGACTCAGCTGATGTGTCCGAGTGATGAGGGCTTCCAGTGGTATGCCACTGCAGGGAAAGGCAGCTCTGCCAGCAGTCCATCAGCAGGCAAAGAGAGCAGTGTGAGGTACCAGGAGAAAGACAAAGGCGCAACAGAGTAAGTCTTAACTGCACGGCACATGAGGTCACCTGTTAGATACATTTCCCTGATGTAAGTCTTAAAACATATAGCACTTCCTCATCAAGGCTTGGTTTAAAAATATAATCGGTTGTGAGTTGAAACTTCAGCTTAAGGAGACGCAAAGGTGGATTGCATTGTATGATAGCCACATCTTTCTGTATACTGATTTGAAACACACATACATGATCATTGGAACTGCACTGCTCCAAAACTGCTCGTTAGTTTATTTGGGCATTGATGGTTGAAAACTGGTTTGCGTATTGCTTTATTATTTAAAGAAATTTGTCAGAAATATTATTCCCGTGCATCTCAAGCAGCTGTTGGCTGGCTGTCCAGATGACTGTTGTGAATGCATCAATTATAAAGGAGTCTTGCCAGACTCTGAGGTTTTGTGACCTAGATCTTCTGGCTTATTAGTGACGTTTGTAGGCCAAAGGCACGTTGGTTAGCTGTGATTAATAGTTAGGTCTGCCTCTTTTAATGGTAGACTGGTTGTAAAACGGCGGTGCCAATGTGTGACTACTCAGAACTGGACTGAACATAATGCTGTGTTTGTGTGGGTTTGTGCATGCTGCCGGGCTTTTCTGCTGCTTTTCAGCCTGAGTTGTCCGCTGGGTTTGAGCATATTTATTATTGATCGAAAACACATAGCATGTGTGTCTTGTGTCTGTTAGCATACCATGTTCTGTATGCATATTAAAGTGTTTAAGTTTAACTTACATGTGTCCTTGTCTGGGGGGGAAAGCTTGAACGTGCAGGGCAGGAGAGCAGCGCTCATAAAGTCCTCCTCAGCAGAGATGGATGGGCTTCCTGGAATCTCCAGTGGCTCCAGCAGTCCTAACAAGCCGAGAGTGATTGAAATGGAGGGTCTGATGGAGGAATACCTGGCTTTTGATAGCAGGGACTTGTGAGTTACTCAGTTCCCTCGTGCTACACAGTCATGTTCTTCTTCCAGGAACTAAATCTGAACCTCAGCTGCTGTCAGTGCGTTGTTCAAATGTGTTAAACTGATTTACGAGGTCTGTCTTCAACAGGGAGGACAAGGGGGAGCAGGATTGTTCAGAGTCGGGTCGGAGGCATCACTGTCTGCCCCCCGTCTCGCCATACCGGTGTCGCCATCAAGCAGTCCTCGACCTGCTGTTTGACGATGTGTGGCGGCAGCTGGTTGGTTGGATGAAAGAACTGGTTCAACGCCACTGGGAGTGCTGCACTGCAAGTAGGGCTGAATTTAACTTGTGTCCATGCATTAGACCTAACTTAAGTTAACAAATGTCCATTCTTACGCATGGTGTTTGGATTGGACGTGTGATTGGCAGATGATGAAAAGATTTCTGGGAACTTGAGCCCCGTGCAGCAGGACTCCCAGAATCCCTTCATGCTGCTGTCCATGCTGCCCACGATGTTGCCCAAGCTTGGCCAGAGCAGGGTGCCCCCGCTCACAGCTGGCCTGCAGTTCCAGGTAGATGAGATCTGCTCAGCTTCCCTAACTGTGAGCTCTTTGCTCACTTCAGAGTCGCACACAGTCCACACTTGATTGTCACCTTTTTTCACTCCTGCTTGTTGCTCTTTCAGTCTTCCAGTTCATTAACTTGTATCACTGTTTTCTTTCCTTCCCCCTTTATTCTCTTCTCTTCTCCTTGCCAACATATTTTGTGTTCCCTCTTTTCCTGCTTTTCCCCTTATTTTTTTCCGTTCTTTCTCCATGTTTTTACTTCTGTCTTTTTTCCCCTCTTTGTTCTTTACCCTTCTTCCCTCCTTTCCATATCCACCATCTTCCTTTGGTCATACCTTTTTCCCCTTGAAGAACACAAAGTCAAGGGGCTCAAAGCACAAGTCCAGACGGAAATCCAAAAAGCAGAAAAGGCCTTCCACTGTATGTAACTCCCTCACTTCGAGCCAGAATGGTGGCGTGTTGCGTGCGCGCCGTCCATTATCTTTATCTCTACAATAAATGTGCTTGTGCCTGTTGATTAACACGAAGCCGTCATTGCTGTTTATCTTTTTCATTAACTGCAACTCGTCTTCAAGTTTGATCTTTTTGTTAGATCTTTCCTTTCTTTCACGAGAATGATGGAATGCTTTGTGTTGCTAGTGATTTATCCTGCTGCGTTTTAAGTGTTGTGAATGTTTTTTTTGGTTGGTGGCATAGCTGACATGGAGGCTTCTTGACATCACTGCATGAGGAATAACCATTTCTTTGACAATATGCTATACATGGAATGAATTAACCATGTGGCCCTGGCCTTCATAAAATACATTACTTGTATTTAACGTGTCTTTCTTCCTATATTATATCTGTTGTCCCCTCTACCTTTCTCTGTCTCTGCCCTGTCTCATTGCTTCCTCCTCTTCATCTCACACCGTTCCCCAGGCTGGAAGGGTCCCAGTCGGAGCAGCAGCAACCCAGCACAACCTGAATGACCTCATCGTGATCCACAGCATCCCCCTGCAGCAGAGGAACCTGGGTGTGCTGGATAGAAACCAGTATGGATACATTTTACACTTCTAACCAATGAGTACTGGTGCCAAAATGGAAAAATAAAAGAAAAATCAATGACATGTCCACCACACTTTGTATATTCCCAAAATGCTATTTTAATCTTGGAATGGGAATGAATAGATGTCTGGGAGATCTTTTCGTTTTCCATTTACAGGTAAACACATTTTGCAGATAAAGCGGGACATTGCCTCACTCCTGCCATGTTTTTGTCCCTGGTCTTAACACCTTGTTTGGCAGAGCGTGCAGCCAGTTGGCAGCAGGTGGAAATGCACCATTCATCGATTGTGCTCCATCTCTCCTTCCCATGCAGGGAGCCAGAGGAGCGGCCGTGTCACAGACCAGGCTCCAGCGCGGTCCCCTCCAGCAAAGCTCGGCCTCGCCGCACCCTGGAGCAGAGCTCTTCCTCGCTGTCCCGCCCGGCACAGTCTGCCCGACGCAGAAACCCTCCTCCCCGAACCCTGCTGCCACTGGTTCCCACCCTGAGCCAGTCCAGCGCAGCAGGGTCCATGGATGAGGTCATCCGCGGGACACGTCTGTGAGTTTTGGCGTCATGGGAACCCTGCCAGTTCCAGCCGTACGCCTATCTAACTTTTAACTCTCTCATTCTCTCATATGGTCTCTGAGGTTGTGCAGAGGCAGAGAGAGATTACTCTGAAAACAGACTCCCTTTCAACTTGTGCCTTATGGCTCCGTGCAGCAGAATAATGGGGAGGGGTGATAGAAGTTTCATTTGTGAAACCAACTTCGCAGGTGAACTCATCGTGAACCGCGGCTGAAAGAGTAATACTATAAAGTGAGCCTCAGTTTTCCTGTGGATTATCAATTCTGCAAAATTCAGCAAGCACTGTATCTTTCTATCTAATGGTAAACTCACGGAACACATTGTTTTATAGATAGGTCATAGGAAACATGCATATCTGCTTTCTTGCTGTGAATTAGCAGGACAAGAAGCAGTCCAGCAAATAATCACCCTGTTTCTAGTCTTTATGCTAAGCTAAACAAAGCGTCTCCAGGCTCCAGCCAAGATCTTCCCATTTAACTTTCAGCAACAAGGTGAATTACTACATTTCCCAAAATGAAAAACTACTCCTTTAACACCACGCCACTGTCACTGTAGCATCCTGCTCATCAAATTCTGTCTGCAGATAACCTTTAACATTTTATAGCGCCGTGGCGAAAGAATTCATTACATCCACAAATCACCCCGTTCTTTATTTTAAAAAGCATCCATGCTGTCACGAGAAGTACATGTCTACCTTTGACTCTCTTCTTCACACGTAAGCTGTGAATTTTCACAACTCCCACGGCCTTTTCAGTCACAAGTATAGTCTCGTATTGAAAGTGTGTGGCTTCTTCCACAGACCAACAGCCAGCGACCGCCTGTCATCTCCACTGCTGCCTCTGAGCAGGAACACACTCCTTCCTCCCATCAGCACTGGAGACCCAGAGGCATCTCACTCAGGGCAGCAGTCCAAACCTGCACAGGTACACTACAACACACCACTGAAACACAACTGCACAGACAATGAAAACCGCGTTGCAGCACCTGAACAGAAACACTGATTAAATGAAAGCTTTTTAAATAGAGGTAACGCTGAAAAAAATTAGAGACAATAGTCCCAATATTTAATACATTGGTCAGTTTTTGTGACCAACTGCTTAAAAGACTGTGTTTGTCCATTTATTCCATCCGACCAGCGTCAGAAAGGCCCGTCCAGCCGTGCCCACAGTGCTATAAATGACGAAGCTGGCAGTTCAATACCAAGAGATCGCCACCACCTGCTGGACGTCTTCTCTCGCCCCAACACCACTCACACATACAGGGTAAGATTGATCTTCGCAGAATCCTGCATACGGCACGCTGTCAGTGTCAAGAGACGGTATGTTTGACCCCTGGTTTTGTTTTCAGTCGGACACTCCGTACCGTCGTTCCTTCACAGTACTGGACAACATCGGGCAGGGGCGGCAAGGCAGAGCGTCCGTGGGCACAGGTCAGACGTTCAACTTGAATTGCTAGCTAGCTAGCTTAGCTAAATACGCCAACTAATTATCCATGACTTTGTAGTGTACCGAGTTTGTAGTACATCAGTTAATCTCTTCTGCATCAATTTATTCATTCATCCCACCAGACTCTCTTGGAATTGGTGTGACTGGCATCAGTCTTGGCATCAGCAGCTCATCTTTCTTTGACTCGTTTTCCCATCACCCCTTGGGGCACTCGCCCATCAAAGATGAAGAGGAGCCCGACCCACAAGCCCCCGTCCCAGGTCAGCTGATTAAAGCGGCTGATGAAACTCTTCCAGACTCATATAAACTATGAATGAAGACGGCTGGTGAGATGATCTTAGTCCACGGATCATTAACTTGAGTGTTTTTTTTTCCCCCCTTTCCCACAGCTCCACTGGTGCCTGTGTCGGTCCCACCTCGCTCTTACACCCGGGGAGGCATCTCATCCAGAGCCAGCAGACCTGGCATGTAGTCTGCCTCTGATCTCCAAACTCTTCAGCCATTCACCTTTATACAGCACAGCAACATGCAACATCTGCAGCATCTGTGCCCACTAAACTTTTTTTTTTTTTTTTTAACAGAAGTAGCAGATTTTTTTCATATCATGCTGCTTTGGTGAAGTTTTTGTTAGAAGCCTATTTTTGTATTTCAGAAATCAGCTTATGTGGCTGCCAAACACAAATAACTGTCAACAGTAACTCATCTTCATGTACAGTATGAGCTGTACGTGTGGACATTTCTACTGCGTATGTATGGTCTGAATGGGTTGAAATCTATTTACTGTATATGTGATTGTACTGTATATTATCCTCTGTGGTGTGTTGTACTGGTGAATGACTATGCAGCGAATAAGACACTTACACACTCCACACAGACAGGGATAAAAAAGGATAAAAAGCACTTTTCGCCCCTCTCTGATGCTGCATCAGAGAGTTTGGTACTGTATCTTTTATATGGACACAACTTTTAACCACCCTGTCCTCTCATTGCGCACTGGAACGAGAACAAAAGATGCCACCTTGCAAGTTTTTGGTTGCCTTTCTCTCAGTTAATATCATATAAATCACATGAGGGAATGTGGCGGCTATATAAGCACTGACAGAACATCTCTGCAGCCCTCATGCTTTTAGTGCACCTCAAGATAATGCAGTTGGAAATTATGTAAATAACTAAGGGATTTGTGTCTGTACAAAATGTTGTATTTGTGGTAATTCATTTTTCCTTTTTATCTGAGCAAAGCCATGTGGGGACACTTTGAGAGGTGATATCAGGGTTACTGCACAAAGGGTAGTTTTCCTTTCACTCTTTATTAAAATTCTATATTAGACAGCCATGCTACAAAGGTGACAAAGCTTGAAAATCAAAGCTTTTCTTCAATGCATTTTCTTCGACTGTTTTATACAAAAGAATAAAAAGCTGTGTACAAACGATGTATATAAATATGAATTTATTTTGTAAAGATGCATTTGCATTTTAATACGTGTCACATGAAGAGTTATGTTTTCCAGATGAAAGAGTTTCCTGAAGGGGGCAGTTAGGCAGCTGCTCATACATGTACTTGAACGCTCTTTTTAATCTATAAAGGTGTGTGTGTGTGTGTGGGTGGGTGGGTGGGGGGGGGGTTGAACAAAGAAGGATATCTGCGACAATAAGGAACATTTTATCTGCTATAACCAGAGCCTGCGCACTCCTCACTTTTTTCCTCTCTTGGATTTCCCACTTTTTTTGGAGTATTTGGCTTCCAGGTCAGACAGGAAACTGTTAAAATTCGACTCTCTGGACTTCTGTCTTTGCTGGAATGTGAGAAAGAAAGGATGGTTACCAAGAGAAAAACACACAAACAAACCCCTCGCCAATTTCACACGTGCACATGCGTCTGTTACCTGAAGCATCATCACAAGACTGTCGTCCTGATCACCGAGCCCCATCTCTTTCTGCATTTCTTCTGCTTCTTGTCGCTCTCTATCAGCCTGGAAGGTCAATTGCAATCATAATACTGACTCTGGATGTAGTTGTGAGATACTTGAGCCTACTCGTGTGTGTGTGTGTGTAGATATGTGAAATAAATCTAAATATGAGCTGTGAGGATTTTGTGGCGTTAACACCAACACATTTCTCACCCTCTTCCTACGAGCCCTCTTCTTCTTTTCACTCTCCTGAGTGAACGCTGGGAATGCTGCGACGTCCCCGCTCTCGATGGCAGCCTGGATGATGCTGCAGAGCCTGGGCTCGTCTTCCTGGGAGCAGCACAGAGCTGAGGCTGTGATGGCGTCCATATTTCCCTGGTGCTGCACATACAGCTGGATCACATCCTGCCGCTCCTCATCAGAGCCCTTATATTTCTTCTCAAATTCAAGGATGTCCTGCACTGTTATCTAGGAGATGGATGGAGAAACAGAGCAGGTTGTCAAGACAGATTGTCGATTCCCATCTGCTTTATATCATGTAAAGTAAAAATCCTGGAATACAAGTGACTCACTCGACAGTCACATCATCACACGTGTAACAAAGCCATGCGTGTGACTCATTGCATCAGGAAACACCTGCTCTGATACCTTAGGGAAGAGCACCCTCCAGTAGTCTTCCCAGCAGCGGTCTTGACTCAAGACGTCGGACTCTTCATCCACGACCCCCTGCTCATCATAAACAGCTCTCTGCTCCTTATCGCTCAGCACCGCGTACAGCTTTCCCAACACCTGGAGAGGAAGAAGAAAAATCACATGAGTCTCATATCTACACACATCTGCAGCCTTCAAATAAAAGAGCAGCTTTTACCTGGAACTACTGCATTAACAGGATTGTTGCATCAATGCTATGGAGTTTTATAACATGCAGTGTGTTTAATTCTCTTCACACCAAGAAGACAGACATTTCCATCTGGTTCTTAGATCTACACTTTAGTCTAATATACAGTATAAAACATCAATATTGTGATATGAAATTACATATTAGCATGATGAAGACTTTATCCATATCACCCGGACACAGCTTTATTCTTTCACTGCTGACATTTGGTTGATCAGATTTAGGATTTTGGTTGATTAGATTCAGGATACCGAACTGTGATATCGGCAACACAATAAATGGAGCAAGGTCTGTCGATACATAAAGACATCCGTGACGAGTCTGCTTAGTACCTAGCTACAATTATACCAAAGCTCTTATGGGCTTTGGCATCAATAAGAAAACAATGCTGAGAAACATGTCTGCTTGTGCGGCAAACAGCACAAATGCATGACCTCTCCGGGGGAAGAAGGAGACTGCTCACTGCAAAGGCTGAAGTTAGCTGTGTTTGCTAACGTTAGCTAGCTGGTATAGTTAGCTCGTGTTCATTGTACGGGTGCCGTCAGACAGCCAAAAATAAAAGCCCTCACCTGAAATTTCTCTGTGGACAGCGGGTCTTCGGGAGCCCGGTCTGGGTGGACTTTCAGCGACACTTTGTAATACCTCCTCCGGATCTCTGTCTCGGTTGCCTCTTTGTTGATGCCCAGCACCTCGTACAGGTCTGCGGTCTTGAAGAGCTCCTGACACCGCTCGAGCAAACCCATCCCGACCGAGTGCGTCAATCCGAGTTTTGGCCGCTAAAATGTTTGCTGTCAAGTGTCTGAACGACGTTCACAGGTAAGTTTGAAGTTATTTATTCAGAAGTCAAGTAAGCCCTGCTCCTTTGTTGGCAATATCTATTTGGCGCGCTGGCCTGTCAGATACATCCGTACGTAAGGCGACGTGCTTACGTAACAAACACAAACGCCTTCTTATTGGTTCTCATTATAGAATTCGTCATGACGGTTTATTACTACAGATTTTGTTTTTCAAATCCTTAAAAACCTGACTGTAAAACATGAAGAAGTTGTTTTATAAGTTATTTATTGACCAATCATGTTTTAGATATTATTTATTTAAAGATAAGAAACAGAAATAATTGTGCTGGCAGTATGTTGTGCTGTATGTTGTGTGTTGTTGCTGAGTTACACCAAATGTCATTTATCTGTCGAGGCTCACGTATAAGAAGTCAAAAAAGTTCAACAAATCCCTGCATAATTATAAGACTCTGGTAACCTCACTTCAGATTATTTATGGTTACTTGTTAATTAATTATTATAAGATCAATCCTAAACCCATGATTCAGTGGACCTAACTGAATTATGTTTTAACAGTACATTACAGTATGTTATCAGAATTATACAGCCAAAGTAGTGCAATGTGTTTGAGGTAATAATTGATCTGACTTTTCGGTAAATATAAACAATATAAATAGTAATTAGTTGTCAGCCAAAGGATAGATTTGTCTTTAGGAAATATTATAAACTGAGGGAGCAAACAACAGTCACTCTGAAACTATATTATACTTCTCTTTCCCGAGCGGCCCTGTCTAGAAACCAAAATGAATGCTTTAATCTCCATAAAATAAAATAAAAATCGAATTTGACAGTCCAGTTTACATACATGCATCAGTCAGTCAAGAACGAACAGATACCCTAGTATTTATTGGTGCGTTTGAAGCAGCACAAGAATACATCAAAGACAATGAGGCAAGTCACTAAGTATTTTTCACTGCTTCATGCGAAAGCAGAACACAAAGATACACACTGACTTTGAACTAAGCATCTGTAGATTGCACCCATCTGTGTTTATAAGCCTGTACAATATGCAGCACTGGAGATATACACTGCAAACCCCCCTGTCTCAGATGTTATCCAATTATTGCCCCATCTGTTTCTGTTGCATATTTGGCACAGTCTCTGTTGTTGTTTTTGTACTGACTTTCTGTTATCACAAACCTCATCTGTCCTTTGTACTCACACACAAAATAAGCACTTGGACAACTGGCACATCATTATCATGATCAACAATGAAAAAACAAAATGACAAAAGCACTAGAGTTGTATTGTAAATGTTATGAACTTTTGCTGGTGTGCAGATCCTTCTCATGTGCTTTCCATCCACTTGCATGGATAGTGCAAGTGGAGTTTGAATATAGCCACTGCTCCTCCAGAGGGAATATTTCTTTGTTATGGTAACAGTCTCTCCACAACAGTCAAATGGCTTCGTTCTCATGGTCAGTCTTTACAGCATGTCCATGGCCGATGCGGTTTTCCCTAAACCGGGACAGTCTGAAAACCTCCTGTAGGGGGCGGCAGCTCAGCACTCCTTTCTGGTCTTCACCATCTTACTGGCGTACTTGATCGGGATCCCCCAGCGTCTCATTAGATAGACATCAAACACATAGGCCATCCCTGGCTCCAGGCCCCCGATCACAGCTGTAGTGACAGCCCGCCGAGGATTCAGCTCCTGGAAATACTTGCAGAGAACCCTCTCTGTGTCAGAGCGGGACTCTGGCCCCAGACAGGGTGCAGTTAGAGCTGATACTCCCCCAGCCTCTGCTTCACGGTTGCCCAGCTTCCTGCGGTACACGCAGTACAGGCTTCTTTCCTCTGTGCCCATCCACGCCAGGGTGACACTGTTGCAACCACGCAACCGGTTGAAGGATTTTATCTGCAAAGTGGAAGGCAGAGACGGGACCCCTCTGCGGTGGTAGGCTGAGGAGGTCTGCATTTTGACTGAAGCTGTCAGACCTCCTGGTAGAGCTGGGTCTGCAGCAGCAGAGATGTGGCCTGTGGTGGTTCCTTCTCTCTCCAAGTGGATGAGATAAGAAGGACTTCCCTGGAGCCAAATGTGCGATAAATCTCCCCCAACAGCCTGGGAGGTCAAAACCTGACCTTTACTGGAGACGGTGACCTTGACCTTCTCACTTACACCACAGCTCTGCAAAGTGAGGAGGCCACTCTGCTGCAAGCCCCGAGGACGGAAACTGAAGAACTGCTCTGAGATGGAGCCTCTGTCGTTGAAGGTCACCCACCTCAGCTCTCCTTCTCTGAGCACGGTGATCGTCGCCCGAGCCTCCTCGTGCGTTCGAGCTAATGTCCCCTTGTAGGCCATGCTGGTCCCGTTCAACCTGTCAATCACGAAGACGTCAAAGTAATACTGGGTGTCAGGCAAGAGCTCAGAGATGGTGCAAACACTCTCTGTCCCCTCACACACACACTGGAGATCAGCATACTCATCAGTGAGCGTAGAAGGTGGACTCTGGGGTTCAGGGTATGAGTCCCACTGCTGCCACCACCACTCTTTCAGAATCGGCCACACCGTCACCCTCCTCCTCCTCTCCTTCTTTTCTTGTTTCAGGTCTTTCTCTTTCCTCATGCTCTCTCGGGCAGCACAGAGACTGGGGTAGTTTTTCTGAGAGTTGACAAGGACACAGTAATCATAACTTTTCTGTGTGTGTGGGAGGCTGGTTATGGAAGCACTGGGTGCCCAGCTGAGGGTGACACTGGTCATGCCGACGCCTAATGTGTGAACTTGAGGGTCAGCTGGGAGCACGGGGAAGACACCTGAGGGCCCTGGGCCTTCATGGAGGTACACTGTAGCTCGAGTGTTCTGCTGTTTGGAGCGAAGCCTCACGATGTAAATGGAAGCATGGGGGTAGGAAGGACCCCTGTAGGTGTCCACTGCGTTGCCTGTGAAGCTGTGCATTTTCTCCTCAGTCCCAGGACCTTGCCACCACACCTCGGGCATACTCTTTTTGGTGCTCCCTGTGAGGGAAAACAAGAAGCAAGATGATGTGCAGAGTTTGACGCTAGAAGGTTGGTTTTATCTTTGTCTTATGAGTTTCTCTGTTCTATTAACATTAGCATTAGCAGAAGTTTGTGCTCATCATGAGAAACAAATAGTCTCCAGAAAGTCGTCCGACCAAAAATTGTCACTGCTGTCATGTTTGTGCACAGATGAACATGAATGCGCAAACAAGACAGAACATGAGCTTTTTTATTTTAGCTATTTTTGAATTTTGTGCTAATCCAGGCTAGCTGTTTCCTATTGTTTCCAGTCATTATGCTAAGTTAAGCTAATCACCTCCTGGTTCTAGCTCCATACTTAGCATTCAAGTATGAGAGTGGAGACGATCTTGTTGCAGGACACACGTGCCACAAATTGCATACAATAATGAATAACTGAGAAAATCCTCAGCACCTAATTAATGAACAAATAAATAAATAAATCCCGAATTGCCACTTGAAAAATAGTCAGCGTTATTTTCATTCATACCTAAAGTATTGTCATTTTGAAGTACACACTCTTCACTAGAATGACGCAACTGGCAATTAAACACGAAAAAACCCGCCAACGCTCGCCTTCACTGTTCAGCCCTCCTCAAGATGAGAAATCACTCCTCAAATGAGACCAAATGTTTCAGAATCAAAGTGAATAATTCAGGCAGGCGATGGGGACCCATGAGCTCAGGGTCTGAATGATTCATGTGTCATTTTATAACTTCATAATGTTATTTTACCATGTAGAAGCTTGTTTAGTTAACCTGGAAAAGTACTGATGGAGCACTCCAAGGCATATCTTATTTCCAAAGATCTGTGCCCTTTTAGGTTGGAAATTTGGTTTGGTTTACTTTCAGTACTCGTTGCACTGACTTTTAAGCCATTTTCTAAGTTTGCTGCTCAATAACTTTTTTCATTCTTCCGAGTTTATTTGGTTTCTTTGGTTTGTGAGGCAGAAAATACTGCAGACTAAGAGCACTGTTTTATTTTATTGTTTTTTCGATGTTTGAATCAAGAGTTGGCAGGCCTCTCCAGTTGAAATGTGTGTGTGTATGTGTGTTTTATGAGATTTTAAAATCCAAATCCAAAGCCTCATGTAAGATTTATGACAATGTGACAACCCGATATGATCACACTCACCCTCTCTGTCCTTGTCAGAGGTAGTGCCTGGCATTTAGAACAAATATATAGTATTTTTCTGTCTTTGAACTTAAAGATAGATGGATACAACGTGCTGATAAGAAGATGTAGGATGAAAATAATATCTGCTGTGCTTTTGGTTTAGTTTATCAGTCTGGAAATGTGATCTAACTGTGCTGGTAAATGAAAGCTATGACCTCCAGGCTGTAAACATCTAAAGGCAATAAAGTATTATTCCTTATATGACTTCTAGTGTTTTGAGCATCCTTACGACTGCACTACAAATTCTGCTCGTAAAGCTGTACAAAGTTAAGTAAGATTAGAGTCTTTGCCCTCTACTAAATCCCTATCTGTAATGTAGTGATGATAATATCTAATTGATGGTCTTGGCTGAGCCAGATGTACTGATGGCCTGCAGGGTGAAGTCGGTATGTGAAGGTGTAGGTTGGGGTATTACTGCTCACTCACACTGCAGGCTCTTAAGGGGTTTGTCCTTCAGAGTGCGGGCAGCCAAGCTCCATTCGATGGGGAGGTCACATGGGCTGACGGTCACCGACATCACCGGAGCCTTCTTCTTCAGCGTGAAGTATAGCCTGTGGAGGAAACACCAGAGACATCCACAAGAAGTTCATTCATCACGCCGAATGTCAAGAAGATAACGTCCTCCGGTGCATACTGTGCAACATTCTTTCATTTTGTTGGGTGATTTTCAGATATGCCGGGCTGATTGTAATTTTCTTTCCTGAAGCTTGAAATTTTCAGCATTGCAGCTGTTTCAAACATCTGCCGGTCGCTGTCTTTCCATTTGCCTACATGCTGATCAGACATTTGATAGCAGATCAGGAGAGGTGACCCGGGAATCACACGATAAGGCCGCATTGATGGATATCTGCCTGTTTGCTGTAACTATCTGGGATCGTGCTTAGCATAGAAACTGTCCCGTATTGCAATCCAGTGATTTACAGATCTGCTGGCAGTTCAGTGGAAGTTTAAGGATGTTTAACATTCACACTATGGTGGTCTGATCTCATTTCAATTCAAATAATCACTGTTGTTGACTCGAGTCAATGTTAAAACGTTCACCTCCACAAATGCACAAGAAGTCTGTCTCCTTTAAACCCAAACTGTTCTGTTTGGTGTCATGTCTTCATAGATAGTTACCCTTTATGAAAATTAAGCACCTGCATTGTTATTTGTGAATAAATATTTGTTCTCCTTCCTTACAAATGTCATTATTCATGAATCTGTGCAGATGGCGGTTGTTCCCAAACAGATGTGCGACACTGTCATTCTCAAGGACACTTTTAATAGAGTGATTAATTTCTGAATCAGTGTTTTCTCTCCATTATTTGTTGTGCAGATCTGCATGACTGCACCAATGGACAGACTGCAGCACACAGGGAGATGCAATTCGTAATTTTCAGCTCCCAGTTTCAGAAAGCGAGCACTGGCACTGTTGTGTAAGGTTCAGGCCAAATGGGCTCCACTTCCTCTCGCTCGCTCTACAGTGGTGCTGGAATCAGCCACTGTCTAGAAAGGTGGTTGGGGAATGGCTGGTGACTTGTTATTGAAGTGGAAACAAGGGTAAATCTGATGAGCAGGCCTCAAGATTTATTCATGGGTCTTCAGTGAACTGCAAGGGAGCAAAACTTCACTTTTTTACTGTTCTGGAGTCAGTGGTGGTGCGAAAAAATGCACTTACTTTCGGACAAGAATTCAACTTCTTTCAGCAGCAAAACAAACTGTTTTAAGAATATTCTGCTTGTATGATCCACTCTAATTCACTTTTTCATCCTCTTGTTGTCATTTTAACTTTATGTCAAGTCTCTTTTCCAGACAAAATTATTGTTAAGATTAATAATTATCTTCAAAAATCAACTGTTATTTGGAAATTTTAGACAATAAGATGGCAAACATCTGCTGGCTCCTGCTCCTCTAATGTGAACATTTTTTTTTTTTAAACATATCTTTATTTATTTTTTAACACATTTTTAACACTTTGAACATATGGCAGTAATGAAAGTAATAAGAGAAAAAAAATACTAATACAAAAGGGATAAATAGATGAATATCACGTTTAAATAAATAATTTTTTTTAAAAGGAAGAATAAATTATATCAAGGAATTAGCGAAATTACTGAGCAACAACTAAATACAAGAAAGGAATAGAAGGGGGAAAAAAATAAAAAGCACACTCTTGTCAGTACCTTAAATGTTATGTATTTCCCATTGCCACCTCCGTATCTCCAACTTCCAACAGTTCTAGAAACAACTTCCAGATGTCATAAAATTCAGAGGGCTTCTTTCTGACAATATAGGTCAGCTTCTCAAGAGCCAAGCTCGACGTTAAGTTTTTCAACCATTGGTTAAAAGAGGGGCAGCTAACATTCTTCCAACATAATGCAAACCAGCATTTGGCCTGCAGTAAACAGTGGTCAACCATTTTTCTTTCTTTGTAAGATAAAGGACAGTCCTCTGGATAAATGCCTAAAATGCAAAGCTTAGGACATAGAAGTACCAGGGAAGTTGTGATTTGAGAGATATATTTTAACACAGAGCTCCAAAATTTTTGGATTTCTTTACATTTTCATAAACAGTGAAACAATGTACCCTGGTGGTTGTTGCATTTATAACAAAGATGAGGTACATTAGAATCAAATTTATTAAATTGTACAGGGGAAATATATGTTCGCATTATCCAGTTAAATTGTACCATTCTCAATCGAGTGTTGATGGTACTACTCCATTCACTGAGTGAAATGTCCTCTACTAAGTCACTAATCCACTCCCGTCTCTTACTGTCCAAGTTGTCATTATGATTTTCAACCAGCAAATTATAAAACCGGGAAACCAATCTTTTCCAAAAACAGTCTTTTGTGACATGTGTTTCTAAGGTAGATAATGGAGGTTGTTGTACTGAATTGTTTAAGTGAGACAAAATAAAACTTCGAAGTTGTAAATATTTAAAGAAATATTTCTGTGGTATATCAAACTTAGTCTTGAACTCACTGAATGACAGTAGAGTACACTCCTCATATACATCCTGCATTCTTATTATACCCTTGTTCAGCCATGTTTTAAAGCCCATACCGTTCTTTGCCGGGGCAAAGTGATCATTACCCCAGATCGGGGCAAAACAGGACAACCTTTGGAGAGTCACACAATAATTTTTGTACCACATGCCAAACCACAATGGTATTTGTTACAAAAGGATTAGTAGTATCTTTCTTTAATGTTTTTAAAGATGCTGAGTATAAATAGCTGTTCAATGATAAACCTTTTGAGGATTGTTTTTCAATTTCTAACCAGGGCATGACAACGTCTTTAGAAAACCAGAACATTGTGGCCCTGAACTGTGCAGCCCAATAATACCATTCTAGATTAGGCAGTTGTAGCCCACCCCTATCGTAAGGTAGATATAAGAGGGAGAGTCTGAGTCTTGGCTTCCTATTGTTCCAGATGAAATTGGAAAGAAGCTTTTTGGTCTTGGGAAAAAAAGAAGGAGGAGGGGCTAGTGGAATTGATTGAAAAACAAATAGGAATTTAGGTAATATAGTCATCTTTATTATGTTTATTCTTCCCAGAATAGAGAGAGGTAGCGTTGTCCATCTCGAGATTTCTTCTGACACGCTAATGTGAACATTTTGCTGATGTTCTCTCTTTTATATGATCGTGAATTAAATATCTTTTGGATTTGAGGCTGTTGATCGAACAAAACAAGCAATTTGAAGACCAAGCGCTCGGGTAAATTGTAGTTGGCATTCTTCTTTATTTTCTGACTTTATATACATGGAGTGGTTCCAAACCTATTTTGTCATATTGTCGTACTCCCACGGGCTCATCAGATGAGCTCAAGTACTCCTTCACGTACACCACCCGCCATGTTCAATGTGTTCGTTTAAGTGGATTTGAATTGGGATGTTATTTAGCAATGTTAATTATATATAATTTACATTGTTCGACTATTGTTTTCATACAAGATACAGTCACATTGTCCATGTTCAGGTTTGCTCTCTTTCATTTCTTGATGCTAGAAAACTAGACATTTCAAACATTTATGCACTGCTTCTGCTCATAGCTGCTTTTCATGCACTGCCAAACAAAGTACATTTACTCAGGAGCTGCTAAAGTACAATTTCAAGGTATTTGTACTTGAGTATCTCAATACTCTTCTACCTTATACTTCAACTCCACTACATTTCAGAGGCAAATATTGTTCTTTATACTCCTCTACATTTGTTGTTGACATGTTTCGTTACTTTTTAAATATTAAGATTAATAATACGATCTATTATGAATAAATAATGAAGATTTATCATTATAGGTTGAGATAAGATAATTCTCAAGCTACCCAGCAGTATAAGAGGTATCTAAATTTAGACCCACGTTAACCTTGCAGAGCTGTGGTGTGTTCTTTAGAAGAGGCCCATTACAGATTGAAGTTTCTTGGATATTGTGACAATAAAGAACAGCACCGCAGCGGTTTGTAATGCTACTTTGTGAGATAATTTCCCTCCTAAACACATCAGGAGATATGCACATCACATGACGGCATATTGCTTCATACCTTTCCCCATCCCATCTGTCACCCTACCTGCGGGTTCGTCCTTTGGGGAGCGTTATGGAGGTGATCTTTCCTTCCGGTAACCATGTTGTCGGCCGAAGCGGCACCTCGTTCTCAGGCGCCAGGGCCGAGTGCGCCTGGGGCCACGAAGAGCCACAAAACAGCACCAAAGCTGCACCGAGACACCAGGACGGGGACATGAGCGCCATGGCCAGCTCTTGCTCTCTGTCTCTTTCACTCGTTCGCTTCCTCAATCAACACGTCTTGGATCTCTCCCAGGCTCTGAAAATGCACGGTGGAAAGGTCAAGACCATCAATCAGAGCCCATCAGCAACACACACATCCACAGTAATGCACTCAAACACACTTAGTTAAATTTCTACTGTACCATTCACACAGACGCTAAAGAGCTGTAGCTGCTGATGATTCATTGATATGAAGAAACATCCTATCCTATTCAGACAGAATTATTCATGCAGCGGGAAAGAAATTGCCATGCTATATTACTCTGGGATGTGTGTGTATATGTGTGTGTGTGTGTCTGTGTGTGTAGCACAGCTTGACACTCACTGTATAAAATCACCCATCGCACTACTTTTCAAAGTGTGAAGTGGGTTGCTAATATCACTCTGAAGTCGATGCCTTTACATCTACATTTCTATTTTTAGTCGGGGTGGTTCAAATGGGTCTGTTCTCCAAATATCTTTCATCATGGGTATTAGCGGCCATTTTATCAGGAGAAAGTGACGCCATGCTGATGTGCAGAGAGGTACACAAACAACACCTGGAGGTGCTCTGATGCAGTCAAATCCAATCAGCATACATAAATGCAAAGCCTAACAAGAGGAACTTGCATCAGACTGTTCTCTATCTCCTTTTCTTTCTGTCTTTTATTGCATTTCTTTCACACTCTGTTGCTGCTTTCTTTCCCCTGTCTTTTTTTATGCGTATATTTATGTATGGGGTTGTGATCGTGTGTGTGGTTGGGATTTAGTGATAGCAGATAGGATGATTACAGGTCTCAGTGTTCTTCTTTCTCCCCAGAGGAAACACATTTGTTCAAAGTCACACAGTCTTCACAAACACACTCCCCGCCTTCCTCTAACAAGGTGTATTATGTCAGTGCTGTGCCCTATAGATCAGATGACAATCACAGTGGAACCATGAAGGCGGCTACAGAAGGTACATCTGAGCCTTTCGGGCCCCGGGACGCTCCGAGATCCAAACTCACAAACCGTCGCACAGCTACAAAGTCGCACAGAGGCGCCTGCTCATTATCCTTGCAAAGAAAGAGGGGAGTGAACGACCCATAAAGCTTTAACTGAGAGACATGCAGTGGGAAGAGAGGCAGATTGAAATGGGAGGGAGGGAAAGGAAGGGGAGGCTGAGGAAGGGAGGGCTGTGGAAATGGAGAGCAAGAAGAGGAGGATGTTGGATCCTGGAGTAATTAGAGGCAAAGAGACGGAAAGAGGGAAAGAGGAGAAAGTGCAACTGGAAAAACAGAGGGTAGGAATCAGAGGAAAAAAAACATTATTGCCACGCAACAAGGTTGCAATGAATTTGTTTCGGTGTTTTAGCCAGACACATGAAGCTGATCGGCGCTTACTTCAGCCCCCATGTCGAATGGGTTCTAATGTGTCACATATTACCAGACGGCCGCACAACCTCACAGCCCTTCTCACACTCCCCCTCATTCAATCTTGATAAAGATGAAGACATAAAAAAGCTTGGCGGGCTTGTTTCTTCAAAACGCGCCCGCTAATAAAATATGCATACGGCTCCTCAGCAAATTATGGCCAATTGAATTTTCATAAGGCAAAAAGGCTGGGTCGTAGAGAGAGAGGGAGCCTGGTGAACTTAACTACCGCCCTCTATAAATAAATACACACTCCCCTCTAAACACAGGAGCTCATGACTTTGATGGTCCCGCTCACTCTCTGCTCAGCTCTTTTTTTCTTTTAGATGAGTTTCCTCTTTCCATTATGTTTATCCCAGACTGTCAACTGGCTGCATTTATTCTGGATACTGTTTGGGTTTTAATTAAAGATACTTCATCCCTGCTCTGTTTGCCTCTCTCTCTCTCTCTCTCTCTCTGCTCTCTTCTCTTTCTGTCTGCTTTTCACTTCCTTTGGCCCCCTTATTTAGAAGTTGACGCAGGCTCAGTTTCAGAGGGACAGGTTGAGTGCTGTGTGCTATCTGTCCACACATTGTATTAGCTATCTTCTATCTCCCTGTGCTCTGGCAGGACCATCTGCCTTCTGTTATCTGTGGGCAGAGACAGATTAAATGGCATGGGGTGGTCCCTGCAGGATCCGTTGTCCCCCCAAACTACTGTGGGCAAAGAACTGGCCTGTGGTTCATGCCGGGGGTTGACGAAATGATGGTGGGGTAACGTGCAATGACCATGGAACTTGATAGGATTTTATGGTTGATTTTCTTCCTCGCTGCATGTGCATTTGAATATATTAACCCCTCTCCTGCCTTTTTTTCTATCATTGTCCCTTTGTGCCTGCATTTCACTCTCCTTGTCTTGTACATTTCCCTCTCGCACACTTTGGCACAGTATCGCACCCTTTCTGGATACGTACTTTACGTTGGCTCTTTCTCTCTGATCCCTGCCCGACTCCACAGTCATACTTTTCTGTTCACATGACAGGAGCATTATTAGCGCTCAGAGAGCAAAGGCAGACACGGAGAGCAGTGAAATAGTCAAGTCACAGATAAACACAGCCTTCAAACATGCAAAGATGTGATGCTGTCAAGATGAAAACGATCCTGCAACAAATGAAAAGTGCCCTGCATCTGTCTCAGCTTTTTCAAAAACCCTCCAGAGACCACACACACACGCACGCACGCACACACACACACACACACACACACACACACACACACACACACACACACACACACACACACACACACACACACACACACACACACACAAAGAACTGATCCAAAGAAACAAGTTGCTGACTTACACATCCAGTTGAAATACGAGACGCTGACACACACACACACACACACACACACACACACACACACACACACACACACACACACACACACACACACACACATGCCCTGCAAGGACAACAACATGCATGCATGCATCCCCCTTACCTTCTCTCAGTGCACGCTCTCCCTCTCCTGCGCAGGGAGTGAGGGATGGGATCAAATGAGAGAGGGAGCGAGGATGGAGGAGGAGGAGGAGGAGGAGGAGGAGGAGGAGGAGGAGGAGAAGGGGATGAGAGCCGGTTGCAAGGAGAGGAGGAGCGACAGCAGGTTGTTGTCGGGTTTTCCTCCGTCTCCGTCTCCCATGGGGTGCTGCTCACTCTCTGCCTCAGGAGGTGTCTCTTCAAGGCTCAGGTGTCCCTTCAGGGCTGCCCCACCTCCTGTGCGCCCTGGTGCGGTGCAAGGCTCCCCTGACGCTCTCCTCACTCTTTCTCTCTGTCTCTCAGTCCTTCACACGTGGAGGCTCGTCCTGCTGAACACTGTGCGAATGTCATCCGGTCAGTGACGGCTGTGTGCCCTCTTCTCTTCTTGTTTTCTCTCTTTTTTCCCCCCCTCCTGTTCTTTTCACTTGTTCCCTCTGTTTACCTCCTCCGGTAGTGAACAGAGCTCACTTGCAATTCAAATGGGCTCATGTGTGATTGTGTGTGTTTGTGTATCTGTATGTGCAATCTGAGAGTGAGGGAGCGAGTGGGTGAGTGTGAGGGGGCTGGCGGTGAGGTCGCTGAATGGGGGTGGTGATGAGGAGAGAGGAGAGAGAGAGGGAGAGAGAGAGAGATGTGTTGTGAAGAGCAGCGTTAGGGAAAGGGGAGGTGATGTAAAAGTTAAATACATTAACCATTCTCTGGCTGGTGTGATAACATCTGTAAGAGGGGAGCGCTGCAGACTGCGTGTTAGAGGTTACACTGTCTTTGTGCTCTTATCGCTCGTTCAATCAGGCGCTTAGGCTGAGTCTATATGAACATGTTTGAATGGAAGAATGGCCTATTAGACGCTTAATGGATTTTATGCATAATAATTTGTGTGCCTTTTAAACAAATTAAAAATGGTACCATGTCAAATTGAAAGAGGAAAACTGGACTTTTGTCCAGTTTCTAACAGTGCTGAGGAAACATTTATATGATTGTTTTGTTTATTTTTCACATGAAAATTAAAAGAATAGGATATTTCTATTTATCTTTTCTTAAGATATATAATAGAAAATAAAAAGAGGATGCACAGTTTGATCATGGCTTGATTGTGACACTGACTAAAATTTGATTTTTATATATCAAATAATTTTCTGTACTGCACAACACTACTCAGAGCTCAGATATAGGTTTAGCTACTGGTTTTGAATATTATCTATAGTTTAAAAATGCCATCTTTTTGGGATTTCAGTGTATTTTATAGCGTTTAAGTTCAGAAAATGTGACTACAGCTCTGAATGGTTTTGGGATTAAGGTATAGATATACACATAAATATAAATATACAGAATTTGACAGCGAACAAGAACACACATTTTTTTTAATTTGCAATTCATGCTTGCTCTCTTGCATTCACGGTTGACACGGTACATCCTCCTCAAAGGACTGGTTGAACTAATTAAATTGTTGCATTTAATAGCAGTCTCACTGAGCACTTGTTTATGTTTCCTTTGCAGGAATAGTTTGACATTTTGGGAAATATGATATTCACCTTCTTGCCAAGCTTTAGATGAGAAGAGCGATATGACTGACACATCTGGAAATATGAAGCTGGAGCCAGGAGACGGTTAACTTAGCTGAGAACAAAGCCTGCAAATAGGTGTAAACAGATTGAATTAATTTACTCATTATCTCTCATTTGTTTATTCTGCATGAAAACTGAGAAAATATCTGTTTGTGGTTTCATGCGTGCGACAGTTCCTTGGCAGGAAGTGACAGAGCCAGGCTAGCTGTTTCCAGTCTTTGTGCTAAGCTAAGCTAACCAGCTGTAGCTTCATAATTACTGTGCAGACTGCTGTCCATTTTCCTTTGTTTCTCCCTCTGCTTTCTCTCTCCCTATGTACTTTTCTCATATAAGCCTTCCTGTGCCTGATTTCAGCCTTGCTGAAGTTTAGTCTGGTAGCTCTGTAGCTTGTATTTGCTGCCTGGAGCATGGGGCTGGGTTTCAGAGTGAATCCCCCTCTCCGTGGAGCTGAAATTAAAAACCTGTGCTCCTGCGTGTTATAGTGAGGGCACAATATAATGAACTGGAAACCTACCAGGCAGAGACTATATCTGTAAGTCTGCATACAGGACGGCCATATTGAAAGCTTTATGTCTTTTAGATCTCAGAGGATGGGGGGGGGGGGCATTCATATCAGTGGCTCTCCAACCCCACCCAGCCCTCTCATCTCCACACAATGGTGGGCCTCATGTACCGCGCTCTCTCTCCTGAGCTCTTTAATCAATATCATTGGGAAAATAGAAAGAAGCCCGCCACATTGTGCACTAACTCCCCCTTGTCCATTCTGTGATGGGGCCTTTTCTCACTCATTTACCAGGTACTTCAGTGTGTGGCTATTGAGGTCGCTCTGAATGGGACCCACTCCACCCAGAGGGAATATTGTCTGACCGCAGGCTAAGTCTCAGAGACCCCCACTCTCCCTTCCTTTCTGTCTGCCTGCAAAATCACTTCAAAGAAGAATAAAAAATGTGGCACATGAGCGCTATTAATAAATGTATCACAACTGGTCTTTTTTTTTTTTTGGAGTGAGGACCCTTTACTGCGGCTGGACCCCCTTTCGAAGCCACCAGTCTTCCTCTCTGCATCCCTCTCCATTCGCTGGCCCACTTTACAGTCCCTAAGAAGTTCTGAAAGTCGGCAGTCTGGCAGTGCTTGATACGCCGGCTGCTTTTGAAGATTGGATGGTGATTAACCTTAGAGAGATTACTGCACACATACAACTTTCTATATGAGCTGCAGTCTTACAACTTTTCTGGAGGGAGAATCTGATTTGAGAATCACGTCGTAGTCTGTTTTCCTAAGACTTTGGACATCTGTCGGACATCTGTCAGACCTGGAATTGATGCACAGGCCTGGGTGACACACGCTCACCAGCTCTCACACACATCCTCTCTCCGTTTCGCTGCCATCGTGACTGGCCTGAATATTTCTTTTGATCCCACAGCTCCTCTCCTCTTGTGTTGTCGTTTAATAATTTATCAACACACAGTCACTGGACAAACTCCATCCGCACAGAAAGCGACAGAAAGTGAGAGTAAAAATTTCATTTGGCATAATTGCATGAAAAGAAACTGCAAAACTGGCCTTTTCATCTATTATTGATGTCTGCTTACAAGCCATGCATAATGCAGGGGGCCGTCTTTGTGACAAGCATGTATTAAATATCATGTTCTGGGGGTCGGGGGTCTCATACTGCATGCTTTCACTGCCACAGTTAGCTGGCTCTGGTACTGAGTAATAGCCAGTGTTGTAAAAGCAAAGAGAGAAAGAGGGATTGACAGTGAGAGAAAGCGATGGAGTGAGATTGACAGAGACGAGATGAAACGGGGGGACATGAGGGAGGGAGGGCGTGCTAGCTGACAACGGGTTAACAGGAATCTTTATTTTTAACAACATGTCATCACCAGCCGCCCATCTGCTCCTGTGCTGTCAGAGTCCCTTGGGAGTGTGTGTGTGTGTGTGTGTGTGTGTGTGTGTGTGTGTGTGTGTGTGTGTGTGTGTGTGTGTGTGTGTGTGTGTGTGTGTGCATGCGTGTGTGTGTAAATGTGTGACAGAGAGAGAAAGGAGAGAGATCCAACCAAGCCATCACAGATCAGATCACTGATCAGCCCCTGAAGGAGGAGGAGGAGGAGAACAAGGTTAAAGAGGTGGGTGGCACACAGATATCTCCCTCCTCTAATATCCAAATGGGGTGTGACAGGGAGGACAGTAGGACTGGAGGTGTGTGTGTGTGTGTGTGTGTGTGTGTGTGTGTGTGTGTGTGTGTGTGTGTGTGTGTGTGTGTGTGTGTGTGTGTGTGTGTGTGTGTGTGTGTGTGACAGGAAGGTAAAGTAGGATTAGGTGGATCAATCTACAACTGCCCTTTCTGTGTTTGGAAGGGGGGATGGAAAGAGGTGCAGACGGTGGTCCAGAGGTAATGAGAGGGAATCTATTAGCACAGAGGACGTGGGGGTATGAGGACACACAAAGAAAGAGCAGCGGTTAGGAGGAGGAGGTGTGGAGGCTATGTGGACCTCCAGGGGTGGCCCCAACAGCTCATTTTATTTATTTTCTTTTTCGGATACATGGACTAGTCCCTCGGGAAGAGGGAGGCCATTGAGAAGAGATGTTTGTTGGTGGAGGAAGTCGGGGTCTGGGCTTTGTATTCAGAGCTTCTTTTTTTTTTTACTCAGCAGAGAGACAGGACCAACAGCGAGCCGTTCCGCAGGTCACTCATCATTAGCAAATACAGTTCAGTACAGTTAATCTCTCCGCTTTTATTCTCTCCTCATGTCTGTTTTCCTTTTCCCCCCCAAAGTTTAGACTTGTTTTTCACTCTGCTAAGATGAACTGCAGTCCTCCAGTGGTCCACTCCACTTTATCAAAGTTTTCAGTGAAGATCTGGTGGAATGAAAACAGCTTGTTTTCATATTTATGGTGATGCACTTTCTTGTTGCACGACATGTAAAGCAAGCAGTGCTCGGTCCTTGTTTTGCCAGGCGTCTGCACTGAATGTGCATCTCACATCGAGTACTGAAATCTCTCCCCCGTTCTTCATCTTCCAATGTCTTTCTCCCCTCGACTCATCCTTCAGGCGTGGTAAATTTGAAGGCTAATTAGTCCAGAGAAACCAGCCATACCAGAGATCCCACCCCGGGCCACACTCGCATCCTCCAATTGATCTTGTAGTATCAACACAAGCAAAACCACACATAAAAACATGCACAAAACAGAGGCAAACAAATAAGATGCAACAAGAGTTTTTAGAGCAGCATGTATTATAGATGGTGCATACATACAAAAAGTCAGCAAGCTTGCATTATGCAAGTTTCTTGACCTTGACAGAGGTCAACTGTTTCAAATATTCTGCATCATGCTCAGAGATGCTATTTACAGAGTCGGCTGTGAAGGAAATGTTTTGCAGCGTCAAAACCTTTTTTCTTGCATTTCCTCTTCTCCTCTGTTCCTTCTCAACCTTCCCCTCCCCCCACCCCCCACCCCCCCACTCTCCGTTCTCAGTCTTTCCCTCATTTCTGATCCATTTTTTATGCATTACTCCATTACTCTCAACTCCCATTTACAGTGCATTACCTCCTCCCATCTTTCACAAACACACTTTGTACTTCTCCCTCCTTCCTTCAGTCACTTTGCTCCCCACCTTCCCTCACTCGCTCTCCTTCAGTGCATTATGACACTTTCCTCCACTTCTCCCCTTCAGCCCCTTCATTATCTCTTTGTCTCTTCTCCGGTCACGTCATCTCATGCTAAGCGTTTCTTTTCCCCTTATCTTTGCCTCCCATCTAGTTTGTCATTCTGTATACATCGCGCCGTCTGTCTGCACCTCGCTTTTAAGTGGTTATTCAAAGCATGCCATGTAATTTGGTACTTAATGTTGCCCCTGCTCTTTTAAAAACAAGTGTACAAATGTCAGCTAATGTAATTAACAACACTGGCGGTCAGTCCGTCCACACGTCTATTTGTCCCCTTTGAGCACACACGAATGCACAGACAGTCAGCAGACTTGATTTGAAGATGTGATAAATCACTGAATTACAAGCTACTTTACAACGTCAAATGGATGAGTGAGCAGTGTGCGGAGATGCCATTCTGTAGCTTGTAAATCAGATAACTGCAGCAATGTTGTCTTCAGTGAGTTCTTTACAAAAGACATGCAGACATTCATGGCTGTTTTTCATGTTAAAGGATGTTCTCTTTGATTGTAGGACACAGCCTGCGGGAACCCATTCTCATTGCTGTGGAAAAAACAAAGAACAAATCAGTTTGGTTTGAAATGACCTGTGGTACAAGTGAGGAAATTGGGCTTTATTGACGTGGGAAATCAAATAAATAAAGAAATGAAAAAATGTTTCTAGTGGGTAACTGTTGTCTTTAATTAGCAGGAAATGTAATAATATTAAGTGAGCACTCTGTGGAAGTAAATAATGGCCATACAAATTTCAAATCTGATACAAAACTGAAGACTTCGTTGGGAAATTTAATCACTACTGGATATTACTGTAGATGTAGAGATTGAAAGACAATTGAATTCATAGTGCTGCTAAATATCTTAAATCATGAAATTTATGTGGCCAGTGTCAGGTTGTGCAAACTTAATTTCCAGTAAAGTTATTTTCAGGGTTCACACATTCAGATAGAAAATTAAAGTGCTCAGTGTTCAAAAGTTGCTTATATTCAGATCTGGATCTTTTGATCTGAATTTCTTATTTTCTTTTTTTGAGTGTTAGTGTCTGATTGGTCAAATTCAGACACCAAGGATTAACAATCGAGCCTGAAAAATTTTACTCATCATGACGAGTACTACTAAACGTCTCAGGGGGAGCTTTTTAAGGTCTGGAGAAATGACCCCGATGATGTCATCAGGGTTGATTTCCCCGAAATCATAAAAGTCAGGATATCTTGGTCTCCATTGCATCTATTTTGACCATGCATTTTCCCCTTAAAAATTCAATAAATTAAGGAGAAAGGTCATGTTTTATACCTTATTTTAGAGTACTACTTGTAGCTAAATATAGGGAATGAGTATGATGGAAGAACGTGTATCAAAAGTATCCTGTTAAACTGGGAGAAGAATCTTTGCTCTTCTTCAACTGCAACTTTTAATCTGGAGTTACAGTAAAAGTTGTTTTAAGCCATCTCTAAATTTCATCAGTTCATATCTGTGACCATGAGCAATTACAGACATGCTGAGCAAAAGTTCTGACTAACACATGAAATGGTAGAACCAGGTCTCGGTGCGATCCACCATGCAAGCGGTCCACTCTTGCAGGGTCACCTTCCCGTTCCTGTTACGGTCACATGACCTGCAAACACAGCACAGTATAACGCATGGTGACCTCATCACATAGCACCAGCAGACAACAGGGCAATTACAGAAACACGTGCATACACTCACGCTCCAATGGACCTGTGCACAAAATGACATATTGGTGTATATACACACAGAGATGATACAAACACATCCATAAGTATGGTAACAACTACATTCAGGCTCTTCAACAGCCATTGTCTTTCAGCTCACCCTGCAGCGTTATCTCTGAAGGGTACTCCTTCAATTTGTGTTAATCCATGGGCAGCGGGAGACACAGCGGGTAATAAACATTATCATTGCTGGGAATGGCTTGACATTGACACAGCCGGCCCAACTCCCACAAAACCTGTCAGTGCAGACTGGCAGAGAAAAGGGGGGTTGCGTGGGAGATAGAGAAAGGGGAAGAGATGGAAGGATGAAAGAATGAGACAAAAGTGAAAATGAAGGAAGGGTTGACGGCGAGGGAGGCTGCGGATAAGTCTATTTGTAGGAGAGATGAAAGGCAAGTAGGAAGCACAGAAGGGGAAGAGACGCGCTTCAACACTGAGGAGGAGTAAGATGATGGAGAGGTGGTGTGGTCATGAGATCGGAGGGGAGGAGGACACAGGAAGAGGGTACTGGCATGGAGGATGAATGGATAGATGGCGTGCAGAGAGAACAGCATGGTGGGAGGTGCAACTTGGTCACAGAGCGGGGGCGAAATGCATCGCGGTGTGACATTTTTAACCCTTGGTGTTTCAGTAATTAGCTGAAAAATAACATATTGCAAGAGACAGAAGGTTCACATTAGGAAGCTTTGTGTGACATAAGGCGATGGCGATATGAACATGGTGAGCAGCACTGTCCTACCTTATTGACCACCAAGTCACCTTATGGTAAGTGAGATTTTACCTGCTTATCAAATAGGCCATGTAATCAAAGTTTTTTCCCTCCCATGCTATTGGCTTTCTGAAAATATGTGCAACTATAGAAATCAATCAGGGAACATTAGTTGATGACATGCTCTGATGGTATGTGCTTCTGACACAAATCATGCCAGCACTGAAGTCACTCAGATGTGAGTCAACTAAATGAATCATCATATAGGCCTAATTTGCTCCTGTCATTGATGGCATTCGCTGCTGGAGGCGGGACTGACTGAAAGAAAGGTGTAGCACAGTGCTCCAGTGGCATCCTCTTGTAGCGCAGCTTCCTCAGGTCCTTGCGGCTCAACTTGCCATCTTTGTTCTTGTCCAGTATGGTAAATCTTTGCTAAAGGGACAGAGGAAGAGAGACAACTTATGCACTGTTAGCATGATAACAAACTAAACTAACACGGTGAACATGGTAAACATCAAATCAGCTAAAAATCAACATGTTAGCTTTGTCTATTAAGAGCATGTTAGCATGCTGATCTTAGCATTTAGCTCAAAGCATCCTAGCTGTTAGCATGGTTGTAGTCTCTTGTAGACTCAACAAAAAGTTCATCCATGCTAGAGTTAGCGTTCATGTAAGGTAACATCCTTAATCTAGGAAGAATGAAGAAATAAAGAGTAGTATGCAAGCAATTCCAAAACGCTGTGGATCGGTTTTCATATTAAAATAATGTGTCTTCTTTTAATTCATTTGAGGCAAGGAGGTCAAGGTGGCTGGCGGGAGGATATTAAGTTATCCCTCCATTCACAGTCTTTTTGAATAATTTAGTGGTTATTGACCAAATCCTATTTATACATGGTGTTCTTGAGAGGCCCTGTCTCATTCTGTGGATGACCACACCACAAGCAACACAACCTACTTTCCACTTAAAGTAGGTTGTTAACATCGATTTCTCACCAGACAGTCCGTGAAGTGCAATTTGTATACTCGCACGATAGTGGTGTCTGGTGTCAAAAACAACTTTATGTTGAGTGTTACGGTGGGAGTGAAAGTGATTCCTGGGTGTATTATTTCTTCTGCCTGTACTTTCTTTAGTGTAACATTCTGTTATTGCTTCATCATTAGGTGAGGTCATCATGTATACATCTTCTCCCCTTGGATGCAGACTATTGGTGTCGGTCTGGTGCTTTGGCTCACTTCCAGCCTGAAGTTTCAGCTACCTGTGCTAGTTGTGTCCTCTGGGCGTGGCTGAGGCAGCTCTGGGGTGGAGCAGCAGGTGCGTAGGACTCCCCCATACGACTCAGGAGCAGGAACCAGTCCAGGAGACGGTATGGAAACTGGCTTAACTCCTCCTCGGTGCATTTAGCCTTGGGGACTGATCAAGAAGGATAACAGAGCTCATTTGGCACGCTGCAGTGCACAATGGAAATTGTGTGTAATACCTAATGTGTGTTTACCCAGACAGGGTCCTGTGTGAGCCAGGCCGGTGCGACGTCTCTTTCTGCAGGCCTCCTTATGCAGCAAACACTCATTCCCATAGGTCCGTCCCAGAACGCTGCACACTGGTGCCCTCTGCCTGATTGCATGAGTCAGTGCCCACATGCAAAACTATGTGAGGATGGATCATACAGTGTGCACAGCTGGATTAAATAAACTGCTGAACTTCATGATTTCATCCCAAAAACTTCACATGAAAGTAAAGGATACACTTCAGTGCTTTTGCTGCTCAAAACAGAAAATTATCAAAACCCCAAATAAGTGATTACTTGGTTTGAATGCCATTAGGTGTTTACCGTGGACAGGATTGAGGACAAACACACTTGGGGACAAGGACTCCATTTTCCTGAACCACCTGACACCAAGATCCCACTGGACTATGGCACTTCAGCAGCTCACAAAGCTTTTCTGCAACATGAAAAAACGACCTTGTTACTGCATATTTTTTCAGTTTCATCATTTGAAATGTGTATTTTCTTTGCCTGATTACAGGTCGGCTCTGATGACCACTTACTCTCAGAACTGATTGAAGGTGTTTTGGATGACGGTATCATATAAAATGTCTCTTAAGGGTCCATTTAAGATAATGAAATGGCATGGAGTGGTAATAAAAGTAAGTTAGATGGGATGTCATTTGATGAGACAGCCACCTTTCAATCACTTCACACTCAAGTCTTGGTCCAAAATACATTATTGTACACAGTGGGTCCGGCCCTGCTAGTTTTGGATGGTGACTTCATTGTTTACCAGCTGTGTCAACAATTTTAAACATATCTTTCATTACTTTATTCTTTTTTGCACCTTGGACTTTGGAAAGAGAGTAAATACCCTTAATCTGAACTTACTCTGCAGTCAGAAAATGGTATTCCTCTACTGTACTGCACAACATTAGAGACTTACCTGGCTCTACTCTGCCAATATATGGTCTTAGGCTCTCCTCAGCTTGTCTCTGTTTGCGCTGGCCTCTGCCTCCCTGACACACACACACACACACACACACACACACACACACACACACACACACACACACACACACACACAGATACATTTTTCTGAAAGTTTCCCATCATGGTCTAGACAGCTGAAAGGATGAAAGGATCAGATTTTTTAATGTCATTTCAGAGGCATGCAGCAAACTCTGGTCTAAACTTGCCTGTAAAATAATAGTCTTAAAATTTGGATCATCTTTTGTCCCCACATGACAGTAATTTCTGTTTCCATCAGTGTGATGCATAACAGGTGAGGAGGCCTGCTATGAACCTCAGTGTTAAAAATAATGTATAAACTGCAGTGAAAATGGTATGCATTCTAGATCGCATCCATCTCCCCTCATATGTCCCAATTCCAAACTTATATTCCCAGAACTTTGTAGTTGGTGCCAGGTCCACATCTGCCCCTAAACCCGCCCAGATTAGATGGAAAACAGGTGCAATGCTGACCCAAACTTCCTGAGCCTCACTTCCATACCTCAGGAACTGCAGTTTAACACCTATTGTGAAGGAACTCTGATGCCTGGAAAAGCAAACAGGTGGAGAAGACTCTGTGCACTAGGTATCTCATAGGACATCCTTTTATTAATTAATTAATTAATTATCTACAAGGTGCAACCCCTGTCATCAAAATGCTCAGATAATAAATAATAAGATCATCATTTTCTTCAGGTTTGCACCCAAATAATTTGAAGCTTTGAATACTTATTCCAGATATGAGAAGTCAGACTCACCATGGCTGTACAGGCGTGCAGACTCAGCAGCAGAAACAAGGCAAAGGTCAAGCTCAGGTTCATAGTTGAAACACCCAGTGAGCCACAAGACAAAATGAACAAATCTTCCTGCAGGAGGAAAATATTGGACTAATTCACTCTGATCTTGCAAACATGGCTGTGGTTGCTATCTCTGCAGTGCATTTACATGACTGAAAAAGAAAAGTCATACATATTTGGATGTGCTTCCAGCAGCATCCTCCCCTTACCTTTACATTTCTTGATATCAGTTACATTTTAGTTAAAATCTAGAAAACCAATATCACGTTTTGTTAATAGATGCATTTCTTTCTTCTTTCTTCTGTGGTGTCATTTAATGACTATTACTCTATTTCCAGTCATTCCAGTAATGTAGCGGGAAACAATGCAGCGCATTGAACCTCAAGAAAACAATCATTTTCCATCACAGAGGAAACAGAGGCTTGAATTACACGTAGAGGACATTTAGCTTTCAGTTGAGGAAATTATTACAGACTAACAAGTCATTTTCTATCCCCTGGCTGCTTGAAAAAAGAGATCTTACCTGTATCGCTCCTTTCTTGTGTTGTTATTCCCTTGTTAGTGTTCTCCTTCTTTTCCTTGTTGCCAGATACCTTTTTCTCTCCGTCTCACCGGCTCCTCTGAGGGTGTATTATTTTTACAGCCCTCTTCAGCACTCTTTACTTTTTCTTTTCATTTGATCCATCTTTTTTTTTTTTTTTTTTTACATTCTTGCCTTATCCAACCCGTCCTCTCTGCACTTCCCTGTCTGACTTTCTTACCTTCACATTACCTCCTTGATGATTGCAGATGAGTGCACAGGTATCTGAACTCGGTGTTGCTTTAAGGCATTGTGCAGTTGGGTGTTGCTTAGATGGAGTATACAGGAAAGTACAGAAGAGCTGTACTCGCTGAGAGTGAGAGCAAAAGAGAGTGAGAGAGGATGAGTGGTTCTCATTGAAGTTGGCACTGGTCCACAGGAAGATTTACAGGCCAGACAGAACATGTGGTCACACTTCTTCCTGCTCTTAGACTCATATATCTCTCTCCATCTTTCTCACATTCAAACTCTGGTTATATTTCAGACACACATACTGACATGCAAACACACACCCAAAGGTAGAATAGAGTGAATGAAGCACACCTCTGAAAATATGATCTGTCAAAGGCAATAATGTGGAAAATGCTGCTCTCTGGTGGTTATGGTGGTCAGTAACAGGTTCACTGTATGGCTGGAGCAATGTGTTTGGGCAGAAATGTAAAAATACACAAAGTATTTAAACTCAAACAAAGTATCTGTCAGTCTGTTGTTTTATTTCTCCTTCAAGGAAGACAGTGATCTTGTGAATTCTTGATTTTAAAGTTAGTTTTTTGACTAAATATTTAATGAAACCATGTGTTAAACATTTTCCCTGAGTAAGCTCCTCTCATTGTACGGAAGAAGCATTGAATATTAAATTGAGGAGAAAACACAACCAAAAATAACATCAACTAGTAAACCATAAAAACTAATTAAATAAACATATCCTTGAAAAAACAGTGTGTGCAGCCTGTTGGTAAGTATAAGTATGTTTTTATGATTTAGGCTAACTTGGGCAACACTGGATTGAAGACTGTGCAAAGCAAGGATCTACCCCTGGGCCCTAGTTCCTCAGGGGCCCTGAAGGACTTTGAAGTACACACCACCAGATTACAATATCACCACAAATGATAGCAACCTTAAGGGTGGTCTTGTTTTATTGTCTGCCTTGATCAGCTGTTTTGTGCAAGTCCCTGAATCAGACTTTACATCATAGAAATGATCACAAACTGGGAGCCCAAAGTTCATTTTTTGCAAGGGGCCCGAGGACAGTCCATCTCTGAATTTAGGAATATATTAGGCAAATTATATACGTCATGTTAGATTATGCTAAGTATAAAACCAGGACGAATTAACATAACAAAAGTAGCCATGAAATAGAAATTACACCACCAAAACAGCATCTGCTCTTGGGTGATTATCCTATAATAATGATACAATATGGGGAACAGAGCAAATAATAGCCTAATAAGTGATTAAAATGGGGCTTGTATAACAACTGAAGGTGTGACCTTGACGAACTGTTTTTATAAAAGCTTTCTTCAGAAAGCATGAGTCTGTAATTTCTACACACAGCAACTTGCCGTCAGAACACTTGACATGCTGCTAAAACTTTAAGCACCACTTTTTATGAAAGCCCCCCCTTCAAAGGGTTTATAAGTTGCAACTAATGACTTTGATAAATAATTTTCTTGATAATGCCTTATAGGTTAGGTACACACCATTAAGCAGAAGCTTTAATGGTTGCTATACAGGTTGTAAAAAAACACCTTTAGTTAATCATACAGACAGTCTGACTAGCCAGGGAGGGATTTTTCACAACCTGGCAACCCAAATATTTTTCTTATTAATAGCATATGAGTGCCCCACTAAGCATTATTGAACAGTGTTTTTCACCCAAAGGCCCTCATATGAGTATGAAACCCATCATAAATGGTGCTACCCTTACTTATGCTGCAACCAACACCAATTTTCTATTAGTGCGATCACTCTAATACTAATCACAGATAATAACGCACGAGCTTTGTGATGCGAACTTTCGCGTGCACGCCTCATTACAGCCTGACGTCACATCAACGGCTAACTGAAGGTTGTAGCCGTTACTTTACAAGCTAGTTTGCTTTCGGTGAGCGGAGCGACGATTTGAAACAAGAAACACAGCTAATACACTCCGAAAAACTAATTGAGTTAATACTGAAGAGACGACTTTTAAAAATAGCGCACGCATGTGGGCAAAGAAGGACTTTGAGGTTAGCACGCAATGTCACCCTTTGAGACCCAGGTGACATGTAGACGCTCCGCCCCGCTGGAAGCGACTGGACGATGTCGGAATGATAAACTGCTTTGGGAAGTCAGTCTGCTCCGTTTGGTTTCCTGCCGTGAGTAGTTTATTTAAAAGGCTGTGTGCTGTTTTGCATGAGGACTTCACGTCGTTTACATGGCTGGATTTTGTTTACGCTCCCTCGTTGCCTTCCGGACTGTCTTTTCGGCGGATCGTGCTCGGTATCATCAGATGGTCGGTGCTGACACCGTGACACTTTCAACTCACGGCTCACTGGTACAGTAGCTCCGGGCTATTTTTAACGGTGAAATGGAAGTGCTTCATGGAAATGTGAGGGATTGTGTTGAGTTTACAGTGAGCTCGTCTTATTTGTAACGCTACAGCACTCAACAGAGTTGATTTGGTTGGCACAGGACCGGCTTGATATCACGGTAACGTTATGAAGAACTCATGTAACATAAGGACTACCGGCTAACGTTAGCTGTCCCTTCATGAATCACTCTTTTAGACGTAAAGTGAAAGAGTATTTCTACTTGGGCGCTCACTCTACAACATGTTATTTACAAGACAACGAGCAAGTGGACCTTTGAGCACGGACATGTACTTTTAACGTCATAAGTTCAGGTAAGTGAAATCATATTGTGCATATATCAGGTTACATGAGTCCTGATATGATTGTCAGTTGACTGTAAACCACTACAAGCTACTGTGCTAGTAATTTTCTGCACCTCTGTATGGTGATAGTTGTCCTTATTTGTCTTATTGGGCATTTGTGGGTACATAACATGATAGCTAGTTATATTATTATTATTTACATTGATGAAGACAACCCAACGAGCCTTCAGCCTTTCTCTGTCCTGACCGGTGAGGCAGAAGAGGCCGTGTTTTCTGCCGTCACATGACCCCCCACAGTCATAACATGCCCTGGAAAGAGTCACTGTACCATGAATAAGGATGACTGGGCCTTTATGTAATAAGCATATAAAAAGTAACTTATTATATAACAAGTTATTACCAGAAATTATGGACAGTGCACACATCCATTAATGTGGGTAAATTGGAAAAATCTTGGAGTATTGCTGCCTGACAAGTGTCTCGCCATGGCACGCGGGCTCTTATAAATGGGAACTCAATCTTGTTTGAGACGCACCACTCAGATGTGTGTTCCTCATGCACATGGTAGGATTAAAGGGTAACTAAAGCTGACTCACGCGCCTCCATGCTCCACTCAGACGGGAGTTCAAATTTAACCAAGGTTTTTATACTGTGCAGTGAAGTCTCACATATTCATATTTTTATGCCATGACTGAAGTTGCTGTCAGTCAAGTCTCATAACTCTGTGGTGTGTGCGTGTGTGCAGTCTTAGGCTGTGATCTATTACAACCCAGACAGTGCAAAGCTCCATGGCATCAACAGGCCAGGACACACTAGGGTAAGGCATGACTAATTGCTCTTAAAGTAAGTGAGATGAATGCTCCTCTGGTGTTCCAGTGCTTGGGTGGGGTTGCATTCACACACAAACACACACATGCAAATCCATGTGTGTGTTCCTCAGGCACCTGTTGGTGTAGGTCCTGGAGCGCCACCTTGGCTGAGGGTGTGTTTACAATCTGCTTCCCCACATCAACAGCTGAATGTCTCCGCTGCCTGTTGAAGACCCCCCAAATTGCAGTTCAATATGTGAGGGGTTTTCCAGACTGTGTCCCTGTTGTCCCATCAGTGTTAATGTTGTTTGCTTTGTAGCTATGTGTAAAGATGTAAATAATACACATTACTCTGTGTATAGTCATCCCAAGACACCATAAGGTGAAAGCCAACAGAAGATGTTAATGTGTATGATGCTAAAGCAGCACAGAGAAGTGTTGAGTCATTTTTATGACAATGCCAGAAATCACTGACTGAGGGCATCCATGTAGAGCAAGGTGAGTATTAAACACCTCTTCAGATAGTCAGAAATAAGCTGTATCCAGCCCTCCTCCTGTTTATGGTATGCTGTGATCTCATTTATGGGAACATAATAGATGGAATTTCTCTCTCATTCTTCTATTTTCTCTGACTCCTTGTTTGTGCATGCTCCACCCTACTGACTTCAGCTCAAATCAATGGGGGGATCTAAATAGCCGAGTATTTAAAGTGCCCAGAGATGAGGTCATTGAGGATAATTCATTGTGGTCTTAGTTTTGTGCAGGTTTTCATGTGTGTGTCATGGTGTCGTGCTCAGAGCTTAGCGACTTGATTTGACTTTGACTTTTCTCTGATCCTCCTTGCCCTCTTCTCTGTCTGTATATGTGGCCTATCATTAGAGCTATACTTAGCCATGCTTATCAGTTCTGTCATTCCCTTGGTAAGACCACAGATTTTTAAGGGCTTGGAATAGCTCAGTGTGTAGCTCAGATGCACTGACACAGTGTCAGAAATTGACAGGCACTTGGGGCAACAGCGGCCTTCAAAGATCAGGAGATGCCCTTGGTATTAAAAAACAAAACGTTACAACACATTTTAATTTATGATTGACTTTCATGTGTCTGTGGGATGACTGGATGATATAAAAACAACTGAAGATGTACCCTGAAGTAGTAGAAATTTAACAGGCAGCAATAAAATAAATGTTGTCTTACAGCATCGATAGGACATAAACAACTAATTTGTTGACAAAAGAGAGATGAAAGATAGTGAAAGATGGGACGGTTGAGGACAGTTGGGGTCCCATTTGCACTATGGTATATGTGGAACAACTTTTAACTGCTATCTTATATCAGATTATAGTTTTTATACTGATGCTCTCTGTTCTGTACTTTACAAGGCAGCAATACAGAATAGGTTGTGAGTGCTGTTTATGTTAGCAAGTCCCTCTGCTCTTTGTTCTTCAGATAGTGTGTTTGCACAGGTGTCATTCTGAACTCAATGCAAGGTGGTGGAAGCACGCAATGGTGACATTTATTGTTATGACAGAACGAGCAGTTGTTTAAATGTCAGACATATTTTTCACAACAGGCATTTTGATTTGTCATCGTAGGAAAAACGTTAATGATGGCTTTATTCTATTCAATATCTCAGTAAGACATGACAGCGTGACAGTGAGCCAGCGTGCACAATGCTAAGACTTTGAGGGCTTGAGCATACATTTATGCATATTTTGCAAAATGAATGTTTGGCCTGCTTGTTCACTCACAAGCGGCATTTAAGGTTCAAAAGTGCATGTTTTTTAAAACTCTGACTGTACATTTAATGCTATTTGAAACTATGATATTTATTGTAGTGGGTGATTAACACTGGCAATTACATGCCTTTTTTTACCAAAAACATTTTGAAATGCCTCCGTGAAATGGCTGGATTCCTTTTAGCTGCTCCAGCTTCAGGCCTTTATGGCACATGGCCTAGCAGTGCTACCAGATGTAAACTAACCAGTAGTCCACCACTGTTGTTGTTTTGGATGCATGCTCATTACACAAAACAACAATGGCATGCGTGAATCGAGGTGATGACATCATCATTTCCCAAAAGCTTTGTTTTACATGTACACACTAACACACAGAAACTGCCCTGTGGAAGGATAATTGTTAAATACATTCAGCTGACACCAGCACTAACATCCCAAATTCATTTAATGTCATTGCAGTCATTACATTTCTATTGACAGTCCTGTATATGATGTTTGAACTGCTGTTCCTATATTTGCAGCAGAAGCACAGCATATTTATTATGCCTCACTAGGTGTCTGCTGTTGCCAGCGTGTCAGCTGTCATTGTGGCTCATATCAGTTTAAGTGACAGATATACATATGGGCTCCTGCTTCATCCTGTGCCTCTGTGCTAATGTAACTGCATGGAGCTTGCACTGCACTGCCTAGCAGGTCACTTTCCTCAAACTTATACGTCTCATTCAGTAATCCTTCAAGCCTATGAGTCATGTGATATTATAGAGTCTTTAAGTCCTTGGGATCAGGCATAGGACAACGAATGTGCTGCAGACTGTGAGCTGTGCTTTGAGGTTGAAACGTTGCTTTCAACATCTCTGCTACACTGCTAGTCACTCTGAACTGTCACATGTGACCTGCTGAAATCTGCATGCCTCTGTTCAAAATATGTGTATTTCTTACACATGATGGCTTGTTTCCAGAACGCTGCCCCTTACTATAGTGTGTGTGTTTGTTGTGTGACTCTACCACTGTCTTTTGGCACATCGCCTCTTTTTGGTCACTCCTGCAGTTCGTTTCATCCAGGATAACATTGTCTCTGATGGCACGCCTGTAAAGTTTATGCTCTCTGTCTGCTGTCTGAGGTGCAGTGAGACTGTAGTGACATTAGACTCATGACACATCCATCCATCCATCCATCCATCCATCCAATTTCTATACCGCATATCCCTTTCGGGGTTGCAGGGGGTGCTGGAGCCTGTCCCAGCCGTCAACGGGTGAGAGGCAGGGTACACCCTGGACCGGTCGCCAGTCGATTGCAGGACTCATGACACATGTCCTACTCAAAGGCAGAAAATAATGCAATGTGAAATGTCAGTCTGTGTGGACACAGTTGGTATTCAAATACTGTGTTTGCATGCCAGACTACACTCACCACAACACTTCATTGTGTTATGGTGCCTTTCTGCGTTCAAAGCAGCTTCAACAGCAGGGATCTATCTAGCCACAACCAACCCTATTGAGTATTCAGTCAGTTTTTCCCAGAGGGCTCCTGAGGTGAACAGAAAGGTTACTCTGTTGTATCAGACACTCTTTTGGATAGATGCCCCTCTACTTGCATCAGTTGACCTAATAGTTTTAAACCCAGTGAAAAGTTGGACACAAAGACATTGTATTTGATGAATGTTAACCAACAACTGTGGCCTTATTTGATTTTAGGAGGGCATGTTCTCCCTGGCCTCATAAGGTTGTTTGCCAGTTGCAGTACAAGACTGTACTGCCTTAGGAAACAGTAGGGACTGGGGAACGCATTTGTTAAGAAAGACAGCTTGATAGAGTGAATGGAAAGGAAGGAGGCACGGGAAAAGATGGAAGTTGGGCAGAGAGGAAGTTGGCCTAATAGGAGTGTATTGTGCATTTACAGAGGATAAGTCCAAAAGGAACATGATCTATTTAAGTCTTACTATTTAGTTTCATATTCAGACTTTTTGCGTGGAATGATCAAGGTTCATTGTCTTAAAGCCAATCTGTCGCTGCACTGTAACATGTGGCAATAAGAAATGAGTTAGCAAAGGCTACATCAAAGCAAATACCCAGTAAACAGCACAGTGGGTATGTAAGTTGGAGATGCATTCAATGAACTCTCATATCAGTGTGAAGAAAAGCTGTTGATACAGCAGAGAAAGTGATGTCATGATTCTGGTGTGCTTTGCAATCTGAACAACAGATCATGAAATTTGCTGTCAGCATAACTTATTTCCTGTGCTGCCGATATACATTACATGAAACAGTCTGTGACCGCAGGCTGCTGCAGTGGTTTTACAAGTGAAGCTGGAGCAACGTTTTTATATTCGTTTTTATATTTTTCATATTTTTTTTACATTTACATTGAATTAAACGATTTCCAATAATATGAACGGCCTGCTTGCACTGTTGGTTCCACTGAGAACCAACACCCCACTCTGAGCTTTGAACAATAAATTTGTTTTTTGGTTTGTTGGACCAATCATCTGGTACTGACTTACATAAGAACTCATAAGCCCAGCTCATGAGCTCACACAAACCATCCTGTCCAGCAAGAAATGACAGAAAGCTGAATGAAGGAATGGTTGGCAAAGAAAGCCAAACGCGTTAAATGCCTGACTCTCATGTAATTGTCTGGTAGATCATGCCATGACTTAAATACTGGTGAATATTTGACGTTTGATAGGAAATAAAAGCTAAAGGCTTGTTTGGTTCATCTCCCTGCCCCCTAAAAAACACTGAGCAGTGGATCAAAACTTTGCTCACCTGATTTAGCTCCAAAAAAAGCCATTGCTAGCCAATTGCTATACACAGTGATTGAAACACAAATAATGTTTTTTATTACAAAAAGGTTAGCCCTCTTATTTTGGAGAATTTTTCTTACATTAGTTCAGGTGAGCCACATTTTTTCTCTTTTCTAAATGGGTACACTGTTGGCAGCCGTTGTGTGATCAGTCAATGATATGATGTTCTGTGTTCTCATTGAAGTTTGATGAGACTTCAAAAAGAAAAGCAAGCCTCGGGCTGCTGTCCACCCTGCCTTTTGCTCCCATCGACATAAACGAATCTAATGACGTGCTGACAGTGATTGACACCTGCGCTGTCGCTCGGCGACACTTCATCAGCCTTTCTTAGCCCTTGTGACCAATCAGAAGGTGAGAATTAAACTGGGCTGTCAAATGCACTGCAGGCTTCTCACAGTGTGGTTCAAGTGAAGGTCATATATGGGAGAGGGCACAGATACTCATGGCTGTCTGTGCACATACACTAAAAACTGTGCATGATAAAGCAGAGAGAGGGGTGGTGTGATGAGAAATGTGATTATTATGGTGAAGGGTGTGTGGACAGCTGGGCTGTTAACAGTGAAGATAATTAGCTTTTTAAGTCCTACCAGCACCCTTATGGATGAGTCAGGGTGGATGATGAGGATTTTTGAGGGTGTTTCTGTGTCGTGACTAGTAGTGTGACTCATTTTGGTTCAGACTTTCTTTGTCGCTGTCTTGATTCTTAGAAACCCTGGGTTTTAGCCTTTGCTTTTTTTTGTTGCTGGTGTGAGTTGCATCAGAGCCCATGCTGTGATTTATAAAGACAGAAGATATTGAGGAGCTGGCTGTGGTCCTATGATTTTACTGTTGCCACTTAACAGAAAGCGGTTGACTGAGTGGAACCAGTATGCTGTCAACCATGAAATGAGCAGAGGAAATTGAATTCACACTGAATCTTTAAGAGAACCACCACAGACTCCTCTTCACTGGAGTCACCTTTCATGTGCAGCTGAGTGCTAGGCAGGATCTGCTTTCCTTTATTATCCCCTCTGGTGATCTCATGACATTATAGGGCAGCAGCCTGTGCACTGTAAATTGCTGCTTTAGCTTGTAGATACACTTTCTTGTATCAGGAGGATTATATGGCTTAAGTCTTTAGACTTTGTACCTTATTGTGATACAGCTACTAATAATCTTCTTTGTACTAGAACAAGTCTTTGTAATGTTTTCCAAAAAGCATAATTTCTTTCCTCCTCCCCTGCCCTCTCCTCTTGCAGAACACGGAGTGGGGCTCCTAAAAGATGCCCTATCAAATATTAAACGCACCCATGAAGGCTCTGTTGTCTCCACCCACGCACCCATCGCCACACACCACACACGTTGCATTTCACACATGCACACACACACACACACACACACACACACACACACACACACACACACACACACACACACACACACACACACACACACACACACATGCAAGAGGAGAGTCAGGCAGCAGGCAGATCAACATCTGAAGAGTGTCTTCCTGTTCCTGTGCTCTACTCTGCCTTACTTTCACTTTGATGATGGAGGAAACAAAGTGCAGAGTCACTTGGTAGTGTGTAGCTTTTATCTTAATGGTGTAGCTCTTATCTTAATGGTTGACTCAGGGATGAAGATGATGGGACTAGACAACATAAGTTCACTGAGTTAAGGTAATAATTTCTAATCTACTTTTCTGTGGTACATTATGAGTATATATCCTGCTACTACAAGATGTGATGTTGTGATGTGATGTGTGTGTGTCTGTGCTGATGGCGGTCCAGTACAATACAACATGCAATGTGTACACATTGTAGTTCTTAGTGTAGCAGGTTGCCACACCCTAACTTTCTGCACTTGTCTCGAGTCACTGTTTTCCTCTGTTGGTCTCTGTCATTTGATCTACCAGAGTTAGTATACAGCATTACCAGACTCTCGATGCTGTCTCATTGGATTAGCATCTCTTAGCATCAGTGCAGCTCATCCCAGTATTGCTTTCACTCAATACACATTAGCCTAGCGTCAGTGTTGCTTTCATCCCTGTCTCATTCTATTAGCCAGCTCTAATGGCACTCTGCTAATCTCTTAAGGGAGAGAGCTGTGGCCCACTACTGCCCTGTCCAGATGACTGGCCTAGTTATTGCCCCACTGAGACTTTGGACTCCGCCAATATATGCAAATGAAGGTGCACTTTGGCTCAGATGCAGTGGGAGATGAGGTTAACACAAGCCCCTGGATTTGTTTAGAGTCTTCACTGAGTAAGACAAGAGAGAAGCTGCTCTGAGATTGTGGTTATGTGTGTGTCTGTGGTCCATTGCCTTGAAAATAAATATCTCTTCTCATGTCTGTCTTCAGACAGGTCCTATATAATTTTTGATCCATATAATTGATTAGTTCAGCACCATGAAAGACAGATTTGCCAAGATGGACACACTTAGGGAGGTGCCGATGAGTTGCAGTACCTTCCACATTGTGCCAAGAAGCAACCAGCACCAGAGGAGAGGTTTTTTCAAGCTCACTCCATCCATCCTCCCTGTGCCTCCCTCTGTGTGTTCCCTACTTTATCTTCCTTTCTTCAGTTCTGTTTGTAATGTATCTTAAGCACAGTCCATGTGGACTGCTCAGATAGTTAGAAAGTTTTAAGTTGTTGAGTCTTGATAAAGCTACTTTGTTTGCATTTTTAATCTCCTGCAGCTACTGATGCAGTGTTTAGGAATGTATTCTGAAGTTCACTTCAAGAAGTACAAAACAATACTGACACTATCTCAGGGAGAAGAAAGAATTAAAAGACACACAAAGTGGCATTAAGTATGTCTGAAACAAAATGTGCTATTGCAGACAAAGACACTTCGCAATAATGTGTATTGCAATAATATACAGTAATACAAGCTAATATAAGTCATCAACAGCTTTGTATTCAACCAGTACAATACTACCAGGAATGGGCACTTGGTGTAATCCATCGTGTCAAGTTTTGATTAACTTTTTTGATATTTCACACTGTTTTCTTTCTAAATTACTACAGAAATGAGGGTTGCTTTTTTGGTAATCCATTGCTTATCCTGCACCCTTTACTCTCTGTGCTTCTCTGGATGTTCCACAGTCTGAGTAAAGTCAGATAAAATTCTCCCCTTTATCACTCTCTCACAATTGAGTGAAGGAAAGGTTAGAGAGGAAAGATGGATGTAGCCTGACACGCTGCTCTGTTGAGAGATGGTGCTGAGGCTTTGTAAGGATAGGGAACTATGAGCTTTGGGAGATGGGGACAGACCGGCTGTGAGGATAAACAGCAGGGTAGGGGATTTACTGTGTGTAGTAGAGTGCCTCCATTCATGCGTAGCTCCAATGACCCAATAGATCATAGCTCCTGGCCTGTCGCATCCTATCTGCATCCATCCTGTTACTCCTGAAGAATGCATCTTTGTAGTGTGCGTGCATGTGCAGTTTGAAAATGGAAGCTTTGCCAGAAGAGCAATGAACGACCTTACTCCTGCAGATTTGATTTTTCAGCCTTGCTGTATCTCTGCCAGGTGCTTTCTGTCTAACTGTCCTCTCAGTGAGAAATCTAGTAATGCCAAACAACCTACTGGCAGACAGACAGAAAGCTCCCGTTCTCTGTACAACACAGTGGAAGAAAAGATGTCATCTCACTTCCCTGCTCATTTCACACTCGGGGATCCCTTTTGTTGCAGGTCTAGTGGAAGACCTCTCTATGGGAAAAGTCTGAAGTCTTGTCTACTTAACAGTATCTGTCTCTCTCTTCGTCTGCCTCTGCTTCTCTTCCTCCTGATCTCCCTCTTGGTTGGGAGTCAACCCATGGCTGCTACAGACAAAATCTCTAAAACAGTGAGGTCTTGGGACATTGAGAAAAATTATTTTTTTGCTCTTGACTAGTCCTCAACGCAGTGAAGGATTTAGACCAGAAAACTAAAATAAACGTATTTATTTATCTCAATCAAACTCAATGTCGAACCAGATTCAAATGAGATCAGCAGCACTTGCTAGAGGATTGCTCCCGTCATTGCAGTGTACATAATGTGGTTTATGTTTTCATTATACAGAAGTATGATTATAACCCTGGCATAAGTTGGACTGTGTCTTCCTGGACTCTTTTCTTTACATTATTTATCCTTTCACACTATCAAGCTTTATTGTCTCCTGTGCACTGCAGAGCTGGAGAAAGCACATTGGTGACCTTGGTTAACATGGGGTTTAGTGAAGGCCTTGTACTTGATCTTAGTGAAGCTTAGGATATTTATTTACAGGACTGTACTCTGGGGGGAGGGGCACACTTTCATATATGAGCATTTGACAGATGGTGTTCATGGTTTACTGCCCTACCTCTGAATGTGTGTCAGTCAGTTAGGATCTTGTTGTTTATTTGTGGCCCTGTTGAGCTGATCTGTGTCTGTTTACTCGTATTGGGAATTTGGCAGGGTGTCAGCCATATTGTGTCTTTTGCACTGAGTAACAAAACCAGTTATTCATTGAAATTTGGTATATAGTGCTCTGTCAGATTCTTTGGACCAATTATACACTGATGTACGTGGCAAGTGTGTCTTATTTTGTTGAGGAAAAATCGAGGTTTAATTAAGATTAAGAGAGTTTGTTTACAAATTTGTTTAAATTCAGCAGTGTAATAATGTAAGGTAATGTAAACAGCATTGTTTTTGGCTTTGGTACAAACACTTGTGCATTGATTGTGCACCAGTATTGAAAAATCAATATAGGCAATATCTAGCTTTAGAGCTGGAAAAATGCTCTGTTTATGGTGGAATGAAGTAGCTTTCAACCAGTTTACCAAGGCACCATATTTCGCCGTAGACTCCATGGGTTATGATATCTCTCTTGTCTACTGATCACTTCTCTGGATTCTTTAACTTCTCTTTCATGATCCTACTTGTTGAATTATTTTAGAGCACCTGTCAAATCAGTGGGCCTTGCATATTGCTCTTCTGATTTCTGTTGCAGTAATTATAACATTAAGACTTGTACTTAAGACTTAAACATTAGACTGTTAGCTCTCTATATATGTCCATTAATTGTATCAACAACTATAATATCACAAGAACAGAAGCTGTAAATGTTGGATTTCTTAAAGATTACTTAATAAAAATAAACTGAATTGAAGAAAAACATCAGCACTGCTCAGTGGTGGCTCTGTGATGAGTGAGACGACTTTACAGGTCATCTAATTGTTACCCATTAAACACGCATAGACACACAGTCACCACCCCCTCCTTGGGGCAAAGAGGCTTTGGTTGCCCTGCCTGCACATGCTGACCTGATTTTCTGTGTGCTGCTGTGTGTTTTTGTGTTTGTGCCTATGTGTGTTTATGAAGCAGATTAGGATGGTGGCGTAGCCAGACACTTCAGTAGCAGTGGTGAGTGTGTCTCTTTGATTGAAGACACGTGTGTCTGCATGGGAATGTGGGGCAGCGTGGTAGGAGTTTTTTCCAGAATAGGAGACCCACATTGTAACACAACACCCCTCCCCCACCCCTTCAAAAGTTGAGTGGATTAATGCCCCAGAAGATGCCTTTGAGTCTTTGTGCCAGTTTGTCAAAGGATCCACTCAAATGGGGGAAACTGTGGAGCAACAATGCAGCAGGCATTTCTTAAGTAGTAGTATTTATGAATATTAATGTTATTGGTTCACGAGTTACTTTTCATTGGGATCAAGTTTGCAGACAGTTTTTAGAAACTGCTTTGCTCCTCATGCAGATGGGTCTGCTTACTGCACCCGCCATCTGGCTCTCAGTAACTTTTCTATTCATATTCTCCCAGCACTATCCAGATGGATGTAACACGCAGGTGCACCACCAACACATGTGCACTTGTCACATGGCTGATTGGAATTGAATTAATCTAACAATGAGTGAAAGGAAACAGCCCTGTGTTCTCCCTCTATTGGTTTTACATGCTGTATAATCTCCATTCACTATTCACAGCATGCTGGCCACCTTCCCAGCATTGGTTTTCCCTCGTCCCCCAGGCGTTGTCTATCTGTTTGCCCATTCTTTTGTTAGTCAGGCGTGTTGGCGCCATATCCTCCAAAACCAGTGCCAGCCACAGGTCATGTCGTGTGAAACTCGTTGAAGACTTTAAGCTCTCCATTCTTTTAACTTCTCATTAAGAATATTCTATTTGTTTTTTTATTCACTCTTTCATTGTGGAGATTTTAAGTAACAATTACCTAGAAATAAATCCTGTTTGCTGCAGTTAATTTGGTTTTGTACATTTTTGCTGTCTGCTTTGAATTGAACACTTACAATAAAGTTTAAGGAAGAGATGTCAGATTTACCTTATGTGGTTGACATTTGTGACTATTAAGCTGTGTGTAGCGTAATAAAGTATGAAGACAGAGACTCATTTAACCTTTATGTCTCTCACATGACCTTGTGAAAGCATCAAGGCATGTTCACATATGTGTTGCTGATGTTTGTTTCTACTTAAATTTAATCCTCTCTTTTTCTGTCTTTCTGTCTATTCTTTTCCCAGTTGTGTGTGATTCCATGTTCCTTCATGCCTTTGTTGGCATCTAATGGAAGAAAAAGCACCCATCAGGTCTGCCATGGTATCCAGACTGCCTAAGTTCGGTGGACGCTCCTCTACTGGTGGCGCTAGCCCTTTGTCCAATGGTTCCACGCAGCCAACCACACCTACCCAGGATGGTAAAACCACGCCTCCAGGAACACGCCCAAATGGCATGATCTGTGCCTCTTCTTTTTCCCTGAAATGGAAGAAAGATGATGGGACAACCCTCTCCAGCCCCACCACCCCCACCAGCCCTGGGGATGGAGGTGAAGACAAGGCACCGACACAGCTTCCCTTTGTAGCAAAGGAGATAAAGAATGGCTCTCCAGCGACACCCAGGATGCGGAGGTCAGGTTCTTTGATGGTGGCTGTCTCCAGTCCCAAGGCCATCCCCAAGCAGTCCTTGAAGATGAGTCCCAAAGTAGGGACCAAGCTAGGCCAAAGTCCATTGAATGGAGGTCCAAAAATAGGCCATAATGGCTCCAGTATTCCTGCTCGAACAGGGTCAGAGTCTCGCCTTGTGCGGCCGAGACTAGGCTCCAGCTCTCCCAGAAGCAGCTCTCAAGACAGCCTGTCCCAGTCCAGTGACAGCCTGAAGACTTTGGCACTGGACAACATGGTGCGTTCAAACAGCTTCACTCACTTCAAGCAGATTCCCTCACCCACCAGCCAGCCTATGACAAGGTCCTTCTCCTTTAACCGTGCTGTGGAGCTAGCCAAGCCTCTTGCAAACACTCAGCTCCGGCCTCCTCGGAACAGTTTCCTCAGACCCCCTCAGCTGAGCAATGGAAGAGTGGGTTTAGGACTCGGAGGCTTGAATGGGAATCTTGGAGGTTCAGGAGGTCTAGGTGGAGGACTTGCAGGACAGTACAGTAGAACTCCTCCAGCTGCCTCCTCTCTGCCCACTCTCTCGATCCCACCAGCACCCAGTACCCCAGGTGCTCTGAGGAAGCCTCTGCTCCCCAGTTGTGTGCTTACCAAGTCATTGGGCAGCAGTGGGGGGCCTTTGGGGTACAGGCTGGCTCGAACTGGGCAGTCCAAGCAACAGAAGCTTCTTTTTCCAGGTAGGGTCAAGGGGGATATCAGACCTTCAGCTGCCTCTGAATGTGGAGGCCTGTTAGGGATAGCAGTAGACACTGAGCCAACTGGTCTGACTGACAAAGCAGACTCACACAGTGACAGTGATGGAAGTTGTGGAGATGGAGGAGGAAAAGGAGGAGGACGTGGTCTGCTTAGACAGAGCTCTGACCAGGCAGTAGGAGAGACTCTGGAGGACATGTCCTTATCTTCTGCCTCATCTCTAGATCGAGGCGACATCAGTGAAGAGCTTTTAGATGACTTTTACAGTGTGGGAGATGTGCTCAGTGATGGGGACCTGCCTGACAACAGGAAAATTGGCAACACTACTCAAACCCACCAACACAGCTTTCTCAGTGAGACCCTTGACTGGGACAATATGGATCTGGAAGGTAAAAAAAATGAATTGAAAGGAAATGTAACTACATTTTTGTGTTATATTTGTGTTAGCTGTCCAACCCTGTGTTGATATATCTCCTGCAGGACATAAAGAAGAAAGCCCTATGCAGGACTCCCAGGGACCACTGGTGTTGTCTCCAGACCGAAGTGATGTCCTTCAGGCCTCATCTGTGGAGCTGTCACCCTCCAACAGCTCAGGAGGAACCTACATGTGGGATGAGGATGGCCTTGAGCCCCTTGGGGGGCCTGTGACACATCCATGTGACAGCTATGATGACTCAGAGCTCAACAGTATGGTGAGTCCCATTTTCCAGCTTTGACTGATTTTGAACAGAATGTGTACAATGCAAGAAACATTGATGATGTGTGAGTCCTAAAATCTGGTCAATCTTAAAACTATTTTGCCACTGGTTTCACTTTTTGCCACTGCTGTTTGGGTTTCAGGGAAAAAAAATCCAGGAGAAATTGGGAAAATGACAGAATTCAAGAAAATTCTTATATGAACTAAATGATATTATCTGCCAGATTACTATTCTTTAAGTGAACAGTCATGTATTCATAGTACATCAGCTAACAGTTTTAGCTCCAATATGTTTAGATGTATAATATCGTAGTGCTTTCTTAAACTGATAAGAAAGTAAATGCTGCTGTTGTAGCGTCTGCCAAGAGCTCATACCCTCCTCTCCTTCCCACTTCATGCCAACTGGCAGATTGCTCTGTAGCATATTTCAGAAAGGAGAAGGGGTGGAGAGCAGCCAAAACCCTTTAGCAATGATACGGTTATTAAGGCTAAAAACTTCAGAGAACACTTAAAGCTGTTGCAGCTTTAACTGATTGATAGTTGGCAAAGAATGGGCCTGTGTGACTGAGAAGGTGGTTCATTTCCAAGTACAGTAGTGTTTTAAGAGGGAGAAGGTTGAAAGAAATGTTAAGGTTATGACACATTGAGAGTAGTCTGATTTACATTACAAAAATAGCCTTCTTCAAACATACATTATGTCTACCGTCTATATTCTTACGTTGTAAGTGATTCCATGGGTGTGATAGCCCTTATGTTTGCATGCCCTACAGTATCACCTATTAAACATGAAGTTATGGTATTTTTATTTACAAAAAATAGCCAATATTGTGCAGTCTTGGAGGTAGGGTGAGTCATTCTGGAGAAAGATTGTTGATAGAATATCCCCTTGCTGTCCGCTAGCTTCTGTGTGCTCTGTAAAAAATCTGGTTTTTGGACACAGCCCTGACTGTGCAAATGGGAAACAAACAAAATGGCCACACAACATTACTTCAGCCAATTAGCAACAGGTGGTGTTTGTGCTCATGCACAGGACAGGGGGAAGGGGAAGGGAGATGGGGGGGGGATTGAGAGCAACAGTAAATCTGGCATGCTAATGTGTATTCGCATTGTGAAGAAGGAGAAATGACAATAGCAGCAATCTTTGTCCAGAATGACTCACCCCACCTTTAACACCATTGTCGTAATCAAAAAAGTTTTAAAGTTGGTTTTTGAAGAGTTTGATGTGTAATTTATAGTAACGCTGTCACTGTGTAATTGAAAACAGTGGGTGTGTTTGGAAACACGTATAAGTGCGCCATAATACATGGCAATATTAGAATAGGGAAGACTTGATAATCAAGTATTAATGCATCTATTTTTTGTTTTGCAAGTTAAATTTCTCTTAATAGGGGCTTGACCTTTTTCAGCTAATATACTTTGAGGCCATTACCAAACACATACACAGTACTTGTAGGCTTTAGGCTAGCCTCCTGGTTAAAACTTGCATTTTTAGCAAGGCACACTGTACACACCCTAGTCTATTAATCAGTTCCACTTTCAGATAATTCCTGCTTCTTTTCCTAATTAGCACTTAAAAAGCAGAACAAAGGCTGAAAAGGAAAGCAAAACTGTGTAGTTTTCTGCCAACTCTCACTGCCAGTTTCATGCCAAGACTTCTCTCTTCCTGAGAGGAATGCTGACCTGGCCACCAACTGTGTGTTAATTGCATCGCTGGCCTTGCTTTGCCTCTCTGTGTTCCTGCACTGAGGCACCTGATCTCAGGAATGCGTAAAGATCTTAAAATGAGCTGGATTAGAAATAATATAATAAGCTTTGTGTGTTTACTACTTTTACCACGTGGTTTTGACACAAACATCAAGTCATTGCAAGCAACTACCAAAGCACTAAGTAAAGGAGAGAGTTTGTGTGTGTGTGTGTGTGTGTGTGTGTGTGTGTGTGTGTGTGTGTTTGCACACGTGCTTGTGCTTGTGTGGGTTGTGTGTATGCATGCTCTCTCTGTTCATTGTTCCTGTCAGTACAAGCACATGTGCCATACCCATGTGTATCTGATTAAGAGTCATTCAGCATGTCTTAAGGTGTGCGTGTTTGTGTTGTCAGTCCACAATGGAGACAATGGTTCAGAGCATAGCTTGTTTATTTTGCCACCTTGTGGTCCATGTAGATCTATTTATTGACTGTATATGTATACAATATTCTAGCTAACAATGCTTACATCATTGGAGAATAATCACATGTGTATGGAATCATTTTGATTAGCCCTAGAAGAAGCATATTCTGCTGATGGTGCCACACAGGATCACATAAAGTCCAGAGGAACAAGACGGTCTTCACATGAACTGACTGCAGTTCTATAGTAGATAATCATTTTGTAATTCAAATAATAGTGCAAAAAGAGCAATGTCAAGCCAAAATTCAATGCTCTTCTATTCTCCTGGAAATAAAACAGCCTCAGGGCTACTGGTTTGTGTTTAATGAGAGGATTTTTGTCCCCTGTTAGTGTAACTGGAGGTTGGTGTTGCATCAGTTGCAGCCATCACTCTGGCTGTCAGCCAATGCACTGAAACACAACACCACTAGAAATCTGTGGAGAAATTAATGAAAGCATATTTGCCACTTGTGTGCAACCTTCCCATTAAACATGTGAAAAGAAAATCTTCCCATCAGTTTATGTGAGATGGCTGTCTCGCCACACCTCTCAGTTATAGCTCTACTCTTTCTGAACATATGCAGTGTGGGCAGTAACACCTCTTACTGCGGTTCAAATCTCTACTCAGAGGAGAAGGGAATAGTGATAGTCTTTGCAGTAAATGAGGGGAAATTTAGATGATGGCTGTTTTGAGTGAGTGTGAGCTAGTAAGGAAAAAAGGAGTAAAGAGGGAAATGATTCAGAAAGAGAGTCTTAACTGATGTTCATGTGTGAAGATCAGCTCTATGGGGAATCAGCCTTTGAGATATTTAACTGAGCTATTTGATTAGGGGAAATGAGCCCACTTACTGTAATTGGATGCACTGAGCTCTCTCGATTCCACCTCTTTTTTTTGCTATTTCCTCTTCATCTGTTTGCGTCGCTCTCTTACTCATTTGTCCCTTGTTCACTGAATAAATCTTTCCTCATAATAAGCTGAAGAAAACCATCATTAGAATCCTCTCACGAAGCAGTGTCCAAAATGATTAGTATTTCTTTGGATTTATCCTGCATAATCTTTGTAGCATCACATAATGTGTATCACAGTTTGTCAGTTAAAGCCTCTTTCTTGGTCCTGTCTCAGAAAGTAAAGCATGTGAAAAGCCTGCAGCTCTGAATGCTGGACAAAATGTAGGGTAATTAGGCCCAATCTTAATGATGTATAGAAGGGCAAGGCATGCAATCATCACTCTAAGTAAAAAGAATGAATGCAACTGATGTGTGTAACACTTATGTGACCAAAACTCTCCCTGTTTTTTGTTTTTTGGGAGAGAGGATGTGTTATTTAGCTCCTAGCAGGTTTTATTTTGCCGTGCTGCAGTGGCTTTCTGAGACCACTTGGAGGCACTGTGCATCCTTTAGACAACACAATGTGCCTGTGCGTGCTTGTGGTCCTGGTTTGTGTGTCCCAGTATTTTTCTGGCTATATATGTCTCTATCTGCATTCTTATGCCTCTGTGCAAAATCAGGAGTGGGCTACCTGAGCTGATAATAACATTCCCATGATGCACCATGCAAGTCAGTATAGCACCAGCTTTAAAAAATTGGCATTGTGAAATGGAGGGCCACTTCTCACTGCGACTGCCTCAGTGTGATTTGTCATGCAATGCAACAGGGCATAATTTATATTTAAATGGCCTTCGTACTTTGGAGTGGTTGAGATCACTTATTTTATTTTGGCAGGCAACTCACAAGCAACCACACGTGCACAGAATAGAGGAAAATGCCTGAAACAGTCAGAATTCACATGCTGTTAAATGCTTTCTGTTATTTACACGTTGGACACAATAATAGCAACATCTTTGCAGCGTGCTACAATTTGGTGCAATACCTCAGCGATACATATTAACCTCTGTGAAGCTTGGGATGTTCACATTTTGTTGAAATTACCAGAAGAATGGAATTTGTAGTTTGGCTTGGTATTATTGAACTTCTTTATATTATTCGGTATAGCTAAGATTTTGTCCTTGCCTCTCAGTACAATAAGTGTCAAATATTTGGTCTACCTGGGATATAATATAATTGAATACAACATAAATTATTGAGTAGAATCAACACATCTCTGTCTACAATGTAGTGTGCATTGCAGGGTCATTACATTGCACTGTATTACATTATCGTCACTGTTTATCATCAGACACCAATTTTCATCCTAACATGAACTCAGACTTTATGCATTTAAATGGATGAGTAAATTAAAGACTTGGCTGAGTCAAAGTTCAGCTAGCTTGTGGATAGCTAGCTGTTTTTTTCTTCTTCCCGCCTCCAGTTTTCCAGCCAAACTCCTGGAGGGCCTATAATCCTTTGGTTTCTCCCTTTGCTTCCACAGAGCTGCAGAGTTACCACTGCCTCTTATCCCTGATTTATTTATTTTCCTGTAATTTTAGGCTTTTCAGAGCCAGGTTGAGAGGTCAATTCATCAGTGTTGAGCATGAGTGAGGTGCTTAAGCCTTTTGTCTGCAGAGTGCTGCCAGTGAACGGGCTACACTGATGCATTAATGAGGCTTATAGCTCACCTGCTTTTGTTTGTCTTGATTTTAAATTGACAGCAGCAGCCCTTTAAGGTTAACAGTGTCTTGTGTCTACCTTAGTTTTTGCTTGTGACGCCTGGGAGTCATTCCCGAAATTACAGCCTATACTTCCATCATCATCGATTATGACTCAATTTAGTTTCCGACCACAGTCCTGTCCTGTTATTTTACGACAGACCATTACCATGCTGTCTTTTTTAACCACTTTGTCTCTCAACTGGCCCTCACATATTGTAAATCTTTAAGTGGCTGCTTATTGGGCTCCTCCTGTGAAAGATAAAGGCAGTGACATATTATCTGATTGGCACAATAACAGCAGAACCACTTTTACTGACGAGATTGAGTTGATTAAGTATAATCAGTGTATTGATGATGTTTTACTTGCAGTCACATGATTGATCATAACACAAAGAGCGTTTTCTCAAAGAGTAGAGTTTCAGAGTGGATTTACAAAATGTGGTCAGAAAATAATATGTCACCGTCCAAATGTCTAAGAAAACATTAGTATTTCATTATATTACTTTTCATTAGTAACCTATAACAGTTACAGAAAGTGAATTTTCTCAAGACTTATTCTATTCAGTAGATAGATAAATTGCTCACTGTACTGACATTTGAAGAGCTTTTACATTACATTTGTTGAATCTTCCTCCCTTTCATGTGTCCAATTCATCTTGCAGTATTCTCATTTACATTTCATGCTCCTTATGATATTTAAAATTCTGCTAATGGAATTCAGTCTTCCATGGACACTTGGTCTGTTCTTAGTGATGATACCAGCTGTCCATTTTGTGAAGACTTGTGTGAACAGAAAGTCATCACACCTTTCTAGAGAGAACATTCAGTTTAGTCTCCAACCAAATATATCCAGATGGATTTAAAAAGAAAGTTTGCCAGCAGAGAGGAGATCTATGCAACTATTGTGTTGCGTGAACTTGATGAGTGCTTGAGTTTATTTGCAGTCTATATGTAATTATCGAATGCTATATCTTATAAAACAGTGCGGTGTGTAAACAGCACAGAAACCTGCTTTTGTGGCATTTAGTGCAGCAAGACTTCTGTATTGATGCAGTCTTTTTTATCTTGTGTGGTCACTTTCTTAATGAGAAGGGTTTTATGTGTCAGTATGCATGTGGTTGTATAAATTGGACATGTACAATATATATGTTATGGCAGAGGCAGTTGTTTTTTAGTCTTCAATACGTCTTGAGCACAAAGCGAGATGGGAAAAAGTAGAAGCTGGGAAAAACATGCTGCTGATTTGAAGGTTCTCTAGTTCTATTTTGCTCTGCTTTGCAGCCGCCATCACTCATTAAACAGTTTCACTCTGCGTGCCTCCCCCACACTGCCTCTTTTTCTTTCTCTGAATGTTTGCCTCTACATAGCATTATCCATCTGAAATAAACTGTTAATAGAAAGGATCCTTGTTTCCTTGTCAAATGCAGAGGAGGAAGCAAACTTTAAGCATTACGGTAATAAAATCTAAAATATTAGCACCAGCAGCAACAAGTGTCATGGGCTCAGTCATGGGGTTGAATGCAGAGGTAGCAAAATTATGACCCTCTCCTACAACTATAGATTTTACAGATGGGGCTTTTCTCAAGAGGCGGGTTATTAGATGAGACGGAATATAATTAGAGATTAGCTCTTATTGCTAATTTCCCCAGCTTTGTAAGTATACCTTATCATATTTTGATAACTGTGTATTTCAAAGTACAAGCTGCCTGGCAGTTCAGGGGTCATACAGTATGATGAGCTTCATTAACTGTGGCTTTCTGTAACATCGAGAAAGAAATAAGGTAGAATTAATCAGTGATTCGTAAAAGCTTTTTCTGTGTTTAAGAGAGACACTTACAGCAACAGAGTGATGAATATGGAATGAAAAGGAAGGAATTAATGTTGTCTTTGAAACTGGTCACTGTTTGTTTTAATATTATACCTTGTCAATGTCTGTTTTTGCTGAGAGCTTACAGTTTACTATTTCACTGTTATTTAAGTTGTAGCTACCTTCCTTTAAGCCCTCCCACTCTATACTGACATGATGCCTATTTAAGCTAAAGTTAAAAGGAGAGAGAGTGAAAGCAGAAACAATATAGAAAGATGATTCTCCTCTTTTAAGATTTTCTGGTATTTTTCTTTATGAATCCATAATTTGATGTCATTCTTTTGCTTTTTGGACCCTCACAACTCAAACGTTTCTCTAACACTCAGAGCTCACAGTGGACACCTAATTATCCCATAAAAGCCAGTACAGTAGGACCAATAAGGCTTTTGCAGTGGCTGAACTGAATTAGAATTATCCTACATTTTACACATTGTACCATGGTTATATTCAGTAAGACAGAAAAGGAAAATGGACTTTCTATTGAAAACTGGTCTTAGTTCAAGAGCTGCAAATGAGTCGGGTAAATGGATTACAATGACATCCGTAAATGATTGGGCTAGAGGACATATCCTCCATCAAAACCAGCAGCGAGTCCCAAGATGTACAGTATAAAGAATTACACTGTTAAGCAGGGGTGCTTATGTTACACAAGAGATGCATACTCTCTACACTCACACAGTGGCTGAGCACTTCACCCCTAAGCCCAGTCCATTTCTATGTAAATACACTGCCTTTGCTGTCATGTAGTATTTCAGCATTTGTCAGGACATTATTTTGGAAAAGAGTTGACCTTCAAAAAACTAATGATCCTGGAAAAAGATAGGCTTTATGTTGATTTCTAGCTCTCCTCTCTGAAGGATTACCTCGACTGAGATTTCACTAGAAACAAATAGAATGGTGCTGGGTTGAAAAGAGGGGCTCACTTCATGTGAGACAAAGGAGAAGAGACAGACAGAGATGTCTGAGAGGAACAAGTACAGTCAGTCTGAAAACCTCTCCCTGGCATATTATTTGTAAAGTTTGTGGAGGTGTTTTTGAAGTGCGTGTGTTTTTGAGCTGCCTAGTTTGCCTTTTTACCTGATTGTGTGCTATGATGCTGATTTACATTCAACCCATGACGACCCAGTTTCTACCAGAGATTTCAGAAAGACACTCAAAGAAAGCAATGAGTAGAATTAAGGTTTCTGTAATGAGCTTTTATTTCACTTTGCAAGTTTGTTGTGGAGACCCCCCAGTCATTTGAGGTTAACTGCCAAAGTGAGGAAAGTTCAGCCTCCGAACTTTCCCAGTGATTTTGAAGGTTTTAATCAGGGTTTGATCCAGCTGTGTTGGTTGGAAGATTCAGTCGATGCTGTGGTGGGAGCAGAGTATGTTGGAAGATCTTCCCTCGGCTGTTACGATTCTGAATGCTACACATGCCTCAGGGTTTGGATTGATAGAGCACCTCAGGGTGTCTAAGATGGATCGAAAATGTGCATGTCATATGTCAAATTCATATACTGCTAAAAGTCAAATCATTATTCCCTTGGTCAGAACAAGTACAACGGCTACAATTTAATTGGCTCAAAGCTGCTGTTCAGACTGTATTAACAGGTCATAACAGCTATTGAATTCACAGTAGAGTCTGAGGTTCCACAACTCATGCAATCCTTAGGATTCATTGTTAATCAAAATAGTTTTGACACTCTTAATACGCAATGAATTTCAATAAATCTCATACATACATGTTACCTTATCAAAAAATTGCAGCTCCTGCAATATTGCACATGGCCATATTGCAATTTTGATAATATTTTGATTAACCGCTCAGCCCTCGTAACTTCAGTAATTAATCTAAGCCCAAATCCTTTCTGGAGTTTGTTTTGCCCTCACAAATGACTGCTTTGGACTATAGTGCACATATACATCATCCGATCCACCACTAACATGCACGTACATGTGCGCGCGCACACACACACACACTCTCTCACTCCTCTACTGAGAGATGTTGTGTGCTGCCAGTGTGAAATGTAATTTCCTCTGGAGCTACACACTGTAACAGATACAGTCAATGAAAAGACAGAGATGGAGAGTGAGTTGTGAATGTTACTGGAATGAAGAAAGACAAAGAAAGATGTATTATTGAATGGTTTGGTGCTGATGTTACGGAACTGAGACAGAACAGTACTGCAGAGATGCTGTGCGGTAGTTCAGGTGGTGGAGTGCGTTGACCACTAATCATGGGGTTTTTGGTTCAGTCTCTGGCTCCTCCTGTCCACATGTTGAAGCGTCCTTGAGATAGAGTGTTAACTCCGACTGTGTGCACAGTATGTTAGGAAAAAAACATTTCTTTGGACAAACACAAAAAGAATATAACAAAAGCTTGACTGAAATATAAATTGTAACTCACAATACCATCACAATACATTTTCCAATGCTATAAAAAATCTTTTTCAAACTCCTACCTTTATTTCGATCGATCCATCCATTAGCTATGACCACTTATCCTTTGGGGGGGGGTCATGGACAGGGCCAGGGCCAATCACAGCTGACACTGGCCGAGAGGCAGCAAGAGACAAGGTGACGGTGCTAACCACTGCACAACAGCAGCAGATACAAGTTCTTTTTAACCACTGCATCTCTCTACACTGGCCATGTGACCGCTCACATTTGGCCCATAGAGTGCTTTAGTTTTGTTTTTTCTCTTACACACCTAAGTGTGTGATTTTGTGCTGGGCTGTGAGTTTTGTCAAACACCTCATAGTGCACATCAGCACTTGCAGAGGACTCGCAGCTGCTGCTGTTTTGCTGCTGTTGTCGTGTGTTTGGTGCAATGTATAGAGTCTTTTTAACACATACATAGGTGAACTGTCAAACAGCTGAGAACTTCCAGACTCACTGGAGCTAAGGAAGAATGTACATGTACCTCAGTACTGTATCACAGTATTGCAGTTTTGATGCCAGTATACCGCTAACATTTCACTAGAACTGTGTGAGTGCAGAACAAGCTGTTCTGGAAAAGCACAACATCCCTCCCAATGAAGCTACTCATGTTGAAACAGGTTCTTAAAATGGTACAGTATATCATGATGTAATGCTTATCACATATTCGTGGTAACTCTTGTATAAGATGAGAAGGTGGGAGTTATTAGGTTAGAGAGAAAAGAGCGACAGCGTGGAAGAGAAAGCAGATACAGAAATTTGAGGACAGAAGTGAGAGAGTAAAACAGATGAGACAGGTTGATTCAAACAAACAACAAAAATAGTATTCGGAGGACCGCAGAAGTATGATTTCTTTATTCTATTTCCTTCAGTATCCCCTCTTCATTAAGCCTGAAACACTGAGCACCAGTCACTTATCATGCAACACATGAGATTTTCTATAATGAGTAATTTTATGCTTGTGTCTTCTAGTCAAAGCCTGTCAATTTAGTTTCGCGAAGCACAAAATTGCCTTGAAAAAAATAAAGCTTTGAACTATTGATTCATTCCTTTGCTTTTGGGTACACTTTGAATTGTTGGGTAGACAGTGGGGAAACAGTCAGTCTAACTGCATATTCAGAGGCTTTTATGAGAACTGTTTTTGTTGGGTTTTCAGGCTGTTCTGAACCATCAATCATAATTGAGTGATATTTTTCCAGAAGCTGTTCTGTTATCTGTGTCTTGATGTGTGCAATATGCTGTTGAAGTGAAAGAATTGTGAAACACTGTCACAGAAAATTGCCATTGATAGTGTTTCATTGTTTTTGTTAATGACAGTAAAACAATCAATTATGAGGAATGAAAATAGATATTAATAAATGGGACATAGAGCATAGAAAATTAATATACAAAGGTCATAATGCAATTAATACGAGCGTGTATAGTAAGACATCCACTTAGAATTTATGGTGTGATTACATTATACAGGTACATTGTAGAGGTGTTCGAGTTACCATATTTGTGTTTCTGTCTGTTTATGTCACCACCCAAATTACGCAGTAAATCATTGAATAAGAATGCTATTTATCACAGCATAAGTGATGCCTTTGTGTGCTAAATTTCATGACATATTCTGGTGTGTAGCAAGAAAAAGCTGACTCGATGCTGTTAGAAGACATTGCTCATGCCAGACCAAGAACAGAAGGATCCTGATATATATCAAAACAAGATGACAGTGGTGTGTGAACATCCATGTCTGGCTAACTGTAGGAGGGGGAATTAGGCTTATGGACATGATCCACGCAATTTCAAAATGATGCTTCACATAAAAGTATGCTTTAGCAGACAGACTGCGCCTGTGTATTTGTGCATTGTGTGTTCTTTTAGTTTCTGAATCTGTGCACAGTGACATGGATCTGGCCCATCGTGTTTCTCTCCCAGCAGGTGGTCTTACAGAGCAAAAGCACTTTTGTCAAGAGGCAAAATGATATAACGACTTTAATGCACTCATTATGTGCCTATAATATGTCATCTAATACCTTACAATGAAATGTGCTTTACCTGTGATTTTCATCATTCTCAGGATATCCTGAACAACCTGGACCCTCCGGGAACTGTAGAGTTGGACGATGACGACCTCATGCTGGATGTGGACCTCCCAGACGATGGCTTGCATGGTTAGAACACACATAGACACACAACACTGTAATTGCTGCTACTAAGATTTAAATTTGCAAGGTTATTCTATGGCCATGACAGATGCTACAGTTTCATTGGTTAGAGGTTGGCCATTATTTTTGCATAAGCAGGCACCTCCAGCAAAACTGTTCAGATCATAATTGTAAATTAGTGCATTGCCAAGGTCTCAGCATTCTATTTCCGGCAATATTCTTTTACGGCATGTTGTGGCTTGAATAAATTGAATCCTGCGTTGCCTTGGGTGAAGATTTACCTCTGCAACATCCATTAAAATTTTTTAATGGACATCTTGTTGTCTATTATGCACTGTTACTCTTTTAATATTTGGTTGCTGAAGAGTTATTCAATCACATGCCTTGAATGACAGCTAGGCAGCTGAAATATTCTGCCAGCTGTCTGGCTCTGTTTATACGAACAGATGCACACACATGTATGGTACCAGCACAACCACGGTGCATGTACAGGCTTAGTACGAACAGAGTTTACATTTGATTGCCTTGACAACAACAGTATGGTGTTAGCATGATTAGTTTAATAGCTTACTATTCCAAATTACCACCCACTTTCATCTTGATATCATATCTACTGAAGTCTTAGGAGTTTTCTCTGTAACCCATTTTCACTTTGTAAACGTAATCAATTACCAATCAGCAAAATGGCTTCTTTGTAGGTGTTAAAGGTAATCAGGTCACATTATTACCACATAATAACAGTGTTGACAACGTTAAAATGGATTCATCAGATAGTGTGTGTCACATATATGAGATGAGGAGCAGAGAGGCAAAGGAGGGTTTAGCAATATTGACCTCAACTGTCATGAGATATAATGAAGTCTAGGAAGTGAATTTTCCCTTGTCAGTCATGAAGCCAGCCCTATCACAGTACCACTCATGGCTAATGTGTTTGATGGACTAGTTTACTATGGAATGACTCAGACACTGACAGACTTGACTATAACAAGCACCACAAAATGCAATATACAGAGGGCATGGTAGCTTACATGTGCACATACAAGCATATGGATGAGCACAAGCACGCGCAAAGTTGTGTGTTAGCTACACTTTGTCTAATGCAACGACCTGCAGGAAGTCGTACCTTCACAAACACGCCTCTACAGCAGCTCAAACAAAAACTGAACATTACAGTCTTCATGAAGTTACAGTTTATTGCAGGCTTTTTGAATTACAATGCACTGGTTTCAGCAAGGTGTACCAAATAAACCCTCAGCAGTGTTTTCATTAGAGGCAGCTTTACAGCCCTGATATCATTATTTAGTCTGTAAACAGTGATCTTCTTGTTTTCGAGAGATAGGAGACAGAGAGAGGGGGAGAGGAATGTTCACTCCAGAGGAATGTGAATTGGAGTGTCGTACCTTCCTACTCCTTTTCAGGAAGCGGCCATATTTATAGCACTCTATGTCATGGCTAGAGCTAGTGTCACGAGAGGCAGGGTGAAAGCAAGACAGGCTGGTGTCCAGTTAGACCCAGCCCATGGGGCAGGCCCTGAGACGTGGGATAGGGATGGGTGTTTCCTCCCTCAAAGTTCACCCTGACTCTGCCACAGAACAGGAAGAGGGGGAGCAGAGAAGAGGAGTAAAAATAAGGAAGGGCCTCTTGTAAGATTTTCATCCAGTTGTCCCGTGACAGGAGAGAGGCCCCAGCTTTTCTCCTTCGCCTGCTTCAGCTGGTGGCTTCGCAGCTTGGACCCAAACCAGTCACCCCAGCTTCTCTCTCACCACCACCACCACCACAGTCATCTGTCCCCAGCTCCAGTTCCTAGGGAGTTCCCAGAAAAACAAGACTGTCAACAAAGACAGAGCCAGGCAGGGAGGGAGCTGCTTTGACGTTCTGGCCCTTTAACTGCTCACCAGCTGACTGGAGAAGGAGTCATTTCTCTCCATTCTCCGTCTGAGTTTCTCTGCCTTTATGGATTTTTTTTTCCAAGTTGGAATATATTCCGGTCGTATTACTTTTTTTGAGGACTTTTTCTGAGCTGAAAAGGAAAAGTTATTGAGAGCAGTCAAGTTTCCAGTTCAGAATGAAACCGGCTGTCTGCTCCTGTGCAATGTGGTGACACTCAGGGTAAGGTATTTAAACCACCAATGCTGCATTCCTTGGATTGGGTCTTTAAATCTACCAAGATTTCTTTATCTCTCTTCCTCCCTTTTCAGAGACTATCTAGCATATAGAAAGCCAAGGGTCCTTTTGATTTCCTGGGGGTCGCGCTCTGTTAGCTGTCAATTTTGTTACAGTCATGGTTCATTTCACAACTATGTGCTATTGAGTGTTGCCAAATACTGTGTCCTTTTACTTCGTGGAAAATGAAATAGCCTGTTGCTCTCTGTGCAAGTGTGTGTTTGCATTTGATGGGGGAGAGAGTTGAGAGAAATAGAGAACACGATGGATCAGATTATGATTTATATGCAGATATCCTAGAATAGAGTATTTGAAATGTACACAGGAGTATTCATTATCACAGGATATGAAAAATTGACCCATGGTCTTGCATTTTGCATGTGTTTGTACACCTTAGGGTGGTAGAAGAAGAGACATAGAAAAATAGAGAAAGAAACTAATGCTAACCTCTGAAAAATACAGCTCATCTTCCACCACAAGCACATACTAGTTTCAACTTCAGAAGCAGAAGTAAGTTTCTTTGCATCTATATTGCAGCTGCAGTATATCACAAACGCTGGCTTTATAGATTTCAGGTCAGATAGCTCTGTGTATATTCTCTTTTATCTTTCACGTGCATCCTCTCTGTTTCAGAGATGTTTCTTTACTCTGACTCGCTATGTTATAAATTTTGCCTACATAGACGCAGACAAGATGTCCCACATTGAGCACTCAGAGAGGGCCGGTCGGCAGGGGCAGCGGCGTAAACACCACCGCTGGAGCGGACCAGATCATTTCCACAATGATAACAGGTTGGTTAGGCTTGAAAGATTCCAAAATGTTGCCAGAAAATAAGTCAAAAGTAGAAATGTATGAATGCATTAACAGCAACATCATTCTGTTTTTCTGACCGCCTAATTTGTCTGTGTCTCAGGGCCCATGTCTTCCAGCGCTATGATGGTCTCAAGGCTTCAAGGATCTCTTCACGGCCTGTCTCCTCTGAAGGCAGGCAGCATGGCTACATGGCGATGCTGGATGAGCTCACACTCGAACACATGACTCAGGATTGCAGCTCGCTGAAGAACCAGCTGCTCAGGCTCAAAACGCTTCTACAGGTTTGACCCACGTTTGCAGAAAGAAGCTACACAAATGTGTATGCTTGCATATATCAAAGCTTGGACACACTTACACATACGCATGCACATGCAGTAATACAGTACTACTAAAACTTCAACCAAGTCTGTATTGTCCAGTGACAGAAAATTATGTAACTCTTATATGTTTGTCATGGTTCTAATGCGGTTGCATCACCCTTTGAAGATGTCACACACAAATAACATGCAGACCATGTCACCACTACCAGGCCCGGTCTTATAATGAGGCCTGATACTGTGAAGTGTCAGGATTCTGGGTAGGATTTCAGCTTCTGTTTGGTCTATTTAATGCAGCTTTATATTAATTTGCCAGAGCAATACTTTGAATACTCTTCCTAAGATTCCCAGCAGTACACTATATCAGTAGTGTCCTCAGGTGTTCAGCTTGAGCAACATGAAAAAGTATCTTCTGACAAAACTGAATTAAGCCAATTTTAATTGTTAATCTTGTTCTGCTTTAAGTATTTAAAAGTGTATAAATGTTTAATTACATCAGTTTAATAAATCCTGTCATCACACAGAGCTGCATACATACTATATATAAACAGAGAGATGTTATGTACAGATGTTCATAGGTAAAAGTTGTAGCCACTTCTCTTGAAATACTTGAAATGTTTGAGATTTGTATTGTGCGTTTGTGCTAACATATACTGTACACCCTATCTGTGCTTGCAAGAATCTGTTCACTTAGTAGATTTTTCTCTTTCAGCTTGTCAGTCTGAGAAATCCATTTAATGTGAAGAAGAGAGGGTGACAGGGGAGGAGAAGAGAGAAATAAAAGATGTCAGCTATACAAATGTGCACTTAAATATGAGATGAACACACAAAACCCACACACATACAAAAACGCGCAATCTCGTCTAAGAAATTGCCGAAATGCACAGAGACTCAAGCACTTCACATCGCACACGCCGTAAAATGAAATTATCTTAAATGCCTCGACTCAATTTGCCCTCTGCAGCATCTTTCAGATGTTTTCATTGTGCTCACTGCAATTAGTCAAACGCTTTAGCTATATAGCCTCAACAAGGAAAATATTTTTGTTGGCATATTAGTAACTCTGTCCTTAATTGTGTTTTTTGTAATATGATGTTGAGCTCAGGGCAGCGACCATAAAATGAGCCTCCAGCCTTGCTGAATCCTAATTGATCTTTGTTTAATTGTGCTAACAGTCAGACATCCGCTTCCACTCTGTTTACATGTGCTGCCTCTGACAGAATCAGTCTACCTGACCTGAATGAGGAGCAGGTGGAAAGTAGTGTGAAGTTAAATATATATTTCATGAAGTTGAGTGAATAGTTAACAATTTGATCATTTTCCTCCAAATAGGGTTCACTCTCTTTTTTCCCATTTCAGGTCACTGTCAATTGAATACCTTTGTGTGACGCTAAAATGTGGAATTTCAAGACACACTTGATCAAATAGTAAAAGGAAAAAGTGTATTTAGAGTTTTGCACTGAATATTCTGTATATGCAGGATATTTTGACAAAAAAACCTACCAGTGCTGCGCTAATTTAAGCAGCCTCTGAAGTGAGAGGATTTTTTATCCTCTGAAATGAATGTATTGAATGGTCAAAAACATACTCAGCAACTCTGCCTCAGGTATCTAACATCTGTGGCTGACAGTTCAGGGCCTAGTATATGTGCTTAAGAGTAAACTTTTTCCACCGTAGTGAAATTTTGCTCTTGAGGCATGCCCAAGGCAAATGTCATTGATCCAGCTCACTGTGTACTCTGCTTGTGCATGTGTGTGTGTTTGTTTGCTTCCAGCTTGAGGATACAGACTCTCCAGCAGATGTTCCTGAGGAGATCGAAGATAACACCACTGCATCACAGGTAGGAGACTTTACCTGAGGTTTGCAGCCGTGATTGATTGGAAATGCTGTATATGTACCATAAATATTTTTTGTTTTCCTCCATTTTCCAATGGAGGCTGTCTGCTACAACCTTCAGTGCACTGTATGTGTGTGTGTCTTCAGTTGGAGGATCTGATTAAGGAAGTGCAGGTGCTCAGAGAGGAGCTGAGGAGTCGAGACAAGACCATTGCTCAGCTGACATTGCAGTGTCAACAGCTACAACATCAGCGGGAACAGATGGTGAGTTTGTGTGAGCAGGATTGCTACAAGTGAAAAAGCTGAAAGGGGACTGTATACTATAAGTTGGGGGGTGTATATACTTCCATTATAACCATTCAATCTGGGAATGTATTGTCCACTTCCTCTGTATTTGCCCAGCATGTAGCTGCTGTTCTGGTACTTCACTTCTCCACAGGTCTGAGATATTTAAGTGATTCTGGCACAACTTCTGCCTTCCATTATCTGTTGTTTACACCAGTTCCATATTTATCAGATCCAAGAGATTGAACTCATGAAAGAAGAAATCAAGTGAACAAAGACAGGAGAAATGATTTTCTATAAGTGTAGTCAACCTGTGCTTTGTAGCATATTGAAGACAGACAGGGATGTATAAATACACACCATGCAGTAGGCAAGTGATGCATGTTCAGGTCCACTGTGGTCAGTGAAGACAGTGTACCTTGGAGTACCTCTTCATTAGAGGTGGGAGTTCGGTTACTTCTTGGTATGTTACTGGAATCCTACATGCTCTCTTGTGTGTGTACTCACGTGGTTACGACTGCCTCCCAATAACCTCTCTTCTGTTCGCTTTTAGCTGGCTCCACCCGCTCTCTAACATTCATTAGTGTCTTGACCAGGCTCCCTTGTTAGCCAAGCAACCGTATGCTTGGCTGACATTATTCAAATCCCTGCCGTATCAAGAAATACCAAAATGTCAAAGCGGGGCCTGTGCGCCAGCCTCCCTGCCACATGCTATCTCTCCAATTAGAATTAGCACCCACCCACAGCAGGTTCTCCAGCCCAGCACAATGTTGTTGCACCCTCACCCTCAATGAGAAAAGAGAGTAAGAAAAAACTAGGACGTGTTTTCAGATCTGTGCCTGACATTAATGAGAGTAGACGCTGAAAGAGTAAAAATGTTGGGGGAAGAAGAAAGAACAAAACGAGGGAAACAGAGATGTTTACTCTGCTAATGCTGTGTTGAAGCATTTGGAGGGCACCTGAAGTTAGGTTAGAGGAATGCTGGAGAAGGTTTGTGTTTTC